>NC_065439.1:23949162-25198272 GCF_024364675.1 Aethina tumida
GAACGAACATTTTATTATTTTTTCTATATGTTTTCATAATAAATAATATATTTATTAGGTATTATGTTACATATTTAATTGAGACAAATTTATTAATTAAATTTTGATGGGACATTTTACGTATTAAAATCATATAAAAAATATTTCAGATATTTTTAACTTTTGGAATTAAAACTATATATTGACCGTAGACAGTAATTATTTTTATGTCTCATTTAAATTAACTTTTTAGAAAATATTTATTACTTTTTACGATTTTCAATTTAATTAGTTAAATTCTGTGAGATGATTAACTCATTTTTTAATTACATGACTTTTAATATTTTAGTTTGAATTTGAGAGTTGGCATAATTCCAATGAAAAACTTGTTTAAAATACATTTTTAAAATTGTGGTGGATGCGCACAAAATTATGCATGGTAATATAAACATTGGAAAAATTCCTGTGACATAATAAATTTAATAAACGTAATAATGCGACATTTCATAACATGGAGAAATTGGCCTTGACTTAGAACTTTTGTTATGGTTGCATTATCGTGCGTTAAATTTATGTAAATAAAATGTAATTTAATAATCAGTTTTCACGCGACCAGACGTAAATCTTAACTTGAAAAATAAAATAACTCAAAACAAGTCAATTTTGAGAATGTATTAGTACAAATTTTAGTACAAATAGTACAGAAACTCACCGTAAACCCAAGTACAAACAGGAGATACCCCTTAAACTTACTTGGTTGCTGAGCGGATGCAGATCGACCTCGTCGCTGTCGTCATTTTGTTCTCCGCGCACCATAAGCAACTCCGCATTCCTGCTGCCTGTTGTTTCCGCATAATTTCGGCTGCGGATTTCAGAATCTCCCATACCCCAGTCCGCCAACAGGTACACCATTCCCCTCTTGTACCAAACGTGTTCTCCCAGACGATGGACGCAACTCTTCCCGCTGCACAGGTGTTCTTGCCGTCGCCGCCGCTGCCACCGCCGATGTCGATGATGGGCTGTGCCTGGCAATGTTGATGGTGACGCTGATGTCCTCCGATTTAGCCAACGCAAAGGGGATTCTGGAATATATGGGGCCGATAAGATAATCAATCATCCTGAGATTAGTTCAATTTGTAGAAGCATTCGTAGACAAAGTGGGCCACTTCTCGATTCAATTGTTTGCTAATGGACCGCACTATTTGAATTATAAAATGTATTCAAATGTTGTCCTTGTAATTAATTATGATCGTCAATATGTTAAAATAACTGCTAATTGGCTATTACACACGTGTGCAGTACACAAGCTCAAATGATTCATAAATTTGGCAGCCATTAGATAAAAATTGATGTTCAATGAGGAATTATAGACACTGATTCATTAAAATTACATAATTCAAAATGCACCACACAAGTAAAATATTTTTATACACAAAATGGAACCATAAATAATTTTAAGTAGATAGAACTAGTGGATCATAAAATTGATCTATATCAGATAAACTACCAAACAAAGAGGTGATAAAACAAAAATTCTACACAGATAAAATTGTTTACTGGTGTGTTGTGTGTGTGTGTGAGAGACAATCGGATTTTTTGTCATTAGCATAGTAAATAAATCGTATTAACATGACAATGTCTGCTGTAAACTTTTCACTGACAAAACCCAATGACAAGTCAACGTTATCAAATTTGATTTCGTACAATTTACCTTGGCACACTAAAATTGAATTTTCCATTATTAAGTAAAAATTGTTTATTACCTTAATATTAACCACAGGAATTTAACGTAAACGTCATCAAATGTCAAAAATGTTGTACTTACATACCGTTAGCACACATTTAATTTGATCAACTATTAATTTATGTTTTGTCAATTGTTGGAAGAAGGAACATCAAAACCGTAGAACTAATTAACTTCAACGCAGTTTATTTTGGGGTCACATGAAATACTTTTATTGTTTGAGCGTATTCATTAACAGAAGTTGCTAAGCGATGCCATAAACAAAGGAAACTTTTCGCAACGAAAAGTTCCTAGTGATAGTGCGTCGTTAAAATACTAATAATCCCGGGTACTCCGTTTTATCGTCATTTGTGGAAAGTTCCGCAATTTTTAGCCGCGATCCAATTTTTTGCGGCTGCGCATGCGGGAGGCGTGTACCCCAGTCCCAATCGCAACACGATGTAACTCTACTATTTTATTTAGCAGCGTTTTCCGAGGAAATCGACTTCCAATTTCCTGTCACAATCCCATGGCTTGACCCGCACATGCACACACGTCGTGGCCAGATTAAATTCGAGTGCGCAACCAATATGACCTTATCGGTGGTCGGCAAAACTACGCGAAATTTCGTTCGAGATTCAGAAGTGCCGCGCCGTCTGTTTTTGTTGACATCGCGGTCGTGGGTGATGATGTCATTTTGGGAGCGGATAGAATCGGTGTTTTCGTTTGGTCCGCACTTTCTTTGTGTTCTTTGTTGGTTTTCGTAATTGATTTCTTAGAGGTCAACAGTATTAATGAATAAACGAAATGTACAATTATAAAATTGATAAGATTAATAGTTTTTCCCTTTCGAAACTGTTTGTTGATTCTTTGTGCGGGTTTTGCCTTGAAATAACTCGTTTTTTGATAATGATTATTGACGGTTCCATTAGGAGAACTTGGATAGGTCAATTCGTGAATTCTTTAGTTTCTTTCGTTACTGTTTTAGTTTTATCATTTTATCCGGAAGTTATAAAATGTTATGTGTATTTTAAATAATATAAATCAGTTAAAAATTTGCTGATAATTCTGTGACATTTATTACTTAAATCCAGATTTATCAAGAATTTTTTGATATTTTTCCAGATTTCGACCAAAGAACCTTCAAAATTAATTAATAATATGAATCACAACTTAAAGGAACTTTTGTTGATAATTAATCATAATTAATTCCTTGATATATATATTGTGACATTTATGGTTTGACAACTATTAGACGATAATTTCCTTAAAATAGATGTGTTCTCCCAAGTTTCGTCTAAAAAAGCTATAAATGAGAGTTTATTATTACGAAATTAAATAGTTATAATAAAAAAATATTTTCAAGTTAGACACATTCGTTAAACAAATTTATCAGATTATCCACAAGGAAATATTTCAAGGACATTCTCATATTCAAAACTATTCTGATACATGTTTTCAAAATTAAATTTAATCAACATATTTTGGCAACGATCAAAATTTATACAATTACTACTATGTAATAATCTTCATCATCTTCTTTTAAAATTTCTATAATTTAGTGATGTCTTTTTAATTTCATCTTATATAAGTTGACCCTCAAATAAATTTAATGAGTCATTATTTGTTTATTTGTATTATTTTATTGTCATAATTATATTTAATGCATTTTTAGAATAGTCAGTTTTTTAATAATTTTCTTTTAAAACTTCTATAATTTTAATAGTGATCTTTTAATTTCATCTTTAATAAGTTGACTCTCAAGAAAATTTAAAAAGTCATTATTTGTTTATTTGTATTAGTTTGTTTTCTTAATTATATTTATTTAATTTGTTTTTACTGAATTTTTATAATAATCAGATTTTTAATAACATATTTAAACTATAGTTAAAACTATGCAAAAGACTAACTTTGTTGTTAAAAATTGTAAATTATCTAAATAATTTGACTTTGTGATATTTTTTTAATAAGAGTGACAATAATTTGTACTAAAAATAAGAATTTTTAGACTATACCTTCTTCTTAATCTATAAACAAGTGAAATAATAGTTTCTATTATACAAATTTAGACGATTATCTGGATAATTATCAAATGTTGATAATTATTCGATATTTACTAAAACATCGGATTTTTTAGAAATCTAATTTTTAGAGTAAAACTGTTTTTAAATCTATTTTGAATGATATTTTCATATTTAATGAAATAGTCTGAGAGGTAAGAAATTAAGTATGTCTATAACTACTTTATCTTATATCTTTATCAAATACTTCATATGTTTTGAATAATCAGAGAGACTACAATTTGTAATAAAAAATAAGAATTGTGTGGATTATTTATGTTACAATCTTCATATATCTAAAATAAGTGAAATAATTATCAAATTTTGACATCTACCCATTATTTAAAGTTTATTATTCATTAGACAACAGAATAATTTTTCATTATACAAAAATTTATAATTTTCTAGATAATGTCAACTATATTTATTGGAAATATCAGATATTTTATAAGTCAGAATTTAGTAAAGGTGTTTTAAGTTCATTTTTATTTATAGTCAACAAAAATATATATCATAACTTCAAAACTTTATACTCTTATCATATGTTGTTATTGTTTCTATAACAATTGGACTGATTATAAGTCAATAAATATTGAATTATTTAAATTATGCCATTTTAACTAAGCCAATTAAAAAAAATAAAATAAATATCTAAATAATTGTTAAATTTAGAAAATTATCCTGTATACTATTTATTTTTCAAAACTATTGCAAAAAAATAAATTATTATAATTAATTAAACCATAAAATTATTATATTATAAAATAAAATAAGTAATAAATTAAATAATATTTAAATGTTCCTTGTTTAGTTTTAAATCTAGCTTAATGATGTTTTGCTGTATTAAAATATTATTTACTAATAAATAATTTTTAATAAATGAATGGTTACTTAATATGCCAGAAACCGCAAGTTATTTAATCTGTTGGTATCCAATTAAGCAGGTATTTCCCACAAAGGACATTCAAAAAATTCATTATCCGTCAATAACGTACTTGCAATAATATTCTCGTAGTAATTAAATTTCAAAATTATGCTATCGTGCACATTCCGCGACGTGCGCACAATTAATAAAATTATTAACAAGCTGGGTGACAACTCATTGCTAAGCGTCTGCTGGAAAATTCCCCAGCAGGTAATAAAAAACTAACAATGAAATCACCGCATTTAAATCGAAACACCTGCCCGAGCGTACGTTTACTTGCGTTCTTGACATTTACACGCCAAACGCGAAAATAATTACCAGAGAGTAAAGTGGACGCGTCGGTGAATCCCGAACGACCAAAATCAACTGACACACAACAACTAAAACAACCGATGAACGGTAAAATTAAACTTATCAAGTCACTCCGCACGAAAACTAACAGTTATAAAACAACGAAACAGTTTTTAAAATCCGCCGTGATCAGCTGATCGCCGCACGACAATGCACAGCGGGCTTTCAGTCACTTTCACTTCGCGGGAGCTTTCGGAACGCCGAACGTGCCTTGGATGCGTCGAGCTTGTACCGCTGCTGCGAACCGACTGGCCGTAAATTCGTCGCCGCTACTCCGATATGTACCGTGTAATCGGTTCTAGGCGAGCGACGCAATCAATGACACGTTCACACACCCAGATCTTTTTATTTTTGTTTTGTTTGGCGCAACGGTGACGCTATCGATACGCAGAATCCGGCAGAAATTTTGGTTTTTGAACTACGACGAAAACAGTTTCGGGAGCCCGTGGGTTGGTTTTTGTTTTTGAATGGTTGCCGATGAAAAATGGGACGCGTGAAACTTCAAGGAACGATAGAAAGTGAATAAGTATGGTTCTGACTAGCATCTTGATAATGATGATATGGGACACTGGAGTGGGGGTAAAGATTATGGGTGGCTGTGTAACAATAAATTGACTTTGTGGTGGTCTTTTATTGATCCCAGTGTTTGAAGTAGTGACATATTTATTGTAAACTCAGTTGTAATTTATTAGTTGTAAATAATTCTTCTTTCATCGTGTTATTTATAAAAAATTAGATTTATGCAGATTTAATTTCACGAATGTTTTTAAACAGCTATTTACTATTTTTAATGTGACCTTTGTAATCGGGGGAATCAGGTCAAAATGACGCCATTTTTTATCCATAATTTTAAACAGGACTATCATTTTGATAATTATCCAATGATTATTAATAACTGATGTCATATTAAGAATCTTTGTACTCATGAAGTTACTTGGTTTACTATCAATTATTGTAATTATCTGATATTTATTAGATTATTTAACTGAACTTTTCAATCAACACCGTCTCATGATTTCAAACTTAAAAGTAGTAGATTCTTATTATCAAACCTCCTTATAATAATCAAAACTTGTTTTCAAATATGTTATAATATCATAAATTTTCAAACAATTAACATTATCAAATTTTGATAGTTCTAATAATTAAGTAAGTATTGTATTTTTTATAACCCTGATTTTATTGGTAAAACTGATTTAAACGTATTTTAAATTAAACAACTACACATAATTTTTGATCATAAATCAGTTAAATAAATCCTTTCACATATATTGTTTATTTAATAAGGGGACATAATAATTTTTGGTTAAAAAAAAATTAAGAATTATATAAATTATAGCTTCTGTAACTAATCAAATATCTTTAAAATAATCAAAATTTACTTTTAAAAACATCTAAAATTGTCAATTATCCTAATAATGATCAAATTTTGATCATAAATCAGTTAAATAAATCCGTTCACATCCATATAGTTTATTTATTAAGGGGACATAATAATTTTTGGTGAAAAAAAATTAAGAATTATATAAATTATACCTTCTGTAACTAATCAAATATCTTTAAAATATTCAAAATTTACTTTTAAAAACATCTAAAATTGACAATTATTCTAATAATGATCAAATTTTGATAGTTATCCAATATTGGTGGGAATTATTGAACTTTTAAAATGTTGATTTTAAAAGCGAGTCTGATTTAAAGCTATTTTATGTCGTATGTCCACATATAATGAAATATTTGATCAAATTACAAAAAAATAGGTCACAAATACAAATTTAGAAAAATAGATCTACATACATCATTATTGTGTTCTTTATTAATGAGGCTAATTATAATTTGGTATGAAGGAAATTTAAGAATTAATTAAATTATACTTTCTTCAATTAAAATATCTTTAAAATAATCAAAATTTACAATTAAATAACATTAAAATTTGATTACCAAAATCATTATCAAATTTTGATAATTATCCTATATGCATAGTTTTTTTTTATCCAATTTTACATCATACATTCCCACACGCATACACGTCTTTAACTAATCAAATATCTATAAGATAATCAAACTATACTTGCAAATAATTTGATAATTAATTCTAATAACTTAATAATCAATTCTAATAACACAATAATCAAATTTTGATAGTTATTTTTATAACCCTGATTTTAAAATTTAAACCTATTTTAGCTTACGTCATCACCTTCACCGATGGACCGATGCGACGTGCTCACATCTATTTAGACTAGTTTTGTTTTATAAGCAAATCTGAAGTATTTGTTTACATTTAAAAATCGGGGCAGTTCTTAAGAAAGTCAAGCTTTAGATGTCGAGGGTTAAAGTACGTTTGTTGTAATAAAGCGTATTATTGTGAATTTAGTGTTTTAATCAAACTAAAATATATGATAATATCTTCATAATAAGACAATAAAAATAAGACAAATTCGAATATAAAAAAAGTAAATCCTTGTCAAATCTTCTGATACGTAATATTTTGTTTGTTGAGTTACAACAATTAGTTCATAACTATATAAGAAATTATTATTATTCATGTATGTTCCACTAAATTTTTAGATAATTAATTTTTAATTTGATCTTAAAGCGATAACGATAAATTAGATGGCACGTGGTAACTTCACGATCAAACAAGTATTTCACGTAATAGCAACAATACTAGTAAATCACAGCAAGATAAATTTAATAGTTCATTATGTGCCTTATCAGAAAAACCTTCTAGAACAAAGGACAACGAAGATAAAACACTTCTTATTGTTAGAAAAACTATTTGAGTGCAATAAATTTGAATCAGCACCACGAGGGTCACACAAAAATGATCAATTGTACAATTTACGTCGCACAATTTGCACTAGTGCATTTTTAGTGTTTCGATCTTTTTCTAATTATATTACTTGTGTTTTGCTTTTAGACACAGTGACGCACGGTGTTTTTAAAATACGAATATTTCGACTATAAATAAAAATTCGCATAAGTGCGTCGTTTCACTATTTACCAAATAATGTAATACGTCTATTGTTTATCGTTGTGCAAAATGTGTCACAATAGTTTCTATGTTTCTCTTTGTGTTGTCTGATAAAATTAATGTTTTATTGATATTGGCTTTTTTTATGTCTAGGCGAACTTTAAATTATTGTTTTTTCTGGGGACCGTCAGTTTATCGTTAGCTAGACACATAATTTATTCCAGAACATCAATGTACAATCATAATAAGTGTTTATATTTATTAATGACTTAGTAAAATCAATAATAGAATGTGTGGGAATGGGTACGCAATTCATTTACAGATAACAATTAAAAAAAATACAAGGAGATAATTCAGTCGACACGAGGGAATACGAGATAACTTTGTTAAATGTTGACACATCATAGTCTTCCAGAATTTTTAATTTATCGTGTTAAAAGTCCAATCATAACTGCATCTAAAATTTAATTAAAGTTCCAGCGGCGTAGAAAAATTAATTAGCGAACCGGGAGAACCGAAAGTTTAAAAAACTTACCAAAACTAATTCATCTAGATTATGGGTAACGTAATAACGTCGCAAAATAAAAACAAACAACGCACCCCCGAGCAGGGAAAACACGATCGATAGACGGAACGACCCACGCATCAAAAAAAAAAAAACGATTCCCTTTCGCAACGGCAATCACATTTTTCCCCGTATCATTATTAAATCAACGAACGTCGAGGGGTTGGAGAGGCACGAACGTCGAATATCCGGGAGGTGGAAACGATCGGCAGGCGTAACTTTTGGCACGGATGCTGCGGAACAATGCGTGAATGTGTCGAGCAATAAATTAAATTGTAAACGGACCGAACAGCTGATTTAATTGTTAATCGCGGGGAAAATTTCAAGGTATGCATACAATAACAATTTGGCTTTGATCTTATAAATAATTTAATACGTTGACATATCAAGCGTGGACATTTGTCGGGCACGTGAATGTGAATCTTTTCGGTTCATTGCGCATGTCCATTTCCGGGTGCACCAGTCGCACATCCTTGCGGCACACTAAATTTATAGTTCACATGTTATCGCGGAAAATATTTTGTTTATTTATTTAAGGCTTGAATGGTTGTTTGTGTATACAACAAAAAAAATTACTTGCGGAATGATAATTTATCTAAACTGGACGAAAATTTTTAATCCAAATAATTTGATATCACTGTCTAATGAATTTTTTATATTTACTGTTTTATTGATTTGTATTTACTGTTTATACAGTTGAAAAAAACTAAAAACATCAAATGTCTAGACATTTATATGGTAAAAAAAGTTGATAAACAAATATGTAATATGCTTTCATGCATTTTTAACGTGAAATTAGATATTATCACTCTATTACATAAAATAATTTTATTATAAAGAATTATGATATTTATTTTTTATGTTGATAAAATATTTTAAACTTTTTTATTATTGTATGATTGTAATTTGTTTTAAAATATTCAAATATCAAATTTTATACTCAGATATTTACCAACTTTTGACAATTATCTCATATTGGAAATATTGGAATTTTTATCATCCAGATTTAAAAATAACAGAACAAACAAACCTTACAGGGTGATTCCCCTAACTTATTCATTAGAATTTTATCCAGAATGGGAAAAGATAGTGATCTGAAATTTTTGTAGCAATTATAAATTGACTTTAGTTACTTTTTTAATTTATTTTGAACAATGTCTCATTTCTGGTTTCTTCGGAACTGACATTAAATGTCTGTAATACCAACAATTTTGATGCTGGAAAGTTCATTTTTGGCATAGATTTTAACCATCCTTTAAGTATTATTAGTACTCTCAAATTTTATACAGGATGTTCATTATTAATGTTTAATTTTGTACATAGATGGTAACAAAATTATTAGAAAAAATTAAAAAAATAGTAAATTAGAGCAATTATAAAATCAGTACTTTCAAACTTACAATACGATGGAAAAAAAATACAAATTACAACGTAGAACTGACAACTTAATACACTAATTAACATGTGTTAAACAAATGTAAAAACGTATAAACATTGGTAAAAACCATGAACACAATTTCACATTAATAAAGAGTTTAGTAAAGGTTATGACATGTTTGTAAGTATATTTATTTCTTACAATAATATTTTGAGAATGTCAAAAAGTTAAATTAACAAATTATTATTTGACCAATAGTTTTTTATTCACCCAAATTTTGTCTCAAAATTATTAATAAATAGAAAATTGCCTAAAAAACAAATTCTTGTTAAAATTTGATGATTTTAACCTCAGCTTTTCTTTAATAAAATATTGTTGATACAAGTAGAAATGCTCTAAAATTAATTTAAATAAATAAAATATTCAATTATCCTATTGAAACAGATTTTATAATTATTAATCATATTAATTTAATTAGTTAATAAATCTGCTTCATTTTTTTAATAATTTTTCACACAATGAATTTTTCTCAAAAACAATTAATTAAAAAATAATATGTATAGTTTAATAAATATTGTTAATTCACAGAAACAATTGACAATAATAATATTTTGAAAATTATTGAATTATTAATTGATAATTATCTTAAAATCGACGAATAATTTTTTATTCAACCAAATTTCGTATCAAAATTATTAATAAATAGTAATTTGCCTAAAAACAAAAAGGAAAATTCCTCTTAAAAATGATTTTGATGATTTTAAACTTAATTTTCCTTTAATGAAATAATAAAATATTGAGAAAAATAAAATAATCAATTATTCCATTGAAGCATATTTTATAATCATTATTACAAATGTCAACTATCCAACATTTTTTGAAATCCAATATATATAATACTTTAATTACCTTTTTATATTATTGAAAAATATTTGTTATTAAAAAATTCGTAGATTCTAAAAAAGCTTAAAAAGATCCACAGATAATTTGTCAGAAGTAAATTTATTCAACATGTTTGAATCTAAAGTTTATATATATATATATATATATATGCAAGAAATAAAAACTAATTTATATTAAGGTTTTAAATTTTTTTAAAGAAAAGAATTTTTTAAATTATTCATATATATTTAACATTCAAGACAGATGAACAAAATAATAGTTTAGATTATATTAAAAATTGATAATTATTAATATTTAATAATTAACCATTTTCTTTGTTTAGTTCAATGATTAAGGTAGAAAAAAATATAACATAAATTATTCTGAAGTAATTTGAAACAGTAATTACTAAGTTTTACTTTAATTGTTTGAAATTTACAACCAACTCTACAATTATTATTATTTAAACAATTCAACAATTAAAACGGAATCCGGTCCGTTATAATTACGCAAGTTCACCTATTATTAAGATAAAACCAGTAATCGACTGTTGCAACACCAATTAACAACTCGTTGCGTCTTTCGACACAGAAAAACTCAGCCAGTTTTCTTTCACGGGCCAGTTTTCAACTAAAAACCGCGTTTTGTTTAAAAATTAACACCGTTACCGATCGATTTTCCAGAGTCATTCGGATTTGCGTTCGCATTTAGCACAACCAAGAAACCTGCGAATTGGGTGATTTAGCAGGATTCATTTTCGGATCCCACGGCAAAGCAATTTGATTGCGTTCAACACGCCAAAGATAAATGGTAAATTTGAAGCGGCAGACGAATCTGTGAGTCACACAGGCTCGACTTTAATTTGATAGACAAATTGCATAATTCGTTCGAATGTTGTAAGTGGGTCTTGTTAAGCAGCTTCTTTGTCGCTTATCGTGAGACAAATGGAAATTAAATGTCGATTTGTGCTGTTGGGCAGCACGTTAAAATACACATCGATTCCTGTTATTTACTTTGAAAACGGTTCAGAAATAAATCGAAGTTAAAATAAATACGAAAGGTACGAAATTAGACGGGCCACGTTGGAATTCGTAATTTTCGACAATTAATTTTAGACTTCGCCGGCCAAATTTATCAACAGGAAAATATCAACGCGACTTTCACGACTCGGTGAGTAAAAACGCTTTATTCATGCGACAAATCGATTTTTCATTCAGGGTCGTCGTTAATTTATTTTCAGTACCGATTGCGGGTACTTCTTTGTTAACATTGAACGAGGAACAACAAACGAGGTCTCTATTTCAATATTATACAAAAATAAACACGGCTCAATGAAAATTTAGAATGGAAAATTAGCCAGATCGTGAATAAATCTCATCAGTCAACGGTGCAATTAATTAGATCGATTTGGCAATGACGAGTACGATTTTAATTATAAACGATGATTTTTCTTCCTCGTGTTACGACCACAATCGGTTCGTTTTGTTTCTTTTTACGTATGATAACACGTAATCTTTGGTCGAGTGGTCAGTCTAATTGATACTGAGGAAATTATAATTTAATGTTCCTGCTACAAATTATTTTTTAATTGTACAGTGTCGTGTTTAAATATAGAAACTTATTAAGGACATGTGACTAACCTGAAGTGGAACGTCTTTTTAATTAATCTGTAATTATAAAAAAATAGTCGTTAATATTTTTATTATGTGTATATTTTTTAGTGGTTGTTAAGATATATTTTTATCTCATGATATGTGATAATATGTGATAATTGGTATATTTGTAGATAAAAAATGAACAATAGAATTATCCAGCTTTATATTTTTATAATAATAGATAATTAAATTATACCATAATGAGTAAAATTATATACCTACACAAAACTACAATATAATTACACAAAACGATTAACTTTAAATTAATTTTCTAATGTATTTAAAAATAAAATATAACATTTCTAAAAAGTTTATTATTAGAAAAAATATTACAAGATTAAATTCTATATATTAAAATAACACTTTTTCTCAGCGATTATATAATTATTATTAATGTATAAAAACCTGAAAGAAACAGTTTTCTTTCAGTTATTCAGTTTCAATTACAAATAAAATAATATTTCTATAAGAAAACTAATAAGAAAAAAAAATGATTTTGATAATTATTTTATTAATTTTAATATCTATTTTTTACAATTTAATTTTTTAATATTTAATGTATAGAAATTTAAAAGAAACGATTTGCTTTCAGATTATTTTCTAAGTTACAGAAAGATGAATATTTCTATAAAGTAACTTATTAGGAAAAAAAAAATAATTCTTATATAAATTATCTCTTTAATTTTAAAATTAATTAATATTCGAAATATTTTATCTCATAATAAATTTTTCTCAAAAACAATTCAATATTAAGTATTGTTAAATAAGTATTTTTAATGTATAGAAATTTAAAAGAAACAATTTGCATCCAGTTATTTTTTCTAAGCTACAGAAAAATTAGTGATTTAATAAAATATGTTATTAGAAAAAAAAAATAATAATAAGTATTAATTTTTATACAAATTACCATTTTTTTTTTAATTTTTAAGTTTAAACATTTATCAATGTTTCCAATAGTTTATCAAACAATATTTTTTTTATATAATTAATTTAAAATAATATCATTGAGTGAAAAATTAACCCAAAGAAATGATTTACTTTCAGTTAAATTTTATTTTAATATTTATCGTATTCAAAGCAGAATCAATTTCCTGATTTATTATCAATAAATTTGCGATTTGTGAAGAGTGTTTGTGAATTATTTAATAGCCAAATCAAAACAAAAGCCCGACAAACCAAACAATACTAAAAGCGCATCGATGACTAATCGAATCCGATTAAAAATTCGCACGTGTCTCGAATATTGGGACCGCATAATCGAAACGATTGGCAAACGTATTCGCGAGTCTAATTGGCACCGCGAACCGCATTCATCAAATATGGAAATATCACTCGACAGCGACGGTGGGCGTCGTCCCGACACCTGTGCAGGAAACGGACTCACGGGTGCAATCCAAAACAACATAACAGAAAAACCGAAAGTGGGCGTCGGAAAAACGATATCAACGCCACCGATGACGGCACCAAAAAGTCGACGAAAAGTCCCCTGGAAACAATGCGATCACGGGTCCAGGTCCTGTGTGGGCATCCCAGCTCACCAAAATATTAACACGTCGCCTGTGACGTGGCGAAAAACAATTCGTGCTTTTTATTTAGGCATGGAATCGAAATAATAACAATTTCAATTTCAAATCGAACGTTTTACGGACGGAACAGATTACGTTGCGTTTTATTGAAACTAGTACGTCGGTCGTGATTGATACGAACGAACGAAGTTGAATTTTTGTCGACGAATCGATTAAATGTTGATTGCGGTGTCGACGACCTGTGAAAAACGATTCGCGGGCAATTTCGTGTATCGATACAATCGGATTAGGCTTTTGCATGGCTTCCTGCCAACTGAATGTACAAAAACTGTGCATATTAAATTATTTTTTTAGTGATATCAAGTCTAGACATTTTTTTTGTATAATGTATTTCGGGATATAATAAAAGTGATAGCGTGAAAACATTTTTTTCACTATCGATTAAATAAATACACTGTTACGACAGTAAAAAATATATTTATCGGTAATAATACTTGAAGCTTTCAGCCAAGGCTTTCTAAGTAATAGGAAAATTAACATTTCTACAAAATATCGTTTAAAAAAAAATTATTAATATATAAATCATTTCTCTAAATTCTCTCTTCTTTAAATTAAACAGTATCAGTATATTTTCTAAAAATATTATGCAGTTAATAAGCTTGAAAGAAACGAATTTCTTTTTGTTATTTTTTATAAAATACAGACAAATAATAAGATAAATTAATATATAAGTAATCCCTTTATATTAAAATTAATTATTTACCAAAATATAAATAATAAAATAAAATAAATGAATTCATATAAAATTGGAAAAAAACTATTTTTACTGAGTTGTTATTTCTACAAAATATAATATAGGAAAATAATTAAATAGATAAGTACATAAATTATCTCCCTAATTTGAATAATAATCAGTACATGAAATATTTTATCTCATAATGAACTTTTTCTTAAACATATTTAATACGTCTACACAAATACATAATATAATTATAAATGAATAAAAGTTGTAAGGCAAATAAACTTTATAATATAAAAATGATTTCTTTAATTTTAAAACTAATCAATATTTGAGATGCATTATCTGACAATTAACTATTTTTCAAAAATAATTTATTTATAATAATATTAACTATAATTAACCAGTAATTATTTTTAGTGTGTATATTCTTAAAAAACGCACTTTTTCTCATCAAACATGATTAAAAATATTATTAAGAATAGTTCAGTATTATTAAATTTATTTCTAAAGAATATTTCATTTTAAAAAAATATTATAGTTAAATAATGCACATAAACTTGAAGGAAAAGATTTTCTTTCAGTTATTTGTTTATAAGATAAAGAAAATTTCCTGCAAAATATCTCTGGGAAAAATAATTAAATGGATAAGTATATAAATTATCTTCTTAATTTTAAAATTATTCAGTATATGAAATTATTCTGATAAAATTTTTCTCAAAAGTACTTGATTAAAAAATATTTATATAAATTATCTCTCTAACTAAAATTAATCAACATATGAAATTAAATTAAATAATATTAATATTTATAATTAGTTAATTAAATGAATATTTTAACGTTGGTAATCTTGAATGAAACGATTTGATTTCAGATTTTTTTCTTAGGTAAAAAAATATATTATTCCCACAAAATATATTTCTAAATAATTCTATTAATTTTAATATTAATCAATATATACATGAAATATTTTATTAAATATAATGAAATAAATGTTTTTAATGCACAGAAACTTGGTTTACTTTCAGTTATTTTTTCAATTATAAAATTACAAAAAAATAAAATAAATAAACAATTAATGTGATATTCAAATAAACTTTTAATTGTACATTAGTCTGTAAAAAATAAAAGTAGTGATAAATTATCACAATTTTAAAATTAATTTTGATAAAAAATAATTTAATAATAATATTAAGAGCATTAAATAAATTAAATATTTAATTCAATGTAAAAAATATGGATAACTTTATACTATACAATGTATTAATTCGCATGAAAATTGTCTTGTCAGTATTTACACAATATTTACAACGTAGCATGACAACGACAATGTTTTTTTAACGTTCATACTTCTTTAAATACTCATATTTATATTCTGCAACATGAGTCGAATGGCTCTGGTGGGATTATAAAACTGATTTACTGGCTATTATGCACATAGTAATTCACTTTAATTCAAAACAAAAATTTTGGCAGTAAGATGTAGTGTATGTAGTGTCATAAAAATGTTTGTCTCATAAAGAGAGCTTTTCTAAAGCTGCAAAACAATAAAGAATTGTGCCATTTTAAAATAATTATAACCCATTCAAAAAAATGTCCTTATTTTTTCCAATGTACTTCACGTGTCAGAAGAACACAATTAATTCTAAATTTGTATAACTTGGGCTTTTTGCTATGTCAAAATTTATTTCACATTGTTTTATTTTATTTATATTATAAAATCACATACATTTTTTTTTGTATTAACTATTTTTTAACTTATAAATGATACATAATTTGTTGTAGTTTTGTAACTCTTGTTTCTAGGAGATAAAAATTCCGCTTTACCAAATTTACTCAAAAATATTTATCTAAATAAAAAAAAATATAAAATATTATCAAAATTACATCAATGTGTCATTTTTTATGGATTTTTAAATTCTTCATGTAACTGCATATAAAATGTCCATACAATGTCCTTAAATCAAATAGTTTAGTTATTAGGGTTAATAATTTTTTTTTTCCAAAAATTTTTGACAGCTTGATTGTCTAACTAAAATATCTGTAAAAACTATCAGTTTTGAGGCTGGAAAGTTCATTTTAAGCATACACGTTAAACAAGAGTCAACCTATAAACAACCGTTATTAGTACACCAAAATTTTATATAGGGTGTTCATTATTTACGTTTAATTTTGTGGATTTTAAAACATCAATAATTTCGTTATTTTTAGTAGAACACCATGTGTATTTAAGTGTAATTAAATTCATTATTAAAAAGTTTTTCGATGGCCAATAGCACTCCCTAAATATAAACCAATTTTAATAGAGATTTTTACCAAAATGTTTTAATTACAGAATAAAAGTCATAACATATTTTAATATTTAACTATTCAAATATTCGAATAAATTGCTTTTATTATATTAAATTTGAATTTTTTTTATGAAAAATAAAAAATACTCATTAATTTATTATATTACCTTATATTATTCATTAATTTAAAGAATATTTTAAAGAAATTTAATTGGTTATTTGATTTGAAACAGTATTACTATTTTAATTACAGAATAAAAGTCATAAATCAACATATTTAATATTCAACTAATCAAATATTCACATAAATTACTTTATTAAATTAAATTTGAAAAATTTTTTATGAAAAATAAGTTAATTTATTAGATTACCTTAAATTTTAAATAAAAACTTTTATAACAAATTTTGTTTCAATTGACATCACATTTTTCGTAACATATCTGTGACTCACCCTGTATATTTGATAAATTCTATTATTATTAAAATCCGTACTACTAATTGTTTAAAAATTCTAATCTATAAGTAAAATAGAATATAAATTCTTACTTGACTAAAGAGCTGAAACACTGACACAATTTCAGCTTGCACTTTCCTATAAATATTTGCCCCACCCTTGATCTTGACACCAATCAAAAATATAATAACACCCGAAAAATTGAGGTAGATAACCGGTAGGGAAATCGATACCGACAAAAATAGTGAGTGTTTGTTTATCCGCTGCACCAAAACACAATCAGCCGATGCATCAGTTTGGAAACGATCGATCTCCCACCGTTCGTCCGATGTGCTCCACACACGTGGGGCGAACACGTCCGGACATTGTTTTCGAACCATTGGCAGGGATTTTAAAACAATATGTTTGTCGCATGGTGGGTATTTTTTGAAATTTGGACCTCGGCAACGATCTCCAAAAATAATCAATCACCGTCCGTCCCACAGAGGCACGATAATTAAAGTTGTGGGACGCTATTATTAGAGACGAATTTCGACAACGGCCGCCTATAATTAGCGGTACGACTAATTTTGATCTCGGCGCAAAGATTTCCCGGCGATAAGTAGGTGAACAAAACTTGTACGCATTGTTCTCGATTTGAAACCGAAGAAAAATGTTAACTTTCTTACTCGCACAATTGACGATTCGACGGGACACAATTTCGTGGGCACCGTTGCGGGATTTCGTGTAAATTGATACCGGTTTGTGGCGACCGCGATCGAATGTTTAATTCTTCTTTTTTTTCCAATGCTGTTGCCACTGCTGATTACTGACCTAAGTCAACTAAGATTAATTTAATTAAAATGTAAAAACAACAGGCGAAATAACGGCGGAGTGGTTTGTGGGAATTGTACTGTTTTATGTTAACTGTACCGGCAACTTGGTTAATCCATTTTTTCGATTTTTCAGCCATTTTTCGGTAACGGGTAAGTTTTTTCAGTTATTCAGTTCAAGTCAAAAGAGAATTGCTTTTTTATTTTTTATAAATTATTGATTATATTTGGAATCTTAAGTGAATCAGTATTTAAATATTTAATTTCCAGGAATACTATAATTATTTTTCCCCACCTCAAAATATTCATTATTTTAAGGAATACTTTAAGACAATTTAATATTGCTTTATGAAAATTCGAAAATATTTAAATTCATTAATTTGTTTACCTTAATTTATTCATTATTTTAAAAAATAATTTAGGGCAATAATTTTATTTCAAACTGCATTAATATTTTAATTGGAGTTTGTTTAAGAAAATTCGAAAATATTAAAATTAATTTATTAAATTATTCATTAATTTAAAGAATACTCTCAGACAATTTAATTATACACTATGAATATTCGAAAATATTTAAGTATATTTATTAGATTACCTTAAATTATTCATTATTTTAAAAAATTCTTTAAGGAAATTTAATTGGTTAATTTATTTAAAACAGTATTAATGTTTTAATTACAGAATAAAAGTCATAACATATTTTAATATTTAACTATTCAAATATTCCAATAAATTGCTTTTATTATATTAAATTTGAATTTTTTTATGAAAAATAAAAAATACTCATTAATTTATTATATTACCTTAAATAATTCATTAATTTAAAGAATATTTTAAAGAAATTTAATTGGTTATTTGATTTCAAACAGTATTACTATTTTAATTACAGAATAAAAGTCATAAATAACATATTTTAATATTCAATTAATCAAATATTCAAATAAATTACTTTATTAAATTAAATTTGAACAATTTTTATGAAAAATAAGTTAATTTATTAGATTACCTTAAATTATTCATTAATTTCAAAAATATTTTCTGGTAATGTTTAATTATCCTTTATGAATATTCGGAAATATTTAAATATATTTATTAGCCTACTTTAAATTATTCAATATTTTAAAGAATACTTTCAGACAATTTAATTATGCTTAATGAATATTTGAAATTAATTAAATATATTAATAGCCTACGTTAAATTATTCATTATTAATCGAATTAAAGTATTAAGACAGTAATATTATTAATAGCCTACATTAAATTATTCATTATTAATCGAATTAAAGTATTAAGACAGTAATTTTAATTCGAGTATATAATTCATAAAACAAAATACTTAAATATCTATAATTATTCAACGTAGTCAATAAAGTATAAAATCAAAATATTTTAGTATTTGAGTATGAAATCCAAGTCTTAGTCACCTTATTTATTTAAAATAAGATAATTTGAAAGTTTGATGTCATCTTTAAAACAATTTTATAGCAACCTTGAAAACATAATTAATATTAATTTTAAAAGAAAAGTGAGTTATGTTCGATAATTTTTCATTGCAATTTTGTACTTTAATATTTAACAAGTTGTCTGGATTAGGTCCCGAGTAAAAATGAAAATTGTACAACAGCTGTACAAATTTAATTTGTACAGGAATATCATTTAATGGTAATTGACTGTAAAAATCTATCTGGCACTCAAACCGGATCTTTATATAGATTATATCCCGTCCAATTTTATGAAGTGTCGGGAGTTTAAAGTGCTGCATATACAAATCGAAACGATAACGAACACTTCTATGAAAAAAAAAACAAACTTGGCAAAGCAACATCAAAGCCTGCGGACAATTTGCATAATTTGCTCCCACAATAAAATTACACAATCCCTAATTAGGTGTTTTAAACAGTTTTTAATAACAATAATGAGGATTGCCCAAGCCGCCTTTATATAATAACCGTGATTAGTCAGAGAAAGTGAATTGCTCAATTTGATCCCAAGAAATTACCATCGTTTCACGGATTTTCCGGCCTGCTAGGTCGCAACAAAAGAAACTGAAAATAGAAGCACGAAAATAAATGCGAAAGAATCCGTATAAATCGTGCACACTTCCTGGACATGTTTAATTTCGTTCGCGTCACAATCTCATTATGGATTTATGATAACGTAAACTGCACGTGTCCCAACATTTTATTTCAACGAATCGGTGAGCCCATCGAAAGCCGGGATTCACTACTGGAAACTGGCCAAATTGAATATTGAATAAAAGAGGATTTGTTTTAAATCGATTGGATGGTATTGACGTCACGTTTTATGCAACCCACACTGACATTCTCCTAGACTAACTATCGCCATAGTTCAATAGTTGATCCGCTCATATCTGTGCCTAACCAGATTTTTGATAGCTCCGGTTTAATTTATTGAATAATTGATAATAACGACATGTGACAGTTTTTTCTTGATTCCGATGGGCAAATATAAACACGTGATTTTAATTGTAAATATTGGGGGCGGGTTGATGAGAGAACGAAATAAACAACAGGTTTAATTAATGATGATTAGCCTCCGACAAATATTTGTACTCAAATATTTATCACAATAGAAACTTAATGCTCGTCAAATATTTAATGAAAATTACGTAGAAAATTTTTTATTGCCATTTACTTCGTAGAAAATACTTTTCATAAAAACTTTGAAAGTATGTATGTAATTTTCCATCAGACTATTTTATCGAAATCACGTTATACAAACACCGAAATTTGTGTTACGAAACACGGACAAATGTAAGATTCGCAATGAACACTTGTTATTACAACAGGTCCATAAATCGCAAATTGATCTTTGTTATGGATGTAAATAAAATTTGTAAATTGATATTGGACGACCCAAATATTTTTAACCACCACAAACAAGTCCTTTGTTTGTTACCAATGTTTAACTGGAAATAGATTTATATTCTTATAAAAACTTTTATATTATTAATCTTGATTTAAGGTATTAATAATTTAAAAATGGCAAAACTTCATTTTTAAAATAATGGAAATTAAAATAAAGACATACAAAAAAAATATTTCTACATATTTCAATTTTTAAAAATTAACATAGATATACAAGGTGTCCCTAAATCGTGTCCCGAAAATTTACTTCTTAACTATATACTATTTTGCTTCCTAAGAGTGACTCAGGCCTTCAATGGTTCTGCTATTAATATATTTTCAAGTTAAATATTTTAAATGATCTAATCTAACAAATTATAAATTTAAATGGAATTTTTAACTGCCATATAAAATAATATTACCAACTTATTGATGTGATATAAATTACAGATAGGATTTAATAAATGATTAAATCTGATAAATATTTTAAAAATAGCAAAATGTAATTTGTGAAAATAAAAGGTTTAAAATAAAAACATATAATAAGGGTGTTTTTTATAATTGTTTAGTCATTGGTCGAAATAAAACTATAAGAAAAATTATAATTCATCGTTATTAAAACCGAAGGGAACAAGAAGAGAGGACTAAGAGTTAACAGCTAAATAAGACAATCATTTTTCGTATTATTAAATATATATTTCAAGGTCAAATAGTAGTTAGGAAAATATTTGTCTGGGTTTCTCTTCCAAAATTAAAGTTGCTATATTTATGTCTAAATAAATTCAGAAATATATATGCAAAATTTTAAAGAAAATAAGATGTATGGCTAAAATACTTATCAACTATAAAACCTAATAAAATAATTTAAAAATAATTAAACTAGAATTTTGTAAGTTATGAAGAGAAAAACAATTTTAAAGCATATTCTACATATTCGAATTCAGAATTTAATTCAAATTATATTAATATTAGTATATGAAAAATACTAATAAACACTATATTAAGTTAAAAAATAATTTTTAAATAAAAATAAATACAACGTCAATTTTGAATAATAAAAAAATAATTTGAAGAAACATATTTTACTAAAATATATTATTTTGGCAATAATCTAGTAAGTATTTTAAATGTTGTAGCAAATTTCCTTTTGAAATTTTCAATAAAATGAAAATGTAAAATAGGATAAGATATTACTTCAAATCCTTCAAATAAACCACAATAACATAACGACAATAATCTTACCCTTGAAGATGTCGTAAGTGACGAAATATTGTTGTTCGGACTCTTACCCTAGAAAAAAATAATACATTAAACAAACAATAATAAAAAAAGTGTTTAAACAGTTTAATATTTGATCGTCAGCACGCTTTAAATATTGTTTCTTGATCAAAACGCCTAAGATATTTATTGCTTTATTGTTGCCTATTTTTAGTGTTCAAAAACAATGGCTCGATTCTAAACTATTTAGTTTGTGCCAGTAAACGAAACACGTTTTAATTTATGAGCTTATGCATTGCATATAATATATGTGTAACTTTGTATTAAGATTAAAGCCAACTTAATAATTGGCTTTTCATTCAAAACACGATTTAAGATCTAATCATCCTTGTCCTTCAATCAGTCGTATTAATAAAAGAGCCCATCAAAGTTAAAAAACATAAAAGTGAATTAAGTATGTGAAATGTTTACAAGTTTACAATAATAATCGACTGCGGTGTCAAACCCGTTGACATCCTGGAGATCGTCCAAAAGAAATAAATAACATTTATAAAATGTCCCAACAGAAAAACACCAGTAATTAAAAGACAACTTTCTCAATTGCACTAACCTTTATTATTATTCGCAGACTAGCTTGGACTTAACGTAGTCCTTTCACTTTCAAACACAAACGTTAACTCCACGAAAACACCATTAAATAAATAAATCTTGTTGTTTTACCAAATATTTATCTTAACACAAAATTCGTCCTTTTAATTTCAGTGACCAACAACACATCAGAGCAAATTAACAAACATCCTCCTAAACATATTTATAGTGTACAACCCATGGCATACAAAAAATTCGAAGTATTTGAAAATTTTGAGTCACCCCGACTATGTAAACCCGCTCCCCGACCATATCTGACTATATTTGTATACCGAATAAAATTGGACGATGTCCAGACGTATAAAATATTAAAAGCGGCCACTAACCAGATCGGAAATTCGGCGCCAGAATTTTTTCGACGGCCACCTTCGAAAAATATGTTGGGAGTGATTCATTACCGTTCCCGGATCTGGTTTTTGTCAAAATTTTGGTAAATCATACGAAATGTTATTTTTATTGAATAATAATTATTTTTAATGTGATTCAGAGATAATTATAACGATTACATACGTTTGAATAAAATGGTTTGATAAGAATGTGAATTAGCATTAATATTAAATATTAATATTGAAATTATCATTTTATTTATTTACATAATAGATGTATTTTTCAGAATTGAGCTGAACTTAAATATTGCAAGCAACTTTAATTTTGGGAGGACCTTTTAATGATTAAATATGTGTTATTTAATTTAACGTAACACTTTATATAATATCCTTTTTATTATTAATTTTGGGCCATCTCTCTAGCCATTTTCCAAGTATACTAGTCTATACTCCCTCAAGCTTTCTGAAATTAAATTTGTGGAATATTTATGTCGAATTTTTGGTTATAAACGGAGATTAGGACGTCAAAACATCGAAAGCATATTGGTAAATTAGATAGAATAGGACTATTTTGAGGTCAAGAATATGTGATTAATTTTTGTGCACTCAATTTAGGGACACCCTGTATTTTAATAAGTTGTTACAACTATGACCTCTAGTGCATATCATATATATTATAAATTGTGAATTGAATTTGAAGGAATAGGAACATATCAAGATAGAGAAATATAATTGTTAAAATGATAATAAAATTTAAAATATTGTCAGTTAAAAACGAAAAGATAACTAAAATTAGTTTTTAAAAATAATTAATTTTATTTCAACCTTAATATAACTCATAAAAATAAAAATGTTAAAGTGAGAAACCAAAAAATATGAGTGTGAAATATTCAAAAATATTATTTCTTAAAATAATTTTTCATTTATTAACATGAATCAAAATATTTATCTGAAAAACTGAACATTACGAAAGGAATTAATAAATAATTATTTGTTGCTGTTGAAGTTCGACAATTATTCCAAAACCATTTGAAATTAATTTTACTCAGAATATTAATTTTTGATTTTGTCTGATTTTCAAGTTAAATATTTTAAATGATCTAATTCAATTTATGTATATTTTAACCTTCACATAAAAATCTAAAATTTTGGAATTCTTTAATAAAATATTTTAAATATTTTAATGCTGTTTTTTCATGTTAATTGTATTAAAAAACAATATTTGATTTTTGACCTATTTTAACTGATTTTCAATTTTAAATTTTAATTGTTCTAACTGAATTCTACATAATTCTGGAGTTTTTTAATATACAACAAAACTGATTATCATTTAGCATACTGATGGTATTAAAAAGGATAATTGATCCATTTCATTCTAAAGAGATTAGGTATTCTACATATCCATTTTAATAAATATGTCACTTCGCTTATTGCCTTCCAATATAGCATGCAACTCAATTATTCAACACGAACGAATTGATCGGTATAAATGCATATCATCACATCAATTTCTGATCGGACATTGAGTTACAAAATTACATGGCTATCACGATAGGAGTTATTGCTCTATTGTCTCCCTTGACCCACTTCTATATGGCAATATGGCAACATATTATTGTCCATCTATTTGTCGAGGTTAAAAATGATCTCTTACCCTTGCTTGCCTATCAAAAAAAGAGTTAAGGGCGTGTGGGCGACCTGGACCTTACAATTAGAAGAAGTTGTTGGAAAAATTTTGTTTGTTTTGTGGTGCCAGACATCGAAACGCTAACATCCATACTTGAACCGTCGTATATTTAGCATTGTATTGCATTGACCCAATTCTCAGGGTGAGTTTCAGCATCGACTGTTAAATACGCACTTTACGATTTCATTAATCGAAACCAAATATTGCTAAAAAATGTCGTCAAGACGGACTGGCCCCATTTTAAACCGGACTAAGCAAACGGAGCGGTCGAGCGAGTGCTATGACTTCTCGGCTATCGATTGCCCATCAATTTTAAGGAAACCCCCGCCCGGGGTGGCGGCCTTGAACGCAACAAAGTTTCCGAGTCAATACACTCTGTCGGACAAAAACAAAAGGGAGCGGACGCACAAAGAAAATGGCCATGTCGGAACGAGTGTTTGGCCTTTTTGCTCGGGCAATTATAGACTTTCGAGATTTAAATATAGAGTCGTCGGGACAAAAGCGAGTGCACGAAACCCCCGACTCTAATCGCCGCAATGGTTTCTTTGTCACGAACTGCCCGTATTCGATCGATATTCGTTCATATTTCACTCGAGTACTTTGCTTATTAATCGCCGTGCCATTAGGGACACGGAATCGTACGAATGATATCATCGGTTATGGAGTCAAAGGAACCGCACTCTTATTATCAGCAGATTAATATGTAAAATTCACGGCTATATGGGTTTATTAACGTGCCAAAAACGATTCACTTCAGCCCTGCAATAAGATAATATGCAAAATCAACATTGTAATTTTACAGTCCAATCCGAAAAGGTCGGGTTTATTTTTAAACTGGTGAACGCCCCAACGAAAACACGCAATTTACCTTGGATGCCTTCGGTTCATTCAGGAATTGTTTCCGTCGTGTGAGAATAAGCATTGCCAAGGTTTTCAAGGACCAGGGAATCAAATATATTTGTTACTTCTTTCCAGGACCGTAACCAATTTACTCGTTTATTGAACAATGAATTAAATTAAGTTAATTGACTGAATTGAAGGACGAAGCACCGGGAAGTAATTTCGTTGCTGACGTAGAATGGCGATTTTCAAAGTTTTCACATAAATATGTTATTAAACACTGACGTTATATCTATAAACAAACACAAACCTAATGGGTGAAGTATGATTCATTTTTTAGCCGGTTTTGTTTGGAATTATTAAAGTAGAAGTATTCGAATATTCGTTCATTTTATTAAATATTTTGTATATCGGAATACTAATTTAAATGAATGAATATTCAAATATTTAAATTTATATTTTAATTTTAATGAATTCTGCATGGGAATTTACTTACTCATTTTACTTGAAAATGTTTTATTACTTGATTTATTACAACATTAGAATAAACTGTTTGCAAAATTCTAATTATGAATACTGGAATATTCGAATTGTGAATATATCTCTCATTCTAGATAAGTTGATTATTTTGTAAACTTTAATGAAATCAAGATAATCTTTATACAAAAATTGTAATTGTTGTAATCATCTAAAAAGTTAATCAAATATTATACAGGGTTAGTTAAAAACTGATGTTAAATTAAATTATTTTTTATATATTTCAATTATTCAAATATTTTTATTTGTTGTTCTGTTCTCGAATTATTAGGAAAGAAATTGGACAAAATCATTCTTAAAATCTATATAAAATAAGTTCACTTTGAAAACAACTAAAACTTACTTGAGGTGCTTCTAAATGTGTCGAAAAAAATTATATTATGTTAATTTTATAACTAAAAACAATATATAATGATTAATTTGTTCATTTTTAAAAATGACTATGCTAAATTATTAAAAAAAGTATATATTATTTATATATTTTTTATGAAATCCCTAAAATATATTTGAGGTATCCACTTAAAAAATAAGTAATTATTAATTATTATTTATTATCTTGTATACAGGGTGATTCTCTAAATGTTTATATAAACAGAAAAAGTCATTGATTAGAATTTTGTATAGTAATTAAAACTTGCCTTTCTAATTTATTTTGAACAAATTTTTATGTCTGGTTTCGCCGGATGTTAGTTTTTAACCTAATTTTTTTCCAAACATTTTGTCAGATAGATGGTCTAACTAAAATGCTGGGAAGCTCATTTTTGGTATACATATTAACCAAGGACCATTCTATAAGGAGCCATTAATAGTACTTCAAAATTGTATACAGGGTGTTCGTTATTTAAGTTTAATTTTGTGTATCTTAAAACATCAAGAACTTTGTTATTTTCAGTGGAACACCTGGTGTGTGTTAACACAATTAAATTGAATATTACAAAACCTTTTGATTTGTATAAGTATTCCCTATACACAAAATGAATATTAACAGAGATTTTTCCAAACAAAACAGTAAAGATATTCTATACTATTCTCGGTACACATTTTCCTATGTGTACCGAGAATAGTGTACATCATGGGTCTTTTAATATTCAATTTCACTTCACGTGTGTTCTATAATAAATATATAAAATAACAATGATATTGATAATATTCAATGGACAAAATTAAACGTAAATAACGAACACCCTGTATACAAAGTTTCTCTTTATAGACGCTTTTTGGTTAACTTGTATACCTAAAACAAACTTCTCAAGTTGAATGAAATCGAAAATGAAATTTTGTTCAAATTAAATTAGAAAAGTAATTCAAGTTAAAATTACTATAAAAATTTCATATCAATACTTCTTTTCCTTCTTCAGAATTCTTTAATGAACAATTTAAGTGAATCACTCTGTATATTGGTAATTTAACGCCATAACTTTTGTTATATTTATGTGTGTTTTATCATTTAATTAGCTTTGAAATGATCGAGTTACCATCGACCATATATAATTTGTAAATAAAAGTAAAAGGCGTTTTTTATTAGCTTGTAAAATTTAAATATGTTTTTGTTTCTCAGAAATGTCGCCAATAATCAAGCCTCAATTTGTATAAAATTATAAATTGGGAACATAAAAACCATGAGAACAGTGAAGGTCACACGATATTCATAAATTCCTCGAGTGTGCACGAGGGTGAAAGTATATTTTTTGGTGGTAGGTAGACCTGAAAACCAATACAGATGGGTAAAATAAAACAGGCAGCGTTTCATGAGGCTGAAATCGTCTCAACACAATGGCCTCAGTGTGCAGGTAGTGCGGACGACCAGAGTCAATGACCACTCCAATAATTTTACACCTGATCCGCAATCAAACCTAAAGAAAAACACATCATCTTCACCCCCCATCGAAATACGAATACGATAAACGTGTACACACGATATCAAAGCGATTAAACTGTAACAATAATAATAAATCAGTTTGGCATTTAAAGTTTAAAAGCCCCTGATAACGAAAATTAATTGCTTCGCACACAAACACACGTACAAAAATACATAAATACGAATGGCATTTTATTAAGGTCGTCACTGATCCTACTTACTATATCCTGGTGGTAAAAACAGCGCCGTCAAATTGATAGGCGAGATTGTGTGGGTCCGGCAACGCCGCAACTCTATCGATTACCCACTCTGTTCGTGCGGCAGCAGCAGAGAGAACCGACACCAGCTCGCAACTCTCCCGAAAAATCGGTGCACACACCGCCACCACTTTACGCACAATATGCGGAATCAAAAATGAAAAAAAAAATAACACAAATCTCGGGGGGGCGGGGGCGAATATGTCACATTACACCGTTTACGCACTACACACTCATCTGGAACGGTGAAAGCATACGACGTTACGGACTTTGGCCATCAAAAACGGCCGTCTGCGCTACGAAATTTATGCGAAAATACCAATCGGACGGACGATTCGTGATCGGTTTGATTTATGGTTACGTTCAGTCGGCGACTGTTTCTGTTTGTGTCGCTCAAAAAACGGTTCGGGACCAAAATGGTTGATCGGTCGTACGTCCTACTCGCATGCAGTCTAGCTGAACACTGCAATAGGCAACGTCGCAACCTACCACATTTCGACCAGTCATATTGAACTGGGCGAGCCGCGTTGCCAGATGCTCGATCAGGATACTTTCTTTCTGTTTTTTTTTCTCATTTTACAGTGCGTGATTTCCCGTGGTAAATTACAAGGAAACGGTGAAGATTATATATTTTTTTAAGTTTTTTTAAGCAGAAGCTCTGGAATGTAGGTGGTGTGACTAATTTAAATTTTTCTAATTCAATTGTTATGCCATTTAAAAAATATATTTTTATTTGTTTTATAAAGAAGTAAGGGAAACCGTTATTATGTTTATTCGTACTATTGTAAACTCAAAATATTTGCCAAACTATTGATTTATGTTTTCCAATTATCAAAATATTCTCATTAATACAGTAGGGGTCATTATTATAGAAACATTTTAAAATTGTAGCCATAACTGTTTTATAACTGTTAAAATAATATTAATTTAATATTGTTGTTTTATACAAAATTATAAAAATTATTATATTCTTTCATAATAAAATGTCACACAACATTAATTTTGAAATCGATTTTTAATAATTAAATCTGTGTTATTTAATTTAGCAATAGCATTTTGTATAATATCCGTTTTTGTTATATAATTTTGGCCCATCTCCGTGGCATAGACGAACATTTTCCGAATATACATTCCTTCAAGCGTCTTGAATTACTGTGATGAGTTGAATTTGTTGAAATTTTATCATAAACATGATCCCCCATGTCTTCTATATCGTTGCATTGATCTTTTAAACAATTCGTCACAAAATTTAGACTTGACTTTAGGTTCGTTTTCATATTGAAACTAATTTATTAAGAGCATACATGGAAGCAAATTATTGTTTAATATACCCCTGTATATAAATCAGACTAAGGGAACCTACGTCAGAAGAATTCCCACAGCATAATTAAATCTCCATCACGTTTGTTGGTATAACACACTTTTTGTGTAATTTTGCTCCTGTAGGACGTTTGACAATAATTTTTTATAAATGTTCTCTGCTCCATTGTATGTGATTATTATTGTAAGTCAAAATTGGACTGTAGAAAACAAGGTTTTTCTTGTAAGTTTGGTGACAAACAAATCCCCATCCACTAACCATCCTCTCACGATCCTTCAATTCAGCAAGTCCCATTTCCTCCAGGTTGGCTTTAATTTCAGTTGACAATAAGATTGGATTGGTTTTTGACATTCGAATTATTTTTTTGTCAATAGCTATAACTTGATCAGTTTTTCTAAATTTGTTAATAATACGGGAAACGATTGATTATTTAGCCATAAACTCAGCCATTAATTTAAAAATTGACTAACTAACGATAAATAATATTTTTCAGGAGTTATTAGCAAATTTTTATTAAAACATAATGTATTTGGCTCTTTAACTTATTTTATAACACTATGAGGGACCCTTTTAAATTAAATTAAATAATAATATAATTATTATATACTTCTAAATGAATACTCTCATACAGAGCATTCCAAATTGATTAATTGATTATCTTTGACTGGTACAAGTATTTCCAGATCAAATATAGAATAATTATCTACAGCACAATTTTCAAAACCTTTTTATTGTATTAAACCACATTTTCTGTGTTTTTTTGAAATAGACTTTTAGTAAATTTTATTTATGTCATATATTTATTTATATTATAATTAATTTAAAAAGTTACTTACCTGAAACTAATTATAGATAAATATGTGCAAATTATTTATTATAATGGAATTTGCTTTTAATATAGGAAAAAAATCAAGCTTACCAAAAATATACAATTTGTGATATATTAAGTTATCTTTAACTAAAATATAACGATATTTTTGGTAAATTTTGATATATTTAATATTGTCAATTAAAAAAAGAGGGCGTAACTGAAAGTTTATTTTAATTATATTTTTAATAACCAGATTTTATGTTATATAAAATATATACTCACATTAAATTTGAGACATAATTACTAATTTTCAAACACATCATTAATAGTTGAGATATTTTAGTAACAAGTATGTTAAATATCATATTTTAACAATCACCTACGAAATGTATGTAGGTTTCATAGATTACAATTTTAAATATTTCGAAATTTATCAATGATTTCCTAAAGTCTTAGTTAGACATAATTTAATAACTATATTAAATAAATATTTTTATTAAATAATTCAGACATATTTTTTAAAAATTAATAAATTTTATCATATTATATTATTATATCTATTTATACGTATATATTTATATGACTGTATGGGCACATTTAGAATTAATTTATATACTTTTTATTTTAGAAGGCAAGATTGAGAAAGTGAAATTTGTTTAATTATACTTGACTAAGACTATATTATTCCACTTTATTTTAGATCCTATAGCTTTAATATAAACATTATTTTAAAATAATCGATCACTATAACAATATATAGGGATTTAAACTTGTGGCAAAGAAATTCCCCTATGCGACCACAAATATTTGGGGATTATTTCAAATGCATGCCATCTATTGGCACGTTCTTCGAACCACAAACAGAACTCTTCAATAAAAGCCTTTCACGTTTTTAATTTTAATACATCAGATAACGAAAAACATTCCAAAGACCATACATAAGTAATTACGTTGCGTTGAAACAAATTCTTCAATAATTGGTTTAATTGTTTCGTTCATTTTGGTGGTAATCTTTGTTGTCTCCCTCTATGGTGGACGTAGTTGCGTGGTTTCTGCATTTTGCTTGGGAAGTCCCTGCCAAAAGAGCATCATTTTCTTAGAATAACATTGTGGTTGTGGTTTAATAATATCTACGGTTGCTCTGAAGCTTATCGTAAGTCGCAATAACAGTCGTCCGATTACCGAGGAAACTGGTTTCCGAATATTGGTGTTCAGTTTATCTAACCTTGACGGAAAAAAGTGAGTTTCTACAGCGTTTTCCATAAAATTTGGATTGTTTACTAAAACCATGGGTAAGTTATCCGAGTTTATAATTAGTAGTCGTGTTGTGTTTGTTTGAATCAGGTGACATGCAAGTCTCAACTCGGTAAATAACAGTTTCCATGCGCTGACGTCATATTCTCGAATACAAGGGGAAATACCATTCTTTATAGAGATTATTTGTTTTAATATTTTGTTTCGATCAGTTCGTTTCTGAGTCAGCTGCAGTTCACACGTCGCTTGTTGTTTATTGTTTCCACCCTGAGAATACTATAATAAAACTACAGTATAGGCTAGGTATGTTACCTAAAAAACCACGTTAGCAAATCGCGTCGAAACAACAATAACCCACGACTTTTTCCAGATACTCCTACAAATGGATACCTCAGCGTTGTTGGCGCCAATTAATTATAATTGGTCCTGGAGCAACCAGAAACAACCTGAGATGAGTTTTCCCAATATACCAACACCACCTTCGAGCAGTGGAGACTCCCCCAAACCAATTTATTATGTAGCAGGGAACAACTCAAATCAGTTCCAGATGGATGAGTCATCAATATCGTCCCTGCTTAACGCGGATGCCGTTATGACAGATAGTGATGTTAAATATCAGCCACATTTGGTGATAGTCGAACAGCCTGTGGACAAGTTTAGATTTAGGTATAAATCGGAAATGGCCGGCACACATGGGAGTTTGAATGGCATGAATTCAGATAAAACTAGGAAGCAAACTTATCCAACTGTTGAACTGAAGAATTTTACAGGAAAGGCCATCATTCGCTGCTCAATTTATCAGATAAATGCTGGTGAGTGTCATCTTATTATCAGTATCAGTTTTTTTATACTTGGTTATCTTTAAGAGAAAACATATTTTTATCTCATCTAAGTAAATAAGTTGTCCTTGCATCACCAATGATATCCATTTTCTTAAAATAGAGCGAATTTAAGATTAAGAAGTTATAGAGGGGAAATACTTGTACTGCATTTAGATTTGGGAATCCCTACTTTATTTCAAGGTTGACGGTTATAATAAAACATTACAATTTAGCTGTAACATAACTATGTTTCAAATTTAATTCATGTGTTTCTGTTTATGGTTTTCACGCAGGCAGGGGATTCACACTTTTTCCTAAACTCTATTATTCTCTATTGTTTTAATTACGACGTATGTAATTTTATTTAATAATGAAAAAAAAAAAATAAGTAAGTGCTTTTTTCCGTAGATAATGGAATGATGCCCCATGCTCATCGCTTGATCAAAAAGTACGGCAAGGACGAGGTCGACGACCCCCACGACATGGTGGTGGGTGAGGAAGAAGGATACGTCGCCGCCTTCCACTCGATGGGTATAATCCACACGGCCAAGAAAAACATAGTCAGCGAGCTGGTCAAAAAGAAAACCGAATTGAAAAAGGAACAGGTGGCGAGGGTCGAAAATAAAATCAGGGAGCTGACGAAACGTGAGGAAATGGAGATCAAGCAGGACGCGGAGAACGAATCGAAGTGTATAAATTTGAACATAGTCCGTCTGAAGTTCGAGGCATTCATTAAGCTGAACGGTATCCTTCATCCGATCTGCGAACCGGTTTTGTCGCACGGCATCAACAATTTGAAGAGTGCACTCACCGGTGAGCTCAAAATCGTCCGAATGGATCACTGCACGAGTCCTGCGAAAGGCAACAGGGAAATTTTCATACTGGTGGAAAGAGTAACCAAAAAGAACGTCAAAATTCGTTTCACCGAACTGGACGACGAGGATCAGGTGATCTGGGAAGATTACGGACGGTTCAGCGATCTGGACGTACATCACCAGTACGCGATAGTCTTCAAAACACCCGCCTATAAAGACGTGAACATTACCAGTAAGGTCAAGGTGAACATTGAACTTATAAGGCCTTCAGATGGTGCCCGCAGCGAACCGAAGGAATTTACCTATGTACCGTGCGATAACATTTACAGACCTGGCAAGAGGGCCAGAACAAGCTGTAGCGCAAGCAACAGCTACAGTTACGACAGTTCCAATTTGCCAAGCAATGAATTACCTGCCGTTTTAAATACTGGCGTGAATAGTTGGGAAAATCCGGTTCTGTTGAATAGCAGGGAATTGGAAAACGTTCGTGATGAAATCAACAGCGAAGATTTTAACAGAGTCTATGAGTGGGCAATGACTCACATGGACAATGATATATATAACCAAACTGCAGAAGGCTTGGCCAGTCAAGACATTTGTACTGATGGTGTGGCACTTTCCAACATGTACAATGGGTTGTCCATAGTGAAAATGGAAATTTCGACGTCAGAAAAAAATAAGGCTCTAGACGCATATAATGAAATTCAAAACTTTATTAAAACCAAACCGTCGGTGGAAAGAATAAAGGGCTTGTTGCACCATTATTTTGGCAATGAGGGAGAAACCAACCCCCTCCACATATTTATTTTAGAAAACAACCACAACTATGGCATATACATAATAAGATTAATTTGTCAGTTCAAGGAGTGCGAACTTTTCAATAGAACCGACTCCCATGGACAAACTGCGTTACACCTGTCTGTAATGTGTAACAATTTAGTGTTCACCAAAATGTTGTTAGACTTCATGCTTGACCCCAGCGTGGAGGACCATCACCAGAACACACCATTACATGTGGCCTGCAAAAATAAAGCGGCCATAGAAATTCTGGAGCTTCTGATTAAGTTTTGTAGGAAGAACATCGACGCCACCAACAACAACGGTGATACACCGCTGATTCTGGCAATAGAACAAAAATATTTACCTGCAATAAAATTGTTGTTGCAAAACGGCGCCAATATTAACAAACAGCACAACAACAACGGGTTCACGCCCCTCAGATTCGCCATTGAGAAAGATTATTTAGAAGGCGTTCGGTATATTTTGGGCCACGAGAAGCTGGTGGTGACGTTACAGAAAGACTTCAGTGGAATGAACGCCCTACAAGCAGCACTTTTAAACAATTCCACCGACCAAGAAATAATCAAAGAAGTCAGGAATTATTTGACCTGCAACAAAATTAACTTTGAAATCAAAGAGGAGGACTACGAATCGGATGAGATGGAAATTGATTTTGACGACAAGGCGGAAGTAAAGGAGGAAATCAACGAAAGTGAATTAGAAATTATGTATAACAAAGTAAAGTACTTCACGCCATCTGCGCTGGATCAAGTTGCCACTCTTATTGATAGTGGCGGTACCTGCGATTACTTGGCGGAATTACTGGAACTCGATCACTTGATTAGATGCGGAATTCTGAAAGTCAACGAAAGTGTGAGCAAGTCCTTGCTGAAATATGCTGTTGAAAAGAACAGGGACAGTCTGTGGGTGATCAGGAATTTTCTGCAAAGTTTGGAACAACCAGCAGCCGTGTCGGTTATGGACGACATGGTGAGAGAATGTTACAATAGAATATAAAATGCACTTGTTAAAGTTGTAAATATTTCCAAAAATTATTTTTAAGAAAATCTGTTTAAGTTTGTCTATTTGTATAACATATAAAATTGTAAATAAATATTATTTGTCCTATAGTGGTAATTTTTGTCCCTGATAAACCAACCTGGATTTAGAAGGTTTTATTTTATAACAAACATTTGCCTTTCAACGAAATAGATTTTATTATGTCCAAATTATTTTTTAAATGCAATTAATAACTAAATGCACGTAATTTTAGTGTCAACATCTGATTTTAAATACAAACACAACTTTGCAGCATAACATGTATTTATATAAAGCTTTCAACAAAATTTCTTTTTACTGTACAAAATTACTTAACTATTGTACTTCAAGTAAATACATGAGTAGCTAAGTTTTGGCCTAAAGCTATTTACATTTAAATCTTATACATCATGAACACTTCCCAGTTCAGATTCAATAATATCAATTACCACAGCTTTAGAGGTTTGGCCACAAAGTTCACTTTGCCCCCCTTCAATTTCACTTTCTCCAGAAATTGATGCAGGTGTGTTGCTTGGAGGATGAACCAAAGTATCATTACTTGCCAAATTTAATGTACTGGATGGAAGATATCTAAAAATCCCCAAATAAAATTATACACTAGATAATATGTAAGTTATTACCTAACAATTGCTTCCCTTTGCCACCAACTGTACCATAATCTGGCATGCAACCTAATAACTGAATATGTCCACAGGTAATACCCAGTTAGCATAACAGCAATCATTACCAATAAGGACACTGAAGTCCATTTGGCAGCTGGTATACTATTAAACCTAGTCTGGTTGTAATAATCAGATGAAAACAGACACACATAGGTGACAACAATTGCCAAAGGTGTGATGAAAGCACACGCAGTTATGTCACCGCGTAATCCTCTGGTGTTCTGGTGCCGCGAAATGCACCACACCAACAGGGAGTGTGACGTTGTATACTTTGGGGTTCTTTCAGTTTTAATTTCCTGATGGCACAGCTCACAGCTGGACGTGTTGGCCTCCGCCAGCCATTTCTCCAAACACGATCTGTGCACAAATGCGACGCTACCCTAAAAAATTATTTTAACCACGGAATAATTGTTTGTTAACTTGCGGTACTTTGCATTTGCAGGGGGCTATTAAGGGCTCTTCCTTCTCGCTATCGTAGCAGATTCTGCATACCATCGATATTACGGATGTTTGAGCTTCCATACGGATTAATTTTGGTTTTGCGTGTTGGGGTCTGAAATTGAATTACACATAAAAATAGTTTGGATGAATTGCCGAGGGCTTCATGTGTAAACTGTATGAATAAATTTTTTGAATGCTTCTACGTTTTACAGACTTTGTCAAATTTCAGATGTGCCAACATTATTTTAAAGGGATATATAGGTACTAAATATTCATCTCGAAATTTATATTGTTATATCAAACGTCGTATTTCATGATGTTAAAATGATTTTCATCATTATGATGATATAATTTAAATTTTGTGTATAACTGTTAATACTAGATGGCAGTATAAGATATACTATAGTAGGGACGTTATAATGGATAATGGATGGAATTGTCACCATGTTTTATTGTAAATATAGAAAACTTTTTCAATAGTTTTATCCCTGTAAGATGTTTAATATATGCATAACCATAATTTCTTTATAAATTAAATTTATACTAGGTTGCTATAATTATGACCACAACCGCACATTCATTACAAAGAAATTTTTGAGCATTGAAACAAATTCTTATTGGCGAAGCAGTTTAAATTACATTCAACTTTCAAGATCAATTCATTTTATTACACCATAATACAAAAATACGTAATATTACAATAATATTTCTTAGCATATCCGGTTAATTAGCTGTTTTAGTAAACCAAGTTTTCGAAGCCTTGTCTGTATCCAAAACCTTGAGGGTATTCTCTTTGATAGTCTAAAAATTTAGCATTCAAATTACATTAAATTAAACATAATTTGAACAACTCACATTTTCCATACAGATATGGGTAAACTCCCACATAACGTTGGGCATATTGTTGGGTTCCCTCATTACCACCTAACAAATAGTCTCTCCATGTTGGATAAAGAGATCTGTAACAACTATTCCATAATACCAAACTAAATATATTTAAGGAACTTATTCACCTTCCCTCTTCTTTGTAGTCCCTATATTGAGTACCTCTGAAACCGTATCCTTGTTCTCTGTCATAGTCGTTGTCATAAACATCTCTGACACCTTCTACCTCTCTTTGCTCTCCGTAATTTTGACCCACATACGGTCTTCTGCCGAACAAGGTCCATCTTAGCCCGTAAGGAATTCTTTCGTAGTACTGGCGATATTCGGGGTACACAAATCTGTCTTGGTAATAAGGCAGTCTTCCTTGACTGAGGCCCACTCGTTCAAACCCTCTCTGATATTCTGGTTGGCTATCATATTGTTGTCCGTAGAACTGCTGATACACTGGATATTGATACCTGTTTTGGTACAATGGTACCCTACCTTGGTACTGACCGATTGGTTGTCTGCCATATTGTTGTCCGTATTTTGTTTGCAACGTCTGGAGAGCCTGCCTTTTTTGGATTTCCTGTTGAATTTGTTGTTGAAGCTGCGTCCACGAGTCTGGTCTCAATCCTTGTTGTCCGTAAACGTAGTTGTAGCCTCTATAGTCTTGTCCCTCTCCCCCGTAGTAGTTTTGGCCAGGATAATATCCAACGTCGTACAATTTCGTACGTGGGTCTTGACTAATCTGCTCAAAATCTCTGAAGAGTTGGTAAACATCGGTACTTATTTCGCCCTTTTGCACGGATTTCTCCAGCCTTTTAAGTAATTTTTCGTAACTCGCCGAATCAACAACTCCTTGATACGACCTGAGAATATCCTGAAGCACTTCCCCTTGGCTAGGCTTTCTGAGCTCTGTCTTGGATCTCTTGGACCTATTAAAAATGTATATATACCCACTGGTGTCTCATTACTTAGTAATACCAAAAATACCTTGTGAAGTCCTCTCCATACTCGACATAGCTTCGTGGATCCTGGTCCACAACTTCGTTCTGATCGTTAAACCTGATCCTCTTGATGGTGCCGCCGGGTCCGTTTACCGTAATATCTATGTTCTTTTGGCCAGGCCATCCTGTGGGGCGGGTGATCTCGATTCTTCTGCCGTTTGCGCCGTCGATCACAATACCATTTTCGTTTATTTGGATGCTCTTGTCACCGGTGCTGGTTGCACGGCTCACGGCCAGCAAAGTTAATACGACTAAGCACTTCATTGTTAACCACAGAGTGATTTCTTGAATGAAAACCATGGGTTTTATATGCGTTGTTATCGGTGTTATTGTCTCGATCGGAATTGTTTTGTTGGAGTCTGTCGCATAAATAGATACGGATGTGTTTGTTAGTTTTGATTGAAATTGGCTGGAAGGTGCTAAGAAAATTATCTTAATTGTGTTAAGCAATCATATTTATTTATTATATATTACGTTAATTGGCTTTAATATTTTTAATTGGTCTTCTTTTATGTTGCCTCAGTTTTATAGCTTTTTGATAAAACAGTTTACAAGTCTAATGATAGTCTATTATTATTTTAATAGACCATTAAATTTAAATTTTAACTTTAAATAATTGATTAAATACCATTTATATTTGTACAATGAGAATTTTTAAAGTTGTTTTTTTCTATTATTTATTCAAATTGTCTATTGTTATCAAAGACAATCCATGTTAATTCTTTGGATTGTAAAATTCTGTATTTCTTTCATTTGTGTTTTTTAGGAAAATTAATTATTGCAAAATTTATTTATACATATTTATCGCAAATATTTGTTTCATAATATCACCCCATGTTGACTTGGCAACAAAAGGTCAGTGTGGTCGTCAGTACCAATTGTTATGATCCAATTTATTGTTTTTGCAGATAACCATAGGAAAATTACAATATTTACAATAAATTAAAAAAGTAAAACATCTCAGAACTTGTAGAAATTATAATTTTAATACTAGTGGTTGTAATTATAATTGCATTTTTTGTCCTCTCACACAAAATTTTGTTGTTCATCTTCCTCGTTTCTTAGTGATTCGTTAATCCATTTAATGCAAGTTTCCAGTCCTTTAAGGTCCAGTTTCTTTTCGGGTTTGGTTCTATTGTTGTAAAAGAAATGAGGACCTATAAATTCACAATTATCAATAAATTTATCTAGGTCTGTGTAAAATGAACTCACTTAATTTCCTACCATCTCGGCCATCTTCACATCGGTTTATATATTTCTAAAAAGTAATAATATTAAAAATAAATTACATATTGCAATATTTAAATTTACCATGAAAATATCTGCAGCCTTGTTATCAAGCAGATTCATATACATTGCGTTTTGGATGAAATTTGTCCAAATAAAATTGGTTCTTCTAATTTTTTTGAACATTCTCAATGTGATTGAGCAGTTTTCATAGCCTGCCACGTACATGTAATCTGCCTCTTTCGAAATTGCCTTCATATCAAGTTTATCGAGATGCTATAAACATTTAAAAATGTTTTATTATAATTCTTTAATTTTTTTAATGTTTGATAAAAGTACCTCAGCATTTTCTATAATATCATTCCAAATATCTGCTGCATAATTGTACCGGTAAAGACATTTACGACTTTTATTCAGGATTAGTATCTTTGATCCATTTGCGGGTATGATTACTAGAATAACATTAAAATTGAAATTTAGGAGTATAAATAAAATAAGTAAGATAACATATTTTAAAAATTAATAGTAAAAGTAAAATTATTGATGATACTTATTTTTAATTTTGCCATACCAAATTCTATTGTAAAATCATCACTAGGTGAAAAAAGAAAACTGTCCTCCTGTGAAAAACATGGAGAAGGGTAAGAAAAAGGTACTTAAGCATAATGGCAAAGATCCAAACATGTAGACTATCAGACGTGATGTAAAATTAGAAGAAATGGACTGAAATCATAGCTTTAGGAGAATTAAAGGCTTCTTTTAAGGAAGACAGTCCACCTACAAGAATGTTGTTGTGGCTAATGGAGGAACAAGAAGAGAAGGGAACAAAAGTGACATGATATACGAAAAATCTGTAAGAAACCTAAGGAAATAGAGCCGGATTCCGAATGTATCAAGAGAACCAAAAAAATCTAGAAATATAAAGAACTATATCACTTTATTTTAGAGTTCCTAAGTAAACATTGAAATTGCTCCATTATTCCTTTTATATGTCTCATGTATAAAACATTATTAGTATATATGGTTAATCAAAATGTATTATTTGTGTTTGGTTTTTCTATGAATCGTTTAGTGAATGAATTTTAAGGCTAATTTTATCATTTGTTGATATTTATTGTCGAGAATGTTGACATATAAAAACATCAAATAGAAAAGTGTCAATTTACAATCTTATACAAAAGTGATCATGTTCGTTTTAAATCCAACAAGACTTATTTTAAGAAAACCTACAATATTGTTGAATTATTTATGGAAGAAGCATTTTATAACAACCCGCATAATATACAATTTCAGACCTTCAATAAGCCTGTATAACACTTCTATTTATAATTTTCCAATATTTCGTCAGTATTCTGACTATCCTAGCCACAGTCGCGTCAATCTCCCAGCTTTGTCACCAACTATGGAGAAAGGTAACATAGTTTCTTGGTCAAAAAAGGAAGGCGACAAATTAAGTCCGGGTGACCTTTTGGCCGAAATTGAAACCGACAAAGCGACAATGGGATTTGAAACTCCAGAAGACGGCTACTTGGCAAAAATTGTCTACCCGGCAGGTACAAAGGACATACCAGTGGGTAAAGTAATATGTATTATAGTCAGTAAAAAGGAAGATGTTGCGAAGTTCAAAGACTTTAAGGACGAAGCTGCAGTAGCACCTGTTGCAGCGCCTGCTCCAGCTGCTCCAGCTGTTACCCTTCCGAGTCCTGCAGCCCTAACCATTGAGAAGACACCCGCTGCGTCTGGTGAACAAGTGTACGCCAGTCCTTTAGCCAGAAAGCAAGCTGACACGAAGAACCTGGTTTTACAGGGATCTGGAACTGGGTTATTCGGCTCGATTACTAGCGAAGACTTGGAAAAAATGGGAGCAGGAGGTGGGGGAGGAGGGCGAGTGTACGCTAGTCCTTTAGCTAGGAAACAAGCTGAAGCGAAGAATCTGGTATTACACGGGTCTGGAACTGGGTTGTTCGGTTCGATTACAACCGAAGATTTGGACAAAATGGGTTCAGCACCGGCGTTTCCATCTAGAATTGCTATGGCTGCTACGCCAGTTAATTCACAATACAAAGACATACCTGTTACTAGTATGAGAGCAACGATTGCTAAGAGACTCTTACAGAGCAAAACTGAAATACCACACTATTACTTATCAACTGAATGTAACATGGATAATCTGGTTAAGATAAGAGGAAAATTTAACAAGAAATTGGAGAAACAAAAAATTAGGTTAAGCTTTAATGATTTTGTAATTAAAGCCACTGCTATGGCTTCTAAAAAAGTCCCTGAGGCAAACTCACAATGGGCTGGATCATCTATTCGCATGTTCCAAGATGTTGACGTTAGTGTTGCTGTTTCCACAGACGGAGGGTTGATTACACCAATTGTATTCAGAGCTAATGACAAAGGGGTGATGGAAATAAACCAAAACGTCAAAGAACTGGCTGCGAGAGCAAGATCCGGAAAATTACAACCTCACGAATTCCTTGGTGGTACGATTAGTGTCTCCAACTTAGGAATGTATGGTGTGAAAAGTTTTTGTGCAGTGATAAATCCACCTCAAAGCTGCATATTGGCAGTAGGTTCAACAGAAAAGCGAGTAGTTATAGATACAAAAGATTCCAGAGGGTATAAGGAATCACAATTTATGATAGTCACTTTGAGTTGCGACCACAGAGTTGTTGATGGAGCTGTTGGCGCTGAGTGGTTGCAAGCTTTTAAGCAGAACATTGAAGATCCCATTTCAATGATAATTTAAATTCACTATTTACAGCTTGTTTCATAACGTTTTGTTGGAGGTAAATTGCTGTGTTGACAAATTTTGTTGTTAAAGTTGCCATACAGCAAAAACTATGTGGTTTAATTACAGTCAGATAAAATATTTATAACGATGTACACAATTGAAGCGTTGATTGTTGTCTCAGCATTGTTAATTCAAGTTGTGGCGCAGAACGTCGATTATTGCTCATTATCGTGTGACAAAAAGGTAAACACAATTTGCAGAAGACAAGATTGCGGTCCGGTGCCAGGATGTAGGGAAAAATCCATGGATGAGGCTGCAAGGCAGTTCGCTGTGGACATGCACAACAGCTACAGAAACAAAATTGCAACAGGTATCAAATGAACTTCAACTTTGGATGAGATTTATCTATCATTTAATTTTAGGACAGGAAAAACGTTTCAATGGCACTGTCTCCAATATGCTCAAAATTAGTTATGACATGGAATTGGAAAGGATGGCGCAATGTCATGCAAACGAATGCATATTTGGCGGGCCAAATGTTCATGATGATTGTCGTAAAACCTCAAAATTTACCACGGTTGGTCAAAACATCCAATCAGTGTCTGGTACCAAATTTAACAAAGTGTGGCTCCAATCCAACTACTCTCAACCATTTTTCAAGTGGTATAATGAAATTGCTTACATTGATTCGTCAAGTTATGCCAATTACACAATCAATCGTAGACCAGGTGTTGGAAAAAATAAAGTCGTAGATCACTTTAGTCAACTTGTGTGGGCTTTCACCAACAAAATTGGGTGTGCAAGGGCAATGAAAGAAAATCCCCAGGGCAAGTACAAGTATAACGTGTTGTACATTTGCAATTACGGTCCTACTGGCAATGTAGTAGGTTCAAGCATCTTTCAACAAGGTGAACCTGCTTCAAAGTGTCCACAAAATTACACAAAGGATGAAAAATATCCCGGATTGTGCGCGGAGAAATCACTTGTTGTAGAAACTAGAATTATGTCCTTGGATGAACAAACACGTGGACAAAGCTGTAGTTTTGTTCAACATAATTATAATTGGTTTCTTAATATAATTGTTGTATCTATTTTATACATGTACTTTACGATGTAATATAATGTTAAAAAGCAAAGTGTAGTTTTACTATATTGTGTATTATGAAGCACTTACGTTCTTTCATATCTTTTTTAAACCAAACCAATGTAGAGTTGGTACAATTTTCGAAATTGTATTTTATTGGTATTGTCCATCTGGATCTAAAATACATATAATTAAAGACGAACTGTTTATAGTTTATCACTTTACCCTTCAAATTGTGTGTCATTATCCTTAACCCGCCACGGAGTTTGTGTTAAGATGAATTGGTCTTCCTTCCTTCTAATGTTAATCATTGGATAACTCTTCTGATAAATGTAACTTTCGAGAGACTCTCTCAAAGTATCATCGTCAATCAAAGCAACAAATTGTTTAGTATTCACTGAGCTGTACTGATACTTTTTTAATAAGTTCCTCAGCAGATTTTGGAAACCTTTAGGTGAAAGAAGTTCTTCCAACATTAGAAATATTTTAGACCCCTTGAAAATGTACGCTTTTACTTTTATGACATGCACATTGACAACCACATACCTTATCATAAGTTAGTAAGTCAAAAACTATACCTTCGTCATCAATACTTTCTACAAGTGCCCGTTTCTGATACGTATCAGTGGGACTTTCGGCATCTGAGTATTCGTCTCCGTATCTCGAACTGTTTTTGCCTTCCACATAGCTGCGAAGTTTCAGAGTCAGGAAGGTCACCAGGCCTTCCTGCAGCCAAAGATCCTCCCACCATTCGTTGGTGACTAAATATAAAAACATTTTTTATAATTTATGATACGTGGTCTCAATCATACTTACTTGAAAACTCTTACCTAGATTTCCAAACCACGAATGCGCAATCTCATGGGTCAATATATGGGCGATTTGGAATTGGTCATAGATGTTGTCTTCGGTGGATATAGACCCTTGTCTTAATGTTGTCATACCCCAATTTTCCGTGCCCACAATCATCCTGTTGTACTCTATGAAGTCTAGAAATAAGTTGAATCAGTTTGCTTCCTTAGTGGCATCAAAATGGGCCTTACCCAATTTTTTTAACGGATAGTCAATGTCGGTGAATTCAGTTAATACTTTCAGGGCGTTTTTAGCCAACTTGAAGGGTATAGTATGGTTTTTTTGATGTGAATACATTCTTAGTTTTATTGTTTTGCCGTTGACCTCAACACTGTCTTCGTCGTACGGGAAGTTGGTGAAAATGAGACAGACCAAGTATGAGGACATCTTCAAGCTTGGGGCAAAGTTATACGTTGTCCTTCCAGTTTCCTCGTCTGTCGACTTATTCTAAACACACATTAGAAAGGAATTAGATTAAGTACGTTAACTTACAATCATTTCCATGTTGGATAGGCCATAGAAGGAGGAATTGGAACTGATTAACGTAACTGTAAAGTTGGCTTTGAAAGAAGGCTCGTCGAACGATGGAAACACGCTTCGTGCTCCATTCGGTTGCAGGTCGGTCACCAGGAGGAACCTATCGGAAGACATGATTAATGCCATCCTTTATCTTACTTGACATAATTTACTGTTCGTTTTCGCTGTTTACTCCGTAAGTTGCTTTATTAAAACCCCTTCTTTCGTTCAACGTCAGTCTTCCTTCGTATTCGAATTGAAGGACGTGTCTGCCTTTTGTGATGGGTTTCCCATCGACAACGGGGAAAACGGTGATGGTTTGAACGTTGGGCTGTTCGGTGAAGTTGGCGGTTTCATTGTCGAGAAGTACTTTAGTGAAGTGTAAGTCTATGCTATGCAATACGATGCTGGGACGCTCTGATTGTACGTCGACCTCTATTGTTACTTCACCAGTAAAATTATCGGTATCAAAATCCGGAAGTATTTTTATGGAGTACTGGACTGGCCGCACTGACTCTTCAAGACGATATATTTCACCTGCAACAAATCGAATGACCAGAGGGCACAGAATAAATGATCGTGAATTCTAGGAAGACAGGCATGCGGTTTTCCCGGTTTCATCATCGAATGCGTCACTGATTCGAATTTAATGTTAATTTACTTCTTTGAGACTGACGTCAATATTTTCCTGAGTTTGTGATTTTTGAGACTCGGGGATTTGACTTGAATCAATTCTTTAATGATTAAATGTGCAAACATTCAATATTACTAGGAAAAACAAGTTACAAAATACCTATTAAAAGTTTATGGGAATTTTTAGAGTTTATACACATATACGAAATTTTCTACGAAACCATTTTTAGATAAAACTAGAACACTTTTAACATGCTAAGCATGGTACATTAACAAATAAACAGAGTAATAAATTGCAATTAAAATTCTTGTTTTAAAATAAAAACAATGATTGTTTTTGTAATCACATCAATTATTGAAATTTAATTTAAGCAATTGCTAAACAACTGGTGCATTAAAAATGTCCTTCTAAATAAATATTTAAAACTATTTATTTGATGTACACATTTTGTGTGTGGAGGTCATCTATTTTATCTGTTTATAATTTGATACTAGAATATTAGCACGCTATGTTCTAAAATGAGGCAAGCAATAGACAATATTTGAGGCAAAATAATTTCGTCGCAAAACGCCCACTCAAACCAAAGACCTCATGCAAATAATTTGTAAACCTGAACACGACCACAATGTGCACATTGTTTATAACAAGATTCCAATGCCAGCAACAGTAATGTTGTATAGAACAAATAAATATTTTCACTCACTTTTGGTAAAACTAATGGTCAACAGCACACACAACAAAACCCGGTACATCGTACGGCGATCAGACGAACGGTCCCCGCACTTTTCGAATAAATTTCAGTGACTCTCGACGAGAACCACCGTCACAGATAGTGGCGGGACTGGCTTCAAAACTGAATAAATGTGTACAAATATTGGGTGAAGCGACACGAGCATATCGTTTGACAAATTATCATCATACTATCTGCACCGAAATGTGCGGATTCGCGTCGGATCCTTGTCGATTAAAAAGATATTCCGAGGTTAGCCAGGTCGACTTTTTATTAGCGGCCAAGCCATTGTCTATGTAAACGTCTTGTGCTGAAAGTCTTTCAGATTAATTATAATGACTGGATAAATTAGCATAATTAGTGAGTAATTTAGATGAGATGTAACAAGTATTTGTTTTGTGTGTATGTGTGTGTGTGCATAGTATGACTAATTATTGACTAGAATTTTATTCTTGTTTGCATTTCAATTTGGCAAATGTTTACACACTTAAAAATGTGATGAGCAACATAATAAATATTTTTTGGGTTGAAATAAATAAGTAACTACTTTGAGGTACCAACCCATAAATTAATTAACTTAGAAAATAAGGATTCTAACACATTAGCTTAATTATTCGGTGAAGTCTTCTTCACAGATTATTTTATTGTCAGAAGGAGCAAATAAACAATTAATAAATTATAGATTGTTTTAATCAAAAATAAAAGTAAAATGTCACACGACCTCAGTTTATATGTAAATAGTAAAAACGTAGATTGTCAAAAAAATATAAAAAAATTCAAATGTTAGTTGACATTTTGTATTAAAATATTTTAAACTGTGTATCACTGTATGTTTTTATTATTTTATTAATAAATATCAATTAATATTCAAGGGGACAAGTAAAAATTAAATAATTCTTAGTTCTGAAAATATTATTTTATATAAAAAGTGTTAAAAATAGTACTCATTATATTCATGCCATTTTTTAAGATAATAAATAACATTTAACATAATAAAATTAATTATATATTATTGATATAAACTGAGATACAAAAATTTTTATATGAAAAACGTTGACTGTTTTCAAATTTTAATTACTATCAAACATACATAAATTGTCTGAACAAAAATTATAATAATCATATTTAAAAAATGTTTATTGAATTATACGTTCGATACAATTTTTCAAGTATAAACTTTATATAAAGTTGTAAAATACCAAATAAGTAGATTCTAAAAAAAAATGAAAAAATTCGAATATTATTGAAAATTTTAATTATTATTAAAAACATCTATAAATAAATACTACTAAATACTTTCTCTAGTAATTAAGTTCTATAAATATTAAAAACGAAGATAATTAAAAATTAAAAAATTATTACTAAACAATAATATTTTAAATATTTTAAATTATGTATCAATGTATGTTTTTATAATTTTATTAAAAAAAGTCAATCAATTTTTAACGGGCTAAATAAATATCAAATAATTTTCATTATTAAAAATATATAATATAAATAAATAATTGTTAAATATAATTAACAGAACAAATTTAATAATAATTTTAAAAATTGATGCTAATTTTTAAGATATAAAAATTGAAGTAAGAAAAAAATCAAATTAATATTTTGTTTTCTTAAGCATTTTTTTCAAATTTTAATTACTAAAAAAAGAATTTTCTAAAAAAGTAAAGACAAAGAAAAATTAATTATAAATATATTTAGTGAATAATATATAGTAATAATTTTTTAATATATAATAATTACTAAGTTCTTATATATAAAAAAATATATATTAATTATATTTATAAAAATAAAGATAATTAAAAAAGAAAGAAGGAAAAATTCTAAATTATTACTAAAAGTTTTATACAAAAATGTATGTTTTCATAATTTTATTAATAAATGACAAGTTAAAAGGGGGTAAAAAAATACCAAATAATTTTTATTATTAACATTTTATATAATGTATCATAATTAAAAAATGTCAATTAACTATTACTGAAAATTTTGAATCCAAATATTTTAATTTGTGTGGCAATGATATTTTTTATAATTTTGTTAATTAAATATATATTAAATAATTGTCACTGCTGAAAATATTATTTGATATAAAAATAGTTTAATTAAAAATAATAAAATTAATCAAATATTAAACAAAAAATTCAAATATTACATAAATTGTACTCATATTTTAAAAAATTACATAAATTGTACTCATATTAAAATTAATTATATTTTATTAACAAAAATAGAATATAAAAAAATAAAAATTTTGTATACTGAATAATATGTAATATTCAGTTTTAGGTACTAAATAAGGAGGCAAATAAGAAATAATTGATTCTAGTGAAAATATTATTTTAAATAAAAATTGTTTATCATAAAGTTAAAAATAGTATCTATTATTTTCATGTTAAATTTTAAGTTAATAAACAACATTGAACGTACTAAAATTAATTGTATAGTATTATTATAATTTTATATAAAAAGACAAAATAATATTAATTAATAACAAATATTCGTAAATTGTCTTTCATCAATATTTATTGAATATTTTTAATTTTGATGTAAAGTAAATTCTGGAATGAAATAAGTTTCAACTTTAAATAACATGTCTTAATCAAATAATTTAATATCAAATAAAAATATTTTATAAATAATAAATGAAAATTTTTAAACAAACCAATTAGATAATATATACATGCATATCTTTTTTCAAAAGAAAATAGAATTTAAGTAACTAAATTTCATTAAAACTTGTTTACACTTTGTAATCGTTTACTAAAAGGTTATGTTTGTGTTAATGAAATGCTAATCAACAAATTGTACTTGTGTATGAAAAATTAAATTAGGTTACTAACGGAGTTCTATATAATATTTACCAATTCTCTTATCTAAAGAAGTAAATACAAACGTATTTTAAACATGTTCATATTATGAATGTGCAAGTTCAGATGACACAATTATTTATTAAATTATCTACAATAAATTAAAGGAAAGTCGTTGTTGTAGGTGGTTAAGGATCAATGAAGCATTTGAGAACAATTTAATGTACTTAAAATTAACATTAAACCCTATTACATACCAATAATTAATTGTCTTCTATCAAAAAATAACCTTACCCAACCCCGTTATCGTCTGCGAATGACATCAAACCGAAGTCAGAAGTTCATTCATATCACAAGTATGACCGATGGAGCAGGGCTGATCCCATCATTCTTTTTGTTTGTTTTACACATCTCGACTTACCAACAACCAGAAACAAAATTGATATGAAACCAGTTAGAACGGTACGAACTCAGTTCGCAATTCGAATTCCATCAAAATGTACACGAAAACACTGTTCCTGGTTCTATTCGTTGGCGTCGCCTGTGATAAATGCTTCGATTGGAAACTGATTATGCCGGACATTACTTCCGGCGAAGTCAGATGTTGCGAGATCGAATACGAGGAGAAGTACGTGTTCAAGTACTCGTTTTGGTATTTGGATAAGGTTCCCAAGGAAGTGAAGGAGCTTAAGCCGTTCAAGGAGTGCTACGTCCTGCCCATGTCCACGGTCAGCCAGATTGTCTTTACGGCGAAGTGCTGCAAAAAGTATCACAAGCCTCACAATTCTACTTCGTAAATAGGTTTGTTTTTGTTTAATAGAAACAAATGTTTGGGTTTGAAATTTTACTATATTCAGTGACAACATATGTAGACATGTTGTAGGTTTACATTTGTATACACTTTTATAGTCTTGTACTTATTATATATTAAATTTTATTTCATTTTTGTAATTAAATCGTAAATTATTTATGAATAAAGTGTAAAACATATATTTTTATTATTTTCTTTAAATGTCAATTTACCAAAATTATGGAATGAATGCAATGATTTTTTTCCCAATGAATCTAATTCCTTGGGAGAAAATTTAAGAAAAAACAAAATAACAGTGATATTTGGTCGGTTTGCTTCTTGCTCTGCGAATAGCTGCCACCCTCCTCATTCTCCTGTGTGCTCTAGATAATTCAGGAACGACAGTTGCACATCTCGAAGCCAATTTACTTCAGGAAATCTGTTACGTATGGTTTGAGTAGATAAACGTGTCTCTGACTGTTCTTGTTGGCTCTTGAAGTTACACCTGAACCAAATGTCGGTCTCTGACGAGTAGTAAGTATATGGTCTCCTAGGACCAATTTCTCCGCACCGATTCTACAATCTGTGAATAACCGGTCGACTTGTTTAGAGCAAGTTTGCCTCTACCATCTTGCAGAAGAGCAAAGGTCCTAACAACTTCATCTTGATTGACATGTGTTTAAGAGCATCGTTGTTCATGACACAGCACGATGAAAAGGACCAATGAACAATGTTATTCACCAATTAAACGAGTCTATTCTTGAATTTCGTGTAGAAAGTTTTTAATTTTATTAAAAAATTAAAAGAGTGTATTAATATTTCTCTCTATTCCAGAGTGAGGGAGGGACAAAGAGAAGTAGATAAACTTGTTGATTTAATGAAATAGCAAAGTTGGTTTAATGATTATTAATTATGCTGTTTATGTCAGATAATGGCGATTTTTCTTATACACAAACGAATGATGCGCATTATAATCTTTGGCACTTATAATAAATAAATAATAGTTTTTACATATGTTCTGAAAATGAAATATTTCCCAAAAATACAAATCTAATGTTTGCTAGACAAAATTTAAATTGTATATATATATATATATATATATATATATATATATATATATATATATATATATATATATATATATATATATATGTACGTATATTTAACCATATTTAGTATTCAAATTTTACTCATAAACCAGATGTAGATAATAATTTTTAATATTTAATAATTTTAGAGTTAATAGAAGTTTTGTGTTTTATTTTGAGAAAATTTTTTAAAATTTAAAATATAAATAAAATAAATACTCTTTAAATTAAGTTCAAATTGTGTAAACTTTGTCAGAAAAAATTAAGAAAAACTAAATGGTTAAAATGTAATATTTCACCAGTAATCTTTAGATGTGACTGACTCAATTAAATAAGCATCTTCTATGGTGTTTATGTTAGATAAATATAAACTTTTTTAATATTTCAATTTAATCTAAATAAAAGAAGAGAATCATCATAATATTTGTTATTTGTAACTTAATGTCAGACAATAAAACATTAGATCTGCATCACAATGCATTACATGTTACATGCAACGTTGTTGCTATTCATCAGTTGTGTTGTGACGCCTACTTGTAACAAAGTGAAATTATTTACAAACAATTTAGAGATGATTGATGGTAAGTGCTGTGACGTTATTCAAGCTTCTGATCTTAAAAATAATTGTCAAATTGTTCCTGTCATTTCACGGAACTTAGTGAATAATGAAAATCGTATTTGCTGTCCAAACAAAAAAATTAAACATAAAACATTGTCGTTTGCATTGATAAAACGTAAAAATACCCATACAACTATTGAAACAACAACTGCAACTACCAAGACTACTACAATAATTAGTGGAGCAACAACCGGAGTACCTACTAAAAAAACAGCCAAGACAACAACTGAAACAACTCCTAAAACAATAACCGCATTAATTACTGGAACAACACCCAAGACAACTACTAAACCAGAGGTCGAGACAACTACTAAACCAGTGGCCGAGACAACTACTAAACCAGAGGCCGAGACAACTACTAAACTAGAGGCTGAGACAACTACTACATCAACTGAGACAATTACTGAAACAACACCCGAGACAAATGCTGAAACAACACCCGAGACAACTATTGAAACAAAACCCGAGACAACTGCTGAAAAAACACTCGATGGAACTACTGAACCAAGCTCCTCGGTAACTCCTGAACCACGTAGGCTACGATAGTATAATGTGATGGATATATATTTATAGTGACAAATACGTGACTACACCTACTGGGACTACTTTGCAAAAAATTTGAATGTGTATCTCAAAATTATAACTCAAACAATTAATAATTTGAAAACCATTACATGTTTCATTATATACAAAAATCCATACACCAACCAACATTTTACCACCAATCTTTAGATGTCATTGGATTAATTTTCACCTCTACTATAATGAAAATAAGGCTCCAAAACATCATCCACATATCGTTGGGACGTCATAACTTCAAAACTGAAGCTAACCTGCTATCATAAGCAATAGCACACCATACCATTAAACACATAGTGTTATGAATATGATCCATAGCAAAGTGAGGATCACGTGTTTCCCTACTTCGCAGCCATGAACATCGTGCATGCCTAAGCAAAAGCGTGTATCAAAATTTTATGAAAATATCTGAATATGTTCTCGGTGGTGCGTTTTTTTTTACGGTTAGTGTACATAGTTTATTAAGCATTGAAATCCAATGTTATTTAACCAAACGGATTTCGAAATATATTTATAAATAATAAGATAAAACGTACTTGTTGTTACATTATTTTAACATATTGTTTGTGAAGTTGAATCTGTTCATTATAAATCATTCCTTGATAAATACTTTTTTGAAAAGTTTTAAATTTAAAGTACGATACACAACATCATAAACAATATCGTTTAATAAACCATATATAATTATAGTTTAGAAAACTAATCAGTCATGTTTCAGTTATACACAAAGATTCCGAGTATAGATTTCGATGGCAAATATAATAACAGTTTGTTAAAAGAATCCAAATGTAAATATTGCGGCCTCGTTTTAGTTCATGACGTAGGCAGTGAAATTTGTTGCGTTAAACATAAAAATATATTTGATAATGTGTTGTATGGTGAAGGAAAGCCAGCACCAACCAGGGCTACAACTTCTAACTTTACGTCCGCAACCCAATTGCCAAACTTTTCTGGTAGTACCAGAGAACATTTAGAAGAAAGCTTCAGAGAATTGGCGATAGATTTTGTCGAATTTGACTGATGTAATCTTAGAAGATTAATTTTTAATTGTGTCGCTTAAAATTAGTGTTTTTATTGATATAATTTCAGTACCTTTAATATCGATTTTTATTTCAATGTTAATTTAGTTCAGTTCTAACTCTATTAAATAATGTGAGAATTATATGTACAATTATATCTATTAAGATTGTTTTTATAATAATCAAATTAAACTGTTCTTCGGGGTGGAGTACCCCAAGTTAAGTTAAGTTAAGTTAAGTTAAACTATATTTTTTAAGATGTAATAATTATAAATAAAAACCTCGTTTTAAATAAATATACAAAGAGTTTAAACGTTTATTTTTCCCGTTTACAAAAAATAATAATAATCGATTATTATTGGTGTGGTGCGTTGATTTCTTGGAACAGTGTATTTATTAAAGTTACATCTACAATTCAGACATAAATAAGTTGTATTAGATAAATAAATTTACTTTTACAGTAAATGCATACCAAAACTGATACGTATTATCATAAACACTGTTGATTCCTATTTTAACACATAGTTCAGAAAGTTAGTCACAGATCACACAACCGAAATGAAGTTCGTTTTGGTAATAGTATTCTTTTTATATGGCAGTTACACTGTCGCAGTGTATAGTTTTAAAGCAGATATATATTCAAGAACTTCAAACTTAACTTACAATGGTTTATGTGGCGTCAAGGGAAATTTAAAGTACAATCAGTGCATTATTGTTCATATAGTGTGTAAAGGATTACAAATTTGTTGTGTTGAAAAACATGTTGTTGATGTGGCGTATGGTATAAGTAAAGAAGATATGTGCTCCTCACCCACTACCCCGAGCACTCCAACTCAACATGATGGAATAAGGGATGCTCTTGTACAATTCATATATACACTAAGTAATTTGACTGATAAATTATTACACGAATAATTTGCGTTTTTCTTTTGTTGGATAATAAAATCTTTGTATGCAATTTTATTATTAAAATTTATTTAGTTTTATATTGTTTTTTTTTCTTCAGTCGTAAGTGGTTGCAATAAAATCAATCTACACAATAAACTTATTTATTATTATTAGTGTTATTATTAAACTTACACTGTAATCCATTTGTTTAAATTGGTTATTTTATTTCATATTAGTAAATACTACATAAAAAATCAAAATTGATATTTATATTTTATTTTTAAATAATTAAATAATTAATTAATTAGTCTAATCGTGTTTAAATTTGGTAAGTATTATCCAAGAATACATACCTACAATTCAATGTAACAAAGTTTTTCCATAATGATACAGTAGCGTAGTCTGAGAGGTTTTTCTGTTTTTACAGACCTAGTTTCTAAGCCACTGAATATATTTTTAAAACAATTAAGCTTTTATATTCTTTGCACAATTTAGAATAAAATGTACTAATTAATTTTGATTATCATACAAGTTTTTGAGATATTTCAATTTTAATTTCAATTAAATAGGTCCAATAAGAGAATATGTTTTCGGAGTGTCAATTGTTGTAAATCCAAATATTATTTTATGTGGTCAACAATGAAATACCATTAATATATTTCTGTAATATGTTTCATATTATTTCAAGATTCAATCCATTAATCTAATAAAGAAACTATAACAACCTTGATTATAATGAGTATTGTACTGTTTATGTTAGATAACTTTTTTGTTATTGCACATTTTTTCTAATAATACGATATGATTGATCATAAATACTTAAAATTTTACTAGTAAAGTTAGTAGCATTTCTCTACCAACCACAAAATGCATTCCATTTTACTTTTATTCTATTTATCATTATTCAGTTTTGTTTTCGCAAACAAGTGCTATAATGTTATATTAATTACCAAAAGTTTTCAAAGTGTCAATGGTGTGTGTTGTGAAAAATGTATTAAAGTATCACCAGGTTGCCAATTCATACCAATGTTACCTATAAACAATACTATAATCGCCAATGCTAATAGTAATTACTATTGTTGTCCAAGAGAGTCTTCGAATGTTGTCCCTTCCAGTGGTGCAGCTATTCCAGCGGGGATGCCCATCGATCCAACACTGCTAGATCTTATTAAAGAAACCCTTACAATATTGAAAAAACACGCTATAGAATCAAAAACAACTACATCCACGATTTTACCTACTTCGAGTACTTCATCTACCATAATTTCAACAGTTGCCAACCAAAAATCAAAAATGACTACTTCCGCGATGTTACCTGTTACTACTCCATCATCTTCAAAGAAACCGCTTGTCAACTTGATAAAGGAATTCCTAGATGCTTCTTACAATTTATCTTTAAAAGTATTGGAAAAACCCCGAAAGACATCGAATACGACTACTTTCATAATGTCTCCTCCTTCAAGTACACCATCTTCCACCGTTGCGACAACTGTCAAACCAACGTTAACAAGGAAACCACTTGTGAACTTCATAAAGGAATTCTTACATGCTTCTTATAATTTAACTTTAATATTATTGGAAAAGCCCAGAACAATAACAAAAAGAACTACTTCTATGATGTCTCCTCTTTCAAGTACACCATCTTCTACTGTTGCCACAACTGTAAAAGCAACGTTAACAAAAAAACCATTTGTAGACTTGATAAAGAAATTCTTACATTCTTCTTATAATTTAACTTCAATATTATTTGAAAATAATTGAAGGACATCAAACACGACTATTGCCGTGTTGTCTCTTCCCTCAAATACACCATCTTCCACTGTTGTGACTACTGTAAAACCAACGTTAATAAAGAAACCACTTATAGACTTAAAAAAGTTCTTACATTCTTCTTATAATTTAACTTTAAGATTATTGGAAAACCCCAGGGTCATCAAATATAACTTCCATGATGATGTTTACAACATCTTCCATAACTAATTTTATGCCTTTCTAGTGTATTTATTTACATGTTTGTAACTTGCAAGCAACCTATGTTTTTGCATAAATAAATATATGTCCTTCTTCTGACTTTTATTTAATCCTACAGCTATTTTATATTAACTGTTTTATAAAGATATACTCTCATTACTCATTACTCTCTTGTAACAAAGAAACTACATGGATATTTATAATTTCTAATTTATAAAACAATGTGACAAAATAAATTTTTTTAGTAGAATTAGAAAATTTTATTATTTTAACATTTATGCAGATTCTTTTGTTTTTGAAACAGAACATTTTAATTTATAATTTTCTTTATCTTTTGAGGTATTAATTTAACAAATTATTTTCTTGCCATTCAGAATATGTATTAATTAATATCTAAGTTTAATTAATTTGTAGGAAGTTTTCTTCTTATCAACAAAATATTACTTAAATATTATTAGTATTTAAATATCTATGTACAATTACGAATATTTTATTCTTTTTTTTCGATTTTAATGGATTTTTCTCAAAAGTAGTATAAAAGTGGATTGTCAGCAACAAGATCGATATTTTGAAGTGGTCCACAATCTCCGGAATAATAAAGTAAGTAAAAAATTGTAAATCGTTATAGATTATTTAATTTACAAAAATATAATACCTTAATTCTTCAACACTTTTTGGAATTGTTGCTTTCTTTTTGACACATTAATTTTTTCAATATATATCTATATCGTACGAATATGTCCGACTCAAATGATGATTATCAAGATGTGTTTTTTTATCAAAATATTCTTATAAAACTATTTTATTATTTTCAGCATCTATGTATATTCTTTGTACTAACAGATTATTACATATATACAGATCTATTTCAGTAAATACTGTGACGATATGAAAAAAATTAACGAAGCCTTTTAAGGAGGCAATCTCAGTTATGGCAGGCTTGAAGAACAGCTGCATGCATGTTATTGGGGGCATATTTATTCTCACTTTCGGGCAGATATGGAGAGGACGATGTTAAAAAAGTACACCGGCAAATATACTGACTTTGCTATGGCAAGAGAAACCATTAGTGGTTCTAACAAAAGGCTAAATGCTTTTCACAATTTTAATTATTGTATGGCCAAACTACTATAAATATATATTTCTTGTACAGTTAAATAAATGTTGCAAGCAGTAATTGTTTTTTTATTTATAAAATATTATTTTTTAAATTACTTATTTATATACATAGGAATAGTGTTTTCTATTTTATTTTTATAATTTGAAAAAATGAAACGTTCTTACAAAATAAAACAGTATTCAACATTTTGTGTTAATTATGTACAAAAGTATTACTGTGTTAGAGAATGGCTTCATATAAATATTTTAGTAAGGTCGTGACAGAATTAATGAATCGTATTAGAAAATTTCGCCATTAAATACAATTAATTTGTTTCGTATATAACGGGGGTGGTCAACCTGCGGCTCGCGAGCCACATGCCGCTCTTTGAAGGATTATTTGTGGCCCTCGATAAATGTACCCCAGTTCCCTTTTCATTCCAAAATTATCAAGAGAAGTAAAATAAATATGTTTAATTTTAATATTTAAATTCAATACACATATTTTGTACTTTTATTTATGTTTTCACTTAATATAATTTCTGTAAACAAGTTTTTTTAATACCTTTTATGCAACCTTTTGAATATGTATTTAATTGCGGCTGGCGAAACATATTGCACCATTATCACAACTAAAATATCTAATTACGTTGCATAAATTCATTTTGTGTGTATATAATTTGTGAAGGAACTTTGAATTCAAATGTTATCACAATTTTTTTTTCCAAAACAGCCTTAAGATATTATGAAAAACAATCAGTCGACATTCGAAATGAATTTCGTGTTGTTAATCTTCCTGCTTATGTCAGGATGCGGTTTTGTTTTCAATCTCTGCATCAATAATACAGCACTGTTCACCAGGGAATTGAAAGTTCTCAATGGAACTTGTTGTGACCACCATATAAAATGTGATCATCCATATTGTGTCCCAGTTTTACTCAAAAAATATAAAACCTTCGTAGACATGTGGTGCTGTGTTACCAATAACTCCACCGACTCAACTACTCCAGATTCCGCATGAGAAGGGCAGCAATAATTTATTGAATTGTTAAATATACAATTTTTGTGTACAAACTGTGTTTTATTATTTACTGAAAAAATTCAGCATAAAAAATAAAATAAATCTATACATATAAATAAAATTGGAGTGACTGTTTGTAATATTGAAATAACCGTTTTTTACGCATGTATATGAATATATATATGGCACGTACACCAAAATAATTTTTTTTACAATTTTTGTCTCTCTGTCTGTCTGTCTGTTTGTTCCGGCAAATCTCTGAAATGGCTGGACCGATTTTAACGGGACTTTTATTGGCAGGTAGCTGATGTAATAAGGTGTAACTTAGGCTACTTTTATTTAATTTAAATTAAAAATTAATTGTTCTTTTAATAAAATGATTTTGTCTTTTAGTTATTTCTTACGTTTTTACTAATTTTTTGGGAATCCAGGAAGAACTAGAATTATTTATTTTTACTTTTTTAATTTCAGGAAATTAGTATTAGTAAAAAAATAAAAATCCATAAAGTTATTAAAGTGAAACTATGTAATTTAATCAGTATGAATTTAATCGTATGGGCTTTGATCATATGGAAAATGATCGTATGGATTTTAATCGTATGGAAAATGAATGTATGGATTTTGATCGTATGGAATTAGGTCACTTTACGTTTTTTTGTAATTTTTTCAATTTTTGAGATTTTAGTAGTTTTTTACGTTTTTAGTAAATTTTCATCGTTATATATATATATTTATATATATATATATATATATATATATATATATATATATATATATATATATGTATATATATATATATATATATATGTATACTGTATGTATATATTTCTTTAAGGCTACTACTCGTAATTGTAGCAATTAATAATATTTCAAATTTTTAAATTTATGCTATATTTATTTACCTATTACGTAGTGTCTGTCCTGATAATAAACATGTAGTAATAAGTGATATAATTCATTAATACAGATAGATGCTCTATGTATCTTAAAATATTTTTTCGAAAATGATATATATTTTAATATAAATATTTTGGGAAAATGCGATCATCCATATTGGGTTCCAGTTTTACTTAAAAATTTATTAAATTGTTAAATACATAATTTTTGTATACAAACTGTTTTATTATTTAGTGAAAAAAATTAGCATTAATAAATAAATTAAATAAATAAATAAATAAATAAATAAATAAATAAATAAATAAATAAATAAATAAATAAATAAATAAATAAATAAATAAATAAATAAATAAATAAATAAATAAATAAATAAATAAATAAATAAATAAATAAATAAATAAATAAATAAATAAATAAATAAATAAATTTATTTAATTAGAAGTTTAATAGTATTTAATAACATAATGTTTCACATTTTTAATTTGCTTTATTTATTTATCTATTACGTAGTGCCTGTACTGATAAAAAGTATGAAGTAATAAGTGATATAATTTATTAAATACAGATGAGCATCTATGTGACTTAAAATATTTTTTCGAAATATTGGTATAAAAAGAACTAACTGAGACATTTCGGATAAAATACGTTCACGTTATCGCAAGAGCTTGGCGAGTGGCGGCGCAAACACAAAAACACAATTAGCCTTATCAAATAACACACGGTATCACGTAGCAGATACGGGCTGGTTTCAAATCACGTCCCGACTTCGAGTAAATGCCGCCGCTGCCATCTTGCTGTTTTGCGGCTTCCACGGCTGATGTTTTTTCCCTTGTTTTCTATATGTTTTAACAGTTAACGGTGCCACCAGTTTTCTGTCGTTATGGCGGATCCTACCATACAAACGTTTTGTTGTCACAACGCCAATGGAACGGATATGGCGGTAACTATGATGGAGGAATTCGATACGGATTTGTACAATTCGATTTGCATGGTGTCTGCAGTTCTGGGCATGTTGGGGGCTGTTTATCAGGTGACTGAACATGTGTAGGATTTAGGTGCACTACTAACAATGTTGTGAATTAACTGCTAATAATAGATATTACCAAGAGAGGAGTTTTCCACACAACACAGATGGTTTTCCTTCTCTGCTACTAGAGGACGAAGAATTATTATCTGGTTAGCTGTAGCGGACCTGTTAGCAGCTTTAGGTAACAAGTAGGAGCCCACCTTCTATTTACCTAGATCTTTAGAGTAACTCAATTTATTTACACTTCCATTTTAGGAGTTTTCACCAGATCCGCCTTATGGCTGAATTACAAGAACATAATGCCAGCTGTGGATGATGATTCCAGTGTGGTTTTCTGCGCAGTTTCGTCGGTAAAGACACGATTAAATTTTGTGATTGTTAATGAAACCTACACATTTGTAGGCCTTTACTCAATACTTTTACACGGCCACCTGGATATGGACCTTGTGTTATGCCATTGACATGAGATTAGTGCTGTCGCAGAAAGACTCGAGACTGAGATACTACCACGCAGCAGCTTGGTTGATACCCGCAGCTTCCACAGTTACCGGGTTATCGTTGCTGTACGTTCCAGATGCGAAGTAAATCAGTTCAGTTTTAGCCTAAAGGGTTCTACAAAGAAATGTTTTAGTTGTCACACATCGTCGTCTTTGCGAACGGCTATTTATAGAATATTACCAAATTACATTGCCACTTATGTACCCATTGCCACCGTCATGATAGCTAATCCTTGCCTATACAAAGACTCAATTAGGGACATGCAGAGGATCATCACTAGTACCTCTGGTCAATTTACTAGCAGAGAAAGAGATATTATAGACGCGGTCAAACTCAAATTTTCTGTGATAAACATAGTGTTTTACATTTGTTGGGTGCCCAATTTAGTCAACGGGATTTTGTTGTGGACTTTGTGGTTCCATTTACCCGCCACTTGTGTGATAGTTATTTGGTACATTATGGTGAGTCCTTACATGAAAATGTTCGTGCACTGTAAAATGCTTTTTAGGCTTTGATGAATCCGTTGCAAGCGCTCTTTAACTGTTTGGTTTATAGACGATGGAGCACCGGATCTGAAAGAGTTATTCTTCCGTGGAGGAAATTGGAGGACTCAATTTACGTGGAAGATATAATAACGAGTAGTGGTAGTTCTGCAAGCACCACAATCAGGGAGGAGATTTATCCGCTTTTGCAAAATGCACCGAATAATAGTATTAACGAATATCAGAGCATCTCCCAGTGAGGCCTCTGAAGAAATATATTCGTAGATTTTATGTCTTTATTTATATTTTAGTAAAGAAATTTTCATAAAACTAGATTTTTTTTAAAGGGGGGGACTGGAATAATAAAATTAATGTAACTTAATAAATACATTTATTTTTATAAAAGTCTTGTCTAAGTAACAACATACAACAAAAACGACTGTAACAAGCTCACAATAAAACCGGCAATAAAAAGTAAGTACATGAATTAAGTACATAATAAAACAAACTGTAAATAAAATACAGTGTTGCTGTATAAGTAAAATATAAAAAATACACTAACCAATTGACAAATCACAAAATATAAGTCTGTTTATGCAGTCAGGACAGAAGTGTGAAGCGAATAAACGCAGCATTCCAGTAAAATAAAATAATTATCAAGGAAATTATCTATAAAACAATAGTTTTAATTGAACGTGTACATTTAAATATAAATTGCTGTGCATAATTGCCCTGATAATTTCCCAACCTAATTAAAATACTTGAAAAATAGCATTGCACTCTTAACTCTCCAGAAAGAAAAACTTACAACAATCTAATAAAATTGTACGGTAGTGATCACATATTTCGTTCGACAAAAATTTATCGGCGGTCTAATCACAGCTTACAAAGACAAAACACTATGGGAATGAAAGCCCCTATCGCAATGAAGACCGGCAACATGATGGACGATTCGTCCGAATCGTAGGGATCGGGCAATTTTGGACCGCTGGCCCGCGGTCGGCTTTTCGGTGGTTCCGGTTCCTCTTTTTGTGCGGCTGCTTCTAGCGGTGGTTGTTCCATAGGAATTGGTGGCAGTTTCGGTACGTCTTCCAGTTCGCCTTTCACCACGTACATTGCGTTGATTTTGGGATTATCCTTGTAGCCCTTTATGAACTCCACGCGGATCCTGTTGCCTCTGATCTCTGATTCTTCCCCATTTACGTTCAGGCGCCCTGTAATACGAGTATCAAGAAATATTAATCAGCTGCTCATTTGTATAATTTAGTGTATAATATAACAATATAATTAAGATTAAATTAATAAAATAGCTAATTATCAGAAAATTAAAATATAATTTATTTTTAAGTGTATAATACATTTTATTAACATTAGACACGAACGAATTTAAATTTCAGTTGTATCAAGAAAATTCCGTATATTTCCAAGCAATATACATAATTGTTACATGAATAATAATGACATCAATTAGTAATTCTAAATAGTGATACAACAAATATATGTACATGTCTAAGTTTTTCCTTAGATGAATAATTAATAACAGAAATATAATTAATTTTGTGCATTTACCTTTTGTAATTTTGAATGGTATATACTCATCATGTGCGACACCCCGACCAACTTTCTCGTAAATATCTAAATCAGCAATAATTGTGTGCTCCCCATTTAAAACTACATCAAAAACCTTTTGATCAGGTGCATTGAAGTAAACCTCACAAAATTTAAGCACCAAAACATAGTCCCCATCAGCTATAACCGGTATATCGTAGCCGAATGTGCTCGTGTGGTATCTTTCCGTCTGGTACAAAATATAATCATTGGGGGGCACACGACCGATCAACAGTCTTTTCCCATAATCGGATGCAATGCCAATCCTACCGTGTAACGGGTCCCTCTCATATCGAATGCCGTAGGCGTCGGTGTGAGCGTCTCCGCCACAATTAACCGCGTATATTAACTGTCCGACACAGTGTACGCTTGTGGCGAAGCACAACAACAGGTAACATAGCCAGATTTTGGGTAGGTCGATGTTATTTCGTATTACCATGCTAGCAGTTGGTGCGGGGTCGGTTTTCGTGCGACGGACGTACCAGCAAATAAAGCAGGAAGTCTTTTATCACCTGTACATTTGAATTTGTTGATAACACTAGAATTTTTAGGTTAACCGTATTGACGTGTATTGTTGGCGGCCACGTCGCCATCTATCGTTGCGGTCTATCATGTTATAACAGAATAAATTACTAAAACAGAGTAATTGAACTGAAAGCTTACAAATTTAATTTAGAAATTCCATTTCAGTAAAATAATAATATGGAAAGGTTGGAAGAATATATAGTTATATAAGATTTTATAATTCTAGAATTTTAGTTTTCTTTAGTGGTATTTTATAACTATACGACAGATGGAGCACTAAAACTTAGTGAGTACATCATTAAACATTTTTATTATTTTCATAATTTATTATAATATGATTTAAAAGGACATTCATGCCAATTACATTTTTTTGAAATTTATATATTTTGGAAAGATAATATATATTTTTTAAGTTTTTAAAAAGAAAATTATATTCATTACTTATAATAGTGGCCATTAATTATAACAACTTAAAAATATTGTTGTTCTAGTTGAATTTGATACCGTAGCTATAATATTTATTGTTTTCTTTGCTATTGTTGTGCCTATTATCTAACTCGTCAATCTAATTTTATTTTTCAATGCACAAAATTATAGCAACTTTTTATTTCAGAAAAATATATGTAACATTTTATATTATAATAAAAATATAGTAGTACATGGGTAAAAAAATATTTATATGCTATGTACAGTTTGGTAAAAATCTAGTGTTATAAGAAGCCACTTTATAATTGTTTTTTATTATTTGTCTGTCAGATTTAATAATTGAAACTTAAAAATATGGTAAAAAAAGCAGTTCACATTTAAATAAGTAGTTAAAATATTTAATGTTTTAAAAGTTGCTATAATAATGACCACACCGTATATTTTTAAATCAATTTATTTCAATTAAATAACTACAAAAATTTGTTTAAGCAATTAACACTCTTTGGAATTTGAAATATGAAGTGTTGAAATAAAACAAGAGTTTATAAATATTTTACATTTATTAACAACAATAAATACTGATTAGGTGTTGACAAGTATAAAAAATAATGTGGAAGCAACAATTACAAACGCGAAAATGTTAAATTGCCAATGTTACACAACAAAATCGCTTAATTTTGACAACAAAACTGGTTCAGAGTGTTATAACTCTATAAGCGTAATATTTCCCCTACGAAATCCATAAGCAAACTTACAAGTTTATTATAACATCAAATCATATAATAAAAATATATCGATTTATTAAACGTACAGAAGTTTTTCGTGATTACTAAATTATACCACTAATAGATTAAGATATCAGACAAAATAATACATAAAACAACAAAACCATGAGAAACAGAACACTTGCAAACGCAAGGTTATCAGTGAGATTAAGTGTGTGGTGTACATGGTAGTCTGTGTGGTGTAGTTTCCTCTTTTAACTATTTACTCCACGATTAAACTTCGATTTTGTTGTATAACATAGCAGTCTATTTAAATTTTATATAATGTATATGAATATATAGATATGTACGGATCTTCTGTCTAAAAGCAAAATAGAAATTCGTATCCTAACATCACACATTTATTGACATAATACGCATATTTTACTTCCCACTCACAACAATGTTTCATTGAACACCGTAAATTGATAATAAAAACGGAAACTTTGTCGTAGATACGTCGTAAAGAACATTATTTTTACCTAACAGATACTGTCTATAGCCAAAATGGAAATTGAGCCGTAGTTCGAACAAAATATCAGACTTTTAACGCAATTACGCAAAATTCGTTCATTTAGCTGCCACAGGAACCTCTCACAACCCCATTTCTTTCCGCGGTGTGAATATTTTCAGTGGAGACGCCGCCCTCATCACTGAAACTTCTATTCAAAGACCGTCGATTTTTGAAGATTTTGCTTACGTTAAAACTGCCAATCTTCGATTTGGAATTACATTTGAGATCATCCAGCACAATGCCCAGCGGTTTATCTTTTAAACGATTCTCGTCCTCCACCACGAACACGCTTCTGGAGAGCTGCGGTGACGACATGGACCACTTCCTTCTTGTAGAAGTCGAACTGCGCCTCAGTTTGTGTCGCAGGTCTAAATGGATGTCACAATCGTCGAAAGAATACTTGTGATGTGGAAGACCCTCCGGTGTGAACACATCGTCCGAACTACCCAGCGAAACGTGGTCGACAAATGCGGGGTTGTTTCTCTCGCTGTTGATGATCTTGTTTCTGTAAGGGGTTGCGGGACGGATCATCAGCATCTTGTCGTTTTGTTTCAACGATTCTTCCGACGATTTAGACGACTCCGAGTGTTCTGTGATGTTCCAAATGTCCCTGGTTTGTCCCGCGGTTACCGCAGCCACCGTCGTCGGGTTTCTCACTATGCTGGACATTCTGCGTGGTCCCTCGCTTTTGTTGAAGTTTAACTTGTTGATGTCTGACGTCAGGTTGCTGGATCTTTTCCTTGACTGGAAGTAGTAACTGTAGTTGTTGTTGTACAGCTGGGCCATCCTTTGTTCGCAGTATCTGCGATTACCAATGATTAGTTAATGACCTACTACTTACTAGGGTTGACAAACCTTTTGTGATCAAAGATACTGAGGAAAAGGTCCCTCAAAGCGATGCGAAAGTCCTTCAAATGGTAGGCATACAGCAATGGGTTGACTGCAGAGTTGAGATGTGACAGAATGATGCAGAAAAACATGAAGGTGGAATTGACGTGGAATCCCTTGTAAAAAGCGATGACGCAGTTGACGGTGTACAACGGAATCCAGCAGATCATGAAAAAAATAACTATGATGGCCAGATTCTGAGTGGCCTTTACTTCACTGGTTTGAGCTGCTCCCAACATCCTCAGCATGGTTCCACCCGACGTTGAACCGTTTTTGGTTCCGCTTTCCGGGTTCATGTGAACGATTTGTCGCATCTGTAAAAGTAAAAATGGCGCGTCAATTTAATTAAAGGGACGGAATGATGGTTCACTGACCTGCTTAAGAACGACTTGGTAGATGTGGGTGTAGAACGCTGCCAGCAGCATTGCAGGGGTTATTATCGTACCGAAGTACAGAAACACCAAATAGTTGTAGTCCATGACTTTGAGGAAGAAGCAACCTCCGTCGAGCGGTGCGTCCTTGTGCCACCCCATCAACGGCAAAAAACCAATTACGGATCCGGCAAACCAGCAGATCCCGATAATGACTGAAACAGGACGAAATAATTCAGCGGACTCTAAATCTGACCTTATAAATTATTAAATGTCTGGTTCGCATTGTTCCAATTCGCTCTTGAATTTTTCATACGCATTTCCCAAATCAGTTCGTCCCACCCACTCACTTATCGAAAAGGGAAATTCAAAATTAATTACGCAACCATTTATTTCAGTTGGCTTTAATTATTTTCTTTTTTTGAAACGTGCCCGACTAAAAACCACCACTTACGTTTGATATTTGATGGTAAATTGTATATTTCTGTGCTAACATTATCTCCCGGCGATGATTAATTAGAAACAACATATCGAGGAATCGGTATGTAAATTTCGATGGGTGAAATGCTTTCCGTGTTCAATGAAGAGCGAATTATGCCCCATACTTTACATTCAAATGCGCCATTTCGTGATTAAACAATGCAAATCGTCTAATTCATTTGGGTACTGCATTTCCCAACGACCCAAGAACGATGTATTACTAACAAATTAACATAATTTCATCCAGAACTGAATAATTTTTTTTAAGTAAACACCTTAGATCCTTCTGCATTGTTTTGAACGTGTGTGTTCAATAAAATATTCAGTAAATTACAAACAAAAATATAAACGAGACGAAAAAAACCTGAATTGGCTCCATTTGACCAATAAACAGAGTAATTTAGACTAAACGTTGTTTACAACTCGTGAACGATATATTCGCAATGAATAAAGGGAGGATAGTCCTTAGACACAATGAATGAATGTGGATAGATTGAACAACGATCCAGACAAAGCCCCACAAGACCGACAGCCGAAAATAACAACAACAGTTTTTAAACAATGGAGATTGTGTTCTCAACGGTGTGGCAAGTGCGATATGTTTCCGCAGTTAAAGTTACCCGAAATGCTGAAACTTTTTTCATTTCTATGGATGTCGCGCAACTTATTTGTCGAGAAAATTAATTTCATTTCGTGCAGATGTCGATAAATTGCTGAAATATGGTCGTGTATCTTTAAAGATGTCCAATCTCCAGGTCAGAACTAAACTGACATTGTCTAGAATAGTTTGTCTGTGGCATCATTATATTTGGTTATAATTTTGACTCATTACTGACATATAATCACCTTTCATCCTCGTACACATTTCCATTCCTTTTATTTCTAAATTCTTAGTGAAATAATCGAAATTATGAGAGAAATTGTTCACATACAGCTAGGGCAAGCCGGAAACCACATTGGACACAAGGTAGAACAATGATTTAATTTAATGGTATATCTCCAAAACCACCACGCCAGACAATCTCTAAAGGCTTAATATTCCAGTTCTGGGAAGTGGTTTGTGCCGAACATGGAATTGGAATGAACGGCAGATTTGCCGGCACCTCCGAGTTACAACTGGAACGAATAAACGTATATTTCAATGAAGCCAGACGCGGCACTTACGTACCCAGGGCGGTCCTGGTGGACTTAGATAAAGCCGGTTTGGAAAACAGCAGAAGAGGCATTTACGAAAGGATATTCAATCCCGAGAACTTCATTTACGGTCGCAATTCTGCCAGCAACAACTTTGCCAAAGGGATGTTCACAGAAGGTGCCGAAATAACAGATCACCTCCTCGATGTGATCAGAAGGGAAGCTGAAGGATGCGATTTGCTTCAAGGGTTTCAGGTAATACATTCACTGGGAGGCGGCACGGGGTCCGGACTCGGTAGTTTGTTGCTACAAAAGCTCCGTGAGGAGTACCCAGACAGGATCATCAGCACCTATTCGGTTGGTCCAAGCGGGAAAGTCTCTGACACGGTTGTGGAGCCGTACAATGCCGTTTTGAGTATGAACTATTTGGTCGATTTCCCGGACGAAGTGTTCTTCATTGACAACGAGGCGCTGTTTGAGATTTGCAGTCGCAAGTTGAAGCTAACTCACGCCAGTTATTCAGATTTCAACTTTCTGATTTCCAATGTTATGGCCGGAGTTACCACGTGTTTTAGATTTCCTGGACAGCTCAATGCTGATTTGAGGAAAATAAAGACGAACATGGTGCCATTTCCGACCCTACATTTCTTCATAACTGCCTTCGTTCCGATCATATCCAGGGAACATCTGCCTTATAAAGCTGGTTCAGTGCCTGAGCTGGTCAGAGAGTTATTCGACGTCAACAATTATATGTCGCAGTGTGATCCCAGAAAAGGTAAATTCCTAACTGTGGCCTGCATCTTCAGAGGCAGGATGTCAACCAGGGAAGTTGACGAACAGATGGTCAACATACAAGACAAAAATTCGTCGTATTTTGTGGAGTGGATCCCCAATAATGTTAAAACAGCTATTTGTGATATTCCCCCGATGGGATTTAGAATGTCTTCAACCTTTATTGGCAACACTACGGCCATTAAAGATGTTTGGAAAAGGATTTTGGAGACCTTTTCCGTTATGCTAAGGAGAAAGGCGTTTATGCATTGGTATACCGGTGAAGGGATGGACGAAATGGAGTTTCAAGAAGCCGAAAATAACCTGAAGGATCTGATGGCTGAGTACAAGACATACGAAAATCTAAAATCCCAGGAACCATCACAAGCAGATACCGACAGTGACCTGGATGATGATTAAACACATTTCATGGATTTGACGTAAAAATTAAAGTTATTTCATTAAAAACATGTTGATATGCTTCTATAAGTGTAAATGACAGATGAAATGAAAAGCAGTGACAATCATATTTCCCAATTTTAAAACGAAAAAATTAAATTTAAATCACAACTGTTCTGGTTGTCAGTTTAATGGGGCATTAGATTTAGTAGATCAATTATAGGTGAAAAAGGCAAAACTTTACGACATCATTAAGTAATATGGATACGCAGATACGGATAACACTAAAAGTAGATCGTAACTTTCGTGTCATTAACAAAATGACAACATATTTTTATATTGCATCTGGGGGTGGCAAACACTTAAGAAATTTACGACAGTCATTGAGCCCATGTTATTGTTTTTATTTTTGCGAAAACAATATAGGAAAGTCACGCAATTTTGTTATTATCCGATATAAATAAAAATTACACAATTATTTTGATTACACGTTTAAATGTTAATAAATAATTTCACTGTAATTATGATAGTTATTCTTCGACCATTATTAAGTCATCTTCCGAGTCAGTATCACAGTACACCCCTTCACAAGACCGGTACCTTTTGAAAAGGCTAATAGCACTTCTTTGAGCGGCAAAGAACTCCTCCTCTTCTAACCCTTCGCAGTAGTACCAATTCAAGTACCACTGCCTCTCTAGCATGGCGCAGTATGGTTCATAGATCCTGTCCCAGACCTCACAAATGGCAGTATTATTGCCTATAAAAGCTGCTGCGAATTTGAAGCCCTTCATTGGTATGTTACAAATGGATGCTTTAATATTATTAGGAATGTACTCCACCAAGTAATCCTCTTGATCCTCATTCATCTTATCAACCAATAAGTCCAGGTCTTTTTTAGATATTTCACCTCTAAACGTGCAGTACTTGGTGAGGTACTTGCCGTTATTTGGATCGCACTTGCACATAAGGCTGTTGACGTTATAGGCATCGGATACACATTGTTTCAAAGAGTTCTTCTGGAGGGGCAACATGTCCCTGGTCACCATAGGCACAAATGCTGGCATTAGAAAATGTAGGTGGGGGTAGGGTACCATGTTACTTTTGATTTCCCTCAAACTCCCGTTCATGTCCCCCGGAAGTCTGAAAAACGTGGTGATGCCAGCCATAGCACGCGACGTCAAGAAGTTAAAGTCTGCATGTGTGGCATTCATTAATTTTAAATTGTTGTAGCAGATATCGTGGAGTGCCTCGTTATCAATTACAAACACTTCATCCGCGTAATTTATTAAATAGGGCAAGGTTAAAATGGTGTTGTAAGGTTCAACGACGGTGTCCGATACTTTGACGCTGGGTACTATGGAGTAAGTACAGATCATTCTGCCCGGATACTCGTCGCGGAGCTTCTGCAGTAAATGGCAGGCGAGTCCCGATCCGGTACCACCACCAAGGGCGTGCACCATTTGGAAACCTTCGAAGTACTCGCACCGCTCGACTTCTTTTCGGGCGCAATTCAGGATGGATTCTGCTATTTCGGCGCCTTCCGTGTACATGCCTTTAGCCCAGTTGTTGCCGGCCGTTGTGGTACCGCCGATGATGTTGTCCGGCTCAAACAATTTGCCGAACGTACCGCTTCTGTTCAAATCGGCGGTGTATTTGTCTGCGTCACCCAAAATTGCCCTCGGTATGAACTTGTTGTGGACCGTTTCGTTGTAGAACACGTTTATCTTTTCTAAATGGGTGACGTTAGACCCGTAGTATCTTCCCGACGGGTCTATGGAGTGCTCCTCCGATACAACTTCCCAGAACTGAAAATAATATTGAACGTAGAGAGTGAGAGTGATTTTGTCCTCGGCGGGGAGTTCATTACAATGTTATATTGTGATTTGTTTTGGAATTATATTACATGTTTAATTTATCGGTGGCCCGAACACCATTATCTTTGTTCATTTTCGGTTGTTCGTCCATTATTTCAAATTTACTTCGCCGCATTCTTATTCCAATCGCATTATGAAGGTAATTTTTCAGAGGAATTTAATTGAGTTAAAAGTTTGCGCCGAAATGCGGACCAAAGTAAATAGGTAATACAAATTCAACGTACCCGGTTACCGACAGCATTGCCGGCCTGGCCCAACTGTATGTGGATTATTTCTTTCATGGTTTGGTTGTAAACAACACATAAAATTTATACAAAATTTATAAGGTTATTTACCTTGAAGAAGTTACAAATGAATGGAAATCAATAATAATAAATTTTACTGTCAATTTATTTAAAAAATATATACAGGGTGGCCAATAGATGACAGTTAATCTATACTACATATAAATAAAATTGGAGTGTCTGTTTGTAATATTGAAATAACCATTTTTTACTACATGCATATGAATATAAATACGGTACATACACCAAAATAACATTTTTTACAATTTTTGTCTCTCTGTCTCTGAAATGGCTGGACCGATTTTGACGAGACTTTTATTGCAGGTAGCTGATGTAATAAGGAGTAATTTAGGCTACTTTAATTTTAGAAAAATAAAGTAATGTTGCAATGTCCAAGTACTGTCCAGTACCATACGCCGTCACGACGGGTTCCTCCCGGACGAAGTCGCGGTTAATCATAAAATTGATTTAAATTAAAAAGAATTGTTCTTTTAATAAAATGATTATGTCTTTTAGTTATTTTTTACGTTTTTAGTAATTTTTTGGGAATACAGGAAGAATTAGAATTATTTATTTTAACTTTTTTAATGATTTTTCAGGAAATCAGTATTAGTAAAAAAATAAAAATCGATAAAGTTATTAAAGTGAAACTATGTAATTTAATCAGTATGAATTTAATCGTATCGGTTTTAATCCTATAGATTTTAATTGTATGGAAATTGATTGTTTGGATTTTCATCGTATGGAAAATGATCGTATGGAATTTGATCCTATGGAAAATGATCATATGGATTTTGATCATATGGAAAATTATCGTATGGATTTTAATCGTATGGAAAATGATCGTATGATTTTTGTTCGTTTTAAATACAACAGATAATTATAACCGAAATATTTTCTGCTTAAACCAATTTTCTTGAGCGACACTTGATGAGGTACTTTAACTTACAGTAGTGGACATAATTATAGTAACATTTTACCACATGTCTATTATTTATTTCTGTCATAGTCCAATTTTTACTTAATAAACGTTTTAATTCTGAAAGGGGGAATCAAAACTGTTTGGATCCCGCCCCTTAAATTTTCAATTCAACAACCCTTCACTTGTTAGCGCCATTCCACCACAGACAATAAATACAAATCGGAACTCTCGCTACAACAATGGAGGCATCGCAGTAATCCACGCACGAGTTTGAAGCGATTCGACGTGAAACTTCGACGAAAACAGCTCGCGATTAAACCCGCGAATCGGGCTGAAACTCCACTTACGTGGTTCATTGATGTGGGCGATGGTATTAGCGTGTGTTTTACGTGCACGTGTGTGAGTATGTGTGTGTACCGTAAATGGCATTAATTTAGCCTCCTTTCACCCTAACGGCCAGTCTTTGCCCCCTTGATCCACCGTCAAGGTGAGACATTTTCCATGTCATCTTTATCCCACAACCCCGAAAAACGTGTCGCCTAAATTATGAACTAGACGTGGTCGTGATTTATTCGGTGTTTACCGTTCCATGAATTTAGATAATGGTGCGTTTATGATTTTGTTTGTGGGTTTTGATATTAATAATTGCGGCGACGTCGGCGGGAGATGCAAGACTGATATAATTTATATTCGGATAGATTGTCTTTGGGACGTTGTGGAAATCAGTCAGACCCTCCTTTCCATGTCACTCGACTCGCAGTGACCTACGAATTTACATATATATTATTTTTTCACTTTTTTCACTCACTAATCCTGGAATCGCGATGAAATTGAATGGACATTACGTGTGGGACACAGGGTAAACAAAAATTGTTAAACATAACTGAGAGTTATTTGCTTAAAATCCAATTATCCCTGTTGATTTTGCGGGGCTTATACTTTTTATTTCAAATTATACGGCCGAGTGCCATTGATACACATCCAACAACGTTTAAATTATAATTGTTTTTTTTATCTTGTACCGAACGTTGTCGTAATCGCAGAGCACCTTAACAAATGGGAAAAATAAAATGGGCGTTAATGAGAAACGTTATGGCGATTACGGGCCAAGGACAAAAATGAAACAGCCCGCCTGAAAAGGCGTACAATCAACCCCTGTGCAGACCTTGCATGCTCATTACAATTTACTGTCAAACAAACCTTGATTAATTTAAATTAAAAAAAAGCAATTTGACTTTGTTTAATGTAATTATTAATCGTGCCCTTTGTGACGGAAGATATGAACAGGAATAACGGAATCTCTCCATCCAATTGAGTTTTTTCTTCGGGGTATATTTCTTTGTCGTTCAGAGTGTGTAAATCAATAAATACTACCAGACGTGACAGATGATATGGGCCATATCGCATTCCTGGAGCATATTTCTCGAACCAATTAAAATTTATAACTCCCTATCGTACGGCTTCAGCGTTATTAGATTTTGCGGAATGGCAACATAATAACCCTCTTTATGTAATGATTGGCTAAGTAAGTGCCGTGGTTTTAAAGTTGAATGCCTTTGGCAGTTTCTTGTTCATTCCACGTGAAGAACCACTGAAACTAATTGTTCTGTTACATGATTTAGTGCAACAGACATGATGCTAGTAAACTCATATTCAAAAGTTTTAATTAATATTATTTTAACATTTCATATTAAATAAAAGAGTTGTGGCTAAAATTTTCAACAATATATTAAGTTAGTATATCGAATTTATTAAATCCCAGGTTAATTTTTATTTATTAATCAATATATACTGGGTGCAAAAAATAACTCAACACTCAGATATAATTGATTTCTTCCAATTTTTTTTAGAAAAATATTAATCCATTAATAAATAATAAAGCTGAATCTGATGTCTTAGTTCATTAAGAGTCCGTGGAGGGCGCTGTACATTCGTTAAGCTTCACCCCATCCTATCCTAAGGCAGTAAATTCACATTTGTCCGAGATCTCTTCTTATGTAGGGAAGAAGATAAGGCTCCAAAACGTCATCCACATGTTGCTGGGACGTCATATTGCCATGAAAACTGAAGATGAATCAATAGTACCCATACCATTAAACCCATAGTTTCATGAATATGACTCTCCACATCAGAGCGAAGATTACGTCTTCTCCATGTCGCCATCTTACTGACACAGTACCATCATGCATTCCAACCAAAAGATTTCATTCCTTATCCCACGTTAATACACTACTATTGGCTAAAATTATTTCTTTTTTATATTCTAGGCATGGTTTGTATAAATTAAAACAAATTGTGACAAAAACTAAATACACGCTTGTTTGAGATACCTTAAAGATCTGAAGAATCATAGAAGAATATTTGAATATTGTTAAAAATCAGAAATATCAATTAAACTGTTCGCATTTAAGACAAGACAAGAACTTTCCTCTTATCAATCGAGAACTTGATTAAACATCACCCTCGGACATTATCGTGAGCCCCTTGCAGACATTTCAGTGGCACACAAAATAAAAATTGTCTGCGTTAATGACAGACGTCTGTTGTTAATGCGGGCCAAGGTCGGAAGGAAAACCCCCCATCTAAAAGGCAATGCAATCAGCCACCACCACCACCTTTCGAAGCTCGCATGATTATTACAATTTGGTGTTGAAAATAACTAAAAGCACAATCGATGATTAATCTAGATGGAAAACGCGATATTTACTCTGGCGATGGGATAATTAACCGAATGTGTTTCGTCGATTGTATCTCCTTTCTGGAATTACGTCCTCGTTTTGGGGGTGTAATTCTTTACCCGTTGTAAATTCCAGCCAACATCTTTCACCTCGATCTAATTTAAGTTTAGTAACTTTCAAGCTTGTGGCTTTAGTGTTATTAAATTTTGCAGGACTTCCAATACCCATGGGTATATTGGCATGAGTATCATGTTACTGCTGGGATTTGTGAGGGAACAAAAGGTCCCGGCTGCAAACAGAGATTTACTTACAAGTTGCATTTGAATAGAACCGAAACTTAAAGTTCCACTGGCAGTGAATGCTTGCAATCGGCATACGTTTCAAACTTACGTCAACACAAAAAGCTCAATTTAGAACTCTCAATGTCAGTGGAGGAGCTTTCGATAGAGGAGCTATGCTAAGAAGGCAAACTACTTACTCGGAATTATTTCTACGCAGTAGCAGCGTTTATAGAGGACGCGATTGCCTGAAAATTTATGGTGTAGCTTCATCTTTCCAGTAAAGTTCAAGCGAAGCCAGAAACGCGATAAAACGTATATGTGTAATAAATTTTATCCGGGCCATTATAAAGATTATCGCAGCGTGAATTTTAAAATGCACGAATTTCAAAGAAAATATGCTGTAATTTGTAAGTGTGTTGCACAATTTGTCGTGACGTTAAAAATTCAAATTTGATGCCATCTTTCCCTTTCCTGATTTAATAACTGGTTTATTAATCACATGTTTTGCCATGTCGGAATTGTGCCCGAGACAAAGTGCTTTAATTAAAATTCCGATAATTTGCGGGCGAACTTTTGCCTACATCAACGACACGAATTATATTTCCTTACCATATTATCGTGTGACAAGACGCGACATGAATTTTAATGGTACACCATAAAATTTGTTCAAAACAAATAAATAAGCCGTTAATAAAAATATAAAGCGTTGCATTGATTGCACTTTTATTGTGTCTTAAAGTGAGTCCTTACATAGAATCACTTACGCACTACACCCATGTAAGCAGGCACGTTGATTTATGTAAAGCAGGGTGTAGTGTGACCTGGCAAGGCATGATTTGGGTGATAACTCACCTTTACAAACACATATTTCTCCACGTGGAAAAATTACATACACAGTGGGTGGAATTTTAAACCAATTAACAACAACCTTGAAAGTGTTTTAGGTAGCCCTATGCAAATATTAATTGATGTAAAACGAAATTAACTTGCGAGAAACTTTAAGTGGGGTGATTCAAGAATGATGGATGGACTCGGTGCAAATTATGTGAACGAATTAACCCTTAAAATATATTCAGTGTGGCCCATTTAAGATGGAAATACACAAATAACTGTGTTAATAGCTAAAAACGAAAAATTGTTCAACTAATTAAATTATTCGATACCTTTTATCCCTACATATCCCAGTTAATTAATTTATTTATATTCATATTAATTAGTTTATTAACAATCGAATGAGACTAATTATTAAATGGATAATATCTAATGAATGGGTACAATAATTAAACTGCATACGACTATCGAATAAATTAATTCCAATAGTCACACAACACTGTATACTGTAGTATAACAATATTTCTATAATAAAAATAGTCACTAATTAGACCTCACTTAATTCATTTACATTCATATGAATTATTTATTAAATATAGAATAAGGCTGGCTGTCGAATAAAGAATTGGTGTTTTTGGACTACATTGATTGAACTACCTTCAACTATCGAATAATTTCATTCAAATCACATTTTACTGATTACGACGACAAATGATACTGTAGTAACAATATTTTATTAAAAAATAGTTACCAGTTCAGATTCTTATCGAATATTTCAAATAGATGGCAAGTATCAAACAATTCGATAGTTTTCATTCGATATTTTCCTCCACTATTTAGATCTCTGTAAATTTATTTACATTCATATGAATTATTTTATTAAATATTTAATACGGCTGGTTATCGAATAAACTTTCAACTATCGAATAATTTCATTCAAATCACAGTTTGCTGATTATGACGATAAATGATGTAGTAGCAATATTTTATTAAAAATAGTTACCAGTCCAGTTTCTTGTCGAATATTTCAAATAGATGGCAAGTATCAAACAATTCGATAGTTTTCATTCGATTTTTTCCACCACTAATTAGATCTCACTTAATTCATTTACATTCATATGAATTAGTTTATTAAATATTGAATATGACTGGCTATCGAATAAAGAATTAGTATTAAGGACTACATTGATTCAATTCACATTTTGCTGATATGACGATAAAGGATATTCTAGTAACAATATTTTATTAAAAATAATTATCAATCCAGTTTCCTATTGAATATTTCAAATATATATATGGCAAGTATCCAACAATTCGATAGTTATCATTCGATATTTCACATCACTATTTATATTTCAGTTAAATATTTAATACGGCTGGCAGTCGAATAATGAATTGGTGTTTTTGGACTACATTGATTGAACTACCTTCATCTATCGAATAATTTCATTCAAATCACATTTTGCTGATTACGACGACAAATGATACTGTAGTAGCAATATTTTATTAAAAAATAGTTATCAATCTAGTTCCTTATCGAATATTTCAAACAGATAATAATAATTAGATAGTTTTTATTCGATATTTCCCATCACTAATTAGATTTTAGTTAATTTATTTACATTCATATAAATTCAATATAAAATATTGAGTAAGACTATCGAATAAAGAATCCTTATTGAAAGAGTACTATAATTGAAAAACTTTGAAGTATCGAATAAGTTCATTCAATTTCACTGATTATGACGATAAAATATACTGTAGTAGCAATATTTTAATAAAAAAAAGTTTCCTGTCAAATACTTCAAATAGGTGACAACTATCAAATAATTCGATAGATCTCATTCTAATGTTTTCATCAATAATTAGTTAATTTGTTTATATTATTGACTATTCAATAGATAATCCCTGAATAAGCACAATTATTGAATTATTGATCTACTGTCAATTATTGAATACATTATTCATTAACATCCATATTTTTTTTATATTATTGGAAAGATTTTTTAATGATCATCAATTATAATTGTTGGTCGAATTAATTGAATTGAACTTATCTTATTCGTAATATTTCATTGACTACAATAAATTAGAATTATTGGTTGAACTTAATGTTTAAAACGAGGCGGATGCGCCGGTTGCATTAATTCAATTACACAGTTTGGTCACTTGGAAAACAAGCTTGATGCTGATAATATCGATTAATTTTGGGACCGAACCTTATGCAAGACACTTTGTTGTCTTGGAGGTCCTAAGCCCTTTTAACCCAATTTTATCATCCGTTTCCTTTTAACTGAACGCGATTTTCATCCGCCCTAATTCCCATTAAGTCTGGTCACGGAATTTTAAAATGAAACAGTCACTGGTAAAAGTTCCAATTAATCTGGTTTATTAAAAGTGTGCTGTTTCCCGGCAGTTGAGAAGTAGACATTTTTGCGGGCAGTCCAATTAATTAGATAACAAAATGTTTCATCAGATTCTATAGATATTTCATCGGATTCCCGGAATCTACTGATCGATTTTTGTGGTCGGCACGTAAATGCTAATAAGCAATTTGGCTAATTGAACAGTCATCTGGTTGCCTAATTGTGTGTCTACGAAATAAACTTTAAACGTCCCGCAGAAAAATTGATTTCACCTGTGGGTTATCTTTCACGGCGTCCTTGGTGCGTCGGTAACACGCCAATGCTCGTTTCTGCAACCAATTAGCAATCTTTCGACTAGGCAAATTCAACAGGTGGGAGTAATAGTATCGGGTACATTAACTTACACTTGGGCAATCCACGTTAATGGAGTGCCACAATCAGTTTATTTATAAAGGTGACACCAGTTCGACTGAAGGGATTAATTCGGCGTAGTGCGAAGTTTCGCGGTTGTGTTGATGTTTACACGCACTAACTTGCAACGTTGGGGAGTCTATTCATGTTCAATTCGATTTCCGGTTTCGACGTTTCTTGTGCAAGTTTCGTCGGCGTGATAAGCCGATTGAGACGCGGTTTTAACAACGAAAACATGGCCTGATCTGGATCCATTAAGTTTTTGGTTCGTCCTTCACCCAATTCGAAGTAACGGGGGGAATGCATTTTTGTTCTGGAGAAACTTTACTGTTCCACTAAATCACTTAGAATTGTGTTTCTTTTTATAACGTCTCAGATAATATACTGGGGAACAAGTTATTTTCTCAGTCGTTTATCAGACGAACGTTCGGGATTGAAAGTTGTAATAAAATTCGGATGGAACTAAACATGTCTTCTGAACTCTCTGATATAAAAATTTATGTCTTTTACGTCTTGATACGGCTATAAATTAGTTTTGGTATGATTCAAATAAATAATTGCGGTTTAATGAATAAATTTATACTACTTAGTGATTAATACCGTAATATTAATAGATATTCATGACTTAAAAATAGATTTTCCAAGAAATTAAACTACCACAACAGTAATAATTGATCTTCATTAAGTCAGTGTAGAAACGATTATACAGTTTTTCAAAGTCATATACCAGGATGTTTACAGTTTACTATTTACTTTGATGAGACTCTTTTTAAAAACCAATGGTGTGTTAATTTCTTGGATCAGCCTAGTACAATTTAACCAAATTTAAGTCAACATTTCTTCTATTTAAACTAATCTTTTTGATCATATGATCTACTACTAGATCAATCAATGTTGAAAACTTCCTTTGGAGTGGGCCCCATCCTACATTTTTAGATTCCTGGTGGGGAGGATTGTATCTTCATTGTAGTGGGAAATTGCTCCAACTTCGTAGGCAGAAGTTCAAAAAACTCTTATCGTTAACTGAAATTAAAGCCAACCTGAAGGAAATGGAATTTGCTGAAAGTATTATATGTTATGGGGATGCTTGAAATCTTCTGGGGTAGGCCACTTTAGACTCATTTATGTACAGGGATATATTAAACATCAATTTGCTTTAATATACTGAAGAAATGGTGCCTTTAATAAATGTGTTTCAATATGAAAACTATATTATTAAAATCCAATACTGACAGATTGGTTAAGATATCAAAGCATCAATATTTTAGCTTTCTCATCCCAATTTCCATGGATCAAGGTTGTAAGCTAATTCGATGTAAAAATTGTACAAATTTAAATGAACTGATCATTCCAATTCAAGAAGCTTGAAGGAATGTAGACTTGATTTATATTCTGAAAATGGTCGAGTCAAAGAAATGGGCCAAAATTATAAAACAAAAAGGATATTATACAAAGTATTAATGTTAAATTGAATAACACAGATTTAATAATTAAAAATTAAAATTTCTGTGCCATGCTCCATTCAGAAAAATATACACTATCACTCATATATCAAGACAAATGAAAATTTCTAATGTTGCTCCACATATGAGCAATAGTGTAGGTTTAGATTAGAAAAGTTAGTTTACAAATATTTGTAGGTTACATATACTAAAATAACCTAACCTATAAATAAAAATGTTGGCCGCACTGTCAAATAATTGGTACATGTAATACACAAACTGTTGATAATAAATTAAACAGACAAGTTGGTCAATAAATTTTACAATAAATTAGCTTTTATTTAAAATTTTCCCCCGTGTATCACGTCATAATTACCTTTTGAATAACTATGACCCATACATTATGGATGCGGAGATTTCTGAAAGACATTAATAGCAATCTAGTAATTTAAATATCACCGGTTATAATTTGCATATTCTTATGAAGCAATTCCACTTGAATTACGATCAATTTCGCGGAGTATCCTCCGTTTAACTTGTCGTGTCATCAGTCAAATAAACCAACAATGGAAATAAATTCAATCAGACCCGTGTCAGAGCTTTACAATAGTCGTGACCCGGTTTTGTATTCATGTGTCGTTCATGTTTTTAATAAGTCCATTGGGGTGAGGACGAATGCGGTGTTGTTCTTTAATCTCAAAATATGACCTAGTCTAGTTCCATTAAGTTTTTTTTCGGTTGTTTTTTAAGCTGCATCGTACGAGAGCTAAATGGATTAGTCGACATTAAAATGGGGGTTTTAAAATAGCACTTTTTTATGTTAAAAGGTTCAACAGGTGTTGGTGTAAGTATTGAGCAGTTTGTAAACTGCGGAGGAATCAATATTAATAGCGTGTCTGAATCAGTTTATTTACAAAGGTGACATCGGCTCCTTTATCAGGATTAATTATCCACGTGGAAAATTCCCTTAATCCATCAGTCTTGCGTCCTGGACATTATCACGACGGCCACTTAAGCTGGTGTCGGTCTTAAGACGGACGTCACGTATAAAAATAAAATTTAAAAGGGCTTTAGTAACTGAAACCATGTGAAAATTTGCAAGCTTTCATCCTTGCGGGAAGCTCAAAGTGATTTCCAGTTAAAACCCGCCATTCCTGTCCCATTTCCTCGGATATACGACATTAAAATCCGACAGTTGTTATGAGTAGGGTCTGCGGCACTAGACGTAAAGAAAACTCGTGTTCACAACTTATTAGCGGTGCGATATAAAACCCCTTTTTCCGTCTCCGATTCCAACAAAGTGACTCGGTTACACGGGGAGTTTATTTAATAAGCTGTCCGGCCCGAGATAAATTTATTTGGTGCGACAAAAACAGGAAGTTTCGGCACGCTACCTTGACCCCCGGGGCGGCGCAAGGGATCCGGTCCGGTTCCCCTCTTAATTAAACGGCGCTGCGAAACCATAGAAAAGTTTTTTCGACAGTCCTACGTTATTAGAATTCTGGAATTCCGGCGATTCGATTGGACTTGTAACGCTTCCGCGTTTTTGCGGGACGTGGTCACTTACCTAGCGCCGTTTTGGTCCGCACGTTCCTGCTGTAGCCCATGGGATGCAGTATGGCCCAGTACCTGTCGACGGAGACGGCCACCAAGCAAAATATCGATATAGTACAACAAACCACCAACAGGGACACCGTAAACAAGCACGCGTGCAAATTTTGGGGCAGGCCCACCGACGCCATGATGGCGAACGGTATGCCCAGAAGTCCGACGAGAAAATCGGCCGTCGCCAACGACACAATGTAGTAGTTCGTCCGTCGTCTCAGTCTTCTCTCCCTCCGAAACACGTAGATCACCAACGCGTTGCCGACGACGGCGAATATGGCCACCAGGACCTCGCAAATGGCGTACTTGAGATTGAGCTCGTTCTGCTGATACGAGAAGTCTTCGGTGGTGTTGTTTGACATGGCGCACATTTTAATTTTGAACACTGATGGAATGTACGGTTGAATTAGTGATTACATTTTATTCCGGCTTCAATTCATCCCACTTCCATTTCTTTTGGAAGGCTCTCCTTGTGGTGTAGCTGCAACATCTGTAACAGAATCGACGGATGAGAACTAATATAGGAAGTGACGCGACGCGACGTCGTTTATTGGTTTTTTACTGTGCAAAATTTAAGAACACGGAAGACGGCTTTTTGTCGTCGCGTGAAATGAAAATCTATTTTATCGGAGGTATTAAAATTGCTTAAAGCAATTTAAATATTTGATTAAATAATATATGGAATATTAAGTAGATGCAATCAAACGTGAATAAAAACATGGAATGCAAATATAATTTCAATTATCAGCAGTTATTTAAAAAATGAATCATCAGTGCTTTAATAACACGTCTTGTTATGGAATATTATACCTGGGTGGTAAAAGTGTGAGAATGCAGAAAAATTTATTTATACATACATTCGTTGTTAAGTTATGTTATCCGGAATGTATTTACTCACAAATGACTTCACTTAATTAATATTTAACAGATTATATATTTATAGAATTGTAGAAAAATTAGAATAATTAATCTCAATATCACAATAACAATTTTTACTACAGTTTTTACTAATTCAAATTTCAAGAAGGCATTAAAAGATAAAAATAGAACAATGAGCTATTATTAATTTCTCACTATTAATACAATAAAAATTTGTATTTATCTTAATTATTCACATTATTGCAGTTTTAACTAAGCAAATATTAAAAAGTCAATAAGTAATCAACCAAATTCAAAATTTAAAAACATATTAAGAGATAGAAGCAGAAGAATCAACTTTCAAACTACTAATACAATGCAAAATTTTGATTATTTTTAATATTTCGCAATTTGGAAAATATAAGTTTGTATTTGCTAATTTTTTCTGCATATTTTCTCTTAATTTTTGGTTCTACTCTCTGTTAAAAAAGTCAACAACAACAAAAAACACTGTGTATACTCTAAATGTATCTAAAAAATACTTTGTCATGAAAAATTATGACTTTAGTTACTACTACGACATAAAATTATTATTAAATTCATATATCTAATATAATAAAAATATTATTAATTTAAATATTTCACATTTTTTGAAAAATACAGGTTTGTAATCCATATTTTTGCCATATATTTCTTCTTTACATTTTCTTTATATTTAGATCTCAGTAAAATTATCTTCTTAATTTTTGGTACACAGTAAGAGTGTATATTTATGTGTATCTAAAAAAAGTATTTTATGTCATGAGCAATTTTTGACTTGTCAAAATGATTGTACAAAATTATTATTTATCATTTATATTATATATTCATATTTTTATTATGTTTTTGTTTTTAACAATTTCTGTATTTTGAGTTTTGACAAAGTGTAATAATAAATATAAACTTTGGGTTTTACACCTCGTACAAATTTCAATACAAAGTAACACCAAGTATGTTGAATATGTATTTATAATTGAAGTATTTTAGATTGTTTAAATATTCAACTTTAAATACTTAAAATAGTATAATTAAATGTTGATAAAATATTATGATAAATCTATTTTTAAAAAACTGTTTGAATTTGCCACTTAAACAAACAACATTCTTAAATTTACCTACTCTTTGATGTGTTTATGTTATTTTTACTCATTTATGTGACACTCCACTCGATAATCGGATTTCCTGTCTTTGGTTATCAAATTCTTCTTCAGTTACTTTACGAAAGCGTTTCTTTAACAACTAATTGATTGCAATTTTTTTAGATAATATTTATTTATGAAAATCTATCGAAGATTTAATGTTCATTTAAATTTATAAGATGTTTGCTTTACTTTTTAGTTCTTATTCGCAAATTGTCGTTTTACATTTTAAATTTTTAAATATGATAATATTATATTTAACTTTAAATTATTACTTTAAAATTCCTGAATATATATTACTATTAATGAAATGTCATTTTGTATTTTATTTTTTTTATCATCATATTGGCAAATGTTATTGAACATAAATTTAAATATTATAAATTTTTTATTAATAATAATATAAACAAATAAACTGACAATTATTTTATTCTTGTATATAATTAATAAAGTACAGGAATAAATAATCTGCTTTTCCGTTTAAAATTTTATTTTTATTTGTATTATATTTTAACATTTTTATAAATATTTTCATAATTCATGTTTTAAATAGAAAAATTTAAAATATTTATTAAATCTATTAAAATCAGTACACTTTGCAATTTGAATGCCAATATCTTCTAAATGGTTAGAATAATCGATTAACAACAAGAGACTTTTTTTATAGAGCATTCAATTTCCTACAAAGATAAATAAATTATCTACGAGTTGTAAAATTTATAAGTAATATAGAAATTTTTGTTAAATTCTTCAAACTTTGACGTCAGATATCTTTTAAATGGTAAGAGTTATGAAAAAATTGTAAGATACCTTTTTGTAGAGCGTTCAATTACCTACAAGAAATGTCAATTTCATCAGAAAGAAGTAATGCTAGATATGGATTTTGCCATATGGAAATAAAAAAACAAATTGAATACTAAGATTTGGAGGACCTTCCTAATAATTAATATTAAGAGCATTGGAGAGCATTTTTTAAAGGTGTCTAGGAACCAATTTTTCACTGTAGAAAGTTGTGTTGAAGTATTATTGTTCCACAGTGAGTATAACAAACATTTTGTGCAGTTTTGTCCACGTAAGATGATTAACATAAGCAGAATCATGATACTTTTATAAATTAAATTTAGTTTGTTTACCAAAAACCACTCGACCACAATATTCTGTGGCCAAGTGAATGTGATTCTAAGCAAGTCAGACTTTCATATTTTTAGTAGAACCAGGGTTTTTTCTTGTAGGTCTGGGGTCAACCGAACCCCACTAGCTATCTTTTCATACTCCTTCTCAAGTCCCATTTCCACTAGGTTGACTTTAATTTCAGTTAACGATAAGATTGGACTGTTATTTCAGATTTACTCAGTTATGGAGTTTTTTGAACTCCGACATTTTTTTTTGTAGCTGCTACATGATCAGCTTCTCTAACTTTTTTTAATAATACTGAAAACGATTGACTTGTTTAGCCGTAAACTTTTAACTATTTCTGCTTGTTTCTCTCGGTCTTAGTAACGCTGTTTATAATTTGTCTTATAGTTTGTCTTCGATTAATAATTAAATAATAATATAAACAAAATACTACCAGTAAATAATCGATTTAAATTCAGATAGCTACAAATATGGCCACCCTGAACATATTTTTGATTTATTACAGTATAAAACACATCAAACAACCTGTCATCTAAATTCGACGATTATTTTTAAAAGTTACCAAATTACGAAAGACATTTTTGCCATCGCTTGCATAAAATTTTGTGTGAACCTGTCCCATCAATAATTTTATTACCTCGATAAATCACGAAATTCTGGCAAACTCTTAAGTAACGTTCACAACCTGCAACGCATCAAACACAAATAATCCAAAGCAAAACACGAAATTCGAAACTACTCAACAATAACAGTCGGTTCTGTTTTGCTCGCATTTCCTGACTCATGAGTTAGTATTTACAACGAACAATGCCTGCGTCTATTATTTAATTTCGTTCTAAATAATCTTGACCGTTTACGAACTATTATATTCTTATACGGCAAAATTGTAATTTTAGCGACAGGATGTGAGCAATGTCATCGTCGAACTCCACGCAAACATCCCGAACTTCGAGAAGCTTTCGTATAAATATAAATGTATCTAATAAAACGGTCATTCGTATCAATTTTTATTAAAAAGGAAAAAACGTATCAGTCACTGCTGAAGCGTCCGTCCAATCCGATTATCGAACTGAAAATTATCACGAATATTTATTTAGAAACCAAGGGTATTACGCAGCGATATCTGCCAGATCGGATCTGGCGTGTAAAACATTCCTTTATGGCCGTTGTTTGCAATTAAAAAGACATTAAATGTGTCACATTTAAGAACAACTTTGTTTTGTATCTTATCCAGTTTTGCTAGTTCTATTTATATATAAACATAATGTACCTAGATTTTCTATGAATATTAATTTGGATAAAGAATTTTTGCATTAGTATCCACGCCGGCCTTATCGACTAACGACTAATTTGTCGGGCATTTTTTACTTTTAAATTAATCATTACTACGTTAAAATGACATTGCACTTAATTGCATTAATTTTATATACTCGATATTTTAAAACTATTTACATAATTACACCTAATTGTTGATTGTTCAACACTATCACACACACTTAAAAAGTAGCTGCAATTACCATCGACTCCATTAGGGACTGCGCTCTTAGGTAAAGAGGTGGCACAAATCCGTCAGAATATTTTTGCGACTTGCAAAATGGAAATGAGTCCACTTAATATCTGCGACGCACCGTTTTTGAATTCCAAAGGGAAATCGACAAAAAGACCGGCACGCGATAAGCAACACTTGAAGCGACTTAAAAACAACTTTTGTTCCTTGCATATAAATTTGGCGTTGAATTGAGACAAAAGTGTTTTTGTAAGTCATTGCTCGTGTGTCAAAAACGGAGTAAACGGAGTAAACAGGGGACATAATTAAGGTGTTATTTATATAGGAATGTGTCGGGTGCCGGAAAAAGTAATTTACGTTTTTAATGCTTAACTTCTAAAGTAATAATAAGTAGTCTTTATCGTAAATTAAGTTTTATTCAACAATTTTGAAACCATTTTTTGTCGACATTCTACAAGTAAATTCATGTCACGAGAAAAAAGTTCTCAGTTCTTGGAACTGAAGAAATGATCCAAGCTCAGTTGTGACCTCCCCTTCAGAGTTAATCCGTTTATTACGTAAAAAATTGTACAATGGCAAAAAAAATTACTAGCCACATGGAGAAATATTTATTTCGAAAAACTGAATGGCAATGGTATTATATTGCATAAATACATAAATTAAATAAAATTGCATCAACAACAGAATTTTTAAACCAGTAATATGACCAAATACCCAATTAAATTAACAAAACTAGTTTAATTAAAACTAAAGAAAATAGAATCAATTCAAGTGGGTCCCCACTTGCTATATGAACAGTTTCCAACCTCCTCAACATACTCATAATTATCAAATAATGTTATTGGTTTAAATAAAACATATTGAAAATATAAATCTTTTTGATCTAAGGAATTCAAATTATCCACTTCAAAAGACACGCTGTTTCTGGTAGATGAGGTAGATCTACCCACTTAATAATTTGAAGCTTACACCCTCGTTATTGTTCTCAATATTATCAAATATTATTACTGGTTAAAATAAGACATATTGTAAAGTATTTTTAAATCTATTTAATTTAGGAAATTTAAAAGACATGCTGTGTTCAATGGTTGATGAAGTAGATCTACCCATTTAACATTTTGAAGCTTCCTTTAGAACTCTCATGTTATATCTAGTTTTGATTTATCATGAAGAAGCAGAATACATTTTCTATTGATGAAAGAGGTTGATTTTGGATAAGTTTTATATAATTTTTAGCAGTAACATAAATCCATTTCAACTCTTGAGAGGTAGTCAATATGTAAAATTCCACTTGTAGTACAATAACTTGTAGTCATGGAATAAGTACTGTTCCTTCAGGTTCATAACTTCATCTCATTGTCCAGATGGTTAAGAATACTCGAAATCAACTCATTTTTCATCGCATGTAAATGAGCTTTGTCATTTACTTTGTAAGCAAAGAGAGAAATGGCAGTTGTCTAAAGCCATATTTTCTTGCCTTCACTTAATTTATATGAGATTTATTTTTGATGATTGTATGGAGTCTCTTCTAAAGTTTAATAACTGGCTTATATCCAAACATGTTGCACGAGATATCGTTCAATTCGTTCATTGGCACAGTTTCAGATCTACCTTGAAGTTGTTCTTCAATCTTAAATGTGACACTAAACCAATAAAATCGGGTGACTTCATCACTTACAGCATCTTCTACCAACACATGATGAGTAGGACGTGTTGTCTCTGCTACTTTAAGCTAATTTTTTAACCAAATTAGCACGAATTACGACATTTGAAATAGATCATTTTAAACCAAAATATGGTTTTAAAAATACAATATAGAGAAAAATAAATAACATTGTTAGAAAAAGGATAAAAACTTCCAAACAATATACACAATTTAATATAAATTTTTTTAATATAATATAAAAAATTATTAAAATAAATCATGAATCAAAAAAGTAAATTAAATTTTTTCAAATTAATATTATGTTGGAATTGTAAAAAAAACAAAACAAACTGTTCATAAAGACCATTCAATTTCCATTTAATCAAATTGAATTTAAAAAGTTTGGCGGACGTATAATTGAAAGAATATTCTTTTAAAAGTTGTAAAGGTTGAGGCTTTCGTGACCATTGTTTCCATATTTATAGTTGTTCGGGCTAATTCCAACAAACGTCGACTTTTAAAAGTTGTTTAACAAAAGAAATCAAAGGGTAACTTTCTGATAAAATTTTCTATGATTTTAGTTTAGTAAAGTTTATAAATTATCAGACGAATTAAACGTCTAGAAAATGCCAATTAATTATTTTCCACTCTGACATATAATATGAAATAATGTGGTCACATATTAAATGGCGACTCACTGAAGATATGAAAAGTGTTGAGACGCCAAGCCTCAGAAGAGCATGCTTTAAAACCGTAAAACTTCCATTAGTTAATACACAATAAAACAAAAAATAAAAGTGAAAAACACCGGTGTAGGTACGTGTACTCCATTGTGCTCAACCTCAGACGATCAATTTCCGCTCCCTTTCCACTACCGCGGATTGGAAAATGAATTCGGCGTATTCTTTTTTGGGTAATCCAAAACGGCGTTTCACTTTCGCCTCAACTTCGTGCCAAATAAAATTCACCCCACGTGTGTTTTCGATATCCGTTAATAGATCATATTTCAATCGATTGATAACGGGATCACGAAGACGAAACGCATTATTGGTGCTGAAGTCATCCGAAAGGACGATAAAATATTTAGTGTTGCCGACGAACTTTTTCATAATTTAGCGTCGGTCCTACTAACTTTTTCACGGCACCGGGGACACTTTCACAATTACTGCGGTTATTAAAGTCGCTAATTGCATTTTTTAATCTGCACAACTTGATTATGTGGCCTGATGGCCGCAAAATGCTTTACAAAAAATAGTTTAGAGGAGAACTTTAAATTGAATTTAAGTTAAATTGGATTGAAACTCGGTTTAAATTAAATATTAGATTGAGAGCGGTGTAATTTTTATCTGAATGCCGAGGAAATTATAATTTCCTTTACTGGCAATTCATCAGCAATGTCCAATTTGTCACGAAGCCGCATGTTGAATAATATGAATTGTCGTGAAATATCTAAATAAGATCTTAATACTTAATTGAATTCGGGATGTCTACTTTTCTTCTTTTATGAGGAACAGTGGAGTCCAAAGTTCTCAAGGATCTATTTGACATGCTTTTACATTTAGGCAAAATTATGTTACAAATCTTGGTAAAAAAACTGGTGAGGGAAGATGGCAGATGAGGACATTGTATCGACAATTGAAAGTGATTATTAGCAACAAGTCTGACGTAAATACGTAAAAAGGGATGCATGTATAAATAAAACAGTCAACACTTATATGTATAAAATTTATCTTCATTATCAACGAATCTTCATTAACGAAACGATCAGCCATCAAAAACACATTCCAGACTTTACCTTAGTTCCTCCTCCACCAACTTCAGCACACCTCTTCCCACATCTCACAAAACCCAGCCAAACAACCTCAGTTTCGGTCACTCAAAAATAACAACAACACGACTATTTATCCTCGTCAGAGTCAATCAGTGGAGTTGCACAGGCGGTTGTTTGTCATCCACTCGAACGGCCAACGCGGGATAAGTGGTTGCGGGATCGCGTGCGATTCGTATTTCGAACGGGACGTGCGACTCGCGCCCGAAAGTGTCGCGCACTGCGAATCACGCGTACGCGGAAACCACCAGCAACAGTTGGAGAACGTCCGGACGGTGGCGACGGGATGCGCCGAAGACGCCGCTCCTCCTCCACCACGAAAATCGGCAAAATGGAATTGCGGCCTTGCATTTACGGAGACCGGCTCCGGAAAAATCCCCACACAGAACGTACGTGTGGTTTGAATAAATTTAATTAATCAACACCGCTTTAATTGGTCTCGGAGGTGATTACTTCGACGAGCACGTATTCATTTATGCGCCGGCCTTTTTATGAATGCCAGTTTCGAGTAATAATTACGGGTTTGATGGTGATAACCAATCAATCATCGAGCATTTCTGTGTTTTTAGATAATTTGAGTGTTTGTGTGTGTGTGTGTGTGTCAGTCACTTTGAAAGAGGAAATAATCAGGTGTATTGTGTCTTTTTTGTGATAAATAGGGTTCAATTATTTATATGGTCTTCGGTCATCAATATTAATTAAGCACACGCACAATTTTATATATTTATTGGCTTTTACATAACGCAACAAAATTCAACTCAATTTTAGACTGCGGATTTAATGTAATTAAGTCAATTTACTACAGAGTGAATTCCAGTAGATGTTTCATTCAAGAAAAATATAATATATTAAAAATCGTTAAATGTGTGATATTAATAATCTTTATATACAAGATTTACAATATTGTCTCTTTAAATTTTAAATTTTTTTCTTACGAGATAAATTTGTTTTGTATTATATTGCGACATCTATCGACCACAGACTGAGAATGCTATTATCTCAAAGCATGTGGTAGATGCCACTACGAGTTTCTCAACATTCCTTAAAAAGAAAACTGTTTTAATTGATCAGTAGCATATACAAACATAAAAAATTATATTAAATTTTTTTATACTATACTATAAATAATAAATTAAACATAAATAAATATTAATATTACTTTAGCTATAAAGACTATCTTCTAACACATTTGATTAGTAAAAAATTAGTCGAATATAAATATTTTTTAAATGTTATTCCAACTATTTAATGCAGATGAAAAAAGAATTATAAAAAATATATTTTGAGAAAAAAATTTCTAATAATGTAATAATTTTATTAAAAAATTATAAAAAATGCTGTCTTTAGAACTTTACAATAGAAACAATTTATCAACATATTTATTCTTTAAAAACATCCCCAAACCCCCAAACAAAATCGTTTCTAATTTATTTATTTTATAAATAATATATATACTGTATGGCTCATTAGTATTTACTACTCATACGGAAAATTTGCTTCGAAACTAAATTGTTCGAGAGGACCAAAATTTCTTCCGATTTTGCTTTCACAATATAATTTATTTCACAATAATTTTCATATGAAATTTTTATAATTAAAAATTTTTTGTTTATAGAAGTATAATAAATAGCTTGTTTTAAATATTATTTTTTATTGAATAATAAAACGACTTTGAAAAGCTTATTTTATGTATTATGTTTTATAAGCATTCCAGCAAGTGAAAAAAATTTAATTAATAAAAATATAATATTTTGAAAAACTAAATTTCGAAAAATTTGTTTATATTTTTTATAAAGAAAATAATTAGTTTAAAATTTGTGTTTGTTTATCAACAAATTAAGGTTGGAAAGCTTATTTTAACGTTAATATTTGTTATTTTAATGTTAATATTTATAATGGATGTCTATAGATTTTTTAATTGTCATTATCATAATTTTATTTATAATATTTATAAAAATAAATAAATAAATACGAATTATGACTCAGTCATATATATATGATTACTACATGTAACATTTGTTAATATAAAATCAGATATTTTAAAATAAATTTGAATGAGTGCTTTTGCGGTTAATGTGATTTGGATGACTATGAATTTTAAAGGTCGGTTTGTTTTCACAAGTTAATTGTCCACAGAATTATAAATATTTAATATTATAATTAAAAGTGCAACATTTTTAATATAATTAATTTTCATAATTATTTAATTTTTGTTTTGTATTTGTTCATTCATATTCATTGTGTATATTAATATTTTCAGGAATGAAAAATAATTTTTTTTTCTAATTTGAATTATTTTATATAATCGTAAATAATTATGTTAATATATATTTTGTCTGAACTGGAATCTTCTTGATAAATAATTGTGTATAATTATTGATTCTTGCATGTGAATTAAGGGATTAATTTTAATAAAAAAATATAAATTAGTATATAACATTATTCTTAAATGATGATCAATTAAAAATCTAATTTACTACAAACACTTTAATAAATATTTAAAAATTTTAAATACAACTGTATAAATATAGAAATAGAAAATGTTTATTAAAATACAATACTTTAAAATAATATTAATTCTTCGGCACCATAAAACATTTTAATAAATATTTTAAAATTTTACAACAACGTGTATAAGCAGTGTATAAACGTGTATATTCAGTGTATCATGGTGTATAAGTATGGAAATAGTACATGTTTATTAAAATACAATACTTTAGTATAATATTATTAATTCTTTGACTTTATAAAATAACATTAAAAATTAAATATTTAAAACAACAAAATTAATATTTATATTTGAAGTGGTATATAAAAAATAAATTGATAACGGCAAAAATGTTTATAATAACACCAATACTTTTGTATAAGAAGTTTTGAAGTAACTCTACAATATAACATCAAAAAACAGTGTATAATAATTTGAACCAAACTTAGCTTTCACCAATTAAAGCTAAAAGACACTTTTTATAATCTCCAGAACAATCACCCTGAAAAAAAAATAGATAAGAAATTATAATAATTATAAGAGCAAATCAATAAACTTACCTTAATAGCATCAGCAAGAGATTCTCCATATTTGGCTTGGTACTCCCGCTTAATTTCTACCATATCCACCTCACACCTAGAGACTACAAGTCTAATAAGTTGTCTGTCGTTTGTTCCCAAGCCCTTCATGCTAGCGTTCAATCTCTTAGCAAAGAAGGCTGCTTGATTTTTAACGGAACGCACAACAGCCAACAATCCTTCTTCGGCGTCACCCGAGAATTCACTCTTAATAGCCTTTTCGATGTCATGACCGGTCAGTCTTTGGTATTCCTAAAACAAATTACATTGAAAATATAAAAATAATTAGTTACTCGAATTTCTTACTTGGAAAATGCACTGGAGTTGAGCATAGTTCCTCTGGCAAAGGATCATGTTGAAAGTAGATTCATCTGTGCCAAGGCGAAGTTCTCCAGCTCTTAGCAATGCTTGAGCATCAGCTGTTGCCTGTTGAGGGTTTACCGCATAGCTTTCGTCTCTTCCAGCATTACAAAGTGACACCATCAATCTCTTGAAGGTTCCAGCTGTGTCTCCCTTTAAGTCACTCTCAAGCGATCTGTGGTACACTAAAATTTAATAATTGAATAATTTACATTTTAATATAATTGTAAAGAATTATATACTTGAATGGTAAGCGGCACGGATAGTCCTAATCTCTTCATTGGACATGGTGCACAACGTTTCAATGAGAACATCTTCGTCAGTTCCAACTCCATCAATGGCATCGTGAAGTTCCTTGGCATAGAACTGGGGTAACGGTGTCATCAATGCAACAACGAGATTCTCAAAGTTGCCGCTCAGTTCACTCTTCAAATCTTTTATCAAGTCTTTTCCATAAAGTGTCTTAAACTGGACGGCGATTTCTAAACGTTGTTGGTTGGTTCTCCTGGATAGGACATTAATGATGGCTTTCTCATCTGTACCAAAACCTTTCATGGCTTTACGCAACACTTCAGCATCTGCCCTGGCATCGAATGGATGGGCCGGGACTACAGTTGGTGTCCTCTGTGAAATTAATAATATATTAATAATTTGTTTGTCTAAAAATATGTTATCTAGAGTAATCTATAATAGATTACCTTTGGCTTTGGAGCTGTATGATGGGGGGAGCCGTGTACTGGAGGAGCGGTATAGCTAAAGGGTTGCTGACTCGAGTAGCATCCACCCTGTCCATGGGGTCCCCCTCCATACCCCCCACTCGAAGGAGCACCTGGCGCGTTGGGGTAAGGGCCGCTCCCCTGGGGAGTCTGTGGAGGGTACCCCGGACAACCTGATGGCGGGTAACCTCCCGAACTTGGAGGGTAACCTCCTGAACTCGGGGGATAACCCCCAGGGGCGCTGGGCGGATATCCCGGGCCTCCAGCACTGGGTGGGTATCCACCGGGAGCCGGGGGATAACCGGGATTTGGTGGGGAATAAACGGGCATGGGCATTGGTTGGGGCATGCTTATGGGTGCGTTAGAGGAGAAACCTACATTGTATGGTGTTACCGTGGGGTAAGGTGCTCCCCCTTGTTGCGGGGGGTAGGGAGAATTTTGCTGAGGGTACGGCGCAGAGCCCTATCAAAAGTTAGTTGATGTACTAGGTTTATATTTATTTAAAAAAAATTCAATTGTTAATATGTGTTGTAGGTACAGTAGCAGTCATTATTATAGCAACTTTTGAAAATTTAGTACATTTTTTCCGCCAGGTTGGCTTGAAATTTAGTTGACGATAAAATTAAATACAAGACACAACATTAAAAAAAAGATATTGAACATTATATTATAGATACTGACATCCAATTCAAGTAGTTCAAATTATATTCTTATAAACTGCTACACTTGAAACTGTCACTACTGAACATAAATGATAATTTTTTTAATATACTTGTTTATTTCCTAAATATTTGAACGTTGTATAAACAACTTTAATTAAAATTGTACAGCCATATACTGTGAAAATAATTAATAAAGAGATTAAACTTCCTACGTAATACAACATAACATTATTGGTATCGATTGTTGTTAGCGTGTTTCAGTTTTTTTTATCGAATATTGATTTCCTGAAAGGAGTGCCATCACATACAAATTAAAAATATATTTATCATGAGATTTTATCAATTGCAATAATTTGCAACCATGCAATGGGAATGGTGACACGTAGTATAATTGTGACTAGGTTTTTCCTATCCTTCAGGATATCCGGTCGACAAGATTAAGCTAATTTAACATAAAATTGTCGAAACTATAAAAAACATTTTAAATAATTTTGTCTGCTTCTTTGCGAAACTAATTGGAACTTTTAAAGGTGTAATTTTGTGTGTATTGATTGATAATCAATATGATATCTGGAGACACTTAAGTTGTTTTCGTGATAAACTATTGATATAGTTCATTATAGGTTTTCCCAGTATTTTATTGTGTATCTTACATAAAGCACGTACAGAATGATCAATTTAATGATTTTTATCACCCAAAATTTTAATATATTTATAATTCACAGATACAACAATAGTGAAGTAATAAATATTAACCCATATGGAATATTTATTTGCCAATTATTGTGAATATAACTCAAACATTACGGAATATTTCCAGAAACATTCCAAGATATAAAAACGGGAATTTTAAACAGTGCTAAACTGCATTCTAGAGCACTCACTGATAACCACTAATAATAATTTACTTTACAATATCCTTAAAAACACCACAATTCAATTTTTACAATCACATGATTTACTAATCAATTGAAATGTACTTGTCTGTACGGCTTGTTAGTATTAATAAAAATTAAAATTGGCACAAGGGCACAGTTGACTTACCTGTTGATAGTTGTAGCTCATTTTAGCACTCGTTGAATCTTCTCAGTTTCTTCAGAAAAAATCGGGAATATCTGCTGCAGAAAATTGTTTAATTAAACCACAAATACCACAATATTATTGTCAATAAGCCGGGTGTCAAATAGAAGGTTATTTATAAGTTGGTGACGTGTTGTCAACAAAACATCTTAGAAAATGACCGGTCGGGCATAGTGTATCTTACCTTTATCTGTTCGTTTGCGTATTTTGGATGAGTAATATATACGTTTATCTCGTATTCTTGCAGGAACTATGACTAACTCCGCCTAACTAACAGTAACGTCACACTGGCAGAGTGGAATATGAAGTGGAATGGAAAACAAGGTTACTGGGAACACGTGATCTCTGGCCGCATAGTCGTAGATTGGTGCCGATGTGGTGCTCTCAAATTGTATATTTTTATTTTTACATGTATCCGATCATTTCTTATTATTGATATAATTGTGTAAATACGATTAAATTTATACACTATAATCCTATAGATATGTGATTACAGGTATTATGGGATAATTAAACAATATTATATACTACTTTCCAAAATCTGGAGATAAATTTATTCGTACATTTTATTTTATTAAATTATACTTGCTAATAATATTTTTTATACAGTGTATTCCATTTAAAAACCTTTATAATTTATATTTTTTGTCCCATTTTAACATTTTTTTTCAATTGTAAAACATATAAATGTGTACTTATAGACAAAATGTCACGATTACTGATTCAAAATCAAAACCTTAAAGATAATTTTTAGGTATGAAGATTTAAGAAATTATAGTAGCATTTTTTTATAAAATCTGCCTACACCACTGCGTTAAGCACCCCCTGAAATGAGTATATACTAAATTTCATAAAAATTATGCATAATCATAATTCTATGCATATTTTTTATGGAATTTGTTATATATCCATTTCAGAAGGTGCTTAATCCAGTGGTATGGTTAGATTTTCTAATAAAAATGCTAGTATCAAAAATTCGTTAAAATCGGTCAAAAAATACAAATTATGTATGGATCACACTGTATATTACTTTCCAAAATCTTTGTGGAGATTAAATTTATTAATAGAACGTATTTTATTTTATTAAATTATATTTATTAATAATACTCTTTTTATGAATTTAGTTTTTTAATCAAATAGTCTGTTGAATAAACTATCCAAAATAGCACAAATTATTATTAAATTTTTCAAGAACATTGGAATATTATAGAATTAATATTACACTTATTAGTATGAGTATATATATTATAATTAGTACAGTATTGACACTATAATATTCCAATATTCTTGAAAAATATAAAATAATTTCAGCCATTTTTAACATTTGACAAACTACTTGATTAATAATAAATTAATAAAAAAAGATTTTTAATTTTTACACAGAATTATGAATATGTATATTTTTTTGAGAATGGGTATATATCCAGTGTGCTTAATCTAGTGGTGTAATTAGATTTTCTAAAAAAAATTGCCACTACGATTTTTTCAATTCGCATTATCATATTACCCTGTAGGCTTTAGTTTTGAACCAAGAGACGTGAAATTTAAAAAAATAAAATGAAATAAATATGCATTATATAGGGGAGTCCTGCATTTAATTGGGCCACACTGTATATTACTTTCCAAAATCGAAGATTAAATTCATTAAGGGAATGTATTTATTTTATTAAATTATACTTATTATTAATATTTAAAATATTATGATGTTTATATCAAGGTTACTTTATCTGCTAATATTATATTTTCACACATTTTGTTTTTTTATATATTAAATATATTTACTACACACAAATATTTTTAATAAGACTTATCAATATTATGAGCATTTATCAAACCACTTCGTATTATAGTTTATATCGTTCCAAAAAATTGTTTTACCTTATGAAAAGAAGAAAAGAATTATTACAAAGATAGAAATAAAAATTATGCATATTTCCAATTCTTTTTTTTTATGAAATTTCGTATATACCCATTTCAGGAGGTGCTTAATCCAGTGGTGTAGGTAGATTTTCAAAAAAAAAATGCTAATATAGTATCTTCAATTTTCATATTTAAAAATGGGGATAATAAAAATTTTAAATTCAATATATAAAAAAATGAGTATTTTATATGAGAAATATCTCAATACTAGACTACTGTCCATAATTTGTGAATTTATTATAAATGATTAGAAAGTGAAACCCTTTTAGCTTATTGGAAGTAATGGTTTTTTAATTATTTATCTATTTGTCCAAATTAAGGTAGTGCCATCTATAATTTAATATTCTTAAGACACATTTCGAAGAATTTTAGTAATATTTTGAATGTAGTGATTATCAGGAAATTCGTGACATCATCTATTTATTCTGCTGTTCAATTATCAGTGTCCTTACTGTTAGCAAGATAAAATGATACAAATTTGTTATTACATAAAAAAAATTTATTGCTATCGGTGACACAACCAGAAAATACCAAAAATAAATACAATCATACTTATAAAACCACAAGACACCTTGCTAGATTCATTTTTCACATCTTCACACAGACCTCTATACTCGGTGCTACACCGGAAGTCCTTCGGACACTTCGAACACGGCGTTCCGGCCTCAAACACCGACTCACCGTGCATTAATCCGGGTGCGTAATTGCAAATGAAAATCAAACCGTGCTTGTGACTGGCGTCGCCCGTCACTCCGCTGGCTCTGGCACAACCGATCTTATGAGTATCTCCCCAAACCACCTGTGCGAAATGTCCCACTTGTTCATCCTTATCGACATCATGTTTCAGTTTATCCGTGAAACTGGCGTAGTTGCTCCGGTCCATAAGGACGATTTCGTTGTACCAACTCAAAATCATGGTCTCGGTGTAGTTAGGTCGCAACCATTCGTCGTAGAAATCGACGTCCGACACTATGTTGATGTTTTGGCCGACGTATTCAAATTTACCGGTGCGGATGCAACGATCGTGGACTTCCTGACCGCTGAATATGCACTCGTTGGCGTGACACTGGGCCAGTTTTTCCAGTTCGGGGTCGTAACTTATTTGCTTCATGTTCGAGATTGTGTTCTTGTAGTTGACTTCTTCGCCTATTGCCATTCTGTTTCTGAGCTTGTTGTGAATGTCCACAACTCGTTGGCGCAGCTCGTCGGTCATCGGTTGTTCCTTGCATCCGGGTACGGGGGAGCAGTTCTGTCTTCTGCACATCAAGTTCTCTTCTCCGTTGCATGATAGTGCACAGTAGTCGGTTTCAGCGGCTGACGCAGCTAGCACCAAAAGCACTGAGCACAATGCTGTTGTTATGTTACCCATTTTGTTGATTAGATGAGAATAAGTCAAATCAATGGAAAAGGAAATTGTGTACTCTTCCGATAATCAGATAAGATTTCGTTACACAGATGTTTTTCTCAGGAATACCTTAACAACGTTTATGCTAAGTGTTAATTTACTTAGGAAAGTATCAATATTTTACTTTTATAAACTGCACATGTTATTAAAACTGACAACTATTTTATCTAATTAAAATTAAAAAATTGAGTTATGAAAACTATTTGTATAAAAGCAGGCCTATTATCTCCCAGTGATACGCCTCTGACTGACGCAAACAACAATGAAACCTATCGAAAGTGCTTTTATTTTTAGAACCTAGAAAATTGGAAAGTTTTCAGTCGCGTTAAACATTTAAATCAGTGATTCAATTTATTCAAAACAATTAAACATACCAGCATGACTATTTAATTATAATTAAATGTTGGCTAATTTATGAAATAAAACAACTTATATTATGTATAAGTTTTATTAAAATACTGTATTTGGTAAATATAATTATAAATATTAATTATCAACTATTGCACAAGCCCTAACAAACATTTTTTGGAGTCTCCTGAAATATCACTCTGAAAAAAAATTAATATTGTTAATCATTTTTTCTGGTAGGAACCTTTACCCCAGTAATGACAATGATGATAATTACTAATTATTGGTCTTGAACGAATGATTTAAAAGCAAGCATTTTTAACATTGACAGTAACTGATTATAATTTAAACACTCGTTACAAAAGTAAAGTATTTATTACATATAAATATAGTAAAATTACATTTCAAAGTAGCCCAAATAATTTCTATTGTACCACACCCAACAGACATTTTTTGTAATCTCCACTCGTATCGCCCTGAGAAAAAAACAAATTCAAATTAAAACTATCATCACATTTAATTGACCAAAAACTACACAAGCAAAAAATTTAGATAAAACAAATTACTCCAAATGGAAATGTCATCAACATAAGCATGTGCGTAATACCATTAAAGTAATTAATGGAATTACATTAGCGGAAGCAAAAAATGAATTCAACCCCCAATGTTCATAATACGTCCTTACCTCAATCATCTCCACCAAAGTCTTTTCATACTTCTCGGCGAAGCGCACCTTAATATCGCCCAGATCGATCTCAGACCTCGAAACCACGATCCTAATCAAAGTCTTATCGTCGGTCCCCAACCCGTCCATGCTCTTGAACAACCTGGTGGCCAAGTAGTCGGTCCTGTCCCTAATGATGGCCACCAAAGCCAGCAGTGTGTCTTTGGAAGTACCGGAGAATTCGTTTTCGATGGCCTTTTCGAACGGGTGGCCGGTGAGTTTCTCGTACTCGTCGAAGATGAGTCTCAGCTGGCTGCGATTTCTTTGGCACATGATCTGGTTGAAAGTGGATTCGTCCGTGCCGTGGAACAACTCTCCGGCTCTCAAGAGGGCCTGGGCGTCTTTGAAGGCGCTTTCTTGGTCAACATCTTCGGATTCGTCTCTGTGACCCTTTAAAATTGACTTGTTAGGGGTTGTTCTTGCAGGGATTCATTGAAGTAACTTACTGTTGATAGGGAAACTAAAATCCTTTTGACGGTTCCGGAAGTGTCGCCCTTGATGTCTTTCTCCAAGGAAGTTTGATACACTGCCAACAACAAAAATGGGTTAATATATATTAAATGAATAGTAGGATAATAAACATACATCCTTCATAAGTCTGGGCAATTTTAATGACATCTTCGTTGTTGTGGATGCCCAAAATTTCAACGATTGTGCTTTCATCAGTGCCTAAGCCGCTGATGGCACGGTGGAGTTGCTTGGCTTGATATTCAATTGGTTCAGTCATGAGGGCGATAATGACATCCTCGAAGTTGCCTCTCAATTCGCTTTTGAGTTCTTTTATGAGATCCTGTAATAAATGGTTGTTTTGTTTGTATTTTTTCGGGTGCAGCTTATCGATTTTATACACCCAGCCTCAAAACATGTCTAGACTAAAAGGCGTCCCTACTGTTTTTATGAATCAAGGACAAACTCTCCACCCTTATCCCAGTCCTGATTTATGGACCAGAAAATGTCACATTCATACAAAGTAAACAAATATATTTAGCTCACGTAGTTACTACAGAAGTTTAGACTTTTTGTTCATAATTACTTAGTTTTGTTGTTAAATACTATAATTATTTTTCTTTATTAATCTGATATAGCCAATAATATTAATATTTAACAAGCAATTTTCACACTTGAATATTTCCTGCCTATAAATCAAGCAAGCAAAACGTTTCCCACATATTAAATCCCGACAAATCTTCAACACATCTAAATTGTGACAATGAACGACGTTTATGGTCAAGGTTTGGCGACCACATAAATCAGTGCTCCATGAATTAAATTCTAAAGGTCATTTTTTTACCTTTCCATACATTGTTTTGAATCGTTGTGCAATTTTAAGTCTTTGATCGTTACTTCTCCTGGTGATGATGTCGATGATGGCCTCCTCATCAGATCCAAAGCCCTTGAAGGCCTGCTTCAATGCTTTTGCGTCTTCCTCATCGTTGAAATCAACGTAAGGTTCTACAGTTGGCTGGAAATACATTTCTCTTTTATGATCCGTTCCAAAAATAGACGTGATGTTAATTAGCGTTTGTGATAACTTGTGTTAGTCAGTGTTGATATATTTATTATTCACATCTTATCGAAGTAAATGGTTTGTTTTAATTTTTTTTGCGGCAATATACAAAAGAAATACATCACGTATTAATCATATTTACTTGAGGAAAGTGCAGGATAATAATTATTTTTACTGTACAATTAGATGATAATTTATCTTGTTATATTGGTGCATTTATTGTACCTATAAAAACGTATATCATGTGACTTATTTGTATTGTATATAATGTACTAAAAGTATTAAATATACAATGGACGAATCCACTTATCCAATTAACGTACACATAAAAATTAATGGTCTGTACGTAATTGTTATTGACTTATGACATTACAGGAATAAAAAATGTATATAAAACTAGGACAAATGAAAAAGTCTTTACTAAAATTGCCCATTATCATCATGCACCTTCTAAAAGTTGTAAAAACCAAAACTAATCTACAGAGTGTCATGTTTTATGCATAAAAATTGATTTAGTGGAACGAAGGACGAAGACTAAGGTGCATTTAATTATAATTTATAACGATGTCATAAACTTGATCTCCGAATCTATTTATACAACATTAATCTCCGTCATGTGGGAGTTTTAAATTAACAATATCAACGCAACTGCATAAAATATAATGGAATACTCACCGTTTTTCCCATTGTGGCAAGTGTATTCGGGTTAACGTACCAGTGACGTGGTTTTCTTCAACTAACCGGCGGCACTCAACTAAAAGTTTGTAAAATTGAAATGGTCACGGCTGCGCGTTGATGCGATAAATATATTTTTAGCGAATGGGAGCGCGATATGATTTTCAGGTGACTCCCGCACGGACTCTGCGCTGCCAAACGAAAATGGTTTTTTTTTTAACGTAAACGTCGAAAGAGCTTTTCGTTGTCGGGTCCGGATGTGACAGAATGAATCTCTTTCATTAGTGCGGAATCGAGGCCGGATAAGCCGGTTTATGATTCAGGCTCGTTGGCGGAGAAATTAAATTTGAAATTTTGCTTTTGTTCCCGCATTGTTTGACATTACAAAATAATTATTAATATCTATAAGTTTATATTAAAATATTTTGTTATCTAATTATTCAATGTGGTTAAATTTAAAACTTATTTTGTTATGCTTTATTTTAAACAAACCTACAGGATTTAATTTATCGTGTTAAAAGACTGACGAAATATTTTTATTATTATTAATTTTTAACAGATTATATAATATATGAATGAATATTAAAATCTATTCCTTTTACAAATTTCAAATTAAATTTTGAAATATTTGAATTAAAATCTGATTACTAACTTAGATTTTTGTTAGAAATAATGCACTTTATATTATCAGTAAAGTTATCAGTAATATATTCTTTATTATTGTGGGAAATAAACACTTAAAATTATTGTTTTATTTACACATGTTTAAATTAGTTAGAATAAATAAAGATAAACATAAATAAAAACATGTTTTATTACAAACGATTTAGATGCAAATATAATTACAAAAGTAAATAATTAATTTTTCTTAAAACTGTATTAAATTATTCCATTATTGCTTATAAATAAAATATCTAATGTATACTAATTCAGGTTCGAGTTGACGAAAATGAAAAAAATATATATTATCCCATCCTTGGGACATTTGAATATAAAATATTTAATATGTTCAAATGGTGGAGACCCATTTTTGGGAAACAAGTCAATGTAATTTGGGTTGCATACATGTAATTTACGTATACTCTGCGAATTATATGAAGTGGATAATTTGAATTGTTTCAAAAATCAGAATGCCAATGGCATTATATTGTAACAAATATATTATCTGAGTACATTTTAATAAACAATGTAATCTCTTGCATATATTAAACAAAATTGCATCAACAACAGAACATTTAAGCCATTATTAAACTAGTCACAATAAAATAAGTTATAAAAAGCTTCTTTATTTTTTTATATCTGTAGAAAACCTAAAAGTTTAACAGTTGTCTTCACCGTGCTATGACATCGAGATGAAGTTGCAGAAGTGCAAAGGCCACTTGATATCAGAGGTACGTCGCGAACTTGCCGTCAGCCGGTTATTCACTGATTGTGGAGTCGGTGAAGACAAATTGGTATCAGTCATATGACACCATATACTGCTTGTCAAAGACTACTCCTCGAGAAGATCGACATTTGGTTCAGATGTCACTTCAAGAGCGAACAAGAGCAACTCGACAGTTAGAAAATCTTCACTTTATGGCCACAAAGACACATTTATCTACTCAAACCGTAAACTAGAGCATTGTCTGGACCATGATGACGCACGACAAAGAGTCTACAGACGCCGAAGAAAACCATATTTGAATATAACTGTGGCTGAGAGAAGAGCTTTTGGAGGAGAATCTGTAATGGTATTGGGCGGTATAACGAATAAATTGATTGATTGCCCTTCTTTTCTAAGAGCATTATCAAAGCCCTCCAAATTTTGAAGCGTGGTTTCTAGTATAAATTTCTCTTTTAAGGCAGTCATGTTCCATTGTATTACAGTGTGGTGAACGAAGGGGCCATTGCATCCGATTAATGTTATGATTTAGCAACGTCAAATTTGTAAGTCTCATAAAGGTTCGGCAGTGTCGTTTACATAAACTAAATCTGGGCCAAATTCTTGAACAACCATTTCATGTTGACGTTTCTTCGTTTAATATGACCAACTCCATACGTGTCTCTAAAGGAAGTCTACTCCACATTGTTACAAAGCCACCTCCAAAAGGAACAATTGGTGCCATGTTTTATTTATGATATTCGTCACCACGTGTAGAGTAGAAAGACTTGCAGTGATTTCAACGCCTGCACGAATCCTGGATGTAGATAACTTGCGATTTCTTCTAGTAGAAATAATCAGAAAACGGTGTGGTCTTCTGGTCATAACTCATTTTCGACTACCACCATGTCGTATACTATCTACTTTATATATTTTGGGCTACTTGTTCATTCAGATTGTCATGATCCAAAATTGTATTTATATCGACAATATCTTCAGAAGAAAGTCTTCTTTGACACATTTTATGTTACTAAACAAAAGATAAACTAAAAATGAATCAAATAAAATGTTTTACGAAACTAAATAATTACTAGAAATAAAATGTTTATTTTTATGTCTATTAGAAAACAAACAAACTTAAAATGCTGATAATATTACTAGTCAAAATATCACATATTATAAATATTTTTAATCTAAGAAATTCATATTATCCACTTCAGAAAAACACGTAGTGTACTTGTGGATATAAACCATAGAACTAAAACCTCCTTTCTTTGTATGCTATAAACACTAAACATACCAAATAAAACATTAAAATAATGAACATTACAAACACTTTTTCATCATCAGTGGCGTGTACCTCATTATTGCTAAATGCAGTCTGCAAGTTATAGCTATAATTAAGTGAATCCAGCAAATAGATATTTCTAAAAATAAAAATTCTAGACTGGCAGTCAGTCAGGCATGATGTGAGCTTAATTTAATTAATTATTTGAATGCAATTTCCGACCGAAAAATAAAATTGAATTCATGTTAATATTAGATGAACTTTTGATTAGATCTGATTATAAATTGAAATTAAATTCTGTTTAATAAAATAATTTTATTGAAATTTAAACATTTATATTGTATGATTTTTATGGTTTATGTTAATTTAATTACTTCACTACGGTATGTTTAATACTAATTTATTTAACAATTTCAAGATTATTTTAATGAAATATTCACAAATTTGCTGAAAAGTTTAGGAAAATTTTCTTAACATTATCTAATTGGAATATTTTTTTATTTTATATGGTGATTTAAACAGGTTTTTTCTTAAAATTGTATTATAAATGACATTAAACATTTTTGGGAAAGATAGTGTTACGATTTTCAATTAAAGTACTAAATAAAGCCTTGACATTTTTCACTTAAAGGTAAAAGTGGAAAAGAAGAAGAGTTTTTAAGATTATGCAAACACGTGTAATTCAACAAAAATAAGACAACAACATATTATATAATTTGTTTAATAATCAACAAAGTACTATTTACAATCTTAATGCTAATATCACAATAAATATTTTTACACAATGAATCTAACAATTCACAGCTCATGTATCAGTCAGTGGTTATCTAAGACTAAGCAATGACACTGAAAAATATTATTTTTACAGTTCAATCAGTCGCAAATTAATAAATAAATACTGATATTCTTATGCTTATCAATAAATTATTTATAGGGATTGCAGTATACAAATTTAGGTTTACTATGTTGGAGATTAAAAATACTCTCCATAAAAATGACTAATAAAACAATCAATCAATCATTAAATCTATGTCATTTTGTGTTATCTGCAGCCCTACCAAAATTTGGCACATTTATGATAATCCAAAACCCATCATCAAAGTCACGTTACAACATCACTGGGTTTCGATCTGGCAGTGTGCACGGGCACTGTGATCACGTCTTGGAGTGATGCAGAGGCGTAAGCCGGAACCCTTCCTTCGTTCGCCATCACATACGACGGCGGTGAGTCGTCCACCGTCTCCCTGTTCATGATGGTACCCATCGCGTCGACGGGTACCACATAAATGTCGAACTCGCTCTTCTCCCCGTTTCTGCCGTAGCACAGGCTTTCGTACGGCGGCGGGGCGAATTGGTCGTAAGATGGCGGCGGATTGTCGGACACGACGGTCACGTTGGACTCGGTACTGTTTCTTTGGCAGTTCCTGCGCGCGTTCCTCCTGCAGCACCATTCGGAGCAAGAGACGACGAGGAAGAAGGCGATTAAGCCTCCGAAGGAGGCGATGTACCACACCACTGACCAGGACTCCAAGGGGGAACGTTCTGTAACAATGATTTGTTTGTTTAGTTCGGTTATCACACAGGGTTATTCGGGACTGTTTACCTTTGTCCTCGGCTTCTTTGCTGTCATCATCTCTTTCGATGAGGTCATAATATGTTACGCCTTTAGTGTTAGGCACGAGCAAGTCTTCCGGCAATTCCTCCGTGTAGTCGTCTCGAAGTACTTCTAAGATGTTTAGTTTGTTCTCTTCGATTTGATAAACTTTCGGTTCATCTGTAACGGAAACGTATAATTAGCAACGGTGAAAACGGGTCTATAATTGTAGTGGAAAATTGGCAGGAAAACCTGGTTAATTTTAGTTTAAAAACACTAAACTCAATGAAACAACGTAATACGAAAAAATACTTGCCAAGTTGTTTACTCCGAAAACGATTTATGTAAAACTTTATCAGTTAATCATAAAAAAATATGACATTATTATTTGTTCTCCGATTAATTGACATGTACGTCAATATTTTAATTCCCCATCGACGAAAGGAGGTCAGAGTGAATCAGGTTAACCGTAATTTTTTTATTTGCATTTTTTTTGTGAAACAGGAAATATGTGGCACAATTTAGTATATTAAACAAAGCATCGAAAATAAATGATTTCAATTTTTGTTGTTTGCGCTGGACTATGAGATCATTCAATTTAAAATCATGCATTTTGAATTTGACAATCAAGATAGAGCAAAATAATTGACCCCAGTTATGGTTGAAGTGTAGTCTATAGATTTATATAACTTAGTGCCGCAAATAAAAGTAAAAATTACATAAAAAATATGTACTGAACTTTGCCTTTTATGGTTTATGTTTTGGAACAAGGTTTGTTTAAAAATACATGACAAATCCATTAAGACTTTAAACATTGTAATTACTTTTTCGTAGTACTAACTGTTCAAATAGTAGTTTAGTATTGCAATGCGTTTAATTACTGGAGTTTATGTGCGTTATAAATTAGGCACGATTAACCGATAATTTACTACGGATTTAATTTACAAACAGATGCATCAATCCTTTAATATGGGTAATGTTAAGAAAAATATACTTTTTTGATTTTTCAACTCTACAAAATAAGCCGTAAAGTAATTAACAGATTAATCTTATTGTTTCAACGATTTTTACACATTTTAGAAAAGTTACTAAACAGCAGTAAATCACAAATGGATTAAAAACTATTAACATGTTAAAATTTTGTAAAACAAATATTTATTTAATTCTAAACAACACCGAAAATTCCAGATTTTTTTAGATTTCGTTATTTCATCCATTCATTAAGTACAATTAAGTATGGTAATGTCTTATATTCATCGAAAAATTACTTAAACACACAATTATACCATAAATGAGTATTATTTATATGCATACACAGTTCCAAGGTTTGTAAATTTAGAAAAAAAATATAAGTTGATTTGTAATTCTTTAAAAACATGGGATCGAATTGTATATGCAAATTAATACAAGTTGTTGAAATATATACGCCAGACATGTTTTTAATATTGCAATATATTTTTAGTATTGACTCGATTGATTCTTGAATTTTTTTCATTGATCAAAAATAAATAACTTAAATGTAGTAAATATATTTTTAAATAATTCAAAATTTACAAATCTACTCGAAAATATGTTTTTAATAATGGAATAACACATTTATTGAACTGTTTTTATATTTATTACAACTAGTGAATAAAATTATAATATTTAATGAAATTACTTTAATTTTAATACCCTGAGCACCTTATTGTTTATTTTTCTTAATTAGTTAGTTAATTTATGAGATGTACAAACCAAATATGAAAGAATATTTCTATTAATTTATTTTAGTAGCCATAACTTTTGCTTAACCTACTTTCTTTCAGTCATCATTACTTAAATATTCAAGAAAAATTCTTGTTTTAACTTCATCATGTTATGAGCCAACAAATCGGTCGAAAACACCTAAACAGCAAATCAAAGGTGCGCCCTATTAATTAACGTTTACTAACGTAAACAAAATGTGTCATTTTACCTCCTGGAAGAAAATTTTGTTTTGTTTGTTTTTCCTTTATATGCGCAGTTTTTCCGTATCACGGATTTTTTATTTTTCACATCAATTTACGGGCCGAAGGTCGTATTGACTGTAATTTATAACAGAATAGACATTTTCTTTGCATATATTCCATATGACACGAGGAAATTTATAGTGATTTGTAGGTGTTTTGATGCAGATAATATTACGTCTTTCCGATTAACAATAACAATGGTATTATAATTTTGTCAAGCACAGTGATACTCAAGGGGTCATAAAAAGAAATTTGGGTACATCCCTGGTCCACACCAATTGGAGAATCATTAGACAAAAGCAGAAGAGTGTATTTATTATCCAAAAAGTTGAAGTCACTCTTCATTTTGGAATCATAATGACCTGTAAATCCATCAAATCAAGGTTTAAATTTTACTCAACAACAACAAATTGAGTTCGAGCTGATATAAAAGCTGATACTTAGGAAATTGTTATGGTTAATTTCGTAAATTATTGTTTAATACACAGATTATGATCTTAAATCTGTAGAATCCTCTCTACATCTTTAGTTTCTTGCTGTAGAGGATTATATGTTATAACCTTATTGACTGAAGTTGTTATTGATATTTTAACTGCCCCAGTCTCATGGGCAGAAACTGAAATTGAAGAAGTAGATTAACAACTAAAAGAGACAATTAGAAGCTCAATTTTGGGTCCAATATATTGGAACAACAACCAAAACCAACTACTTTTAAATCTGCACAGTTTTCTCGACAAGGTGAGAACTGTTAGGGCAAGAGATTTACATTTAGAACCAGACTGGTTTAAAATATTATCAATTCATTAAGGTTCAGAATCAGGTAAAAAGATAAAGACATCTAATATTAATAGTACCTAAGTTAACAACATGGCAATACTTTGGATATGCCTTAGGTACGTTATTGACATAGATAAAGCAAATTTGCACAGATGTGGTGCAGTTTTATTGCATTATCGCACTATCAAATGTTAATGACTTCCGAACGATTCATACACTTCTTACAAACATCCATATAAATTTCCATTAAAAACAATTTACATGATACGAGATCCGTTATTAACAATAAACGGCCTGTAATGATTATGAATTGAATTTAATGAAAAATACTTAATTAAGGTGAAGGCCGTCCGACTATTAATTTATTAGGGTTTATTGCGGTACAATAAGCTGCAATAAACTTAGCGTGACCTGCAGATAATTTTTTAAATCTGACGACAATAACAATATTGTCTTAAGCTTTATCAAAGACGTTGTAATAACAAATATGTAAACACAAAGTTGATAAATAATAACAGACTGCAACCCTTCTTATTCGATAATACGAGTTTCCTGATTGCACTGGAACAATTTAAAGTGGAATTCCCTGGAGCTAATTTGTTTGCCAACCAACAACTTCAATTCTGTCGGTAATAGATAAGGAAATCTCGCTGTTCCATCCCTTCGTACGTGATGCGATTTCAAGTTGTTAATAGAACTCAATTAGCATGATAAACTAATGGTAATTAGGTTAATGTGTGACAAGTTAAGAGACAATTGGTGCAGGTATTTTCAGACATTTGTTGGAGACAACATGTGGAAAATTTCATACACATATTTCCTTCTTGTTATCGTTAACTACTCCACAGATATAAGTTTTTAAATGTTTGTTTGGTAATAGTATGGTTATTAAAAATAGATTTGATTATTGTTCATAAACTGTTTAGTTTAAGTATAATAGGTACTTCAGTTGTCTATGACGTAAATAGGAACAATCTCATGTCATTAATAGACGATATTTATTATTTTACAAATCAAATAATACCCTTTTATTAGTTTACGATAATCTTCCAATTATACTCATCGTTTGACGCATCATGGAAAATATTTCGTGGATGTGTGGTTTTATGATGGACATTGCCGGAGACAAGTCACCACCCGGAATTACCACTTAATTTAATTGTTGTGGCTTTTTTTAAGTGGCTACATAAAAAGTATACTTGTACTCGTAGATGTGGTTTTATTTTAAATATTAACGTTTTTACAGGTTGTTTTAAAGTATTGTTAAAAAATCAATGACATTGTTCTAAACAATGATAAAAACTGTTTTTGACCATTAAATAATTATAAATTAATTGATGTTGTGTTGTGATGATGTTGATTTGTCATTGGTCAGAAAAATCGTATTTTTAAATCAATCAAGTAGGTGTCAGAATTTAATCGATAGATTGACGTAAATTCATATCTTATTGTTATAAAATATTATATTTATGGATACTTATTGATATATCATCACACTTAATCGAAAATAAATTTAACCTACGTTTTATTATCCCTACATTGTGACACAAGAATTTAAGAAGCAACAATACAATGTTACTGCACGATAATCTTTCAGACAATACCCTTTATTGGTTTTAGTAAGTGTTTTAGTAGGTTGACGTATGTAGCATATCCAATATTCACATAATTTATACATGCATTAATTTGGTAATACTAAAATTGCCAAACTGTCTAGATCTTTCTTGATAACCCAAGAATTATAAGTTTTGAACACAGGCTAATATCCACAATATTTATTTTATCTTAAAATAAACATTAAGTTATACAAACGTATTTAATTGGGCAGCTTTTTATGAGGCGTCTATTTTTAAACACATCGAGACAATTAGAGAATTAACAAAAAATTAATAAATCTAATTAATTAGCACGCTGACATAGAATTATATTTTTTTTAAGCACAAAAAATAAGGAAGATTAATTTTAATGTTAAAATCAACATGACAATTAAGTGTAGCCAGGAAAAAATTAAATTGCGGCACTTAAATATTAGGATAATTTATATAATTTGTCGCCATATAAGGTAAAAAATTGTTGTGGTTACCATTAACAAGGACTTGCATTACATCCGTTAATTTCCTTGAAGGAAGCACGGTTTCCTTCATGTCATAATTAAAGTAAATTAAAAATTTTATTACAACGTTCGATTGTAATTAAAATTTTAGTTGTAGACGTAATTTGCCTCTGATAAGCAATATTTTTAAATCGTCGTGATTCGGAATGAAATGCTTCAATTGTGTCCGGCTTTCTTCCGACTCGTGACTATCACGCCAAAATTTGTATAATATCCTGAAAAGGTTACCAATAATTGAATAGGTTCCCCTTGAAATAGATAATCACTGTGCTATTCCCAGATATTACACAAAAATTCATTAACTTGCCAAATGTTCGTGTTGTACACGGGTCGAAATAACTTTTTTATCGCATCGAATTTCCTTTAATTCCATTTAACATTAAATGAATTAATCTAACGCAAAGACCGACGTTCTAGATTAATATTAATTATTTATGAATATGTGACCAACTGCATGAGATGAAGTCCTGGTATCATAACAACTTGCTCCACAAAGATTAACCGCTATCATTAATTAATAATATTTTTCTATTGATCCGTTCCAGTTCGTTAAATTTTAAATAAAACCGAAGATACGGCGGACGCAACACAATACGTGCCAGTTACTAGTTTGTTGATGAAACTGAAAAATAAAATTAATACGAAAGACATGTTTGTTTGCTCCCAGAAATTTCGTGATGCATCTGTACTTTTTGCAGACGTAACAAGTTATCAATTAGTGGTGCATCCGTTCTGTTTAAAAGCGTGGTATTTTCCCTGTCTACGAGTTTAATGAATCATGACCACGTAAATAGAAAATGCTTTATTAATGATTTTCAGTAATACCTTTACCTATTAAATACTACTACTACTTGATGAGATGTAAATTGATGGACAATTAGGAATTTCATTATCCATATTTGCATTCCATCTTATTCATATTCAATAAATCATACGTTTACATATTATTACATTTAAATAAAAAGTATTTTAATTAATATACAGAATAGCCCATGTGAAAGGCATGAAATATATATTTTTTTGTAAAAATGAATACTTATATCCTAAATGTCACGTTTTTTGACCAAAAACCAACCTACTAAACCTATAGGGTAATTTTTTGGGTATGAAAAGTGAAGAAATCATACATCAATTTTTTTATAGAAAATCTTACTACACCACTGGATTAAGCACCCTCAGAAATGGTATATACTAATATTCATAAAAAAGTTATACATATTCATAATTCTGTGGCAAAATTAAAAATTATATTATTATTATATCATCCATCATTCAATTCAAGACATTTATTATATATTTTTCGAAAATTTGTGGTTATTTTTTCAATTGTTTTGAGACAATATCCTAATACGGTACATTAATTCTACCACGAACTTACGAAAATAATTTGTGCTCTTTTTGAGACTTTAAACTATAGATCATTTAATTACAAAGATTAATTGATAAGAATATTTGATTTTTAATTTTTCCACAGAATTATGAATATACATTTTTTATGAAATTTAGTATATACCCTTTTCAGAGGATGGTTAATCCAGTGGTGTAGTTAGATTTTTAAAAGGATACTTTTGAAGGATAATTTTATTCGAAAAGAGAATTAAGAATATAAAAGCTTCAATTTAATTTAAAAAAAAAAAATAAATTCGCAGAACGAATACATCCCACAAAGTAGTGTGGTTTAATTATTTTAATTCTTTTAAATAACGCTGACATGAAGTGAAACATTTGTCATTTTTTACAAATAGATTAAAATTCATTGAAATGTAACATAATTTTAGCAACTTTGATTTATTTTAAAAGAATTAAAATGTAATTTGCGGAATTACCCACGATAATTAAATATATGATAATATGATTATTAAATAAATAATTTAATGAAATTTAATGATCTATTATTATAATTAATAAAAAATAAGTAATTGTTGTAATTAAACAATTTTGATACTTAACTGAATCAATTTGCCAAAAAATTTTTATTATTAAAGGAATACTTTATTATATGTTTCGTTATTAGTATTCTATAATACATTTGAACAATTTTATTAGTAAATTGATAAGAGAACTAAGAAAAAGCTTGAATTTAATTTAAAAAGATAAAATTAAATTCGCAGAAAGGAGGCATCCCACAAATTCTTGAAAAGTAATGTTATCAATTAGTCTTGGTTTAATTATCTCAATCATTTCAAACAAAGCTGTAGCTAAAATGAATAATAATTTGTGTAAATAAAATAAAATTCAATGAAATGCAACGTTATCTTGTTAACTTTGTTTTAGTTTAAATGAGTCAAAATTTAATTTACATCGGATTACCTAAGACAATAATTATTAAATAATTTTTTATTTAAAAATTGTCATTAAATTCTATATTTCACGTTATTATTCTATCAGTAAATGATTTGAAACCTACAATATATAAATTAACCACTTGGCTGAAATTGGTGTCCTTAGTTTTATCGAACGTACTATAAATATTGCATAATCATTTATTGATTGTTTCCTATGATTAATTTTTATTACTTACAGACTAATATTTACTGAAACAATAATAGAAATATATATTACAGTTTTTTTATTTTATTTGCTAAATAATATTATATAATAATATTAAAACAGTTGGGAATTTGTAGTAACTCTTAAATATTTATTACATGTATTTACATGTGTTTTGTTAGAATAAAAAATGTTGTTAAAAAATTCAATTGATAAATGTATGTACTGTATACATTATACATACATTAATATAATTAATGAACAACACAAAAAGAACAAACTAAACAAACATATTTGTGAATTTATTAATGCAAAACAACATAAAATTATTAATGCACTTGTTGGAGTTTGGCCAATTTTTTTTTAAAGAATTAATTAATATAATAATTTTCGTTTAAAATAGTTTACCAACAATAAAACAAACGCTAACAAAAATTAAAATACAACACAAACCAAATAAATAAGTAAACTCACCGGTAGAAAAAGCAGATAATCCATAGAAACGAAGTACAAAAAGAACCACAAAGAACGGCTTCATGGTAAACCGTGGGCGAGGAACCGTGTCTTCAATAGTAATACCAGTCACCGACTTTCTTCTTCGAAACTGCACCGGAGCGAGATGTACCCAAACGGGAAGGCGAGACCTAGAAACGCACTTAGAAACTCGCAAAAAGTCGACGATGTTGTGCGCGCTGCGGAAAGTACTATGCGATATTGGCGCGGCCGCCACTAATAATATACACAGAGGACCCGGTCTAATCACACACACACACACACACACATAGACAGATGATACGGTCACTCAACGGGTCCAGGATTAATTTCGATTACCTGTCGTTCGTTCGTGTTGGTGCGTTTGTTCGTATGCACTAGTATCGCATCACCTACGTCAGTGGTGGGTTTTGAAAGGAAGGCGGATAACCGGGTCCATTGTCTCTTGCGGCACCGTTGTACCGTTTTTCAATGGGACGCGACAGTTACAGGAAGTTTATTCCACTTTGCGGGGCATTCACAACGGGTCGATGTTGCATATTTCATACCAAAATAGCTTTTTCAGACGGGAAGAATTAAGTTATAAAAAATTTATGCTCTTACAGAACCAATTTTTGTGAAACCGACAGGAAAAATTTAATTGGAAAACCTTAAACAATTATTTCATATTATCTGAATAAAATTTCCATATGTTTATATTTATTGAAACAGCAACCACAATTTAAACCATAAATTTACTTACTATGTTATGTGCTAATGGTCATTAATTTAGCAACATTTTAAAATGTTAAATATTATAACCGTAACTACATTTAATGTGGCCTGTTAAAATGTTATTAACATACTAATGATATTGTGTATACTCTTAATAGTTAGAATTTATTCTTAGTAGGATTTATATTATTTTATTAAAAAATTCACTCTTAATGAAAAGAAAGAAACATTAATCTCCAGAGAAGAGGAACATAATAATTAAAATGAAACATGAAAGTCTAAATATTGCTGATATCGCAAAATGCTTATGATGCTTCCTAAAAATGATTTACAATGCTTATTAACAAATATGAAACACCATTCAATTGTAAATATAATAAGAAAATGCCCTAAAAGAAAACAACTCCTTTTATTGACAGAGAAATTAGAATACTTTTCTTTTAAGTAAATAAAAAATAAATTAATTAGACCATACAATATTAGTATGTATAGTAGAACAATCAGATGTCGACTGAATCAACAAAATATTCAAGGATGTATTTCAGGAAAGAATCCATTGGTATCAAAAAACAATATTTGAACAAGATTAAAAATTTGCACAAATTTTCCTCCAGAAATTTTGACAAAAAGACTTTGAAGTGATGAATCCATGTTCAATAGAACAAGATCAGATGATAAAAAATACATTCATCATACTCCTAATAAAAGTTTGGATTTCAGACACACTACAAAAACTTTGAAACATGATGAAGGAAAAATTTTGGTTTGGGGTTTCTTTCCTTGGTATGGTGTAAGGACCATTGCAAGAAATTATTAGTAATATGGAGTTTCGTATATAGAGACATCATGAGAGATGTAAAGGAATCATTTGGCAATGCATCAAAAGTTGTTCAAAGTTTGTTAAAAGATAAAAATGTTGAATTTCTCGATTGGCCAGCGTAAAGTCCGGATCTAAATACAATTGAAAACTTGTGGAGCGACAAATCAAATCAAATTTAGATAAACTGTGGTTATTAATTGAATTGTTTAAAGGTATGTATAAATTATTAAACAAATATATATTTCTCAAAAATTTATTATGTTTAAGATTTAATTTAAAGTTATTTTGATTTAGGTATAAAATGAATAATGGAGAAAATATACAGAGTAATTATTTTAAATACAATATAAAATATTTTGATTGTTTCTAATTAAAGGTGTGCGTTTCCAATTAACGTTAAGATATAAAGGGTTTCTCTATTTTTAAGGGTTATTTTCTATGACCAATATTAAATAATAAACAAAAGACAATTGAAATTTACACGGAGCAATGAAATACTGTAAAGTAATTTTGTCCAATGAAAAATTAAAAACGTACCCTGTTTTTTAAAGAATAAAATTATGCTGACCAGCTGCATAGTGGACACAACAATAACTGAAACATAATAGAAAATTGAAACAGTACAGTACATAATTTTAATGTATTTTAATAAGTTGCTGTAATTAATACCGTTACTGTAAATAGATTATATTTAATTACCATTAACATTAATAGAAAATGAAAACAATTACTTACATTAGCACCTTGAAGCAATGACTTCTAAATAGAACTAAATATAATTATTAAATTGAATGAGAACGACGTTTATTTCTTCAATTAAATAACATAATGACGTGGTCTAGTCGTCAGTTAACAACTAATGAATCGAATTATAAATATTCTCTACAAATTGGGTTTTAATTTGGATAATTTAAGATCACGAAAAATTTCTGTTGCGTATCAATTAATAAGCAAGATCGAAAATCGCACATGAATGAATCAAATTGAAAATACAAATAGAAAGTTGAACGCATTTTCTTATAAATATTAAATAAGTGTATTGTTATTACTTGTCTTGTTACAATAAAAGCACGTAATCGCATCATGCATTGTAAATAATACTTGTGAATTGGTAACCAGTCAATAGAATATAAATTTTTAATCGTAAAAATACGTCAAAACAAAACCTACGTGAACTTGGAAAACAACAATTAGGTAAACAAATTAATCTTAAATAAAAAAAAATGATGTTCTAAATGCAGCGAATTGTTTATGGGGGAATTGTACGTAAGTTTTTATAGTCATGTATCAAACATATTAATTTTCCAAGACCTTGGAAAGATCATTAGGTGTTATTTGTATCCTCCGGAGGAACTTTTGAAGAGATTTAAAATGTTACTATTTAATAAACTAATTAAACAGTTACACATGCAAACACTCTCATTATTTGAATCAGCGGAAAAATTCTCAAAAAAAGCCACAGAAATATTGTTACACTAATTGTTAGATAATCTTGGAGAATCCTATACAAACGTGGATGATAAACTAAATTTGCAAGGAAAAGTTTACGAATAAACTGGCACAGTTCTATTGTAGTCGTTTGCTGTCTAAATAATACATATATTTCGACATCCTTAATGATTACGAGGTGTTTGTACTTCTACGATAACAACTGAGAGGTTCCGTATTGGCGCCTCAGGGCAAAAGTCTATCTTTGACTAAACAACAAACAAAAACAAGAGACAGTCATAAAAGAAAAAAATATTTGCCTCTAAATCATAACCACCAATTACATATCCTAATTATTTATTTTACTTCCACAGCCTTGGCACGGAAAAAATATGTAACGAACAGTCTGGATATATTTTTACGATTTTCAGTTATGTTGTATGTTATCATATATAACACCTACGGCTGAATTCATCATTGTCCATGATGTCTGAGACAACAAAGTGTCCGTACTGGAAGAACTATTTTGAAAACACTGATGTCTTGGTAAATCTCAGGCTTAGCCAGCTTTAACACCTTTCCTAATATTTCCATTTTAGATCTACGAAGTGGACTCCTCCGATAAGAAACGTTTAGAGGAAACAGATATAGAATTGTACAAACTCTTGAGCGATGACAAATTAGAAGATGTGCTTCTTTTAGTCTATGCCAACACACAAGATTTGGCTAAAGTTTTGAATTTAACTTCTATAAAGAGTTTGACAAATACAAGCCTGTACTGCTATTGAGGGGATTACAGTCTTTAAATATATCATGAAAAAATAAATTAAACGTAAACCTTAATACGATAGTTTACATGAATTGGATTATTAAATGAAATTTGTGAATAAAAATTGCATGCGCACTGACTTTTTTGATACCTCACATGATTTTTCTGGAATGTAATAAATAAAAGTAAATATTTTTCTGATGACAAGAGATATGATAAGAATCAAAACATTACGTAGGAGATTTATAACATTAAATTTTTAAACAAAATAGCTAATCATTAAGCAAATATTTGAATAAATTTGCAGTTTTTCTAGCATAATATTGTATGAATATTTAAAGATGTCAAAATAAAAGACTTGCACTAAAGTATCATGTTAATAACCTGCATCCTTAAATGTTTATTTTTATTCATTGAATATACGTAGTTCGTAAGTTTTCTCAGAAAACGAATGTTGTTAATGATGTTACTTAACAGCTTTTTGATCACGTTGAAATTAAAAGACCATCAACTGATAAAAATATTTATTTAAATGGAATATTCCGAATTGTAAAACCACCCAGAAGTAATTCTACATTTAATTCTACAGCATTTATTGTCTGATCTGGACAATTTTATAATTAGAATATTCTAACATTATTAAATGTCTTAATAAAATACAATATCAAAAATCACAGAACAATAGGTTTTACACTGCAGTGGTGAAAATATACACAAGTACATAAAACAAGGACGTTTATAGAAATACAATTAATTTATGCAAGTCAGTGAACACATATAAATACTTTGAATATATATTGATACAACGCACAGGATGATTAAATAAAGATATTGCCAAAAAGCCACATTGAACAGAGTTCTAAAAATATAATCGTTAACGTACAATAATTAACAGTACTAGTGCAAAAGCCATGGGAAATAAGTACAAACATTACTTGAAAGTTATTAACATTTAATAAACATTATAACTATCTATTTATGAGAATATACAGTCTAGATAATAGTCATACTATTTTATACTCTGAATATAATTTAACAGAATTATGACTATGTTTGCACTTTACTATTTCTATAATTTTTCGATTTATATGTCTATGTCTTAATATTCAATATAAACTCTTTCTGGCATATCATTTCAGTCTTTCGTATAAGAACGAGAGATTCCATACATTTTAAAACACCCACACAACAATTGATAAAACTCTTAGTTGTTTTACTGGATAATATGTACTACAATTATATTTAAATAACATTAAACACAGTTTACCCTGCTTAGTTAAAGTCAAATTGCCTATTCTTAAAGAGAATATCATCTCATAAATATTTTGTATTTTACGATGTAACAATTTGAGGCCAAAATAGGCCTTAGACAATTTCATTTGTTAACGTTTATTTATAGAGCTATGGCCATTACACAGTATAATAATGATATATTAGTACATTAATTTCCAAACTGTTGGAAATACAAGGATTTAACTCACCAGTTTCCAACTGATAAATATCAATAATGCCCGAAATATTATACATACAAGGTGGACTAAATATAAAAATTGTAATATATTTGGGTGTTATCAGTGTTATTTACCTAGTTCAAAAGTCAATTCGTGAACAATCCCTAATCTTTCTAAAAAAGACACAAAAAAAACAATCAATCAGGGCAGGCCTCGGTCGTCTGCGCAGAACCACCCTTCCGACCTTGCCGCGCAACAACACCTCAGTAGAAAACGTTGCGGCGGACCAACGTGAGCCGCCTCCCGCCCCTCTCGTGCTACTAGGCCTGATTGTTGGACTTGTTCGAACGGAGCCGGTCGAGACCTGTTCTTTCCTCCTCCTCGTCGCTGGTGTACGAGCTCATGCCGCTGATCGAAGGCTTCGAGGTGGTCGCCTGCATCAACTCCTGATCGGGGGCGTTTCGGCTCTCGTACAGCAGTATGTTGAGCGTTTCTTCGTAGATACGGGCCTCCGGACACTCGACTTTAGTGTGTTTTTTGTCGGTGGCGTAAACGATTGAGGTACAGCATACCTAGCAAATTTGGTTAAGTGAAGACAATAAAACAAAATACACTAATGTTTTTTACCTCTGACACTTTTTTGCCATGTCCATAGAATACCCAGCAGCATATTTCACTGGTGCTGATAACATCCTTTAAAAACAGTACACGTTTGTTATACCATAAAGATAATTTATCAAATAATTCGATGTTCTTAAGCAAATTGTCATCAGATGTGGTTGTATAAGAATACTTGTTATTGTGCCGGTTGATCAGTAGTTTAATGGCAGGTTTTGTTGTTGAGCTGATTAACATTTCCTCCTCCTTTTGGGATGTTATTAGGGGAACTCCTTAAAGCAAGATACATTACATAGGGTAACATTGCATTTAAATTCATACATACCACATATAGGTTCATGTTCACCTCTTTCTTTTTTAAATATCGCTTTGTTACATGACTCTGCTAGTTCTGCAATACAGTAATACTTAGCCTCGGCCAGCAATTCAGCAATCTCTTTACTGGTCTCTGGTAATGAGACGCTTCCATCTCGCAGAAAATTTAAAATTGTGCCAAAATGCTTGCCACATCTATCAATCAAAATCCATCCTGAAATTAAACAATGAAATGTCAGCATTTAAAATTAAATAACTTACCATCTGAATCTGATAGGACTTCCATCCTTCCACTGAACATTGCCCGTAACATTGTGTCATGTTTGGTTAATGTTCCTATAGTGGTGTAATGCAAACAACCCCCAACGTTTAGTTTGACGTACATTGAAGGGTTCCCTTTGATTGTTGTTTTCCCAGACATATCCACGTTTGAACAAAGCATTCATGCACCGTTTTTTTGACCACAAAATTAAGAACTGTTATCACGTAACTGATACACTACACGAATTACACGTTAAAAACTTTTGGTTGAGCTGGAGATGAAATCTATGCTGCCATTTTGTTTATAATAGAAGGGAGTTGTCATTTTACAGGGGATTAGTTATGACTCATTTGAACTACTGGGAAAAAATAAATTACTTTTTAATAAAAACAGATTACAAATACAATAAGGTTTATTTATATTAAGTATGCTGTGCACAAGTTAAATTTTTATTATATTATTATAAACATTATAAATAATAGTTATAACTTATGGATTATATTTGTTTTGGTAAGCCTGAAATTAATTGGTTACCATAGTAACGGCAATACAAATTTTGAAAAATGTCCGAAATTTTGTCGAATTATGGAATCTACTTCGATGAAGTTGATAGAGTTTGCATTCTTGAACCAGAAGTGGCCAAACAAACAAATAATCTTAAAGAGGAATGCCAAATCTACGTTGAAAGTATGTTTCCCAAATTTTAAAAAATTTAAAATTCAATATGGTTACAAATTACTTTTTAGAAATTGACGAATTTCAAAGGATAACTCAAAAATTTGTTGCCATGGTTGAAAATCTAAGTAAACTAGTTGAAAAGGAGAAAATTAAGGCTATAGGAATGAGAAATATTTTACAAAGTATGGAGAAGCAAAAAGAAAATAATCAGCAACAGTTACAGGTAAACAAATTTTATACGTTTTTAATTCTATATAAAAAAGTTGTATTTAATACTTCATTTTCAGGCTTTAATAGCAGAAAAGTCGATGGAGTTGGAGAGACTAAAAATCCAATTGAATTCACTGTTAAAAACTGAAATGGAACAAAATGAGACCATAACTCAACTAACACGCTATTAAAAATCTATCAATACTTTATTACAGATTTATTCTTTTAACAGTAATCATCACTAAAATAAACTGTTACAATTTTTGGCTTATTAATAAATATTTCAACATAAACGGAATAAAAAATACGATGTTCTGGAAAAAAATAACTAACTTCAGTAAAATATAAAACTAATCAAAAAAATAATTAGAAAATGTGCAATTAACAAGAACACCACAGTAAAATTGAAGGCACCTTTCACCATGCTGACTCAAACTGAAGCATATTTGTAACCAGACAAATCAGTCAACAGAATAAAATGGTATTAAACTTTAATGTATAAAAATATTTTTATCTTGTGGCCTAGTCTTATTAAAATTCTATAAATATTTTATTAAACATTTATTTAAACAGTACTAATATGAATGGCCTGACATTTGTTAATTATATTAAATAAAATTTAAACAGAAGTAAAAGGGAACATCGTTTGGAATTATCGACAAGTAGTTTTTAAATCAAAATACAAAACAAAAAATAACAAAAATATTAACAAAATACAAAATAATAATTGGAAAATACACAAAATTTACAAAAACACCACAGTCTAAACAAAAACTGAAGGCACCTCTCACCATGGTGTGATTGAAACAGAAACTAATAGGTAAAACTGATCGTCGCTCATTCAAAAAACTTGTACATATTCTATGTTAATTAAAGTATAAAAATATTTCATTTTGCGGTTTATAGTCTTTAGCATGAACCGCAGACGAAACCCAAACTAATTTTCTTCAATTGATTGCTGGATGGCGCTGCTCCTTTCTATTTGAATCTAAATAATGTATAAAATGTGATAAAAGCCCATATAGGATATGTGTAATATGAAGTTAAAATTGTTAAAAATTAAATTAAAAACTACATAATAAATTAGACTTGAAAATTGTTAACTATTGAAGAAGACAAAACAGTATATACAAAGTTATTAATTCACCATCCAACCAACGGAACTTGGAATTGCCTCAACCACAATTTAGGCTCGCGCGCACATTTCAACACACAAATATAGTCAGTCTATACATGATTTAATAGACCCGAAACGATATAACAAATAGTGTCGGTGGTCCGGGTTTACGCGGAACTGCTCTGACTGTCGGCCTCTTCAGTCTTCTGCCTCTTGGCTTCAACGGTATCGACAACCTCCAACGTGGGGCTGGCCGCACGCTTAAGGATGCTTGGTTTAAACTGAACTATGATGGCGGTCATATTATCACAACCAGTGCCGTCGCCCATCGTGTTTGGAGCCAGACAATGGTCGAACATCTGTGAACAAGAAAACCCCATCAATATTAAATAAGGTGCATGAGATGGAAACGAACCATTTCGCAAATTGAGCTGATTTTCTCTGCGCCCTCCAACTTCGGCTTGACAAAGTCGACTACCTCTTGACTGGACATGTAATTCCAAATCCCGTCGCAGGCCAAGACCATGAACTCGTCCTCGCCGGGGCTGATGGTGAGCCTCTTCACGTCCGGCAGGGCAGTAATCATCTGCTCCCTATCGCTTAGTTCCTTATTCTGCTTGTAGGCGTGGTCACCGATAGCGCGTGACAGGTTCAGGCCTCCGTTGACACGTCCGTCAGCCGTCACTTTGCCACCGGCCTTCAGAACTCGTTCCCGTTCGGGTTCATCCTCTGGCTTGTGGTCAAAGCTCATTTCCACCGCCTTTCCTGCAATTAAAACCATTGATTTGATGTATATCAACGACAACCATTCACAACTAACCATTTCTGCACACAACACATCGTGAATCTCCGGCATTAGCAACGTAGAGTTCGTTGCCTTTTAGTAAAGCTACGACGGCGGTGCAGCCACTGTCTGAGCCAGGTTCTTCTTTCATGTTCTTCACGAACTGATAATCTTCCTCATCCTCATCATCGTCCTCCTCATCATCATCTTCTTCCTCTTCGCATTCTTCGCCTGATGAGCAGTCAGAGTCGTTCTCGAGCGATGCGTTGACCCCGTCTTCTTCGTCATCATCGCTGACATCTACAGATATAAAACACAATAAAAAGTATGTCTTAGGAACAGGCTAATTAAAATAACTCTTTGGCGGTATTCTTGTAGTTTTTTCCACAACAGATGAAATACTTACCATTCGGTCCTTCGAACGTTTTATCTTCCTCATCTTCTGATTCATCATCACTGTCGGCCAAGTCCAGCAGTTTCTTATACAACTGATTTGCATTTCTTTTCGGTCTCGTGTTCATTTTCGGTGACTTAAGAGACTTTTTGGCTAACGCTTTACCCTTACCTTAAAAATCGAAAGTCAGTCAGCCACACAATAACAACGAACCTAGTTTTAGATCGACATAAAACGCATTTGTTTGACGCTCACCTTTTTTAGATACGACGTCTTCCCCGTTAGGCGGCGTTGTCACGCTGTCCCCGTGTGAATCTCCTATATCGCCGTTCGTGTGCACCTCCGTCTTGCTCGATTCGCCCTCCGTTTCCGGAGCGGCGGCCTCGCTCGAATCTGAAGTAGTCGGGGCCGTGACTACTATGTCGGGGCAGGAGGAACCGTTCGTTTCAGGTTTTTTTTCCGCTTTAATCACAGTATGTGAACACTAACTTAACAATAACGTTCGACGACGTCTTACCTGATTGATTGTCTGAGGATTTGGCCTCGCTAGAGTCTCCGCAACTGCTGCTAACGTCTTCGGCGGACGCGGCGTGGCTGTTGCTGCTGCCGCAGCCACTTCCCGACGCCCCGGCATCAGAGGAACTGCCGCAGTCGTCCTCCCTTTTGGCCCTCAACAGGGGCGATTTAAGGAATTTATCGCCCTCGCTCTTTTTAACGTTTCGTAACAGCGGATTTGACAGGTTGGTGTATTTTTCGATAACCTTTTCTATGGGCATGGTCGCCTCTTCATATAAATTGTTCACGTTCTCCTCATCGTCATCGTCTTGATCTTTTTCGCCTGGTAAATATCAAGCTTTAGTAAATTATGTTTGAGGAATACTCCTGTAAATAATACCTGCTAATTCCTTCAAAACGGCGATAACTTCCTTTGTTGCGATTGTGGCATCGAATCCCAGAAATCCATCAACAAGTGCCTTTTCTATGTTGCCCTCCTTATAGGCATCCAACGATTTTATGAAGTCGGGCAATTTTTGCGCACAGTACTGGGCCACCTCGTGGCCCCCATGCCCGTCGTACACCGAAAAGAACGAACAGTTATTGTCGAATTCAAGTATACAGTTGTGAGCATCCTGTAAAAAAATACAAACATGTAAAACGAATAATTTAGGTAAGTTAATTGAAACAGAGGTATATTTTTGTTAGACCTTGAAATCAACACTGATTTCATCGGTTTTGTCGCCACAAAAATTGAACAGTGTTTCTTGGTATAGTAAAATTTATTAACTGCTTTTGTTAGATAACCTTCAGTTATATTTTCTGTTGCTTATCGATTTTATTGCTGGATCACATTGCTTTTATAGTGATGAACTCAACACCTTTAATGATAACAGTTTATAAAACTTTCAGTTTTAAATGTAACAATGTTCTGAATATATTCTAACTTTTATGGAAAATATAGTTATAATAGAGATATATCTATTTAGATCATAGATACATAGTGTCATGTTATTAACAGTTTCTCCCTTTTACTCGAACAATATAATTACGAATAGCCACTAACTTTTAAAATTTGATAGGATTTAAATTTCAATTATCCAATTTAACAACTAATATTCATGACTCACCTTTGTACTTGTAAATAATAATAGTTAATTGAATATTCAAGTTATACTGCAGACAAAATGGAACCTCCAACTCAATCACAAACCTAACCCTACTTTTAAAAAGTAGTACAACAAATAATTAATAATTTTTAAAGTAAGCGCATCTAATTAATTTATTATTGTTAATTGAAACTGATTTTGACTAAATATCTGTTTTAATATTATAAACCGGGGAACCGTTGGAATATTAGTTGGCGGCACAACTACTTAATCAGAATTTGCAGTCGCCAATATATAAGCACTTGTAACTATTAGATTTAGTTAATAAATCAAATTAGAAAATCAGAAAGCACATGAAAAAGGAATACAATAAGTGGTTAGAATCTAGAGAGGGAGTTTTAGGGTCGACAATTAATTGATGGCAGACAATTTTAAATGTCAATTTTATGTTGACACTGCAATAACGGCTGAAAAAATAATTTACGAGTGATTGTCTTACCTCTTGAGTGACCCGCCAGCCCTGCATAGAACTGGAGCCACATTTTACTCTATCGTTGGCCTCGTCGCTGGATATTTTATCGCACACCGGTTCAGACAAGTAGGAACCCATTGTTTAGGAGCAATTTGAAGTGTAACAGTCCCGTACGTTGCCTATGTATTTCTTTAAACACACAACAATTGAATACCGGCAATAGATGCGACTTGTTAACTTGCGTCCATGCTGCGGTTCTAATGGGTATTTTCAATTTGACAATTGACAAATGTTGTTCGGAGGCAGCACTGGTCCGCGCCAAAATTACGTAATTATTGCTGGGCGGGAAATTTAAAAATTGGCGGTAAAATGATTATTTTTTTATTTAATAAATTTTTGTTTTAATACTTAAATGTCTCCGTTTGTTAACTAAATTTTGATACACTTCAGATATCTCAGTCCTGAGGGAAGTACATACAGATGAACTAGATATAAGACAATATTAATTTATTATTGTTGTTTTATATAGTATTATAAAAATTATTATATTTTTATTCCATAAATTGTTATATTTTTCTAAAGTAATTTTTTATTGCATGGTGGAAAAAATATTTTAAAAAATGATTAAGGTGTTTCTAATTTTAATTTCGAAAAATGAATATTCTTTTTTGAAAATTATGCTGTCCAACTTAAATCAAGTGAAATATGAATTCATATGAATGGAATATACATAGATTTATATAATGATAATTTTATATTTGTCTTTAAATAAATAACAAATCTATGCCAATATCATTTTATCATTTTTTAAATACTTTTATGTATATTTAAATTTCAGACATCCCATCGTTTAAGGTATCGTTTAATTGCAATGTTCCTATCGGATTATCACCCATATGAGCTACGCCATTTCCCAGGCTGTTTATTTGAGGTCGTCTGGGTAAAAGTGTTTGCCTCTTTTGATTTACAATTGTAGTTCGCCTATTTGCTAGTACGGTCTTTCTTCTAATTGCAGGATCTAAAATATTAAATATAATATACATAAATATACACATAATTTCTCTGACAATTACCTTCACTTCGTAAATTACTTTCCCAATTTTTCTCAAAAATTTCATCAAGATTTGACACGGTTTCTATATTCTTGTCTTTCTTTGATATTTTGACTATTGTCTTTCTTCTTTCTACTTTTTCAGCGTTATTTGGTTTTGTATTCATCACAGCTGCTCGGGAAACTAAATGCTGCATATCTTCTAATGATAATTCATCATCGTCATTGGTGTTTTCCTGTAATTATAGATCTCATTGATTTTTATATCAGTCACGTAAAAATAAAAATGATTTTCTTACCCGAGGTGCACATAGAGGAATATAAATTGGAGTATTAGCCATTATTTGAGTATACGTTCCGAATCTATGAAACAACATAGCGGTAAATTGTACAGCCAAAAGTAAAGCAAAGAAAATCAAGAACACAAATCCAATTGGTTCCAATTTCAAATACTCGACATAAATTAAGACCATATCTTGGTCTGTACTGTACGTAAAGTTAATATGAGGCTGTATCGGCCAAGGCACATAAATTGTATCTTTTTCTAATGTCAACAAAAATACCACCAACACAAACAATGAATTCACCATCAAGAAAGCGAACACCATATTGTCTCTCAGGTCCTTCAATTTTTTCGATAACTCATCCTACAATATATGTAAATAGTAATATTGATAGTAAAAATTGTTGCTGATCATTTACTTTTTTGTCGGAATCGTCAATAGGATGCAAGTATTTATCAAGCAGTTGGTTCCAAAAGACTTCCTCTTTTTTTCCCAATCTCTTCATATCGCCATGATACAAGCCTTCTTGTTCAAACCAACTGTGTTGTTCGACTTCTATCGAATCGTCAGAGATTAAAGATTGTTCATCATCTTCTTCATCGTCGACAAAAAGAGGTTTTCGTGACAAATCCCTGTTCGAAATATTTGAAGCCCTTGACCCTTCAAGTTTAACTATGCCAGACTTTCTGCGCAGTTCTGGGACTTCAGGCCCAGAAAGTTGGAGTCTAAATTGGGACAACATTAATTTAATTTCAACTAGCAACATTATTTACTTACTTTTCAATTTGTTCCAGTTTCTTGTTCAACTTTTCTAACGTACGATTAATTTCAATTATTTCTTCGTGAAGCGGGTGTTTGTGAGTGCAACAAAAAAGTTTGAATAATCCCGCGAAATTGAATTCAATTGATCCGGCATCGTCACTTGAATTTGCTCCGAAGAACGAAAATGCTTTATGTGTAAGATCTTTTTGTGCTGGTGCCTTATCTTTCCCTTTATCCTTTTCATCCTGATAAAAGACATATTTATAGTGATTTTCAAACATGTAATTATATTGTTTACCTTTTTATCGGTTTTCATGACCGTAACTTCTCGAGTACCCCATGACACATTATTCATGTTAAATACCGAATAGATAACTAACAACATGTACATACTAGGTACAGTTACGTAGTAAATTACTCCATATTTGAGACAGTAGAACTCGCTTGGATGGAGCATTGCTGTTGCAATAAATTCTCCGGCCATCACGAAAAAGAACAGGGAAGAAGGTGCCAACCAACCATCATCTCTAATTTGTAGAAGTACACCAACCACAACTGCCATCATAATTAATCCGTAAATTGCACTGATTATACCAGCAAAGAAAAGCTAAAAATCAATTTTAGGTTTAGAATAAAAAACTGATTATCAATAATACCTGAGTGTCCGATTTACAAGTTGCACAAATAATTATAAAAGTTAATATTGGTATAATGTTATATCCAAAGCTAACCCACTGACTTAATTTAAATGCTGCTACAAACGCACCGATCAACATGAGGAAGATTGTACCCGGTCCCAATACAGTTCCAACTAAATTCACCATCTGCAATTGGCCACATTAACATCCATAATTTTTACTGCATTTTAACCTACCTGATACCAAATATATGGTCTTGAAATATTTTCATTCACGCTCACTGTACGTTTGTAGTCGGATAGAAGATCAATAATATTTGCAGTTGTAGAAGGCATCCATCTTCTTCTTTGATTATAAAATTCATTGAAACCTTCAGGACAATGCGTATAAGAATCGGACGCCGCGGAGTATTCTACCCTGTACCCCTGTTGAAGTAATAAAGTACACAACCAACGATCTTCCCCTTGATCGTACTGTACATAATGTAAAGGTTCCGTTGATACCGTGGTATATTTTTTCATTACTGAATCGTCCATGAGGGCCCCACCTCTAAACAAAGAGAAACAACCTGGACTACAAAGTACGCAACCAATTACGTGTTCAGTGGCTTTTTGCAGCCAATGACCAACTGCATATTCAAAAGTTTGATACCAAGCCTAAAATATAAATTACAACCAAAAAGTACATGAAATTAAACCATCAATACCATTGCTCCAGAACCTATTGGATGAATTCTTCCACACGCTGCCCCCAAGGTTGGATTCCTTTTCATTAGATCAACTAAAAGATGAACTGCTTTAGGCTGAAAATCAATATCACCATCCAAAGCTAAAATATATGTGTTATTGGCTCTGATTTGTTTTTCGTCCGGAGTCCACTCCGATCTTTCAATCAGTCTATGCCCCAAGAGGTAGTACATGTACATGACCTGAGACCACCTCTTTTTAGGCCTGATCTTCGCTTTGTCCTTTAAATGGGCAATCATTTGGTTGCCTCCTGGAAGAGTCCAGATCAAACGACCTCCGTACGGAGTGATCATCTTTACTGGCGGCTTAACTTTCAGATTTTCCATTGTATGGACTTCTCGAGCTGCATCATCTACAGCACCAATCAAATCTGTTACGAATTTATTAACTAGCGGATCGTTGTCGGTTTCCGACTTTCTTATGAATGCGTCGTCAAAGAAAACGTGAACTGGAAAATGTAAATTAGTGATGGTATACCATAGTATTCATAAAGGAAACGCACTTTCAAGTTCGTAGTACTTCTCATCATTGTCGAACCTCTCTTTTATTTTCTTTTGTTTAAATTGGTCGTGATCCAAGCGCATTACAGATTTAAGGAACTCCATCATTTCTTCTCGGGTTTCATGCCACATAGTGCCACAAGCGTATATTCTTGTGTAATGATGTCCCTTATCGGAGTCATTTACAACTGCTATGTGTCCACTTTCTAAAATGTGGATAGGTTAACATGTACCTAAGTAGTTAATTTTTGCTTAATTACCATCACCGCTATCTTTAACTCTGTTATCTGGATGATTTCTTCTTCTATTTAAAGCTATTGATTGGTCTATAAGGAATGCGTCATACATCGGTTTATAGAATAAAGTCTCTGTAGAACCAAGTTTGTCTGAATAACTGGGATTCCAAATATGTACTGTGATCCACGTTTGAGAGAACAACCTATAATCCATCTACTAGTAGGCTATAATTGGTTAATTGTTATAATATTTACCAAAACAACCAAACCCAAGAGTACTGTGACCCTACAAAGTCACTAAAGAAATATATTGTTGGTGTATTATAAAATAGATACGAGGGAATGGTGCCAGAAAATGCACAAACATCTTCGTTATAAGCTCCACTCATTCCAATTAAAATACACAGAAGCACTGGTACTGTAATGTTTATGGGCAATGCGAAACTGAAATCTATAAAATTAATGAGTTATTAAGTAAATTGCACATTTTTCGATCATACTTTGGATTAAAATTTTACAAGAAAATTTTGCAAAGGCATAACAAATGTAAGTGGTGAGTACGTTAATCAACCATACCCATACGGGTGTGAGTACCGAAGGTTCGACATACAATCCTGTGCTTAGGCTTATGGCATCGTCAAAATTAATTGTGCCGGAACCCACAATTGGTTCGATCTAAAATGAAATCATTAAGGTTTCAAGTGGGTTTTTATAATAGTATACTTTTACCTCGACATAACTGATGTTTCTTGATGAAAATGCGTTACCAAATTCCTCAAACAAAAACCAAGCCTCACCCTCTCTGATAGAAAGAATCACTATAGTTGTAATAAAGAATATAACACATTTGATTGGAGCCAGAAATGCGTATACGTAATAAGTGTCGTTTTTCCATTTCAATCTATTTCTTGCGTAGTCGCTGAAGTAAGGGGATTCTTTGGAAACAAAATTTTGCCACCAACCAACTGATATGAGAATAATCGAAACTGGAATGTTGTAAAGTATGGGTTTGTCTTCAACCAAGGGCCAAGCTACAAAAGCTACAGCTTGAGCTGCCAAGCTTATGATATCCATAGTCATCAACAGCACACTTTTATTACATTGTTGATCTCTGGTCAGGAAAGCTTTGGAAAAAATAATTTTAGTTTTTTTCTGCTGAAATTCTCTGCAAATAAACCATTACCTATCAATCCGGGTACAAAACAAACGGCGTTTGTTAACATAGCCCCTTTCACTACATCCAATTCCGGCAAGACTATAAATATTAATATGGCGCTACCCACTGCAGGCAACGCTTCTGTGAAGAACAACGTGATCCATTCGGAAATTTTTATCTTATTAGATATGCTTTTAAAGAAATAGAAACGAAGAGATCTCACAAACGTGCCGAGTTCAGGTACAAAGTAGGCAAATATCAACATCCAAATCCACGACACTCTTTCTTCAACCGGAAGTGTTACTATGAATTGCTGACTTTTGTAAATTGCTGTAATTTTAACAAGTAAGATAAGTTGGTTACATTTATTTGTAATGGAGACTAAGTCAACTTTGAGCAACTAAGCATCTTACCAAGAGGTTCGCAGTAATATCGGGTGGTGTTTTTCTTAATTTGAGATGTCATAAAAAGCAGCGTGCCTTTCGACAGGACCGCGGCACCTAACACTACAATAAATGTAACAATGTACGTGACCACTTTTAGCACAATCACTGAATTGTCTATGACTTTGGTACTAGCGACGGAACCGATTTCCACCTTGCGTGGCGGATCCTGGAACGCATCCCAAGTGAGACTGAAACACGATTACCATTTTAAAATTGAAACTTCACAATTTTTTCAACACTTACTCTTTATAGTGTGATTTGTATTGATTATCTGCGCCGTTGTTGTCGGCAGGGAATCCCCTGCGGGTCACAACCATGGCCTGAAAATATTGTTGAAGTATGTAAGGAAGACCAACTAATAAATTACTTAATTAGATTTATAATATAAAGATATAGATTAAAATCAGAAGATATTTGATTAAAAATGACTTATTTAATTTTATCATCATGGTACTAAAATTATTATTGATAAAAATGTGTTTCAAGTTCATATCTGCAATAACATAAATAACAAAGGATCAATTTTGTTGCCCTAATTTTAAAACTCCAAACTAATAATGTGTAAATAATTATATAGATAGTAAATTTATTTTAAAAATGCCTTAATCCTTTCAAGAACTTTTATTAGGCAAATAAGCAAATATCCACAATATTGCTTTAAAATAAAATATTTTTTATCAGTTGAAAGAATACTTACGAAATTCTTTTATTAACCAGTGCTGTGTCTTAGTAAATTTTATAGTTTCCTCCTTATTTTATATGTAACTAATTACTAGTTGTTTAAACAACACATGTTTTCAGTTGCAATTAAAGTAACATACTGATTATAGGTTTGATACGAGTATGATAAGATAGAACATGTGTTTTATTTTAAAATGTATTGAGAAACCTGCAATCAATTTTAGCCATTGTCTATAAAGACATATTGATTAGATAAGATTATTAAGAAATACTTGAAATTCTAGAAATATTCATAATAGTATTTACGGAAAATGTAGCAAAGTTTACAATAGTCATAATATATTTTCAAATATTAAACTATAAAAATAATATAAAAAACATAAACTAAGTAAATGTAATTAATGGATGACACCTAAAAATAATTTTTTGTTTAATAATTTCGTCTAATCTTTATCAAAATGATTGATGAGACGTGTAGATTTTTTCTTGGTAATTTTAGTTATAAATAATGGATTAAATAGATTAACAATCTTATTTTTTCAAATCAAATAGTGTATATTTTAATAGTTAGTCATTCAGGCTCCATTGGAAATTAATTCTATTTTATTAATTTTTTAGTCTTGCTTTATAAATGCATATTATTATTAAAAATTATTAATATTAAAGTTATTTTTTAAGTGTTCCATACGGTATTAATTATATGATGAAAAGTAAAATAATTTGGTATGAAATGAATTATAGTAATTTGTAGAAAGTACTATTAAAATGGGACTAATAGATAATTTAGTAAAAGTTTTTAAATTACTATAATATAGCTAATTTAATATTATATCCTTAATAATTCTTATTGTTGTAGTTATTATACCAGATAATGTGTAGACGTAAAATGCTATTTGAATTTTTTACGGTTGTTTCATTCCCAATAAAATAATAATGAGGAAGGAGTCATCGTTTATTTGTTAACTACATAGTACTTAAAAAAATGCAAGAGACAGAAAATTATCACATTTTATTCACAAATTAAACTTTAATCTTATCGAAATAGACATTAATAAGTAAATTGTTGTGTTATCCATTTTTTGTATTCTAAACATCATCGTTCCCTTTTAAATGATTCACAAATATCTAAAATTATTTATTTATTGAATTAACACATCTAAGACCCAACCGTGACTTAAACCGAATACCCTTTGAAATTTACATGCCGAAAGTTCAGTGACTAAGAGCGCTTTGGCCCCGAGGACATTGCATTACGCATTCTCTGGGTGTCGTCGTCGGAAAACCAGCGTCGCCGTGGTCGAACGTCCGCGAACGAACTCCAACCAACCTTGGAAGCCGATATCGAAAGAAATCCAATTCGCGCACCGTTGGGAAAAATCGAAAACGAAAGTTAGTTCAATTCATAATTTTATGAGTGCGTAATTTAACGATAAAGCTATTTTTAATTGGACCTACTTAAGTGCTTTATCGTTGCTGCAGTTTTTATTTTTTTCGTCCTGTGCTATACAACAATCAATGATAAGTTTTATTACGAGACAATTAAATATTTCGACGGTCGCACAATAAGATTTACAATTTGATTATCCTAAAACTTACACTATCGCTCATATGTGGAGCAACTAATTAGAAAACAATCATTTTATTAAAAGATTCTTTTTAATTTAAATTAATTTTATGATTATTAAATGTCCAAACAATTAATATCTCCCTTTATATACGGATATCTTTATTTACATAGTTTTATATAACTTCATTAGTAAAGAAACTAAACCGTATATTCAACACAGTTTATTTTATAATTTATTTGTATTTTCGACATTGTTCCTTAAAGCTAAAAATGCCTGAAGGTGTCATTAATCAATACAAATTAAACAACAAACTTTAGAAAAGTTCCGGAATGGTGAAAAGCAGAGTAAAATTGCAGTGATTTAAATGTTTACTGATCACGACCCTTTTATCAGCACACCCCACATAAATCAAGAAATAAACGATGTCAGGGTGAGTAGCATAAAACGAAAACTAAAAGAAACTGGTCTCTATGGTAGAAAATCAGCAAAGAAACCCTTTATTTCTACAAAAAATAGAGAAACCAGAATACTTTTTTGAAGAGAACATATGAACTGGTTTTCCTGATGAAAATCGGTTCCAATTATTCCAATCTGATGGCATTTCATGGGTGAGAAAACCAATTAATGAAAGGTATAATCTCAAGAACATTAGACCTACTGGAAAGCATGGTGGAGGAGCAGCAGGAAACATCAGGATACCCAGTTACAAGTCGGATATTGGATCCAGATATAGCTACAGCGACAGACTACAATATATTTACTTTGGCCTCTGTACGATTGAGTTGAGTGAGACAACAACAATTCTTTTGCAGTAGGTTACTTGGTAATCTTATAGAGTTTATAAGGATGAATTAGTGAATGATCAAGACAGCAGCCAAACACGTCTATTTGTAAATACATAATTTTGTAAGAGGGAACATCAAGTATTTAATTTTAGATATCATTGTTTTTAATTAATATTACTTAAGTGCTTATCGTTACTGCAATTTTAACTTTAAACAATGAATGATAAGGTTTAGTACTTGATACTTTGTTACTATTCAAAGAAATTCCAACTCCTCAAAATTAAAAAAATTCCTGCAGTCTAATTACTTCAATAGCAGCCGAGCCGTTTCTCCCCACTATGCGCCGGGTACCGAGTCCCAAAGACAAACTGAACGAGAGAAAGTACCCACGAACGGGGGACCCTAACTATGTGCACATTCATACGAACCAGCCGCAGCAGTGTTTGACGGTACCCGCGATGTGCACGAGCGAGTGAACGAAGTTTTTCGGGTAATCATAATAAATTTCTTGGTGCGGGAAATCATGTAAAGTACCGTGCGAAACTATGAACGTTCTAGTGTTTGTCGGCCTGCTGCTGCTAATTACCACGGGTGAGTGGATATTCGATGGCCTAGTGAGCTAGTTTTGCCATACGGTTGGCTTAGAAATCGAACGGATTCTGTGTTATTGTTCCACGGGCTCGCTTTGCGATGCGGGGAAAATTATTTATGAATCGGTAACAGATGCACATTTTATTTTTTTAATCGGAATGATCGAAGTACCTGTTTTAATCGAGTTGTGTTGTTTTGCAACATGTTACTTCGAGGGTCTAATTCGCTTTCATTGTCGTTTCACAATGGGATAATTAAAACAATCGTTTAAAACGCAGGAAACAATGTAAAATTCTTAATCAATCATCGTTATTACTTGATAAATTAAAAGTATGATTCATTACCAGTAATAGATAAGAAATAGCCTATCTTTACCAATTTTGTGACAATTTTTACTGTATATCTCTATGGATGCATATATTTATCACATATAATTTAGCTTATTTCTTATTTCTAACGTTTAAAGATGATTATAAAAGTAAAAGTATTATAAAAGTTATTAATAAAATTTTTACTTGATTAGGTACCTACCTACATCATAATTGTCTGCCACAATATACAATATTTTATATTCTGAACATTTTTTATTATGCTACAATAAAAAAGAACATATCTATGTACCATACACGTTATTCAAATTAGACAACTGGAATAATAAAACATAAAATTCTTGAAATTTTATTTGTCTCCATGTGAAGGACTTAAAGGACTGTAGAATCTCATTTAACACTGTGTCAAAAAACCATTGTCACACACAAAATATTTGCATTCAAATAGAAAGTTGAGTCAATGAATTGGTTACTCATTAAGGTTTCATAAAACTTCCTCATCAGACGAAAATTTCGGCACAAATTTGACCATGATCGTGTGACATTTCGTATTACCAGTTTCAATTTCAATGCCAAATAACTGTAGCAACAAAGAACAAGATTAAGTTTTTATCAATCACCCTGACACCGCCTATAATATTTCAATCACACACCGGTTTCCATTAAAAAAGATTGATAACTCCGTGAAACAAACGCATTTGCCAAAAGAAAGCTGAATTCCATTTATAAGCATAAAAAAATTGAAACCATTAAGTAAATTGTGCCCTCAATTATAAATCAATTAATGGCAATTCTTCCGCAATTATTATAAAAATGTAGAAAGTATTTCGAGACGGACAATGAGAAACCGAGCGTTCGGATTTTATTTGCGTTACTGGGTAAATTATATGCGTTAAAGAAAAACTATTTACGACCGTAACAAAGAGGCACGTAAAGAAGTGAAAGCATTTCAGATTGGCGGTTGCCGATAAATAAAAGGAATGAACCTGCGGCGCCGGGAGAACGATTTTCAATTTTCAAAACAATTTAAAACTTGTTAACAACACGACCCGTCGACGAACGCAACACGGCCGTTTCTTATCATCGTTCCCGGCCTGAATTCGTTCCCGTTCAGCAGCGGCTGGATTTTCTCTTGATTTACATTCCGAGTAACCCGCCCGGCCGCCTTAATTGGCTTGACAACTTGTATAACTGTATTATACAATGCAATTATGATTTTGTTTTTGATTGCGTAATGTTCTCGATGAATTAGCAATTGATTACTTGCACTCTGCCTTTACAAGGATCTTTGTTATATAAATATTAGCCAGTATTGATTCAAAAGAATGTTACGTTAGGTAATTTTAATACACAATTGTGCAGTCTGGGTAACGGAGTGTAATAATAGTTTAGGTGATGGTTGAGATTCCTTTGTTCATCGGAAGAGTACCTTAAAATCACATTGTTTTAAAGGTGTTCTTAAAAAGGAGATAGGTACAAAACCAGAACAGACACAAACACCTACATGGTACATAGTTTTTTATATCAAAGTTGTTGACTTTCGTATGATTATTACATATCTGCAGTTGATAGAATTTGTAAATATGTTTACAAAAGTACATTTCGAAGTAACATGACATTTTATTACAAAAAATTGTTTAGACCCAATCAGATACATCTTTTTTTAATCATCAGACATGTTCTTCCTTACGTCAGCAATTTTATGATTACAATTGAACATAGCTTTTTGTGGAAGGTACACACAATTTATTGCTTGTTAAATTCTTGATTATCTGTAATCAAGAATTTACATTGAAAGGCACTTAATAATCGTTATCTTCCCCTCAGTCCCCCATCAATAATCCGACTGAGTTCATGCTTAAAATAATGTTTTCAGGACATTGTCAGGAGGACGATGGCCCATACAAAGGGAAATATTTAGGAAAACTCAATTCATACCATCACCAAGTCTCCGGTGATGTTTACGCAGTCGACGAATATACGTTGCTGTTGAAGTCGTTTAGTTACGACGGGAACGGTGCCGACACATTCTTCTGGGCCGGTGCCGCCAACCGGCCAGGTCCACAAGGGTTCATTGTAACTGATGAACATGGAAAGTAAGTTACGATTAGTGCCCTGTCAATTAAACAAACCGATCAAATAATGTTGTTGCAGAACCAACGTTTTGGACCGTTACTTCAACAAAGACTTCACCCTAACTTTGCCTGACAACAAAAAAATCACCGACATCAAATGGTTCGCTATTTACGACATCTGGAGTCAGAACACGTTCGGTGACATCTACATACCGGAAGAGTTCGAACCTCCCACCAAACAAAAGATCTCTCAGCTTGCCGGAAAGAAAAACGGCGTTGTTTCTGAAGTGGTGGAAATTTTAGATGCCAAAAGGATTAAATTACAAGACTTCACCTATGACGGGAAAGCTCAGCAAGCTTATTTCTGGGTTGGAGTTGGACCTCAGCCAGCTTCGAAAGGTTTCAAAGTCCCTGACGAATATGGATAGTACGTGACGGTTTATTAACATCAAATAAATATTAATGAAATTATTTTAGTTTGGACCCTTTGAGAGAGTACAAAAATGAAACTATAATCATCGAACTTCCCGGGGATTTAACGATATTCGAAATTGATTGGTTAAGTATATTCGACTTGGCCAACAACGATAATTTAGGTTCAATTCTTATTCCTGAAGCCCTAAACGTACCACCGTCTCTTATAAAAATCATAGTAAGGTCCGCAATGTCACGCCCTTCATAATCTTAACAACAATTTAATTGCAGCCACACAAAAATGATCTCCCGAACTGCTTACAACTGCACAAGGACTATCAAGTATCCTGGGAAATATTTGGACCTCAAATAACCATTCAACTAGCTGGACAGGTGGATGAAGACGAATATTTGGCTTTCGGCATATCAGGATCTCCAGACACAAGTCAGATGTTAGGATCAGATGTAGCTATAGCCTACATCGATGGTTACAGAGGCTTCGCCACTGACTACAATATAACTGCTTTGGCCCCTGTAAGATTGATTTGACAACAAACTACAGGAATCTAATCATTTATTTGCAGTGTGTAAAAGTACTTGGACAATTTAAAGGAGTATGTAAGGATGAATTGGTGGGTGGCCAAGATAGCAACCAAATGAACACAGCCATCAGAGAAAATGGTATAAACATCATCACCTACAGGCGACAGCTGATTTCTCGTAAGTGCCTTCATACTATTGTTAAACACTAAAGGTGATAGTAATATTTTTTTTTATTTAGCTGATAATGGTGATAAAGAGTTTCCGAGCGAAGGCAAAGTTTTCATAGTGTGGGCAATAGGAAAACTGGATCAAAACAAAGAACCAGCCTTCCACGACTACTTCCCAAAGAATAATATCAGCATAGAAGTAAGCCCGAAAGAACCCCAAAACACGTGTTTTTCTTTCACCAAGTCCGAACCGGAGCCTCAAGAACCTTGGCCCACTGCGCAAATCTTCGATAAAACAATACGAGTGTTCAACGCATACATCGGCCCAGCTGGTGGCAAAAGAGCGTATCAATCCTTGTCGGGTAATAAAATAACGTAATAAAATTGATCGAGTTTCTACTTTCTTATTATTTAGGACACACGTCTACCGGACTGGCCTGGTACGTTAATGGTTATATGGCACCTGAGCTCTGGCTTAGAAGAGGCTTGACGTACGCATTTAGAGTATTCGGCGGCAACAATCCCCACAGTGCCGAACATTATCATCCGCTCATCATCACCGACGAACAATACGGTGGCTTCGATAAACTGAGCGACGATTTACAGTCGAAGATTAGGGTTTTGGCCGGTGTGGAATACTCGAGGAGGGGAAGACCAAGGGCAACAGTCAGTAAGTAAAACCGCAATAACCACCAAAACGAGTATTTTCAACGTTTTATTTACAGCTGGTCCTTTGTGTCTCTCAAAACACAAACCAGGTAAAGATAGTCGGTTGGACGACACGTTCTTGAATTTCAAGAAGTTCAACAGATCGTTAGAATACAGCTGTGAACAAGGTGATCCTGGAATACTCGAGTTCACACCTAACTCCTCTTGGCCCGATATTGTCTACTATAATTCCTTCACCCAGGGTAACATGGGTGGTAAAATACATATCATCGACAGCTACAGTGCAAGAACATCATCGGCAGTGTCACATTTGTCCAACATCTTAATAGTCTGCTCTCTGTACTTGTTTGTTAAACAATTCGTGTGATTGTTTATTTAAGCAACCGTTAACACTGCCGAGTTGCGGGGAATAAAAGTGCATTCTCTGTGATGGTAATTTACTAGACTTTTAGCTCAGTCTGGTTTCAATTATTTATATACTAGATACAAGTTGTATGTAATATTTAATTAAATAAATTTGTATATTATTGTTACAAGCGTTTTTTATTGTACTATATAAAAACATCATTTTGTAAGTTTGGAATAAGAATTGAAGCATGAATTATTTAATTATAACCATTTGACATACTCATGACTTCTATTATCTGTCAAATCTCTTTTTGTACAACATCTCATACACAACTCAAAATTATTGGTAAAAAGTCGCTTTAACTTACTATGAGCAGTAGCAATGGATGCACAGATGTAGTACATGGTCAAACTGTTGTCAGTGATAACTATGGACTTGATGGATTGGACACTATATCAGAAACTCTAGTAGACGAGGTCTGTGTCTTTTCAATATATGTTGGTGTTTTGACCATGTTCTCTTAGGTATTACCAGATACATCATCTAATTATTCAGCATCTCCAGATGAATCAAATCGCCTCATATCCCTTATGGTACCAAAAATAGCCACATGGAATGAACAAAATAGCAAATTATTGGAAAAAGATAACGTACGAACAACATCCTCAATAGGTTTGAATTAATAAAACCTCGTTACTTTAATAGATTTAACGATTTAAATTATAGATTCGTCTATATATCAAAATTCGGATAGTGATGAACTGGATCAGAATGACAAACCACAGTTGTCCAGAATTTTGAAACGGATTACTTGTAAATCAAACTCTGAGGTACACTTTTAAATTTTTATTAATTATTTATTAATTCAAAAATGTCGGTAACAGTCCAAAACTTCAACTGATACAATATGCCGGATATGCCATGGAGGCGAGAGTAGCGACGATCTGGTGAAGCCTTGCAAGTGTCGTGGTACAGTGGCCCTAGTCCATTTGAAATGTTTGGAAAGATGGCTCAGAGAGTCCAGTCATAGTAACTGCGAGCTATGTCAGCATCACTATAAAATTATACGACAACCGAAGTTTGTATCACAGGCATGACAATTATCCTCTGATTACAACTAAAATTTTTAGGTACAGCATTATTAAATCTATTTTTGTCTTTCTGCGACATCCTGGAACACATTTAAAAGAAATTTTAACTGATTTGTTGGCCTTTTCGCTGTACACTCCGTCTGCGATTGCTTCGACCTACATGTTAATGATGATATGCGAATCACTCTTAAAAAACAATATTATTGTCAGTGGCTCACTCTCATCCCATCTGATTGCTTTTTCAGCGGTGTTTGGTGAGTTTTATTATCTAAATGCTTTAATAATTCCATGTATTTTTAACTACAACCTTTATTTATTATTCCCGTGGCTTAGAATCTAGAAAAAGTTTAATTTTATATAAAATATGGATATGTTTAACTAACATTTTTTAGGAATGGCAGCAGCCATATCTAGTTCTTATTGTTGTTGGGTGTTATACCGTCTACTAATTCATTTTTGGGTTTGGAGAAAATGGTACCAGTCTACAGTGGATATAAAACTGATTTTATGAAAAAATAAAATTACCAAGCCAATTAGTTCAAAGAACTAATGCTATATAAAGGTATTATTCCTGTTTTATTCGTAAAAGTAGCATAAAGAACGGGGTAGTTATGTTTAACATATCCATATTTTTACATACACATATCTACCTCCTTCTTTATAAACTGATAATTTGAGAAGTAATGTATCCATATTTCAGGCATAGCCGCCATAGACTTTACTTATTCCTGCTGGATCATGTCACTAGCAGAGAAACACTACAACGTTTGGAGTGACTGGTACAAGAAGAATTTAAAACTCAAAGTTGTCGTTTCGAAACTGGACACTAAAACAGTCAAAAGGAAAAAACCAAGGAACACTAAATATCTGAAACGATCCAACAAAGTCTAAATCCAAACGGTGGTGAACTGATAAGTAGAAGTGGTGGTGCAAATAAAAAATTTCGAAAACGATTTGAAAATTTTATTTACACTAAGAATCACAAGTAACATTTAAACAGTAGGTACATTTGTCCAAACCAGTAAAATTTAAGGAACATACCAATAAATAAATAGGAAATCGGAAATACATCATTCTCAACAATTATTAAATTTTAAACATTTTTCTATATCAACAAGGAATATAATCTCTTAATCAAATACTATCACTGTAATCATTCACGGAAAACGTAAATTGGACTTTACCGGAACAGTCTTGTTTAGGACGCACTGAACACACTATTTTTTTGATATAAAAACAACCCTTGTGATAGTACAAAATTCCCTAATTTAGAAAATTTAATAAAGGTTTTTTCTATCTATTAACGAATGCTACAGTCTATGTTTGAAAATAGCATATACAGAGCTAAATATTTGTATTTTGTTGAGGAATATTGTCGAAGTATGATTTAACAGTTGAGAAGTTAATGAGATTTCTTATAAATATTATACAAGAATAAATATTCGTTTTGATTAAATGTTGTGTTACGTAAGTTTTTGGAATGTGTCTTAGTTTTACATAAAGTCAAGTATACCGAGACGTTGCTATTGATGAAGACATCATTCGCAATTTTTGGCCTAATCACTCGTTATTTAATTATACAAATATTTGAAATTTTAAATGACCACAATTTAAAACTGTGATTAACAGTAAACTAATACTTTTGTCACTGCAGTAAGAAAACTTGCTTGCCATGACAAAAGCCACATCAATGCAATTACAAAACGATTAATTGAAATCATGTATTTCGGATGGTGTTCCCTAACCAGAAAAATAACATACACAGACACCAATTGTTTTGCAGTTGATCTGTGCTTTTGCAGAACCAATATATACCTTCTGAAGACATTAATACAAAATTGAGTAACAAGATAGACTTGCGCGGCCTCTTAGATATGGATGAAGATGATTCCCAGCCTCATATTTTAAATAAATAATGGCCATTATGTTGCCCTGGGTGAAAATATGCCCAACCAATCTCTACGCCTTGAATGTTCGTACCACCCTTATCACATACTGGCGACAGATGGGACACTCAGCCAACTTTTTACCGCATTCTATGCATGTGGCGATATGTCCGCACTCTAACAGTACGCAATCCAACGGCCCGTCCATACAAAGCTTGCAGAGATCTTGAATATTTTCGGGTAGTTCTGTAACGGAGTCGAATTAATACCATAATGACTGAGTTTAATGTGCACTTACCTCTGTGGAGCTCGTTGTTATCTATCCACAGACGCACAGCCCTCTCCAACAGTTCGTTTTTCTCTACGCACCCCTTGAAGTCTACTCTATTCAGCGTCAGCAGCTGTTTCAGCTGCTTTGCTGATAGACTGCTGAGTTCATCCACTTCTTGAAAGTCAGACAGTTTCGGATACTTAGGCGGCAATGGACTTCCACTAGGCGTCTCCTCCTAGAACAAACAAAACATTAACAAACACCACCGGCACACTTCAAATTGCTACCTTTTTGATTTCTTCGCTCTGCGCAGGCGCAGTCGATGTGGTAGGCTGAGGTTCAATTGTAGTAGCCGCATCGACCGCTGTTTCCACGTTAACGGTCTCCGATGTGTGTTCGAGTCTGACGTTGAATTGTGACGCTTCTTCTGATGGAGGCGCGGACGGTTGGGGCGGGGCGCTGTGATGGGGCGGGAATGACGTCCTGGGTTGTTGATGCGTCGGCGACAGGTCGGGCGGACGTGGAGGTGGGGACGATGATGTGGCGCCTTTCGGTCGGCTGTTACGTTGTTCCGGTGATTGAGGAATTAGCGAATCTGCAAGTGTGCGAAATAGTCAGGAAATCTTATTTTTATAAATGGGAAATTTTGTTTACAATAGCACATACAGGGTAATTTTCTTTTTCTTTGGAAATTCATGGAAAACCGGGAAAGGTATTTAATTTAAAATTCTTATTGCATTTATCAATGACCTATCTTATGAAGAGTCATTATTAGTTCTCCCAAATTTTATACCGAGTATTCATTCTTTACGTTTAATTTTTTGCATTCTAAAAATATCAATAATTTTCATCATCAATCTGTCAATTTTTTAGAAAAAAAAAATAATTACTCATTTCATTTACAACTACATGTTGAGTTTAAAAATTCAAAAATATACAGGATATTCCTTTGAAAATAACAAAATTGATGACACTTCCGGCAAAACCAGGAATGAAATTTTCTTCAAAATAAATAAGATGGTTATTCAAGTCAAATTATAATTACTATAAAAATTTCAAATCAATAACTTGATCAGTTCTCTATAAACTTCTAATGAATAAGGTGAATCACTGCACAGATGTACAATAAAATTATCTTAGATATTAGTCAAAGTATGTTAATTCATAGGTTCAAAAATTCGATTCACATCAGATTCAAAAAATTGATATTCACTAGATAATAGAAATATTTAAAAATCATTTTTAATTATAAATTATTAAATTTTATAAAATGGTTTAGTGATGTATTATTTTTAAATGTTAATAATAATCAAAAACCAAATTAACATACATATGATTGTCTACAAGGCAATGACATTATAAATATTTAAACATATGTGTGCGTCAAAATACATTAATTTAATAAATGTTAATTGCAGACTGATTCTTTTCTACGTTTAATATTTTAACTCGAGAAATTGTTACCAACAATCAAACGTTTGTTATTTTGTAAATATGTTGTACCTTTTCCACAGTAAAAACACCAAAAAATCATCTTCTCTTATCTAGACTGGATAACAACACTGAGGTTATATATCATTACTAATCAATGTGAAACACAATAATGTTATCACTCCCCACCTATTTATAGATATATTATGATAATATTAAATGTCCAAATACTACATCATTTTATGAAATGAATGAATTCTTGGAATTATAGACAAACTGCAACACTAGTAGAAAATAATTTGGGGCTAACTCATTGTACCTCATAAATTGGTTAAATTAGTATATAAATTTAATGAGATAACAATAATAAACAAAAATAAATAAACGTCTCATGTAACAAATAAAATATGTGATTTATGATTTGCATACTATGATCCCAAAAAAATAAACAAAATATTTAATATTTAAATTCAATATTTAAACAGGTTTGATATGGGTAAATATATACTGCAGGCGCCACTTGTTAATAAATATTGATTATCTTATACATGTAAAAACAATTGATACATTTATAAATCAATTAAAATATTAAAATCTCACCTATAAATTGATTGATTTGCGCTGTTCCCCCAATATTTGCAGTCACCTTTTCCACAAATCCTTTTTTAGGCTTTTGAGGAATATGTTTGTTGCACAGCAAGTCGACTAGTTCCTGTTTTTCTGAAATTTATTTAGGGTTAGTCAGTAAAACATACAGTTTCTAATATATATCAAACAAGTATAACTAAATTTTATTTTATATATTTACTTTTATTTCAATATAGATACAATAAATTTAAAAATTGTAGACTGATTTTGTTTGTTACAGGTGAATCATAACATTCCAAAAAAAAAAAAAATTCAGACAAATTGAATTGAATCATTATTTCTTTGAAACTTTGGATGAGAGAAATATTTGTGATTTCATGTTCATGTACATGTTACTCACCCACTATTCCATAGGTGGATATATTGTTCTTGTTCAAGTATGCTTGTAAATCCTTTGGCTTTAATTCCATTAGTTTGACTCGATCAGGTGGTCTTTTTAAGAGAATCATGCATTTGTCACAATACAATATTCTAAAACACCACCATGTAAACATACGAACATACACAATCTGGCATTACCATACCCATCCCATTTTTTTAAGCACTTATTGCAATATTTATCATCACACTCTCCGCATTTTATTTTCCAATTTAGCAAATTAAAATCGGATCTACACCTTGTGCAGGGCATTCTAATAATGCAGAAATTATAACCACAGATAATATACAAATACAATTAACAGAATGGAATTTAATAATTATAACATTTTAACCAAGTGTAAATAACATCAAACTATTGTTATATACGTTCTAAACTATCACAAAACTAGCATCTTAATGACAAAACAAAAATAAATATTTGACAGATGTACAGGCTGTACAGCTGTTTTATACCGATGGTATGTTGAGAACCATAGGCGGGATCACAAGAGTTTCTGGTAAAACAAAATTTCAATATTAAAATATAAAACATGTTAAAAATCTCATTCAAGTGTAATATTACAATATATTTGTACAGAGTAATATAAAATGATAAGGATTATATTTTAATTTAGAATGCCACAAATTCTTCCACTTTTATTCTTTAACTTTTATTTAATACTTCTCCAAACATGAGCAGTCTGATTAGAGAAATCTCAAACTGTTACTATTAATATATTTCCATAATACATCAGTCATTATTTACATTTAATAAAAATTTAAATTTCAAATGTAAACTGGGTTGCCTATATATGATAAGCAATATATTTTACATTAATACGTACTATTAACAAACAGGGATGGATCTATGTTTAATGGGATATTTATTAAATAAAAAATGTATAATATAACAATATATATTAATAGTAGAAACAAATTTACAACAACTATCTTTCACCATTTGATATTTAAGGCATTTGTTGCTTTTTGAACCTCATGGTACTGAGTATGCAAGACAGAATTGCATTTATCACTCTCTTGACCACCTAACCAGGACTCATACAGTTCTAATACAATTTTGTTTTCTTCAGGGCTTTTAATTGGAAGGCTTTTATACATTTCTTCCAACTCTGTAGATAACTCCTTAATGGATACACCATCCTTTGGTCTCACTTGTGCTCCCCCATTCAAACAACCTAACATCAACATATTAAAATTCAAAATTGATTAATACTAGATATTTTATGTTACCTGATGGACATGCCATAACTTCAACATAGTGATAAACAGATTTGCCCCTTTTTAATTTTTGTACCAAATTTTGTATATTTCTGAAACCATTGGCAATTGCAAATCTTAAAAGTATTTTTCCATCTTGTTCCAAAATTACTTCTTTAAAATCTTGGTTTCTACAACATACAAATTCAGTTTATAATAAATTGTGGGTTTGAAAAAAAACCTTAAGGTTTTGTATTGCAAGTTAATTCCTTCAATACCAAACAACTCTTTGGCAGCAAACTTAAAAATATGATCTGAATATCCACCAGAACCAGAACCAATATGACAAGTCAAATTTGGTAAAATTTCTGTTGATTCTTGTTTCAAAAGCCATGGCTGTGAAAATGTTGATTCCTCTAGTGTTTCCAATGATATTCGATCTTTGCTCAACATTTGTTCTAATTCAACTAAAATTAATACAAAACTAATTAATTATGAACATGTTAAAATCAAGCAGACACCTACTGGCTGTTATCACACAATCCACATCTCTGGATTGAGTCTGTTGATTAAAAAAGTCTTCTCTGGCAGCCTCTAGCTTCTTATCATAGCATGGCATCACTGTTACATGATAAATAGGTCTGTCACCTAAATTATGACCCACCCAATGTTTTATAAGAGAACCCATTATTTGCTGTGGTGATTTGGTTGTTGAAATGTATGGCAATATGTAACTGCCATGTGTCTTTTCTGCATAGCAAACCCATCCTGGACAACTTGATGCCAGCATAGGAATGATATTTTTAATGCCATCACTCTCTGTTGCTCTATACCTTCTTACAAATTCCCTCTGAGCTTCAAGCAGGGCAAAATCATCTGCCAGAGTCATGTCTACAACTAAATCAGCGCCCAATTGTTTAAAATATTGTGCAAGTTTCCCTGCACATTGATTAGGGGTTAAATTATATCTTATAGCAAGGGACAAAATTGGTTGGATTGATAAAGACACTATTATCAGTTTGGCTTCATTGGTTTTGCCAGCCTGAAATTAACAAATTATATTCCATTTTAATCCTTTGCTAAAAATAACATACCATTTTCAGTGCCTTATTTTCATCAAACACCCTAATGATTTCCTCTTGGCTCTGCTGTGTAACCAAAACACTTTCGGCGGAAGTAATGCAGCCTGAACAAGCCAAACAATCTGCCAAAGTGATTTCAACCTTCTGCAATTTTTGTGAAGACCCATCTTCTTCAATTTGAAAATACGATCCGTCCTCCTGGATGCTAATTTTCGCACCCGTACTGGTTTTCGTCTTTTCAATTTGAACTGGTTTAATGCACTCCTACAACACATTCATAACCTAAAATTATGTATGTTTTTGGAAATTGTGATCTTATTACTTGTGACGGCGTTATGAAGTCGTCCAAGTCCGTTAATTGTAACACACCGCTGAACCCCGACATGTTTATATTAGATTAATTTAATTGAATGTGCGAAATACAAAATGGTATTTGTTGACAATTATCATATGTTAATGTTATTTGAACTACTTTCACGGATAAGGATTCCATATTATGGAATCGAATCTACTGTTCAGCATTTAGTGGTAGATAGGTTTTTTGAAGTTGGCAACAATTTGTTTGTTGAACCAATCGAATTAAATTTCACCGGCGGTAAATAATCCTTCAATTTTGACAAGAAAATTATACTTAATAAACATTTGTTGTTACACGGGGTGGTTTAAAGAATGGCTGAGGAAGAACAGAAAGAAAAAGAAAAAAAAGTTGTACACACATATCCCTTGTGCAGAGTAAGTGACTCACTATTTATTGATTGATTTTTAGAATGGGGTTCTTATAGGGTTGTAATATAATTATTTTGCAGCATTCGGATATGCCTGAAGAGACGCGACTGGAAGTAATGGAATTGGCTGTTACCGCTTGCGAAAAATTTGCTGCAAATAATGAGGTAATTATTAATAAAATATTATTTTCAAAAATTTCTTAGAATTGTTGATTTTTTATTAATAAATAAACAAAAGCAGTATTTATGATTATAACGCACATACTTTACAAGAAAATAATTATAAACAATTTCACATTCATTTTAAATTATCTTAGGCTGCTGCAAGAATGATAAAAGAGGAGATGGACAAAAAGTATGGACCACCTTTTCATGTAGTCGTCGGGGAAGGATTCGGATTTGAAGTTTCTTACGAAATCAATAATTTACTGTACATGTTTTTTGGAGGAAACTTAGGAATTTGTATTTGGAAATGTTGAATAAAGTCCCATTTATATTTTAATAATATTTATTACAATTCAAGTAGATGTATATGTAATGTGATTAATTTTTATATATTATTTTATTATGTAATATATATTCAGTCAATTTCATAGGTAAAGCTAATTCATATATAACAGTAGGAGAAACTTATAACAACAATAGTAACAATAATAAAGTGTGGCATTTTTCTATGTAAAAACTGAATTTGCTAACATTTAAAATCAGTCAAATTAATTAATTTTAAACTTTCCTTGTAAAAGACAATATTAAAACAAAAAGCAGTAATATTAAAGCTTTTTAAAAATAATTAAATCATAATTAAAATACTTTCTGTGGTTATTATGACTTATTAATTAACATTATAGTAAATTGTGTAAAAAATGGAACAACAAAGAATGTCTTACACCCGGGCAGGGGCTAAAATAAAGGCAAATAAAATGGAGAATACAATAAAACTGGTTTTCAAGAACATGAAGAATACTTCGTGACGATTTCTTTAGTAAACTTGGCGAGATGGAATGCAAACTCTCTGATTTTGATGAAGTGGTTTTCAGCTTCTGAATTTTCTCCCTTCAACTTGGCATCTTGCAGGAGAATGCATTCTGGCTCCAATCTGTTGGTGATTTCTATCATTTTTTTAATGATGTCCCTTTCTGAGTCCTAGATTATAATTAAAAAACCCATGTAAGTTATTAAAATTTACACACTGTTTGGTATCTTACTTCAGGTAGATTTGATGCAAGTTTAACAATTGATAATTTAACGTTGACAGCATTTTCACTGCACTCTTGACGTTCAGGCTCTTGAATACTTTTACATAATTGTTGAATACTTCTGGTTATATGTTCAGTACATTCCAAAACAGTTTTCCTGTTATTACAATCATACAAACTTTGTGTGGTATTTCTAGTCTGGTTGTTATTCAGCTTATTCTGAAAAATTATATTAAATAGAAATTTAATATGTGATATATAATGTTGTAGTTACTTGATTTTTTGCGTGTTGCCAATTGGACTTAGACAATCCTTCCCTGGTTTCATACATACTTGTCGGTCGTTGATTTTTATTCATTTTCTGTCTCAACTCGCCTTCCTCTTGTCCATTTCTCTGTAACCAATTGGATTAAATCCAGTTAACAAACAAAACTTCAGTAACAATACCTCTATCATGTTATCAAGAACATCTCCATTATTCCCGTTTGATGCAAAATTCGTATAATTTTTGTTTTGTAATGATAACTGACTCTTCAGTTCAAAATTCTCATTTTGCAACGTTTTCAGGCAATTTCTAAGTTGCGTTACCTCCGATTTTAATTCGGTTATTGTGCTGTCTGACTCCTTCAATCTGTCAGTTAGTTGTTCAATAACTTGATTCCTTTTCAAGAGATTCTTCACCTCAAGGCTGTTCATCTTTTTAGTTTTGTCCAACTCCTGTAAATAAATGTCTTAATAGAACACAGCCAGAAGCTTGTAGTTATTTACCTCTTCCTCATCTGGAACTTGTTCGTAGTCATCGTCGGATGCAACGGAATCATACAGGGGATCATCATCTGAAGTTAAGAGAGAGTATTCTCTTAATTGAGGCATGAAAGCTGGCAAATTTTAAGGAATATTATTTTTTAAAAGTAAATAAAAACGCGTTGTGTTTGCTTTGTGTGATAAGATAACACAATAACAATTTCCATAAAAGGTATTATATTGGTCAAAATTAGAATATTACGGCTACCTTTATTGTTTTTAATGTTCTCCCTTCTCTGGGTCTCCACCAGGAGAGCATAAATTAGAGCTTTTAAGTCAGGTGTCTTAAACATGGCCAATTTTTGCCGCCCTTGATTCCTGGTTGATGACATGGTTGAATCCACTGGCAAAAATGGTGTTTCATTCAAGGTTGTAGTGTCAGCACAACTCAACCAAACTGAAATATTTATTTTAATATATATTGGACAACATGACTAATTATTTTATTGGCTAACCATATGCTTACCATTAAACTGCTCCAAAAAAGAGATGCAAAAGGAGGATAAGTATTAGTAAGCAATATTGTAACTTAAACATTTGTCATCATGCAGAGGAGCTACATAATTTAGAAGTGCCTTACAGTATAATTTACATTTGCTAAAGTTTACTTACTTGCTTCAGTCTCCCTTCTATCAACTTCATCATAAACATCCATGGCCAATTCCTCAAAAACATTATTTGGTAGCTGAAATCAGTTACAAAAATAATTAACTTGATTGTTATGCATGCATACAATTTGAATGTGTACATACTTTTTGAAGTTTGGCAAGAGCGGTGGCATTTGAATAGTACCCAAATTGCGAATCAATGTAATGTTTCCCATTCCAATGATCCGGTTTCTTCATCCACAAGAAATTGCTGAACGTATCCGTGACTTCATACTGGCTCTCCAGCAGTCTTCTGGCGATATCTTTGTTGGCTAGACGCCTGGCAAGGTCCAACGGTGTTTCCAACGCCGAGTTCGGATAACTCGGATCCGCTCCATAAACCAGCAACAGTTCAATTTGTAATTTCTGTTCGTTTTTCACAGCCACGTGCAACGGGGTGTTCCCCTTTTCATCGTGGAAGTAATTCGGATCGGCCCCGGATGCCAGGAGACGGAAGGACGCCTCCAAGTTTGGCGTCCTGACGCTCGCATGCAACTGTTTTCCCAATTCGTTTTCGGCACATCCCGTCTCGTACACGTCTCGATATGCGTAAGCTAAGTGCTTGTGCTTTGCTTTGATGAACTCTTGCTTTATGTTGAGGGAATCTTTTGAGTTTGGCTTCTTTTTGTGGTGTTTCGAGTTGTTCTCCAGAAGGACATGTTCCCAGATGTTGTTAGCACCATTGTTATTTAGAGCATGTAACATCTGGAAATGTTTAAATGTTAAAAATAATGTTTGATACGGACTTTTTACTTTTTGAACTGAGGAAATTAATTAAATTAAGTTTAGCAATCCAAATATAGCAGCATATTTTGTGTGAAAATAAATAAATTATTTAAATAACAGGAAAAAAATAAGTACTTAGTTATAATTATTTCTATGACATGTTTTTAACCTTGCAAGCATAATAAATATTCAAATTTTGTACATTAAATTTGTTACTCATATGTGATGATGTGATCATTCATAAACACATAAAAATTAGTTTGAAGTTAAAACAAATTCACAGAATTTAATGAATGTACAATAAAATAGCCAAAAAGCAACACTAATTATCTTAAATAAGAATTGGTCTTGTGTTTTCTCAAACTATATCCTTTTGTATTCTTAATAACAAGTTTGAACTAACCTGTTGCTGAGAACCAGGCCATGGACTCTTTATTAAATGCTTGACCTGGGAAATGTGCCTCCCCAGACTTCTATGTACACTACAGCACTCCGTGCACAACAAAATTCCTTTGTTTAAAGATGCCCAAGATGCTTCTGAAACAAGAATTTCAGATGGTCACAACTGAAATTGTGGAAATAACATTGTTTTTCAAAATCCTTAAAAATTGCTTTATTTATTTGTGCCAATCTAACAATATACCAGCAACTCATAGATTTTAAGGATCAGATGTTCTTTCAAATTAAATGAGTTGATTAATTAAAACAGGAAAAAACCCACCTAGGGCACCACAGTCTCCACAAGTGTCGACATTGTTGCGGGATTTAGTCCGCGGCATTATTATATTTTAATGATGATAAATGACACACAAAAAAACAATTGCACCTATTGTAATCGAAAAAACTCAAAATAAACAGTACCACTGACAAATTATCGCCATTTTGAATAATCATTTGTCACTTTGGGTGGTAAACAATGCGCAAATGCCAATGAGGAAAATTCTCAATTTTAATCAATAGTAACGATCATTAAAGCACATGAAAATGTTATCGGATTTTTTTAACTAAATTTAATCTAAATTTTAAGTTTTCAATAATTTCATGCAGTGTTGCCAATTGTACGTATATGTTCATTCATCAAGATTTATTAATTCTGCTTTACGTTTAACGTATTTGTTTAAAATAGAATTATATGGCATAACATACATTTAGAAAAATCAAAATAAGATTTTCATGTTTATTTTGAAAATGTATAGTTCCACCACCCAGAGCGCCACTGTTCTTTTTGACAATATTTTTTAAATTGAAATTTAAAATAAATAATGTAAATGTTCTTGTTTTTAGTTAATTTTACAATATTTTAATAAGGTGAAGGAATCATAGTTATTGAAAAAAAATTTCCGTCATCTGTTGAAAATATTGTGCATTGAATTGCTTCAAATGATGTGCTCTATAATTGTGATTATCCATAAAATCGTTATGGGTTATATCCAAGTTATATCATACAAAAAACTAATTCAAATGAAATATTTTTAATTTCTAATAAAAAGAGACATGATTTTAATGTAGAAAAATTAATTAATATTTATTTTTTACATCTTTTACTTAAGCCCTCTATTGGCGATGCATCATATTGCTACAATTGACAGTAGGATTTCTATTTTTATGTGGAACCGTTGCGAGTTCCAACACTTGTCCAAAAAATCATGTGATCACTAAATTTTTTTGTGTGAATATGCATTCTACATGTCATAAAAATAAAACACTGCATGACACAAAATTGACATGTAGTATTGATAAAGATTATAATTATCATTTACAAAAGCACTTTATACACAAATATTAATTATACTTATACAAATTATGAAGTAGTTTAAAAATAATCAAACGAACTCGTGGCCAAAAATGGATTATATAGTCGAAAGTATTGCCCTAGGAATAGATTCCTTAATATTGATAGCATGTATCAGGCAATACTACAAGCACAAGAATGCAATGTCCATGATACAGGGTGCCCCTTTCCTGGAGATCAACAAGGACTTGAAAGAAATCGTGCGGACACATCCAGAATCCAAATTATCGTATGTATCAATCAGAGGCACTGTCAACCCACTTGGTAACCCCATTGTCAGCAACAATAATCCTAATGCATCTGGTGTGGTACAATTAATACGCATCAAGGAACATGTTGTGCAGAGAAGTACAACTGGCTTTTGGGCCGATTCTGAGAGGACAATTCAGGAAGTTCATAACTTCATGCCTTTTACCTTAAAAAATAACTCTATGCAAGTCGAAATTGTTGACCCACTATCTGCTGAAGTTTTAGGTAATTTAACTTAATGCAATACATAAGACATGCATTCATATATTTTGTCTTCAGACATGGATGTTGTATTTGATGAATTCAAACCAACTGTGCCAACTGTTATGGATCATATATGGGGATTTTTCTCTGGAGTGAGGCAAAGGGGTGTACAGTCCACTGAAAAAATGTTGAGGACTGGTACAATAGTGACAGGCATTGGGGAGCTGGTGTATACAAATGATGGTAGCCTAAGGTTACAGCCTCCTCCCAAGGCACCATTTTACTTAACAAACATGCAAGTTACTTCCCTCGTTAAAAAGCTGGATGGCTCAAAAAGAAACTATAGATTTATGTGTATAATATTTGGGACTGCTGGCATTGTACTTTCAGTAATGATATTTAGGAAGTACTGGATGTACAGGAAGCAACTGGTTGAGGATCAACAGAGGAAAAAACAAATTGAGGAGTCCAGAAGGAATAGACGTAGGCAAATGAGGGAAGAGAATGTTCCTGAAAGTCAACTATGTGTTGTCTGTAAAACCAATCCAATTGAGGTAAATTATATTTATTTCTATAACATTTAATTATTGAATTTTTATCTTATGCAAAGAATTTAAATTTACGATTTATTTTAGATAATCATCTTACCATGTGGTCATGTGTGTTTGTGTGAGGATTGCCAAGTGGAAATTAGGGATTGTTGCCCAGTGTGTAGGGCAACAATAGAAAAAAAATCCGTCGCTTTCGTCTCAACATGATAGCAATTCTAATGTCAATTTTGTATCATAAACATATATGATTTTGTATATAGTTTATTGAAGTAAATTATTCAATGATATATTATTTGCGGTGTTTTTAGTTTGTGCTTCCTTACAACATTTATTTTGTGCAGCACAACATGAAGAATTTTTTGTTTTACAACATTCATTTTGATTTCTCTTCTCATTTTCCTCTAATATTCTTTTCACTTTGCTTGATTTACCAATACCTAATCTAGGTAAACCTTTATTTAAACCTTCTAATAGAACACATGCTTTGCAAACATCCTGTGAAGACACATATCCACATCTTGTGCAATTCATCAGTGTTGGCATATTTGCTGTTTCATTGACTTTAATATTTTCACCTAAAACATTTTAACTAATATGTGATAACATATGGTAATATGGTGTCTACCTGACTGAATAATATTCATAATCACAGAAGGATCAATTTTCTCTAAATCTTTCAACAAAACTCTGGCATGACCTCTATATGCATTAGGTGCAAAGACACACTCAGTTGAAAAATAAACTAATTTTCTGTAATATGCATACATAACTATTTCCTTCTCATAGGTATATTTCAAAGGCTTTACTCTTGGAATTCCATCACCACTGTCCTAAAATTTATGTCACAACTGAGTGTTCTCTATTAATAGCTTAATTCTTACTGTTATGATTGATGTGCATCTATTTAGCCTTGCCAAATCTCCTCTAAGTATATTCATTAGCACTGTCTCAGCAATGTCATCAGCGTTGTGGCCAGTTGCTAAATAATCCACTTTTAGCAAGTTTGCTCCTCTGTCCAATGCTTGTCTTCTAAATACACCACAGAATGTACAGTTATTTTTCCTACCAATCTATGTAAAAATGTAATACAAATATGAAAATATATATATAGTGTGTTCAAACCTCAGCCACAATTTCATCCATAGTCCAGCCATAGAGGTCCTTATAAGACATAATTTTTAAAGGCATTTCGTAGTCGTCACGGTTCTTTTTCACAGTTTCCAAACTGTCATCTCTGTATCCAGTTATACCTTCATCGATTGATAGCAAGACTAAATTTAAATTGTAGTGAAACTTCTCATTCAACAGTTTCATAACGTAGGCCAACACAGTGGAATCTTTCCCTCCCGACGCTGCAATTGCTACCGTTTTACCAGGCTCAAATAATTTCGCTTTTGTAATTGTAAAGTGTACCTCATTTTCGAACGCCTCAAAGAAACATTCCTTGCAAAGTGCGTCACCTGTTTTGGGCCTCTTAAATTTATATATGTATTATTAAATAAACAGTATATTAAGGCAGTTTCGAGTTACCTTTAGAATTGCATTTGAGCCACAATTTGCTGAGCACAAGGGCATCTTGATTGTTTTCACGTGTTTTTGTTGTTTTCTGATCCTAACCAAAAACAGATGACAGTTCTACATATAACGTCCACACTGTATTAGATCTCCCATTGGTCCGGGTGGGTACGGCCGATAAAGCAGTTTCCAACACACTGTTGATAATTGCTCTCGCCATATTGTCGTTTGAACTATTGTGTTGTTGTGTGTTTGTGTTTTCACCGGTTAAGTTGTTAAACTAAGGATCCAATAGGTATGTTTTGTTATTAATTAATTAAGAAAACGGTAGATCTACGCGCTTTCAAGTATTGACTATCGTTTCAGTCAAATTTATGCGAAATTGATGATAGATTTCAATTAAATATAAATAGTTTTTACTGGTAAACGGAGTTTAAACTATTTATGACACTGAAATGTTGTCATTTTCTAATATTTTCCGCTGATTCGTCGCGATGAAACGAGGTAATTGGGTTACTGTTTATAAACAGTTTTTTCTCGGCATCAATCCCAATGTCTAATGTACTCAATACTGCATACCGCGAATTTCTTGACTGAACGGTTTCGCTTCGTATAATTCAAATAATACGCTGACACTCCTTGATGCCATTCAGTTTTTGGGACCATCCCGTTTACAATTATCTACGATTTAAAAAACCCGGATAACGTATGACGAATTGAGATAATTACTCGCACATTCTTGCCAGATAAGACCACTTTCAATCGTAATTAGGTGCCACCTTGAAGGTCCCGGTTGAACGTGAAACGCGGAAGTTATTTTGAGTGCGCCTTAAAAATATTTCGGGGTGGACGCCCGGAAAAATGATTACGACCGAGACTGGCGCGTTACCGAACGCTTTTCCATGATTAAGTCACCGTCTGGACCCGCGTAAAGTGTTTTTACGCGGTGCCAAAAAGTCATTAACCTCGTTGCATGTCTTCGGTTTTTAGATGCACATGCATTGTGCGCCGTAATGCCCCCATGCCACGTTATGTGCCTGCGACGCTTTGTTTATGTTAGATACGGGATGCTGTTATCGCTGACCGCAAAAAGCCGCAGCCGGGTTTTACGATTTGATATTTACTTTCTAGTGTGTTTAATTGATTTAAATTGCAATTGACAATGAGAGAAAATTATTAATTATATGAAATCGTCGCTCAAATCTTTGTTTATGACATATATCGTCAATTTTGTCACTCAAAATTTTACAATTTGTCAAAACATGTTCTCCCTTTAAAATTTATACTGTGCCTCTTTTGAAATAGATAATTTGAATTTCCCAGATTAAATAGATAAACAAAATTTTCAACATGGTTTATTTTAACCAGTAATATTATTTAAATATTTGCTGCTCTAGAGGGTATATTCCTTTACTTTTTATATATTTCTATTTCTTATCCAGTTTCTTGAGTGTTTAATTGATTTAATTTTTTTAATTGTATGAAATTCTCTTTCAAAACTTAGTTTGACATATATCGTCAGTTTCGTCACTCAAAATTTTACGATTCGTCAAAAAATGTGGTTTATTTTGAGTAATATTATTTAAATATTTGCAGCTCTAGAGGGTCACTATATTTTTTTTTACTTTTTATAGATTTAAGATACATACATACATTTTTTAATTGTATAAAATCGTCTTTCAAATCAAAAGTTATGACATATATAGTCAGTTTTGTCACTCAAAATTTTACAATTCGACAAAAATATGTAATAACATATTCGCCTTTTAAAATTTATACAGTGCCTCTTTTTTGAAATGGATAATTTGAATTTCCTAAATTAAATAGATACGAAAATATTTTCAATGTGGTTTATTCTGACCAGTAATATTATTTAAATATTTGCAGCTCTAGAGGCTCAGTATATTAATTCCTTTTTACTTTTTATATATTTAAAATACATAAAAATAACTCCATTCCTTTTAAAATTGTATATTCCAGTTTCTTGTGTGTTTAATTGATGTAAATTGCAATTTGCAATGAGAGAAATTTTTTAATTGCATGAAATTGTCACTCAAATTTTGTGACGTATATAGTTTTGACAAAATTTGTCAAAAATTGTATAACAACATATTCTCCACGTAAAATTTATACTGTGCCTCATTTGAAGTGGAAAAATAGATATAAAAATATTATCAATACGGTTTATTTGGACCAGTAATATTATTTAAATATTTGCAGCTGTAGAGGAGGTCAGTACATTAAATTTATTTTACTTTTTATATATTTAAGATACTTTCCATTCCTTTTAAAATTTTATTTTCCAGTTTCTTGTGTGTTTAATTGATTTAAATTGGTATTAGAAATGAGGGAAAATTTTTAATTGTATGAAATCGTCGCTCAAATTTTATGACGTATGTCGTTAGTTTTGTCACTCAAAATTTTACAATTCGTCAAAAAAAAAAATCTAATAACATATTCTCCATTTAAAATTTATACTGTGCCTCCTTTGAAGTGGAAAACTTGGATTTTCTAGGTTAAATAGGTATAAAAATATTATCAATACGGTTTATTTGGACCAGTAATATTATTTAAATATTTGCAGCTGTAAAGGAGGCCAGTACATTCAATTTATTTTACTTTTTATATATTTAAGATACAAAAAAATTCGATTTTTTATACTATTTTTGTTTCTGTAAAACGCAACCTGTGTTAACAAGAGGTAACCCAAATGGGTGGACACTGTTTGTAGAGCAAGTACTTATAGGAGAAATGTTATTATTATTCTATTATGTAGGGATTTGGTGATAATAGAGTAATTACGGGTTTAATGATGCAATTTTGTTTAATTTAAACAATAGTGTACATTATTTATTAAGACTTATTTTCATATATATTTATTGTAATAAAATGCCTTTGCTATTTTGATTTATAAAATAATTATCCAGTTCATAAGACTTCATCATTCATTTACAGTAATGATCATGATTATAGTATTTTTTTATTTAATTATTAAAACCAGTTATCAATATTTAAAATAATTTCACATACAGTGATGGTCAGAGAAATAACACACATTACTATCTTAATGTTAATTTGGAAACGCACACCTCTAATTAAATGCAATCAAAATATTTTAGGCAGGCCAAACTTTGGATGCATAAAAATCCATGTCATTGGTAAATTATCGTAGGCAAATGGTTCCATTGCATCTCTCATGATGTCTGTATATACGAAACAGTCCAGATTACCAATCATTTTTTTTGTAATGGTCCTATACGATACCAAGGAAAGGAACTCCAAATCAAAACTTTTCCTTCACCTTTTTTCAAAGTTTTTGTAGTGTGTTTGGGATCCAAACTTTTATTAGAGGAACGATGAATTTATATTTTACCTGCTGATCTTGTTCTGCTGTTAATTTGATTAGGCGTAAGGGGCCAAACTTGTACTTTTAAGAAACAACTCATTAAAAACTATTTTACGACGCCTTAATCTTTAAAGACGTCACATGGATTAATACCTCAAAGAGGCCCTTGAACGTCGACGGGTTTCTTAGAAGTAATTCCATAAACAAACGATTACAATGGGCAAATAGCCGGACAGTTTACTGTTACGTAGTGCATTGCATTTTAATTGTTAAATACATTCCTTTGGGTTTTAAATTAATTCTGCATTTATTTTGGAGGCTATTTTCATTGAATTTCTACGTTGTAAAACAATCTTAAATTTAAGTTACTACTTAAGAATCGTTTATGTCTGAACATCTGTGTCGTTTCCGCTCGACAAGTGTTTCAAGTGGTTTTTATATACTATGTCGCTTGTGACAAACACTATCTCATTATATGTACATTAATATTTAGATTTATATTATCTGCAGGTATCTCTTACTCATGAAAATGATATATTTGACCTTCAAATGTTTCATTGTAATTAGTAGACTAGAATTCAGTTAAATATTCTATACGTTTATTCTTAAAATATACTGTTTACTAACAAATTTTATATTGTAAATAAATTAAAGCATTATAGCAGTTATTATTATTATAGTTGCAATAATGGATATACAAAATTCAGCGAGGGAAAACGGTCAGCCGAAGGCTGAGACTGAATTAAGCCCAAAATTGGTTGACGTACCCGAAACCAACGGAAAGGAGGAGATCACCAAGCCCCAAGAAATCCCCAAACATAATACCAGAAGCAGATCTACAACACCACAAAACAAGAAACTGCTAAAAAAACAACAGAAAGAGTTAGAAAAAATCAAGTTGAAGGAATTGGAGGCTAAAGCTGAAGATTCCAAGTCGGATGAGCCTGCAGCTAACAATAGTGAACAGGCCGCAACTGAAAAAGTTAAGGAATTAACCCCAGAAATCGATCACAAAGAAAGTCTGAACGGCAACATAGAAGAAAAACTCAAAGAGAAGCAGGAGGTGAAGGCCAAAGGAGAGTCGGAGGAAATGGAACCTTTGGTTTTGATTTCTGACGAACCTGATCCTGAATTACAGTTTGAGGATTCAGATCATGAATCAGGGAAAAGTTCGCCTTTAACAAGGTAATGTCAAATTGCATCGTTGTATCATTAGAGGTAAATATATGTTTTGGTTTTGCAGGTGTAAAACACGTCGCTCACAGACACGTAATATCCCGACACCGAAAACACCCAAGTCCTTAGAAAACGACCAAGATTCCGAAAAGAATTCTCTAGCGCCACCCACTCCCGAACACATTTTGGAGATCGAGTCCAATAAGTCCACGCCGAGGGGTGGCGACAACCTGGAGGTGTCGTACGCTTCCATCGACTTCAACTCTTCCACTAGGGCGGTCGCCGGCAGCGACACCACTCGCCTTAACTTCGAGTTGGAGGAGTCCATGGGCGAGGCCTATTTGGAGAGTTGCAAGAACAGAAGTCTGAGGAACTTGTCGGCCAGGCGACCCATCAGACCGATGAACGAGGATTATTTGAAGAGGGCCATCAGAAACAATCAGGAGAACGCTTCAGACCAGCAGGGCGTCAAGCGCAAGGATCGCAGTGAATCCCCTGAAGAAACGAAGAAAATGAAGTTGGAAAATCCGGGACTTATGAACATGTTATCCACTCCGTTCACATCAATTAAGAATAAGTTTAAGTCTGAGGCGCAGTCGAGCACCCCGACATTGACTGCCTACAAAGACACGACCAATGGACTTTTCACTGATAACCAAATTGAAGTGGAAGATGGGTTAGCAGATAAAAAAAGTTGGTGCACTATTATGTAATGAATATAGTTAAGGTTTTCTTTTTATAGTCTAAAAGACGTGACTTTGTTTGAATTTTTTTATTTGAATTGACTTTTCTTAGAAGCTAGTACAAATTATATTACATATACTTATGTTTCGTTTATTTATAATATATTGTATCAATATATGAAATATCTTTTTTATTTAATTAATTAGATTATTCTATTTTTAGACGAAATTGATCATGTAAATATGCACCAGACAATTATTAATTTTTATCATGAAATTTATATGGATCATACATACTTTATGTAATACTTTATTCATAAACATTGTTTATATTTTATAAATGTTAAGTCATTAAATCAGTTTGAGATTAACTTGAGATATTATTTTCCTAATACCAACAATACTGTAAGTTTTTTTAGTTTTTACCTGACTTAAACTCTGTTCAAACAACGTACGGAGTGAAGTAAACAGTAGTCATGTGCTAAACACAGAGTACACGTGACTGTCAAAAACTAAAGATACTCAAATAATATTTTTAGACAAGTATTAAAAAATAAAGATAAAAAAGGTAATCTATCTATTAAGAGGATAAAGAACAGCAGGATTACAGACTTAAGTAATATTTTGTCGGTAGAAACAGGATATTGTTTTTTAAAAAGCTTTTTTTCTCACTGATTAAAAAGAAATGTGTTGTGTATGTTACTTAGTACATTGTTTGAATAGGCTATAGGTCTGTTATATATTTCCCAAATATATAGTGTGTATCTTATAAGTGTACCTTATTGCTAAACTAATACTTTCAAATTTATGTGGATTTAATTGACTTTTATTAGCAATTAATACAGATTATAAAATTATTAAATATTCTTATGTTTCGTTTATTTGTAATATATTGTATCAATATATGAAATATTTTTTTTATTTAATTATTTAGATATTCTATTTTTAGACGAAATTAATCATGTAAATATGCACTGAACAATTATTGATTTTTTTTCATGACATTTATATATTTCATACATATTTTACATCATTATACGTTATTCATAACCATTGTCTATGTTGTATGAACGTTAAGTCATTAAATCAGTTTGATATGAACTTTGAAATGTTATTTTCCTAACATCAATAATACGTAAGGTAAAATAAAGCGACAGTACTTTTTGAAAACTTTATTTTAAATTCAGATTACATTTCAACACTAATTTTTCAAGTGCAAACTTTATAATCTAATGGGTGCTACATTCTTACATATTAAGTTAACATTTTAAACACCATATTATTTTCCACAATCAATATCTATGTCAGTTTTTAGTAAGCATACAGTTGATTAATACTGCGAAATTCATTATTACTGAGTCAGGTGTTGCAAATGAGAGAAATTAAGTCGTTTTAAAGCCATGAGGTACAATCTTTTCGTTAGGTTTCGTCAGTCCTACGTCTTTTAAGGTGTTTCTAAAATAATGTGCATCTTATCATCTGTATCATTAAGTTAATATGTTAAAATCATGTTTTAATGTTTCATAAGACTCCCGCATTAAATGATATTGTCTGAAAATGGCTCAGTTATAACAAGAACAGTACAATACAGATAAAATATCATACAAAGTGCCACTTTCGTTGGCCAATATATCTGAAATCGGTGAAATTTTACGTAACACCTTGTATGTATTGCACAATTCAAGCAGTCCTTAAGCGGTTCCTGGACAATCGATATTATTGCGCAAGAGTCACCCCAGATAACCCGTAAAAAAACCGGCGCACATGAATAATTAATTTGTGCAATAATATTAGCAAAGGAACCCCTTTAATTAATATCTACTCGCTAGATAATAGGAAAAATTTACAAGGAACATCACGAAACAAACATGATGGAAGAAGATGAGATAAAATGTGCCAAAGAATGTCTTTTATCTTTTTAGTAGGTCGAGAAAAATTGTTTTAAATTATTCTGTCTGTGTTTTCTTCGGCACATTTCTATGAGATCATTTTAAAAAAATTTATTCGACAATCAGCAATCCGCATATTGTTTCAATGTAGATGGACAAAAAATATAATCGCCAGTCTTTCGTGAATGATTTCTCGATGCAGTTTGCTGATCATCGTTTTTAAACTGCAAGCAGTTTGTGATAATTAATACTAGGTAGCCTATTTATTAACCATAAGGCGATATTATTGTCGTAGGTTTCACTAAAATCTAATTATCAAAAAATATTGGAAAACGTTTCTGTTGCCTGGACTTCGCTTTGAAATCGGTTGATGTTTTGTCTGTGTAGGATTCTCGAAAAATTGTGATTCAATAATAAAGCCCAGGAACATCTATTACTATATTAAAGAAAAGTAATATCAAAATATAAATTCTATATAATAAAAGAATTTCATAATTTATAATGGAAATTGAATGGAGGGCATGTTTTGGTCGGACCCTATATATTCAGACAGTTTTTATTGAATATTTTTATGTTATCACTGCATTCAATTTCCATTGTCATGCTATTCCTATCTTAAATATATTGACTAAAATATTTATCTTTAGAACAAAATATTGTTTATAAATAGTCATTTATAAAATTAATAAAAAAAACTGTGATCTTAATTGTTACGATAAGATAAGACTATAAAATCTACGATAAAATTAATTAAGTGGATTAAATTAAAACTGCATCTATTACCATTTAAGGTGCTCTTAAACATAAGGTTTTAAAATAAATTAGATTAACAGTTCGAAACTAATCATAACTAATTAACTTTTCTAATATCGATGTACGTAATACACACTTAAATTCTAGTAAATAACATTTAAAAGCAATGTTTATAATGGACTATATTTCTTAGATTGACTATTATAATTGATATCCTTAAATTAGAGGTGTTAAAAATACACCAAATCTTTACCAAGAAACATTTGGTGTATATAAAAAACCTCCTCTGTTAATTTGACTATTCATTCAGATTCTGGTGGACACCTATATTGGGGACACTATTGACACGGATATTTTATATACATTTAATATGTAGTACTTTTAACTCTCCGCGATGTGAAACGTTAAAAAATCCGATAAATACAATATATATATAATTATATGCTTAAATGTTATTGATAAGCTGATCGTTACTTTTAAAATTGATAATATAATATACATATTTCAAACATTAAACAAGTAACACCAATATTAGAGATAAGAGTTGTTCGCTGTTATACAATGCTCCAAAAAGTTAATTAAATATTCACCTATTTTTAGAACATTGAAGATAACACGAACATCCTTAATATAATAAATTATAAACTATTCAACACCTAATACATATATATAACATTTAACAATTTTTTATATAAATACGAATACTCTTTGGTTTAGTTACATATAGGAATCTAAAATCAATGATTGGCCATTAACCACCGGATTTGGTCCATAGTTATGTACATTTTTGTTTAAGTAAAACCAAACCCTGTTGCCTATAATATATAATTTTTTACTAAGATATGCTGAAATTTTGTTAAAGAAGAAGTGCTATTTTTCTACATAGGGAACTTTATTGTCCTATATCCCTGTCAATCGAATATCTAGCTCTAAAGCTTAAAGTATATCCTCTCGTACCATTCCTAATAAGTAGATTTTAGATTCCTGTACAACATAGAAAACACATAATAATTCTTTGAGCATATATTTTGTTAAGCGAATGTTTTACCCCATTGATAGCCTTACCAATCGGTGGGGCATTCTGGGGGATTCATAGGCCCGAAAATGTTTAGTTCGTACATGCTAGCGAAAGTAATGAAAATTAAGTACCAAACCATCAGGATTATACCGAAACGTTTGTCCAACTTCCAACCATTCATATGAGTGGCCACCACCAAGAATACCACAGTTGAAAGTAAAGACAATGTAGAATACGTGAGGCCTGAATTAAAAGTAATTATTAAATTAATATTTGAATAATTTCAAACTAGAATTACCTTTGCTAATAACTTTAACAGTAGTTCCTGGTCTAATGATTGCCGTTTTTATGAACCACGGAAGACCCAAACATATCAGAATGTCAAAGACGTTGGATCCCACTGCGTTGGACACCGCCATGTCGCCATACCTAAAAACTCACTATTCGATTTTGTCTTAAAGTATAGTTTAAATCCTGACCCTTCCTTAATCACGGCTATGCTGGACAAAGCGTCGGGCACTGACACTCCGGCCGCCACAAAAGTCAAGCCCATAACTGTGTCTGGGATTCCCAAAGTGTACCCTACAAAAATGCCACCGTCAAGTCAAGCATGCTGGAAACATTTATACACCCACCAATGATGGTTATCATCCACACCATAAAATATGAGTAGAAAGATATCCAAACCATGGAGACGAAGAAGGTGAACGGGTACCAATTCTTGTACCGTTCGCTCCTGCAGTCGGGCATGGTCTTCCTGCACAAGTAATGGATGGGATAAACCACCGCCCAGGAGATCTCCGCATAAGTACCACCTTCTGCGAATGAATTTCCGTTACATGGAGCCGTCTTCTTGTTGTGTCTACTTACCGGTGGGTTTTACTAAAGGATCTACCGCGGTTTCGGGATTGTATTCTTTAGGCCTGTAATAATCTTGTTGTACGGGACCACTAGGTGCGGGGGCTGCTGGTGGTGGTGGTGGAGGTTCGGTAGTGGCTTGATTAAGCGCCGGACCGCTAAGCTGACTTCCAAAACCTACAAGGGTACAATCTGGTACTCTAGCTCTACATTTTATAGTCTAGTCACTATCCTATGGGTATTATTTACGTACTTTGTTCTCCGTTTTCCCACATCTGGTCCGGATTAATGCTGTAGTCCGGATGGATTCCGTAATTCGGAGGCTTACCCTCATCATCCAACGTCTTGTAAGTCACCAACCCAGATTGCTCACACGGAGCTGCTGGTTTGAACGGTACAGGTAATGTATGCGCCCACTTTTCAAGCTCAGTGTTGAAATGCAGCACCACGCAGTAGATCAGGTATGTTATTATCATTACCAAGGATTCACCCCTGCGGAAAAAAATCGATGGTGTATTGTGAAGGAGGGCATTTTTGATCGTGTTACCAAGAAATGTATTCATCAAATATGACGAACAGCATTACCAATATTGATACTGCGTAGAAGAAACAGTCTCTGACTAAAGGCCACCAGTTCAAATAAACAACGGCTCCCGAGCACAGGGCACATGAAGATATTACGAACATGATGTTGAAGACTGCAGAACCTATCACGCCAGATATTCCTGTAAACGAATCATTCGATATCTGATTTGTCCTTGGCTGAGAATAAAGTTACCAAATATTTTAAACGTAATCCAATCTATTGTTTTTATTGATCATACAATGTATTTACCACAATGTCGATAGACATTAAGTTACTTAACAAGATTGATCTGATGGATGTTCTGGTTTGTTTGATGGTTTATCTAACCTTGACATTCGAATTGATTTAGTACATGCTTTATTTCAACGTAATTATATTAGTACTTTTCCAAATATAGAAGATTTTAGACGAAACCTCAAGCCACAATTTAATTTATTGTTTTATTAGGAAAGAATATAAGACACACCTATGTCATCCTTAGCAAAAAACACTCCAATAATTACTGTAGCTAATTCCGGAGCAGAACTTCCAGCAGCCATAAACGTGGCTCCGGCCACATCCGGTGACATTTTCAATTCTGAAACATGAAATTGCACATTTTAATGTTTGCAACGTGGGAGTTAATTAATAGATGAATGGAATTACTTGGGAAATGCGATTGGTTGTTATAAGTTGATTAATCATTGAAAAGCCCCTGTCTATTTTAGTCTGCACCGTGATATCTAATTATCAGGTATTGATTGGATCTCCGGCAATACCTGGCAACCTTCAAATTTTAAAGGTTAATTTTGGCAATTAATAGTAATTGAAGGCAATATTAAAATTCTCTTTAAGCAAGTCGGTAGCTACGCAACACAGACGTCTATTAATTTCAAAAATGGGACAGACTAAGCGACTCCACAAGGGAGTAAGTATTTACAGGCAATTAGTAAGCCAAACGGGAAACTTTATCGCATATTAAATATGTTCGTTCCTTTGAGTCGGTCCCCCGGGTGCTTGATTTTAAAGTCAAATTGGAAAGACCGAAGCTCACCTTCGCATATTCGATCCAGAGAGGCGACAAAATATTCGTCACACACAATTGCCAGCCCCAGAAACATATAAACGGCCACAATAATGTGTATCAGGAGGGCTCCGTGTTTCCGCGCCGAAGGGCTTATTAAAGGATGCGGGAACTGAAACAGAAATAAATCCAATAAAAATGTAACAATAATGGAAGCGTGCAGTTTTGAATAACAATTGTGAAAACGACACAATGTACGGATGATATGTGGAGTGCAACATTTATTTATCAAAAATTCATTTATCAGTAGTTCTAATGCAGGAATATTGATTATGGAACAAATTTAGTATTCTTTTTAATTTTCTATGGAAATTTGAAATCGAAATGATTATTGTAACACTAGTTTTAAAGAAAAATTAAATTTTTCTTTTACAATTTTTGAAGTGCTGAACTCAACTCCGGTTATATTTAGAAGCTAATTCGTTTCAATCACACAAAAAAGGATTGAATTACGACAGTAGGAAGATCAGATTTATGTAACTTTTTACTATTTTCAGTCATCCTCTTCAATTGGATAATTTTTTTCCATAACAATTCATCTTTGATGTTCTCGTTCAAAAAACCATCATTACTTTGGATATGTTGGTATGAATGTGTCTTAGAATAGATGAGAATTAATTGAAATATTACGACATGGACCAATCAAATGGGTTGTACTTTTGCCGTAATCTTTTTGAGGTAATTGGAGTTAGAACCGTAGAATGTTCAAATAATATTTTTTTACTATTTTCAGTCATACTCGTCATTTGAGTTTTTTCCACAACAAATTATTCCTAATACTCAAGTTTTGCAGTTTAGTTTATTCCTGGTCCTTTGTCTTGGTGGACTGAAATAAGATAATTGTGCTTTGACTTGAACTTTACGTCTTCTCGTACAAGAAACCATTAATCATAATTTACTCGTCCCTGATGCTTTGATATTTTATTTCCATTTCAGTCATGTGTAGGTGAAAAATTTCGTGTCATTTATCCCTTTGATTATTTTAGTATGAACATGTTTTAGAATGGAAAAGAATTGATTGAAATATTGCTACATTTGCCAAACAATTGGATCGTTCTTCTGGAGTAATCTTTTTGATGAAATTGGAGTTACAACTGTAGAAAGTTCAAATTTTATGTAATTTTTTACTTTTTCAGTCATGTTCCTCATCTGAATAACTTTTTTCCACAACAAATAATTTCAAATATCCAAGTTTTACATATTTAATGATTAGTTTATTCCTGGTCCTTAGTCCTGTTGGACTTCGACTTGAATGCTTTTATTTTGATCTTAAAGAAAAGATAATTATCATGTTCAGCAAATCTGAATTACCCTAAAAAATGTATGTCTATATATATTTCAAAATTTGATCTTGCAGCTGGAATAATTATTAGTATAAATAAAATAAAGATATTGTGTATGAAATTATTAATCTAGATTCAAAATTTAATATCCAGACCATGTCCGCTGCTTTATCAAAATATTTTCACATCACATCAGTTTTCCATTGAACCGAGAAATGATTTATTTCCTCATAAATTACTTAGAATTTAATGTACCAGGTCGTCGTACATTGAATGATGTATTTTTACTTAAAGGCCCTTTGTGCAAATAAAACACCCCGCCTCCCTTTCCATAACTTAACTCTTAATTGACGAAAAACAACAAACTAGCACGATAAAATGAAATAAAATGAAAAGAATACACGACAGCGAAGGAACTAAAAGTAATTATGCATGTTAACAACGTCCATTTAAATTTCTCATTAAATTTCACGAACGAAGCGACCCGATGAAATAAAATACAGAAAAACGAAATTCGACTCGGCCGCTGAAACTGAAAAGAAACGCTTCGCAGCCCTCCTCCAGTCGAGATAAATCAATTTTCGCCAACGGTCTGTTACGATGGCAACAAATTTCTCGAGTGTCTGCGTTCGCCGTCTCTAAAAAAGAAGTTTTCCTTTATTTGAAAACATAGCAGGTGTAAAAATGTGTAAACGCCACTTCAACCTTTGCCGCCGTCGGAAAGCTGAAAAACTGAAAATTTCCGCTTTCGACTTTGAATAGCACGTTCCACGTTTGATGTTTCATCTCCGATTTCTGTGTTTGTTGTGTGTGTGTGTGTTTGATTTACGTACTTCTCGTAATGTATTAAACAAACGTTTGAAGACTCCCCCGTAATAAAATGTTATGGGGGAAAAAAAGTGGAAAAGACGCCAAACCTAATTTAAAGTGGGACGTAAGGTGGAAGATAATAACGGGCGGTACTTAAACGAGTGGTTTATCAGGCCCATTATCGTTCGTGACGTTCTTGATTTTGAGAAGTGGGATGAATCCCGTCATAAACCGACAATGGCCACTTCCGATTGTGAGTTCTCACTTTCGCGGAACTCGATGTTCTTCGGCCCCATTCAAACTTGGCGTTCCGTTTACATTTCACCCCTCGTTTATTTGTGTTTTTGCGAGGACTCTCGACGTCAACTTTTCCGATTTGTGCGACTTACCTGTTTGATTGCCGGCGGTGTGCAATCCTCGGTGACATTTTTTTCGGTGGAGTTCGCCTCGGAGGTGGGACGAATGGTGGGTTTGAGGGTGGTGGTTTCCGTTTTCGGCTTGACCGTCGTCGTCGCCTTTGTGGTGACAGGTTTCGGCGTCGTGGTCCTGACAGTCGACGTGTGCTTCGTTGTGGTTGGCTTTGCTGTGGTCGTCGTCGTCGTTGTGGTGGTTGTGGTGGTCGAAGTTGTGGTGGTTTTTTCGGTCGCCGCTTCGGGTTCTTTCACTTCTTTCGCTTTATCGACTTTTTCCTCCGGTGGGTGTTCATTTTGATGGGGTTTTTCGTCGTTGGAGTTCGCACACAGGCCGTAGATTATGCAGTAGAAGAGAAAGAATATTGTTATTTTTAGGAATTTGTGACGACTTGTTCGTCGCATTTTCTGCAAAAAAAGAAAAAGGGGTTCACCAATTTGAATTGTGGTCCTCTTTATTTTCTAATTTTAATTGGACATATAAATTAATAATTAAACACTTGATATTAATCATTGTTCAACTTCAACCAGGTCACGTGACATGTCATAAATTTGTAAATATACAAATGACATTGACTTCCAAATTATTTTAACTTTTCTTAATTCATGTTCAGCTAAAAATGGTCTATTATGTCACAAATTATATATATTTGGAAAGATTGACTTTTAACTGACATTTTAAAGGTAAATTTAATTATGTGTAACATTGAAATTAAAAAGTTGCACATTATCTTTAAATTTCATAGAGACATAATATTTTTGAATTTTATTTTTTTAACAAACTCTGAAAATTTTTAACGAGAACTTTTCTGAATATAATATAAAAAATATATCCTTAAAATTTCGAGATAATATGTCATGTTTTTGTCAAGAAAATTATGTAGAAATATAAAAAATTATTTTTATTTCGAGATAATTAGTTTTGTCATCCTATAAAATTCCAACAAACTTCGACCAATAAACCCGAACAACTATAAATATCTATAAAAGCTATTGTAATTTTGAAACTAGTGTAAAATTCTGGACATACTGAATTTGAATCTGTTTTATATTTATATTATATATTTCTGAATTAATTAATTTTTTCAAAAAAAATTAAATTTAAATTCAAAAATATTTGCATTTTATTTTAATAATAATGAATATAAAATAGTTGTTTATGAAAAATACTATTTTTCATATGTTTTATAAATAAGAATATTAAATATCTCGAAAATTTAAAGAAATATCGTTATATCTTGGTTGGAAATACTTAAATACATATCACAAAGTACATATTTTTGAAAAACACATTACAAACATTATTTTTATAAATTTCATGTTATCTCGAAATTTCAAAAGGATATTAGTTTGAGTCTAATTTTTTTTATAACGAAAAAAACTGTCTCCAGATATTTTTAGATAGTTCTAGGTACTTGGCACAAAAATAAATATACTTAAAATTTCGAGATAATATATGTTTCTATTATTTTTAATCAAAATTATTGTCGAGCTTGATTTTAAAATATCTAAATATCAAGTTTTTCAAAAATACATAATTTATAATATAGTAAAATATCTGTATTTTGAGATAATTAATATAGTTGTCCTATTAAATCCTATAAATAATATTGTATTTTTGAGTTTTATGACATTCTGAATTGATTTCCTACCTGTATATTTTTAAGATATTTAATTTTTTCAAAATACATACAAAATTAACTAAAATGTCTGTAGAGAATCTTTTTTACATAATGTAAGATACTTATTTAAAACATTATAATATATTTTAAATATTTCGAGATAATATTTTCATTTTTCTATTTGAAACGGAAACCATAACTTGTTAATTTGTGTTTCTTTAAAAAATCTCCATACGTGTTTTAGACAACAATATTTCATATCTCAAAATTTATCTGAGAGATTGATTAATATGTACATCACAGAGTATATATTTTTGGACACTTAAGAAACATTATTTTTTCCGGCATTTTAATGGTACTTATTTAAAAGATTATATTATATTTTAAATATTTCGAGATAATATTTCCATTTTTCTATTTTAAACGGAAACCATTACTTGTTAATTTATGTTTCTTTAAAAAATCTCCATACGTGTCTTAGACAACAATATTTCATATCTCAAAATTTAACTGAGAGATTGATTAATATGTACATCACAGAGTATATATTTTGGACACTTTAGAAATATTATTTTTTCTGGTATTTTAATGGTAAATTTTTTTGAAATAATTTTTTATTTTTAATTATCTCGAAATTTCAAGGACATATATTATTTTCGAATTTAATTATTTCAACAATAGATAACATTCTACAGATACTTTTTTAGATAGTATTAGGTGTTTACTTAAAATTTTGAGATAATATTTTACAGACAACTTGTATATTATATTTATAATTATAATATTTATACTTAAAAATTTCAATTCACAAATAAGGAATAAAGGAAGTAATTTAAAAATATTCTGACCAATCAATATATGTATGACCATTTAAATGCTGAAATTATCAATCAAAATATTTTAATTGCGACTAAAAGCGTACTCATTTATTCATAATAATGTTTATCAATTAATAATTTTCTACAACATAAAAAACGAACAAAATGAGTGGAACGGGAAAAGGAAAATTTTTACCCAGGCGACAATTAATCGAATTATTTTGTCAAAAGTTTTCGCCGAAATTGATATCGAGCTGCAAGAAAGACAAACAAAATATTCTCGACCGCAGAAAAAAGGCGGCGCATACTCGTTCAGCAAATTGGATTTCCACCATAAAGAGGTGAGAACGAAAATCGGAAAATTTCGCCGGGCATAACCGCCCACAAACTTTCTTAATCTAAATAAGTTTGAGCACAACGAAATGTTGTTCATTCGAGTCATGTTTATTTATGCGGAAAGTTATTTTTGATTTAAATTTCTTCAGATAGAAAACTGGAAACACAACGACGGTATCAACCGACCAACGTAACCAAGAGACAATTGTAAAACTAGTTAATGGGTGCGAGAAGAAACGTTGGCCGTCTGCCAGGATATTACTATAGAAATTAACGTCCCATTTGTTCAAGGATAAATACGATTTTACAAGAAATATCGATCCGACATTATGTCAAAGCGAAGCAATAATGTTATATGTGTTCCAACCAAAACAAAATGTGACAAACCACCCTCGATATGAATCCATTGTAACTAAGAGGATTTCGGTTTCGTATTGAGCTTTTGTGCCGAAAGCAATGCCATATCTCAACTGAGGGGCGCCTACGTAACTAAGAACATGCAAAGCGATTCCCTCGCACAATTCAAAAGCGCCGTGGATCGTTCCACGGGTTCAGTCCGTGCATCGTTCCACGTCATCCCTATTCGTCCTTTGGGTAAACCGGGTTCACCGCCGAGTAGAGTAACGGTGCGTAACATTTGCGATGTTTATTCCTTTAATGCATTGTCACGTTTTGATTGACTGGTTTGTGTCGTTGGGATTTCGGTGTACGTATACCAAATCCCCAATAGATTGCATATCAATCTATGTGCCACTTGTCAACCCATCTTATCGATGACGTCACAACTTCTGTTAGTAAATGGAAGTTTCGAATTAGGTGCTATTTATAAACACCAACTGGAAACTAAAGTTTCTTAATCAACTAATGTGTCTGAGAAGAGTATTTAATTTAAAGATTAATTAAAAATATAAAAATAACAGGAATTAAACAAAATAAATATATTAAGAATGTTATTACTCTAAAAATATTAGAAATATAACATAAACAAAAAAGTCTTTATATTATTAGATTTTTTTCTAAACCAGAGTTTTAAAAAATAATTTAAAGAATCTCTGTAAGCTTAATATTTTGAAGTCTGAATAATAAATAATAAAAAACTCTAAAAATGAAAGAAAAAAAATTAAAGGAATAAAAAATTGAAATTATAACAAAGAATTATAACCTAACCTAAATTTAAATAATTTAAACTACACTAAGGATATAAAGATAATATACCTAATATATAAAATATAAAAAAGAATTTAAAATATATTAAGAATATAACAAATTTTAATCTAATCTGAAGTTAAAAAAATTAAGAAAAAAATACAAAAAATATTAAAAAAATGCAAATAATATAAGAAATAATGGAATAAATATTAAAAGAGAATGAAAATTTTAAAATATTTTAAAAATCTGAAGAATTTTAATCTAAACTAATTATCTAAATGAAGACTATAGAAAAATAGTAATAAAAATTTCTACAATCTTAATATTGTATTAATAGTAATAAATGATTAAAAAATAACTTTTACGAATCTGAAAAATGTAACTTTTAAAACCTGTAGGAATAAATTTTTTAAATTCTTTGATTTTTATTCAAAGCATCTAATAATTAATGAATAATTTTATAAAATTAAAAATATTGAAAACCATAATAATATTACCAAGTTAAAAAGTCTATAAAAAGTATTATAAAAAAAATAAAAGTAAAAAACACAAAGAATATAAGGAATTGACAAGAATAAAAATTATATAAAAAATAAGCGTAATTAATTTGAAGGATCTAGAATAATAATAAAAAAATTATATTATATCTATACATATCTATACATATAAATAAAATTGGAGTGTCTGTTTGTAATATTGAAGTAACCGTTTTTTACTACATGCATATATGCATAAATACGGTACATACACCAAAATAACATTTTTTACAATTTTTGTCTCTGTCTGTCTGTCTGTTCTGGCTAATCTCTGAAATGACTGAATCGATTTTGACGGGACTTTTATTGGCAGGTAGCTGATGTAGTAAGGAGTAACTTAGGCTACTTTTATTTTAGAAAAATTCTTTTATTTTGGAAAAATAAAGTAATGTTGCAATGTCCAAGTACTGTCCAGTACCATGTGCAGCTCACGCGCACGAAGTCGCGGGTACAGCTGGTTAATCATAAAATTAATTTAAATTAAAAAGGATTGTTCTTTTAATAAAATGATTATGTCTATGATTTTTTTATGTAATTTAATCAGTATGAATTCAATCGTATGGATTTTAATCCTATAGATTTTAATTGTATGGAAATTGATCGTGTGGAAAATGATTTTATGGATTTTGATCATGAGGATTTTAATCGTATGGAAAATGATCGTATGGATTTTGATCATATGGAAAATAATCGTATGGATTTTAATCGTATGGAAAATGATTGTATGGAATTAGGTCACTACGTTTTTAGTAATTTCTCACGTTTTTAATGAATTTTTGAGATTTTAGTAGCTTTTTACGTTTTTAGTAAATTATTACGTTTTTCGTAACATCTTTATATTATACTGTATGTATATATATTTCTTTAAGGCTACCAATCGTAATTGTAGCAATTAATGCACCCAAAAAAGTATGACTCATTAGTATTTACTACTCATACGGAAATTTTCTTCGAAACTAAATTATTCGAGAGGACCGAAATTTCTTCCAATTTTGCTTTCACAAGAAATTTATTTCACAATAATAATTCACATGAAATTTTTATAATTAAAATTTTTTTGGTTATAGAAGTATAATAAACAGCTTTTTATTATATTATATTATAATAAAAATGACAAAATTAAAATATTATTAAAATATAAAATGTAATGAATATAAAAGTAATGAATTAAAAATATTTTAGGAATAATTAATTAATTAAAAGTAATAGTAATAACAATTAATGAATATGAAACAATAATCTTAACAATTAAGAAAGTTCAAAAAAATTAATAATATTAAAAAATTAATATAATAATATATCATATTAAAATTAATTAATCAAATAAAATCAAATCCAAGTATCGTAACAATGAGGAAAGTTTACAAAATCAGGAATATTAAAGAAACCCAAAAATTATAGTAAATTAAAAATAGAATAATAACTGAAATTATGATCTAAAAAATGTGGAAGATTTGATAAAAAATCTGATGAAACTAGTAATTCTAACGAATCTAATTAATACTAACGTAAACAAGATGGAATTTCAAAATCTAAACACCTCAATAAATAATTATTTTAAAAATGTTCTACTTTTACATATTTTGATTCCAAATAAATATTATTTTGTTGTGTTTTAAATATATATTTGTACCACTACGAAATTTATTACCAGTCATTCGATATCTTATACTTATAATGAATTATTTAAGCTTCTTAGCCCGTCTAATAAATCGAATCCGTCAAATTAAAAGTCGCTTGAAAAGAAGGAAATTTCGCCATCGCCTCATTTCTTTTCACTTGTCCAACCGGAGAAGATCCCATTTGAAAAGTTTAATTAGTTTTGCCATTTCCAAGTCGCCCGACTGCGGCGTCGATTCCATCAAACATATCAAATTAATTCAAACCGCAAATGTAATTACGTTTCGAAAATCATAAACTCGTCGCAATAAATTATTCAAATGAAATTTCCGAAGGAAATCGCATAAGCCGCGACAAATTTCGCATGTATTTCCTTTCGTTCGTCAAGAAACTCGTTGCGAAAGCCACTTTTAACGTTCCCCGTTTGCCATTATAAGCTAATAAATATTTTCAAATGCCCGGCTTTGCCTTTTACGTGCTCCGTGCCGTTTCTTTTAAAATATGCCACGTCCTTTTTGTCACAACGTGACAAGTTATTTATAGAAGGGCCTCGATGCTTTCTTTCGATTTTCCTTTGCAACACGACCGTCATCCCTCCATTAAATTAATTAAACACAACCTGAGATGGTGTATTGCGCCGGGCTTTCCGCCGGTCACAATTTTAATCAACAGATTACCGGACAAATTGTAAAATAACATGTGCGAAAGGTTTTTCCGGGATTAAAACGCGGTCACGAATCGGAATATGGATTGTTCAATTTGCTGGTACATATTTTCGGCGAGTGCATGGAGTTTAATCTCCGTATAAAGCCGTTTTTGCTGAATGTGCCGGGGCACAAGTTATACGGGGCACGTTGCTCTACAACGGGCTACATTATTGATCATGGTCTGGCACCTAAGACCGACGACGGCCGCTTAATCTTTCCGCACAAAATTCAAATTAACACGTTAAGACGACCGTTAAGTGGATTTATGGATTGTGATGGACCGTTCGTCGGGCTTTATTGGGTGTTCATCTTGTTTATGCGAATATGTTTTACTTGCGACAAGATTGGGATCAATTTGGGATGATTTTAGTGGAGTCGTTGATGTATAACTGTTTTAATTATAAGGCAGTTCTGTTAGATGAAAAATTGGAAATATGTATATTCCGTATTGACTTTTTAGAATGCTGGTGCATTCGCCATTTTTATAAAAATTAAAATTAATTTTGTTTAATTAAACTCTAAATAAATAATAGTAAAAATAGTTGAATAATGTTAGAAAATCAATAAAAACTAAATTTAAGAGATATTTAAATAAATCTATTATTATAAGAATTAATGGAATAAATATTAAAAGAGTACGAGTATAACAAATTTTAAATATTTTAAAATTCTGAAGAATTTTAATCTAATTTAATTATTTAATATAAAAAAACTAATAATTTAACAATAAGGAAAGATAAAAAATAAGTAATATTAAAACAATTCAGTAAGTAATTGTAATTCTAAATAATCTAAACATCAAATCTAATGTAAAAATAAATTAAATGTAATATTAAAAAATAATTGACAAATCTAAGCAAATAGTCAATAAAGTTCAAATAATGAAAAAAATTTAAAAAAAAATTAATATTCTATAAAATTTTAAAAAATATGTGAAGAGAGTGAAGTATAAAGTATAAAAACTTTTAAATTTTTTGAAGTCTTTGATTTGTATTCAAAGCATCTAATAATTAAAGAATAAATTTATAAAATTATAAATATAAATATCATTTTTAGAAAAATATATATTATATATAAAAATATAATAGTATAAAGTATTATAAATATATTTTTTTTTGTTTTTGGTCTCTTACGGATGACGGATTTGACTAAAAATAAAACCTTATATTATATCTATTTTTTGGATGGATTTTGTTACTTTTTTGGTTGTTAAGACTGTTTCCTTACAGTCTTAAATAGTGTTTTAGCATTTAAATTTTTTAGAATTATTAGTTTTACCATTTATTTAAATTTTAATTATTATTTAATTTTTAATTTACTGTTTACATTAACATCTTATAAAAATAGGAAATGTATATAATAATATTTTTATGTGTTAATAATATATACAATCTTTCAATATTAGTTCAAATATAGTAGTTTTTATTAATTATTTATTGTTTTGTACAATTTTATATTAATAATAATGAAAAATATTTTCAATTTAATTTCAATTTACCCAAAATTACATTATTTTATTAAAATTAATTTTAGTGCATATAGAATTTCTTTAAATTTTTAAATTAATTTAATTATTAGTCCTATTTAAAAATATTCCAAAAATGAAGAATTTTCTTTTTTATTTAAAAAATGTTTGTATTTATTCAAAATTATATTTTTGTACGAAAAATACTTTTGATTATGTGTAGAATTTCTTTAAATTTTGTTGCTTTGTTTAAATATTTTCTGGAATAGTTAATATTGTATAATAGTTTTTATTTAATTTATTTAATACAAATATAGTAATAATAATAATAAAAATGAAAATAGTTTTTTAGTAAAAATTTTTTATATATTTGATTTAATTATTAATGTTTAATACTTTCAATATTAGTTCATTAAAAATATTATAATTTTATAAGTTTTTAAAAATATAAAAGAATATATTTAATTAGAAAATGTGTATTTATCCGAAATTCTTCGCATTCATCAATTTTTCAAATAGTCTCTTTACTATTAAATGAATTATCTTGATTTTACTTATTTAAATACATAATTTTATATCTAAGTAGTTTAATTCATATATTTTGATATTTAATAAATGAAATATCCTTACAATTTTGTAACATTTTGCTTAAATTTCAATTTAAACTTTACACTTGGATATTATTGTATTTAAATATAACAATGTTTAATTATCTCAATTTAAGTATAATTGTAAAATATTGTATTAATTTCGAATACGTTATTTTAATAAATATTAATATTTTTAAGATTATTTCAATATTTTGTATATGATATGTATAATTTTCTTATTGTAAACTTATTGCCAACAGTGCCGATATGATTTTCCTTGTACTGAATATAAATTGTGTTATCATAATGAGATCGAAACATGAAACAATAAAATCAGTTAAAAAACTCAGTAATCATTATAGATGTTCAAACAAATTGTTCTTTATAAACGTTTATACATTTCAACTTCAAATTTACCCAACGAAAAATAAGCTTTTAACGAAAACAAACAATTTTCTAGAACGTTGTGTTTTCATCGAATTCACTGTTACAAAAACAAATAAATTTGTCTTACGAATAGTTTCAAGTAAATACTCGTATTTTTGTTTTAAATTTTAACATAAAAATATCATGTTTGCGCTCATTAAATGAAATAACAAGCGTCTTTATTTCTCCTTTAATGCTTGAAAGTCATTCGGTCTAGTTGAAATTATTAGAATAACTACTCTTTTACACACCAATTTATTGGCCAATTTATTCTTCAATTTATTGGCAGCAATTTGTGTATTAGACGTATCAATTATTCGCCAGTGTTGCCAACAGATTTATTTTTAGGTTAGGTTGCTTTAATGTATCTAATCTGCATATGTTTGTAAATAAATTTTGTTTATAAGTTAAAAATTAACTTGTAATTTATTGAACAATTAAAAATTGGAAAATAAATTAGTAGTTCTATTTTAGTTAAATTAACTAAAATAGAACTATATAAATACTTTATTAAAATAATATATTTTGTTTATTTTTAAGGATGAATTCAATTCTATAACATATCATTAAATATAAGAAAACTAAATATGAAAATCATGTATAACAATAGAAAATTTATTACACTTGTTAAATTTTTTACTTTTAACGAAACTTATTGATCAGTTTTGCCAACATTTTTATTTTTAGATTGTTATTTTAGTATATTTAACCCGCTTATGTTTGTACACATAAATGCAATTCTACAAAACACCCACAAATATGAAAAATCTAAATATGAAAAGATGATGAATGTTGTGGTAACAATACAATAATAATTTCCTCTAATACTTAAGAATTCTTGTAATATTTATTATTTTTTTAATTATACCTGAACAAGTAATATATATATTTCATAAATATCATCGTGAAAAGCTGTGCTCATTAAATGAAATGACAAGCGTCGTTATTACTTCTTTAATGCCTGAAACAAGAGCTTTCTGATTCTGGAAGGAGCTTTAATTAATTGCGTCTGGTTGCGAGAATATTGTAAATTTCTGTTTTTAAACAGCAATAATTTCCACCAGATAACAATTCCATCTTAATTCTCTCAAAAAATGAGTGAATTTACCTTGAACATTACCATAAAAATAACCTTTTTCAAGCCGTCAAACGCAACTTTTATTAGATTGCCTCGGGTCCAATTCCCCCGTCCTTAGCCCCCAGATTCGACCTGTTTAATCCCGACCGAGATAGAGTCCTCATCTATCCGGGAAAACTGGAGATGGTTAATCAACGCAATAGTCCAAAGAAAGATTAAGTGAGCCAAGATAAACCCGTCGAGGGCTCCATGGAACGCCAGATTCATTCCTTAATCACCAACCAACGGTGTTCGAGAACTCGAAAATAAATTCGAGTTATGTTTTCCGCTTCGTGTGACTTCTTTTATTTATTTACAAATTAATAACTTTCCAGTGAAACGGTAACAACCGAAACTTGTTTCACACCAACGCCAAACAAACTTCCCATTTAATTAACGGCTACGTACGTTTCAATTAATTAAATAGATTAATTTAACTTTGTTGATACACATAAACATAATTTTAAATTAGTACGAATGCAAGTTGTGTGCCTGGCCAGTATCGATCGCGGACGTTTACGTTGCAAAAGCTTCGTAATTACCAATTAACGTGGCTTGTTTTGCAACTCAAAGATCTAATTAAAATATCAACGAGTCTTCGTTACCCGCTACAGTATTTTGCGATATAAATTAAAGGTGCTACACCTTCTGCGACGGCGGCTTAATGCTTTGCGACATTTAATACCTTTAGTAAAAAATAATGTTCTCACAGTAACTAAATATTTCCCACTCCGGTAAACGATTCGAATGTTTTTCCGGCTTCTGTTTGCGTAAGAAAAATAAATGGTAATAGAGTGGAGCGAATGTGGGGGATTTTAAATTAAATGTATTGCCGTTAAATCTTAGTTTTCCTATTCGGGACACGACGACTGAATAAAATATGAGAGAGTGGCGAACCATGGAAATATGCTTCGTGGTCTTTTTTTCTCATTTATTTTAGCTATTATAAAATGCTTTTTATAAAATTAGGTTAGTACATTGATCCGCATTTTGAAAGCGTACCCCGTAGTTTGGGTAGTAATAAATGTCAGTTTATTGATCAATCCATTTACTGAACGCATTCATCATAATTCGTCTGTCTTTTTAAATCAAGGCGGTTTTGAAACTAATGATGCACAATAAAAAAAGAAATACCTTGACGAAGTTTTAAATTGTTTACTATTATCATAAATATTAAGTTCAATAATTGTCTAAATCGGATTGTTGAACTATAAAATACAGATTAAATAATATCTTTTAAACGTATTTTATTTTACCTGTCACAAAATTATTTTTGTTCTGGTTATAATTGAATTTTAAACGACAAATATTACAATTAATAATATAATTTTTATATAAAGAAAATTTATTGATTTTTAGATGCAATTATTAAAATTACTAGAGAGCATAATTGACTACATCATACATAAATAATAATATAAAACCTTAAGTTATCATAATTAACTTTAATCAATTAAATATTTATCAGAGATTAATTTTAATACATGTGGAAAATAATGTTTTTCGAATATTCATGATATTTCAAAACTAAATAAATTAGTAATTATATTACATTTTTTGCTTGATTGAACATAAATAGATTTTTAAAAACCAGAAATAAAAAAAAAATATCAGTTACGCCATCTGTGTTTCATATATGTAAATAATAAATATCTCGAAACGAAGATATCTCAGCTAAGATAACTTATTATATTTATTATTAAAAAATCAATTTTTTCATTTATTATTTTTTTACAGTAAAATATTTTGGCAAATTAATTAATATAGTCTGAAAAATATCATTTTCCATGTTTCATAAACATAAATAAAAAATTATCAGGTATGCTATCTGTGTTTCATATACGTCAATAATAAATATCTCGAAACGAAGATCTGAGCTAAGATAACTTATTATCATATTTATTATTAAAAAAATTCGAGATAATATGTTCAACTTTTTTTTATTTTGAGGTAATTAATATTGTTATCTTATGGAAGCCTATAAATATTATTATTTGAATTTTATCTAACATTTTGAAAATATTGATTTTTGAATCGATTTCCTATCTAAAAGATAATATATATTCTCAGAATTTGGAGATAATATATGCATTTTTTTATTTGAAATTTTAACTTCATACATGTTTAATTTACATATTACATCTTTAATTTACAGTAAAATATAATGACATTTTGGCTTTAATTAAGATAATATAGTCTGGAAAATACTGTTTCATAGACGACGAAATATCATAATATTTTACTTAAAAATACTTTAATACATCACACACAAGTTTATATTTTTATCGATATCTTAAAGGTAAATTTAATTATGATTATCATCATCAAGTATATAATTTCTTTTTATTTTTTTTTCGACATTTTAAAGGTAAATTAATTAATTTTCTTTTGAAATATGATTTTATATATAAACAATAAAAACTATCTAAAATAATATGAAAAATACTATTTTCCATGTTTTATAGACGACAATATTCAATATTTCAAAATTTATCTGAAATATATCTTTATTAGAGATAATTGAGTGTATCATATATTATATATTTTTGAAAATCTTACCTTTTAAAAAATATGATTTCCATATTTTAAAATTATGATTTCCACTTGAAAAAGAAAAGTTGAACATATTATCTTCAAATTTAAAGAAGATATTTTTTAAAATTTTTTTGCCTCTTGTCTCAAAAATAAATAAATGAGAGTTACTACATTTTTTGAAGTCTGCCAAGACAGTTTTTATAGATGTTTTAGGCAGATATATTATGGCAATTAATATTTTAAATTAATTATTATTATTATTATCAGCAAATGTGATTACTTTTACACATTTTCTTGTTACTGTGACTATATTTTCTAATTAATTATATGCACAATACCAAATCAGACTTTATTATTTAATTGTTCTATTAATATAATATAAAAATTATTATTTATTAAAAAATAATTATCAATTAAACATATAAACATAAATTCAATGTCTTTATTAAATGGCACCATATTTTGTCAATAGCGACGATGCAGCTAAATAATGATAATAATTTGTCCCATATAATTTGTTGACGTAAAACATTATCTGAATGACATTAAATTAAATAAAATAAGTATATAAATCAATATTAGTAACAACTAATATATATCTGTTTACACAGATGAATTCCCCCATGAATAAAAACCATTGCTTTTTAGACACGCAATCGATAAACACAACATTAAAGTTAATCTGTAATTCGAGGCATTCAGTTACGGGGCAAAAGCGACAAACAATCATTGAGTTACACACGATATCGCCATATACAATTTCACCTTTTATGAACTCATTATTAGAAAGAAGAAAACGTAACCGGAGATTTAATTAACTTATTTCGTGTTTATTACGTCGCATTATAAAATGCACAAATGCGTTATTGGACGTTAATGTCGTTTAAACCGTAATATTAAAAAGTTTTAGACAATAAAATTTAATTTGAATACATTTTTGTCAAATAAAATTTTTGGTCGTCGATTTCCTCTGACCTCCTTAACAGTGCCAAATGGGGTAATATAATTTAATACAATTTTTATCTCCACCAGTACAATCCATAAAATATGATATACGTTTATTTGGAGTGTAGGTTGTCGAAATATTTTGGTCTTCAACTAAAATAGTTATATTTTTTTTTTTAACAAAAGTGTACCAAAATTATCAAAATATTTTAAAAATAATAAATTTACGCTAAAAATTTATTAGTAACGCCTTAGCAATAAATTATATTTAAATCAATATCTCTTTAGTACCCAAATACATCCTGTTTTATTAATTTTTGCATGAATATTCTAAAATATCATATTTTATTATTTTAAATAACGGTTTAATATGTTCTCAAAAATATATTTTGTTAATGACAGTATTTAACAAGTAATAAAATTACACCAGAATATGAAAGAAATATTGTGAAGACTACTTAAAAATACAATTTATTTATTTATTCTGAATGACATATTATTTGTTGTACACATATGTAAATAATTATGAGCGGATGCGTCGTGTCATCTTCATTCATTCATTATTTTGTCACTACGTAAAGCTACCTGCAATTAGCGTGAGCTGCTGCAGAATCCGAATCCCGTCCAACCGAACTATTAAAAACCCTTCGGAACGGCTCACCACAAAACCACAGATCGGCCGCGATTTTTTTATAACAGTGGCAGGAGTCCAGATTGGTGTGGAGTCCTGCAAGAGGAGCGGTGATGAGTCGCGCCCGGATTGAACGATGGACTACGGCTCCGTGTTCCCCGTCGTTGTTTCCAATTCCGTTCACTGTTTCGGATTGGCCTATTGGCGCATGCGAATTCGCCAGGGGGCCACACTCGACCAGAAATTGTTGCCAGAGCGTTGGCGAACCTAAGGCTCCGGGATGGCGGGTTCGCATCGAACGACTCCGGATTCGCGGACTTCACCAATCGTACGGGGCCATTCGAAAGAATGTTTACAAACGTCTAAATTGTCTCTCAATGTTTTTATCCTTTTTTTATCATTATACATTAAAATACGAAATAAATTCACACAAATTGGGGTCATTTAAAATATTCCAATCGTTTGTTAAGTGGGTGTTTAGGGTTGGGATTGGAGGACGAGATGTCGACATTTACACGATTGATGACTCTGACAATCATTCTATCGAAATGCTTTCATGAATTGGGCCATTTCATTGAACTGCAAAGTCAAATGGTCAAATTCGCATTCAATTTGATTTTAGTATGTTTGCTCAATTTTTATATTTTGAATAATCATTATAACATTGATTTAAAACTCTGTACGTGGTGAAATACAATTTTAATTAATATTAATGTAATATTATTACAGAGTACAGAAGACGAAAGACAGAGAACAGAGAAAAGATTACAGAATATGTAAAAATATAAAACATTTAAAAATCAGATTAAAAAAATGATTTATTATAGAAACAATTAAATTATGTTAAACAGTTTCAAATAGAATTTAATTTGTTGTCAAATTTGCTTAGTAATACGAAATATAAAACACATAAGAAAAAAACAAATATTTTTGTTCTAGTGCCTTTATTACAAAATAGTGAACATTCACAAAAAGATATTTAAACATTCACACCAAGGTATCAAAGTAACAAAAAGCAAGCATTAATTACTTTATATCTCATATCAATATTTTAAAATTTCAGTCTAGTTAAAATAATTACAATAAAATTACATAAATAAGAAATTTAAAATTGGACAAAATTTTATCTATCTAAATATACATAGATCTTTTTAAAATTCACAATTATTAGGTATTCAATTTAAAATGACTAAATCTTTTTAATTTTTAGACCATGTTATATATCAAAAATTCAATTCTATAAAAGGCCTTTTAAACATGGGAAAATTAAATATGATGAACATTATGTATGACAATACAAAATTTTATTCAAATTGTGAAATTTATGCTCTTCTTTGATACTCAACAAAAATTTTACTTGGGGATGATGAATATATATGTTATTGTAAAATAATTATCATATGTAGCCTGCACAATAGTTCAAAATTATTTGCTTTTCACCATTTTAACTAATACTTAAAGTTTCTTATAAATTTTTTGATTATAGCCAAACAAGTGGTTCATCATATACAAAACATCTAATTACAAACAACAAAATAAAATCTTTTTTACATTATCTACAAATACAGATTAAAATGTCTTCAGTACTGAAAATGTAACACAGCTGGTATTTTCTAAATGATGAAGTTTTGAAGCTCATCTCTAATAGAATTAATATTTGGAAAAACAATTTTTAAGCTACATACAAAAATAGTGCCTAATGTTTGCTTCTGTCATGAGGAGAATGAGACCTATTATTATCCTTGCTATCCCCACCCACATCACCCCAATCTGATAAATCATATTTAGAAAGATCTCCATCATCATCATCTTCCTCATCATCCTCTTCCTCCTCTTCTTCTGCTTCCTCCTCACCTTTCGCACTGTCATTATTTGTCTTAACTTCTTTCTCCTCTTCCTCATCCGAATAGTGACTACCACCCTTCTCATTATTCTTAAGCTTTTTCTTTCTCCTCCCGAATTCATCATACTCATCATCACTCTCCTCCCTCTCCTTATATTCGACTACACCCCTATCATTGTATCCACCCCCGAAACCTGTGCGCTCCTCAACCTCACCAAATTTGGGTGCATTACAAACATTGCACTGCTGTCTGCGGGCCCAGTTGACGTTCCCACACTTGTTACACTGCCAATCGTCAGCACTGAACAGACCTCGGCTCTTTTCCGCGGCCGCCTTTCCAATTTCAGTGCCCAATTTGCGTTTCTTGTTCGGATTAGCGCCGCGCGTTTTGAAGCAACGATTGCAACTGTTGCGACGTGCGAAATTTACGTTACCGCATTCTTCGCATGTCCAGTCCAACTGCGAATTCGATCCGGACGGCGACTTAATGCATGGCGGCGGCGGCGGTGTTAAGTCTGCCTCTGCCATTTGTGTACACTCTAATCTGTCTGAAAAAAATTAATTCAGTCATTTATACACTTGCTTAATGTAGTTCATGAGTTTGCATTTTCTTATGACAACGTTAAATGTCCTTATCATTGTTGGGTTTGCTGTTTTTCGTTTTTGTATTTACTGAAAAATTTTTGTAAACACTGGCTGAATATAGTGGGATTGAGATGCGACTTTTTACCAATTTGTAAAACGCGCTACTAATCCTTATACTGATGTACCTTTACTTTTTTTAACAAATGTTAGGATTTTATGAATGTTTATCACAAAATATTTTATCCAACACCAAAATTGGAAATTCTATATTTATTTTGACAGGAGGCAGTCTGTGACAGCTAGACAGTGCTACCAAATAACTACTTTAACTCCATTCAAAAACCATTCATTTTCCCATTCAAAGCCTTTTCCTAAATGAAATTTTAAATTATTAGTTTCATAATAATATAATTTTGTAAACAACATCAAATTATATCTTATGTAATTCGTATAAAAACAAATAAAATTTAGTTAATACCTTTTAAAAAATAGTTGGCGACACTGAAGCGTGGATTCTTTTCATATAACCTAGAAATTCGCTTGGTTTACGTTTTGTTAATTTGATTGTTATTTTTACAAAATGTCGAAAGCACACCCCCCAGAATTAAAAAAGTAAGTATTAATTTAATTATTTATTGATCAAGTATTACATTGTACATCTTTTTAGGTTCATGGACAAAAAGTTGCAGCTTAAATTAAACGGCGGCAGAAATGTTAGCGGCATCTTAAGAGGTTTCGATCCCTTCATGAACCTTGTGGTCGACGAATGTGTTGAGGAATGCAAAGACGGATCCAAAAACAACATTGGCATGGTTGTAAGTATTTCAGGTTGATAATAAATCTTAAATTTCAATGGCTCTCTGTTCTAGGTTATTCGAGGTAACAGCATCATTATGTTGGAGGCTTTGGATAGGATTTAGCATAGTTTAATTAATATAGGGATGTAATATTACTAATATTTAAGTAAACAAATTTAATATATTTGTTGTTTTATTTGCATTTACTTAAAATAATAAATATAGGAACCAAAATACACAAAACTACAAATATATGCTAGATATTTAATTATTGTACTTTTTAATTAAAAATAGTTTTATGATGTCATTATAATTTCATAGAATTAATTAAAAATTGTATTGTTAGAAAAGTTATTTTGAACAATAATTTCTAAAAATAAATGCTGATTTCAATTAAAAATATATTTCAGTGTAAGTGCATTAGACAATAAATAAAAATAAAATGTACTTTACTCAATGTATATTAAAAGTCACTGTACTTTGAGCAATGTCGAAATCCGCCAAATAATGCTAAAAATTACCGGATGAAAAGCGTATACAACTGTCAGAGCCAAACTGTGCAATAAACAAACACATTAACTGTTTATTTGAGTGTTTGTTAACCTTCAGACGGTTATTCTAGTATTTTTTATCAACAATATCTATTGTATGTTAAAAAAAGTGACTAATAACATTGTCCAAAGTGATAACATGTACCATAGTGAGGCAGACTAATGTATTCACTGAATATCTTCTGTAGATGACTAGCTGGTTACATTGCATAGACTGCAAGTGCCATAATATATAATTAATCCTACTTGAAATAAATTTAGGATCATACTTCATTTATATCCATCGTCATGATTATTTTCTGACCGGTCTAGACTATCCAATCGTCGAGCCATCGTCCTGCGAGCGTCGTGCTAACGTAGCGTCGAGCTCAGCAATTGTTCCAGCGTCAGCGGCGTCGGGATGCCAAATTCTAAATTTAACTGGCCGATCTGGAGGAAGGGGACGAACTGACGTGCACCGTTTCTAGACGGGCGTCGGGATTTTGCGGGTTTTTCAGTTTTTCGTGCCACCGATCCGGGTATCACGTCGCGCATTCATTGATCTACGATTTTAGAACGGTAAATAATCGTGTGGGAATATTCGATCGAATTGGTGGATCGATTGATTTGTTGCGGATGTACGAGGGTATAATGGTGGATGGATGTGATGTTGAGTTCTTGGATCGAGAGATGAGGGAGCACGTGGCCTAGTCAAGCGGATTGTTGAGCTAAGGATTGTTTCGTTTATCATTTTTAACACTGAATATAGATTTCTTTAAGGAAATTAAAAAGAAGTAATATTAATTACTAAAAATTATATTTTAATCTTATTAAATTTATACAAAACGTTGCCACTATAATTAAAAAATTATCACATTAACTGGTCCTACATGTCTAAATATAGACTTTCTGGTCTTTCCCATGTGTTCATATTATTTAACAAACAACTAATGTGAACTTAAGATAATATAATCACTTTGTTTTTTTTTTTATTTTATATAAAAATCTTTAAAGCTACAGTAAAATTTAAAGTAATATGAATAAAAGTCATTAAATTGTTTAATTTCATTATATTGATGAAAAAATAATTAGATAATTGAATATTTTATAGTTATTTTAAATAAAAAAATATGGACCAAGTTACGAAAAAAATATTAAATAATAAAAAAGATTAATTAAATCAGTCATTATGGATACCCAAAAATAAAGACCTGACACTATTCTAAAATATCTAAATTTAAGTAATTCTCATTTAAATGTTCACTAACATTAAACTAACACTGAATTTTCTGTACTAAGATTGTTTGTGCATAAAGTTAACTTGAATTCATAATCACTATTTTCACGAACACACCTACATTAGAATCACAATCCAATGGTATTTGGCAATTGTAACTATTTATTTTTATTTTTACGGAACATACATCGTTTCAATACATCATGTTTATATTCTACATCCTAGTTTAAACCAAGCACTTAGTAAAATAGCAAATTTCTGATAAAAATGACTAAATATGTCACGTAGGATTGACGGCACTCATTGTGATGAGATTGAACCAGTTTAATATTAAAATAGCTTCAATTCGGGAAAACGAATAAATTCATAATTTTTGTTTATAGGAAAATGTCATAACGGACTAAAAATAAGTGAATTTTCGAAATTATTTTTTGCAACTGTATGTGGGCGCAACAAAACGTTAAATCTCGCTACACTTTGCAGCGAGGCGATTTATGAGATTATTTTTAAATGTGGCGTACAGTTCTAGAAATAAAAAAATGTTGTTCATTTCCTTTATCTCAAATTCTAGCGGCAGTTAAAACGAAAAATAAATTTTTACTCATCGTGTTGCAATGCAGGAATAAACATAATCTAAATTAGTGCAGAGTAATTTAGCTAAATATTTATAACGTGTTTTAAAATAACACTGTTCATTGACTCGATGATATTTTTTTGCTTGCACTTCTTATACCTTTACCTTTACATAAATTTATGATCCGGTGTATACTTGTAAGGCGAATTTAAAATGAATAAGCCGGATGGAAACACACATTAAGTCATAACTAAATTTAAAGCATTGCACTATGAGCCTATGAGCATTGTATTTATATTTGAGTTTTGCTCTGTGTTGTTAAAGTTTAAATAACGTCGCCTATTTATAAATAGTTGTCGAGTTGAATGAATTTATGAAAATGTGCATGCACCTAGTAATGTCGAATACAATTATGTGCCAGATGTACAGAAAGCAAAAGCTCGAAGTAATACAAGTGATATTTTTGGATTCAGATTTCCAAGAATAAATAAAATCATTCTTCTGAAAACAATCTACTGTAACTGTATACTTTAACTTATATTTTTGATACTCGATTTACGGTGGTTTTCTTGTACAACAAATATAATGAGAATATAGTTTTTATACATTTCGATAAATAAGATACCCTTCAAAGAAACGATAAATCTTTATTGGCATTGCTCCCGTTTAGCGTATCGATCTAATTTTATATTACTATCAATTTAGTGATGATTCATTGAGGAAAATTGAGATAATTCCGTTTAGGTAACACTTGTCCAATATTTTGGGGTAGTTTTAAACAAATTAAATAAATAATTTGATTGTTGTACGTGATTTTTAGTTTTATTTTGTATAAATAGTCACTTGGCCTCCAGATTTTAAAAATAGAGCAGACAACACAAAGCTATTTTGCTGATGGGATGAGTCAATCAATGTTCAATTTATGTTTTTTGCAGATGTATAGAAACAGATTGTTCTCTTTAATTTGAGTATGTCATTTCAATAATTTTAGTAAATAAGCCAATAAATAAGTTAAAAATTAAATGGATAATTTGCTATAAAAGTAGATTAATATAATATGTTATAATTATTTTAATGCACCATTTTAGGAAAAAAGTTTTTTTTTTTTGAATTAGAAAGATGAAAGTTGAGGATATCATAAATAAGTGCTAATTGAATCATTTTGTGTTATTTATGAAACAAGCTTTTCCAGAAGAGCATTACACATCATTTATTTTGCACATTAAGAGAGCGAAAATAAGTCTTATTTACGAAAGTCTCACGATAAAAAGGCAGACAAGATTCGATAAATATATGAACCATCACGCACTGCGACAAAATTAAAATATTCGCGTATTCTTAAAATACTTTTAGACTAAAAATATGCCTTGTCAGTGGGTCACCGGATCTGAACCTAAGCCAATGATTATAAATCAGTGTAAGGGGAAACTTCAATGAGCATCTTCACAAGGATATTTTTTTTAAATCGAATCACCGCTATTTTTCGATCCAAGAACAAGTTGTACAAACGCAATCAGATCAGATCCTCTAGACCAGTTCGGAATTAGCTCGTCGTGATGGTGTTCACCAATCACTGATACGTTCCAGATTCGATGGCAGGTACTTCCCCGTCCCACTGACCCGACAGTGAGTGCCCGAAAATGTCGGCCGGTCATCCCGGTCGCGGTGGGGGTTGGTCCCCCCATCATTTTCGTTCCCCCTCGCCCTACGGTCCCTCGCCGCCGCCAAGGCTGGGCAGTCCGGGGGCCAACATGTTCGGAAATCGGCTGCCGCACATGCCGTGTCCCAGGCCCCGCTGGCCTGTGCCCATGTCGCCGGTACCGCAGGCGATGACGCCACCACCAATACCGCCGCACGGACCCAGACCGTTCAGATTACCCATGCATCCGGTAAGTGTAATTAAAAAACTTGTTAAAAGTTAAAAAGTTATGTAGTTTATATTGTAAAATGGATGTACAAATTATTATAATTAATACCTATTGAAAAAAGTACACAATTATACAGAATATTAGTGTTCCAACACTTGCAGTGGCAACATTAGCTGAGGATTGATCATCAGTGGTATCCCTCCTTTTTCTAATTTGTTGCTGTGATCCTAGAAGTGTCATCTACTTAATCTTTATACACTATTATTTATAGAGAGATAGGGAAAATACCTTCCTTACAACTTCTCCTTAAAATCGTCTTAATTATCAACGGAACATCATATAAATCTGAGCACTGTGACAGCATATTATAGTCATTTCCTAAAATCACAATTAATTATACTCTCAAGCCATATTTTCTGATTTATTTAATACCTCTCGATAAAATAGGCAAAATCACTTCGTTGTCACCACTTTCATATCTACCAGGAGTACTGGTTTGACTCCCTCCGATATTTACAACACGTTCTTCCCCATTCACAGAGGTCTGGCATTCGGGGCACATGCCGGTAACAACGAACAAAGTGTTGTTGTTAACCTCGTTTTCCATGACGTGTTTGATGCTCTGGACCAATTGGCTATTTTTCTTAGATAAGTCCGATGTTTCTCCTCCGATGACAATCATCAGGAACGGACTCTCTTTGTTTTGAAGCCTTGTTAATGTACTTTTGACGACCTCAAAAAATGAGCTGTCTTTAATCTGGCCCAAGTTGTCTAAGTCCAATTCCTCGTCCTTAGTTTGGTTGTTCGAATCGCCTGAAAGAGTGTTTTTGTTAACTAAAATACTTAAATGGTAAATATTACCGAAAAGTTTTCCAAAAAATGAAAACTTCGTGTCGGTGACGATGTTCATGATGCCCCAAAAGGAGCCGTTATCTTTCCCAGCTTCTGCCAGTTCCGTTGTGAGTTCCTCCCTACTTGCATCTTCTGGAGGGTTATCTTGGCAACGACCGTCGAGACAACCCCTTTTTATTCTAACGTTGAACGATTCACTTTGCTCCCCGTCAGTGATAACGTTTCTAATAGGCTTTCCAAACCTGTTATAACCAAATACGGAATAAGATGGTAAGGTTTTGGGATTTGTCTTGTCATCTTTTTGGTCGTCTTTATTTTCGTGTGGGAGGTTCTCTCCTTGTCTTGGTATTCCAAACACATCATTGTCTTGTTCTCTAATAATTCCCGGTTCCAAGTCACTTTTGACTTTGATTACGTTGTACAATGTTTCGTTTGCAATTGATGCAATAGCTAAAATGGAGTGTTAAAATATTGGTGCAAGGTTGAATACGGGTACCTGTAGTCATTCCAAGTGCCAGCCTGCAATAATTTATTAGGGACAGAATACTTAGTTTAAAAAGTTCAGCGCAAGTTTTCGTGTTTCTTTTTCGGAACATCGTGAATCTAATGTGTCGTTTTTGCATTTCTAATTGGTTAGTTTCTTTAACCTATTATCAATTATGTGGATTTTAGATTAAAACTATTATTTTTAATTTTATATGCCCCTACCATCTTAATCATTGCTTTCTCTTCCAATTTTAAGCACTGTAGGACTTCTGGTTGAGACACATAAGAAGAAGTTGTGTGTGCCAAAAATAAGACTACATTTCTTTTATTAGAAGATTCATTTCCAAATATTTGTCCTATAATTGATCAAGAGGGAAATTATAAATATTTAAGTAAAAGAAGTTTTTACTTAAGTTGTCAATCTTCGTTTTAGCTAAAAATATATAATTTTAACTATTATAATAGAATGAAGTTATAATAGTGGTTACCTTCTCTAGGAAAACTATTTACAAAATAATCTAAAAAATTTGGAGAAATATAAACACATCTATATATATATTTATACTTACAATTTGGCGACAAATATGGCTGCGATTTTTCTGTAAAAGTTCCGGTTAGTTATTTCTAATTAACATATCACATTTGCATACCAGTTTGTGAGTAAATAAATGTAAAACATAGCAAAAACCACGTCTTCATATTCAATACACTCATTGTAAATATCAGAGAATAAATTATGTGACAGTTGAAACATGCCAATGTTATGGAAACCAAGTTAATATTCCAACTGATCTTTTTTTAATTATTATTAAAATAATTTAAATGAGTAAATATTTTTCGTTAATTAAGTGGGAAGTTTGATAAAAAAATTATTTTAAATGACGATTTCTTTTATGATACTTATTCTACGTATTTAAATATTTATTTTTTGCTCTTGTTGCAGCCGTCTCCCGCCCCAAACCGCGGCTCCCCCGACGTGTACTTCCGCGGCGTCCACCCTTACACATCGTTCTCGCCGGTGCCCGAATTCGGGCCACCATGTCGCGATTACGAGTACGTCGGCGTACCCCTCGAACCTCCACCGTTGCCACAAAACTACGAGCCCGAGGAAGAGGAGACTGGACCCTCAACCGCCGAAATCATCGCTAACCAATCGCAGGATTACATCGATGAGAAATTGGCCGAGTACCAGCTCACCATTTATCAATTGCAAGGTAATTAATGTGATTATTAACCACTAACGCTTAAGATGAGTTGATGATTATTATTTTTTAATAATTTTACTTTTGACATTCAAAATTAAACGATATTTAGAATATATCTTGAACATAATTTTACAAAAACAGAATATTGTCAAACCAGTTTTAACAATCACACGTATAAATAAACTTAATTTGCACATTTACGATCTTAACTACCTTGATAAATTAGATTAATGGTACAACTATACATCTTTGGCTCTTGAAAAATAGTCTCTGAAATAGTTTGCCTTTTTATTTAATTATAAAACATTGAGTTATCAATTTATTGTGTAAGTAATGTATATTAAACAACATTCATATATATTATCTAATAAAAAAATATTCTTTTATATTAATTAATTTATATTTATTTAGCAATAAATGAGTAGATGTCCTATGTACTTTTTATTATTGCTACATGATTAATAATTTGCTAAATTATAATATATTTTTAACCCATTTTATACTTTTACATTTCATCCTCTTCAGTAATCAGTTGATAGATATTTCACCATCGATTTTATTATTATCAGTAGATTCAACATGATCACTATTATTATCATTGTCGTCATTATCAGTTTTGGTGTTATCACCACTAATCTTATTATCCTCGTTGATTTTATTATTGTCATTGCTGGCAACTTCTTCATTGACTTTACTATCCTCGTTGACTTTACCAATTTCATCGGTTTTATCATCACTACTCTTATTATCCTCTTTGACTTTATCATCGTCAGTGCTTTTATTATCATCACCGTTCTCACTATTTTCATTGATTTTACTATCGCCACTACCCTTACTTACAGTTTCCTCGTTTATTTCATTATCGTCAGTGCTCATTTTATCGTCAGAGTCACTAGCGTCATTATTAGTTGCACCATCGTTATCGGATTCATTGTGATTGATGGCTTCACTACCATCAGTAGTATCGCCTTCGACTTTACTACTTTCGTTGGTTGCAGTATAACTAACGGACGTAGTTTCATCATTTGTAGTACTGTCATCAGTCGTTGCATAGCTATTATCAACAAGATCGAAGTCAGCCTCATCCAGATCCATGAACATAGTTTTCTCAATGTCGCTGCTCGATATTTCATCCAACCTTATGTTTCCCAAAAATGACACAGACATCTTGACGTCATCAACTTCATCCATATCAACATTAAACTTCTCCTTACAATAGTTTTCTAATTCCTCTTCAAATTGTTGCTTCTCTTCCGCCGATAATTTCCCCAGGACTTCTTGCACCCATGATTGGTTCATTTCTGCCTGGACCGAATCCAGCAATTTATTGATATTTTTAATGGTATACTTAGAGTAAATTTTTGTATTTTCCACCTTAGAGTCGGACAAAACCGTCAGGATGTCCAGGAAAATTTTGTAAATTGATGTAAGAATACCTTCGATGTATGAACATGTACGAGAACATTTTCTGGAGTAAAAATTGTCACGATATTTGTTTTGCAGAATTTTGCAGGTTTCTTCGCCGTACAATTGCATATCATTGCTTGTAGAATATTCGGGCAGATCCGATTTCAACACCTTCTGGAAATGCTCACTTCCAAGTCGAGCTTTAATTTTATTAAAAAGTATTTGCACTTTATACAGTCCCTTTTTGGCGTCAGGCGAATCTTTCAAATCTTGGAATTCCGATAAGTACTTGCGGGCAACGACGCCCTTTTCTTCTAACGTTGGAAATATTAGCTCATTCATACAATACATAGGTAAGTAATTGTATAAATAACGGCTATCGTCGGAAAGAACCATGTAGTGAGGTATTAAAGACTTGGATAGCCACTCAAAGCCGTACTGTTTGGCAAATATGGGCATGATCATTGGTACGCTTCTTCGCACCGCAAAAATTTTATCTTTCGCCAGCTTCAAATAGTACATTTTAAATTTATCATCGAAAGATTCCTTGGGAAGAGTCTTCGTTAAGTAACTAAAAGCTATCACGAGGTTCCTGCGAGCCCTCCAATTCAATCCAGACAACACCAGAACCTTTGTTATAACCGTGCGAAGTGGCTCTATCAGATCACTGATATCTACGTTCTTAGGAATGTTGTTCAAGTTTAACAGAACATTCTCTTGAACGGACATTATGCTTTCGTTTTGCAACCACTCAATCAAGTTTGCCAGAATTATCTGCCTGAATGTGTTGTCAGATAAAACTTTCGCGAAGCTTACAATATCTTTGGACAGGGCGATTTTTACCTCGCAATTTCTCGCTTCGTGCATAATTTCACAGATAATATTTTGGAAGTACTCTTTAAAGAACACGTCGAAATTTCTTCCACTACTGTCGCAATTTTCTTTGGCCGCTTCGCAGAACTTCAGCAGATTTTTGGACGCCTCAATTTGCACCTCAACTTCCGTGTGTGTCAGCAGTTTATTTAGGAGATTTGTTGTGTACAGTAAATTATCGGAACCACCGCAGCAACGCAGCAGTTCCGATATCTTGTTGGCAAGCATTTGATGTACTCTCCAGGATGAGCTGGCTAAAATAAAAAGTATTTGATTGATTGAGTTAAAATAAAGGTTAAGTTATAGTTACCACATAGTGCATCCAAATATTGTTTTACGTATTCATCAAATTCCGGCTTTGATAATTTATTTCCGTAGGCTATTATTAACGAAATGGAGCATAGTTTCACTGAATCCTGAAATTTATTTCGGCGTAATCAAGTGGAGGATAATAAATCATAAATTACTCACTATATTGTCATTACACAAGTTATAGAGAAGGTCAGTGTACTCTATGATCACTTCTTTCTCCAATTGAGGTGCCAACACTATTAAACATTCGGCAGCAGCTTTTCTAATGAGGGGATCATCCTGACGAATGGCTGCGACGACAATAGACCTTAACAAATTTTTGCTTTCTTGATCGAAGTCTCCGTACGTCGCCTAAAATTACAATAACGGTTTACTCCAGGTGGAACGGTACTCAAAAACACTTACACTAATAAGAGATATCCCTGTAGATCTCTGCAGGGACCACTCATGTGTACATAATTTCTGTATTATGGGCAGTAACTCATCTTTGAACTGTTCCTTAGCAAAGTATTCCGACGTTTTTTGTATGGCCGACACAACATTTGCTATTACCAAGGGCTCGTCCGTTGAACACAGGCCATAAAGAATGACCATGATCTCCGAGACGAACGCTCTGTCGTGGTATATCTGAACCAAATTTTTCAATTGGATCGCAATCTCTATCGTCACTTCTTCACTTGTCGTAACTTCGGCGGTATTTTTAATTACTGGTAGAATTAATTTCTTCGTCAGTTCCGCATTGAGACTTAAAGCCAACGTGCAGGTTTTTTTAAGGCCCTCAAGTTGCCTCTAAAAATAAATTGGTCGTTAAAAGTTTATTAAAATTTAATTCAGTTGTTTGGGTTTCACCTCAAGTGTCACTGTCATTTTATAATGACAGTTGAAACTGATACACGTTTAAAATTTATGTTTAAAAACATTTGGCGAAAAATTGTTTAGTTAATTTTTAATTAATTTATTGTGACTTACGTGATTTGCTTTATATCTCTAATTAATTGTATGATTAATTAAATGTATCATAAATAATATTATCATTTCATTGACAACTCAAAGGTTTATTTGACATATTTCAGTCTTGCTGTGCTATTTCATTATGACAGAAAATATAACTCAAATTTCTTATTCAATACTTGGTTGTCATATCATATTATTTAGTACATTGTTGCTGTAACAATTATAATAAGTAATATAGTTACCTCAATACATTCAGAACAAAGTAATTCCGTGTAACATTCAATAGCCAACGTTTCCACACTACTGTCTGATATTTCTTTAATATTTTCTTGGATTTCCATTTCAAATACACGTTCACTACACACCGTTCATGCCATAAATTCTTTATACTTATAATCTTATCTGTTATCTCTGATATATTAATTTATTATTCGAATTCTAAATTACTAGATACAAAAATAGATGATAATTCTAATGAAAATTGTTATTTACATTTGGAAACTTTTTTTAGCGTATTCTTGGATTATGTTATTACAGTAATTAAGTTAAATTTCAATCAAATTGATTTTTTAAGTTGCTATATTCTTATAATTATACCTTGACTTTTGTTGGTAAGTTGTTTTATTGGAAATAATTGGTACAAATTGGTTCTATTCTGATTCTAGGTTGGAATTTTTCAAAAAGAGTAAACAAGAATGTTATAATATATTTGATTCAAGTTATGTGATACAACCACGTATGCATTGTGATAAATTTGTTTACATATACTTAAACGAGATGGTAAACAATATGATACTAGTTTATACGAAATGGTGTTCTAATACTATAGAATATACATTCAAAATTCTGGTTACCCAAGCAATGCTATATATATTAGGGTGGGCCAAATAAATTGGTTCATGTCATGAATTTTTATATAATTCATTATCTATTTCAGAAAAAATAAGTTTTTTATTTAAGAAATATCATTAAATATATATAGAAAAGAAAATAAATAAATATATTAAAATTGAGTTGTTAATTATTTTGTTATAAGTTATATATAATGTAGAAATATACGTGGAAATTTTGATTTTGTGAGAATTGAGTTACATTTTAAATAAACCCTTTCTATACTAAAAGTACAAAATTATGCACTGAAAATATTGTTAAAAAATTCATTAAAAAGTAACATATTCCAGAACAAAAAACAAAGACATAACTTAGAAACTCTTTATATCAAAATAAACTAAAAATTTTTATGAATATTTTCAAAATTCATAACTTAAATGGATAAATTTAAAATATTTATTAACTATTAAACTATTTTTTGATTTGAATGCGAATATCTTCTAAATGGTTAGAGTAATCAATTAACCACAGGAAACCGTTTTTGTAGAGCATTTAATTTCCTACAAAAATATGTGTTGGGCATTTTATAATATTTACTTATCTACAAGTTATAAAATTTAGAATTATAAAAGAAAGTTTTATTAAATTCTACACACTTCGACCTTCGATATCTTTTAAACGATAAGAGTTATGAACAAATTGTAAAATACCTTTTTTGTAGAGAATTTAATTTCCTACAAAAAATGTAAATAGAAATTTTATGTACGATCAAGTAATACTTAGATATAGGTTTTGCCATATGGGACTGAAGAAAAAATGGAGAGATGAGCAGGGCTTTCCTATTAAAACTAAGCGCACATCTTTGGAGAACCAATTTTTCAGTGTCGGAAGTTAAAAAAAATAGTCTATTTATTTGGACCACCCTAATGTAATATGTTGACGATAAAACGATTCCATAAAATTACTAAACTATCTTTTCCACAAACATTCTTAATGTGTATCACCAAATTACAGTCATAATATATAATAATAATAATAATGTACAAACATAAATATAATGTTTTTGAAGTATCGGAGTACCCGTAACATAAATCACTATCCAATTTGGACTTCATTAAAATTATGGGAGCCGATGAAAATTACACTGTCACATTTCAAAACCGTTGTAACATCCCAGATGACAGAATAAGTGCGTTTAAACTCGACTGACGCTCACCAACATATTTTTAGCTTTACCGAAACTAACCTAGTTATTGGGCAACTGAATATCAGAAGGATTGAAAGCAACACATGCGAGAGATAAATCGTGCTTTAAAACTATCGAATGCGATTTGTCCCGGTGACATCCCGGCATCTATTTGTGTGCAATTCGGGCAGTAAAAGAGCAATTAAATCGGGCAGTAAAAGGAACTGCGCTCGCATGATGTTTGTACGACAGTTGATTTAATATGAAATAACTGTTGACAGTTGCATAAGTACGTAAATAAAAAGATTGTCTAGTCGGTGAAGACAGATAGAAAATACTTATAAATTTTATTTAATATGATACTATGATAAGTATCTAAATAATAAAATTATGTAGTCGAAGCAGTATAAATATAAAATACTTAAAATAATAGAATTGTGTAGTCGGGGAAGTACAGATATAAAATACTTATGTAGTCGGGGAAGTATAGATATAAAATACTTAAAGTAATAAAATAGTGTAGTTGGCGTACTACAGATATAAATTACTTATAATTGTTTGTCATGTTGGCAATATGATAATTGTGTGATTAAGAATACTGTGTATTCGGGGAAGTGCAGATACAAAATGTTTATAACTTTTTGTGAAGTAATGGAAATACATATATATATAATACTTATAAATTTTAGTAACTCGATACTATAAATGTAAATAATAAAATTATATAATCGGGGAAGTATAGATATTAAATACCTAAAATAATAAAAGTGTGTAGTCGAAGAAGTACAATATGTTATATAAAAGGCTTATAAATTTTTGTGTCATGTTGACATTATAATAAGTATGTAAATATTAAAATTATGTAGTCGGTGTAGTATAGACATAAAATACTTGAAATAATAGAATTGTGTAGTCGGGGAAGTACAGATATAAAATACTTATGTAGCCGGGGAAGTATAGATATAAAATACTTAAAATAATAAAATTGTGTAGTTGGAGCAGTACAGATATAAATTACTTATAATTGTTTGTCATGTTAACAATATGATAAGTATGTGAATAAGAATACTGTGTATTCGGGGAAGTACAGATACAAAATGTTTATAACCTTTTGTGAAGTAATGGAAATACAGATATAAACTACTAATAAATTTTTGTAACTCGATACTATATATATATATAAATAATAAAATTATATAATCCGGGAAGTATAGATATTAAATACTTAAAATAATAAAAGTGTGTAGTCGAAGAAGTATATATGTTATATAAAATGCTTATAAATTTTTGTGTCATGTTGACATTATAATAAGTATGTAAATATTAAAATTATGTAGTCGGTGAAGTATAGATATAAAATATTATACTTAAAATAATAAAACTGTGTAATCGGAGAAGTACAGATATAACTGTTTGTCATGTTGACACTATGTTAAATATATAAATAAGAAGATTGTCTAGTAATGAAAGAATAAATATGAAATACTTTATATTTTTTGTGTCGTGTTGACACTATGTTAAATATCTAAATGCCAAGAGAGGTTAAACAATCTTTGCTCATGTTCACTGTTTATGAAATTGATCAACTTCATGAAGACGAACTTCTTTAGTTTAGTTCTTTATGAACTTCAAAAAGTTAAATAGTTCCACATCATCCACCTATAGTCCAGATATTTCTCACCAACATCGTGTCATTTTTTTCTGGAACCCAATATTAGCTTGTAACGAAACGTTGGCCTTTGTAATTGTATTTACTGTACGTCCATTAATTATATTCCCACAAATCCCATTCCGTTCGTTTCGGGTTCGGCTTAATCACTGGGAGGCCATAGAAAATGTCGGTGATATCATTTTACCTAAAATCGATTGAAATCGGACGCATTCAGAACCTGTCCCGTATTATTATCATCCCAATTCGATCGTCTCATTTGCTCATTCGAATTACCAATTATTTGCATACGTTAACCGCCGGTCTGTGACAAATAAGCGCCATAAATTATAAATAATTTATATCGGAATAAATTAAACGTAGGGCGTAGGAGTGACGTAGAGACACGGTGAACTCGGGGCGTCTGCAGAAAATGTGCCGTCGAAAGAAGGCAAATTTCACGTGGGAGTGGCTGATTTATCGCGTGGCACTTTCTTCCACACAAGAACCAGTTCCAGTCGGGCCTTCGCCGGTTCTACCGTGCGTCGGGATAAATATTTTAACGGGCGAGGGACCTAAGGCAACTCGCCGTCGGAGTTACTATAATTTTCTGCACGATGTTTATCAGCTGATTATTATTCTCTCGCAATATTGCATCTGTTTGCTTTTTTCATGTACAATGCCTCATTGTTTTCTGTATGCATCATTTTATTATCGCGACGTATTTGTGGAGTGACTTTATCTTTGGGTATTCATTTTTTTTGTTTCTGATTATTACATGATATTTCTAAGTAGATCTTGGCAGGCGTACCATCGTCATTTGGTGTAGAGTTATCCTTTCGACTTCATTAACTTCATCCAGATCAACATTATTATTACAATAATTTGACTATTAATTTTACTGTCATCAGTAGATTTAACTTGATCACTCATCATTGTTGTTATTATTAGTTTTGATGTTGTTACCACCACTGATCTTATTATCCTCGTTGATTTTATTATTGTCATTGCTGGCAACTTTTTCATTGACTTTACCATCCTCCTTGACTTTACCAATGTCATTGGTTTTATCATCACTACTCTTATTATCCTTTTTGACTTTATCATCGTCATTGCTCTTATCATCATCACCGTTCTCACTATTTTCATTGATTTTACTATCGCCACTTCCCTTACATTAAGTTTCCTCGTTGACTTCATTATCGTCAGTACTCATTTTATCGTCAGAGTCAGTAGCGTCATTATTAGTTGCACCATCGTTATCGGATTCATTGTTATTGATGGCCTCACTACTATCAGTAGTATCGCCTTCGACTTTACTACTTTCGTTGGTTGCAGTATAACTAACGGACGTAGTTTCGTCATTTGTAGTACTGTCATCAATCGTTGCATAGCTATCATCATCAAGATCGAAGTCAGCCTCATCCAGATCCATGAACATAGTTTTCTCAATGTCGCTGCTCAATATTTCATCTAACCTCATGTTCCCAAAAATGAAACAGACATCTTGACGTCATCAACTTCATCCATATCATCAATATTAAACTTCTCCTTGCAATAGTTTCCTAATTCCTCTTCAAACTGTTGCTTCTCTTCCGCCGATAATTTCCCCTGTACTTCTTGCACCCATGACTGGTTCATTTCTGCCTGGACTAAATCCAGCAATTTATTGATATTTTTAATGGTATACTTAGAGTAATTTTTTGTATTTTCCACCTTAGAGTCGGACAAAACTGTCAGGATAAGTACTTCCGATATCCTCTTTGTCTAATGTTGGAAATATTAACCCATTCATATAATACATAGTTAAGTAATTATCTTTTATTATACGAATTATTATATATTAGTATGATTAACGATTATCGACGGAAAGAACCATGTAGTGAGGTATTAATGACTCGGACAACCTATCAAAGCCGTACTGCTTGGCGAATATGGGCATGATCATTGGTACGCTTCTTGGGACTCACAAAATTCTATTTTTTGCAAGTTAACATTGAAAGGTTTCTTGCGAGGAGTTTTCCTCATTACTTTACTAAAAAATATTGTACTTTATACTAAGTACTTGTGGGCAAAATACGGATTATATAAATGATACCATAATAAGCAAATGAATAAGAATTGCAGTTTGTAAATATTATTATCTTTTTCCTGTATTAAGTTTTTTGATTTATTTCATAACCAGGAAAACTTAATTAAATTGTATATAGAAACGTTTTAAAAATATCGTAATAATGAATATACTTGAGAAACAATAATTTATTTTTTACGAGAAATTATTTATTAAATTTGTTTGATCTTAAAATGAATAATAACATAACACGTCGTCAAATTTATGCATGAAACAAAGTAAAAGAGCAACCATGAAAAATCGCATCAGTCAAATGAGCTTGTACAATTATTATTTATATTTACTTTGAACAAAATAGTGACAGAATAGTCAGCCAAATCTAATCTACTATATTATTAAGTGATGTGGCGCCGTCTAAGCGTTGCCAAATCTGATAAAAGCAGAACGAAAAGATTTATGTGTGGTACCTCCAAAAAACCGCCATTGTGTTTGGCTGTGGTACCGCCAGGCGTGACCTTGACACGAAAATTTTTCGACTGTAACCAACTAACCGATGGGTTGCGCAAGAACCACCGTGAATTCGTCGGAAACACTTTCCCTTGGCGGTGTCGTTGAAAATATTCACGTTTCGTACAGGATATTTTGTCTGCGTGGTGCCGCATAAAGAGTTGGCCTTGGTAAAAATGTTATTTTGCATAATGGAACAATTCTTAAGACATTATTTACGGAAATAATAGACAAATTTGCTGAATTAAGCCCCATTGACGTTGAAGTTATTACTGTTGATGTAATTTAATTTTAATTTAATAAGATGAATCCTCCTGGACATATTGAATAACTATTTGGCAACACGTCAAACTTTTCGAGTATTTTTAGAAAAACACGTTTTTAAATATCTAACTCAAAATTAATGATTCTCGGCAAATTAAGTTTGTCACTTGAATATCTTAATGCCTCACAACTGTTGAAGCAGTTGAAGCATCTCTATTAATTATGTCGAAAGCGTATCCACCAAAATTTAAACCACCTCAGCATCATTATAAATTATGACAACATATAGACATAATATAACGTAAAACTACAGTTATGTAAATACGTATATGGTTTATTACCTACGACTTCGGATGTGCCGCCCATAAATTAACAACCATGTAAATGTTCGCATAGAATTTTTGTAGGTGCAAATGTGTTTATGAATATTAAAATCACCTTTAACAGAACGTCCGAGAATATTATTTAGAACGACAGAAATACATTATGACTTCATGTTGTGCTTGTTGTTGTATGAATTTGACCAGTGCAAGCTGCATGGTCTCGATTATAATTATCCAAAATAATTGTGACACCAAAATATATATGTGTCACCAAATCAATTGGCCAAAAGTTCAAATTTAACCTTGGTATATGGAGTTTATATGTTTGTTTGTTCTTAAATTAGGCGTGCAGTGACTTTTCGTTGTCGGCTTATTTACATCATAATCTTAAAGTACATACTTAGTTTTATTTTTAATAATGACAGTATTTTGCAATATGTTTTGTACGTTAATACGATTATTACACCAGTTTACAGCAGAAATATTAAATAGAAACTTTTTATTCATATTTTTAGGGTTATTTAGGTGTGTTGAACACGAAAATCATATTATTATTTTTCTTAAATTATGGTTATTCATCTAAACAGTGTTGCTTAATGAATGAGACGTTCAGAAGAAACAACAAGCTAGATCGAGATTATATTTAGAAAGATAAATAAACTGTGTAACCAACGCTATCTTATTCCTTTCGATGGAAAAAAATAACTTTTAATCATTTGCCTGTTCAGTAACAGCCATTTAAAGCTTTGGTGGATCAAGATGGGATAATAAATGGATATGTTATGATGGAAAGAAACTAATATTTAAAATTACTTCTGAATGTTTTATTATTTTAACAATGTAAAAAGCTTTGATTTGAACTTCATATCAGTGGGACCTTCTGTTGTATAAGAAACCAGCGATAGTCTGTCATCAATTGGTCCTCATGAAGCTTCGAAATGTCTTTTCTAAAGACATGAGTTGGTGAAACCGTTTTCCTGGTTCATCGTTTTGACCATCTAGATTTTATGGGAAGAACACCAAAAAATTGAAGAGCAAATGAATCTTAAATGCCCCTAAATACGTTCATTAAATACATTCTCTTTATTAAATGTAATGATTTGAGACTTCGGAAATTTGTTTTTCAGGAAGGAGATACTGTTTAAATGTACTATCCATAAATTCGTAATTAGGGGGAATTTCAGTTAGTCATTTTTCATCATTTTATGCAATTTAAATGAATGAAACATATTCAGATTTTGCAGCACAACTTATACACTGATTCCATCTTCTTTCCATCACCACATTTATATTTTTTATCCGATCTTATTCTGCTAGGGCTTAAAATATTTGTAATTGAATAAGTATCGACTTAAAATAAAAACTCGGGATATTGGAATTATTTGTTGAAAAAAATTACTCAAATGGCGAAGGTGACTGAAAATGATTAAAATTAAATGAAATTTGAACTTTTTTCAGCTGTAACTCAGTTATTTTTCTTCCAATCGAAACAAGTTATACACTATTATGTGCATAATTTACCCATCTTTCCAACCAACTACAAATCAGGAGTTGTTGTTTATTCTGGACACTGCTTTAAGTGAGCTTTGCCATTATTTAGAAGAATGGCATAATTAAAAAAAGAATAAGATTTTCTTGTTCAGCTTACTTAAATGAATGAAACATATCCAGATTTAGCAACACAACATATACATCTTCTTTCCATCACCAGATTTATATTTTTTATCCGAACTTATTCTTCTAGGGCTTAAATATTTGTAATTGAATAAACTATTGACTTAAAATACAAAACTTGGGATATTGGAATTATTTGTTGAAAAAAATTACTCAAATGGCGAAGGTGACTGAAAATGGTCAAATTAAATGAAATTTGAATTTTTAACAGCTGTAACTCAGTTATTTTTCTTCCAATCGAAACAAGTTATATACTATTGTATGCATAAATTACCCATCTTTCCAACCAAATACAAATCATCTCAATAGGACTTGTTGTTTATTCTGTAAAAGTGCTTTAGGTGAGCTTTGCCATAATTTAGAAGAATGACCCAATTAAAAACAGAATGAATAAGATTTTATTGTTCAGCTCATCTAAAATACCCCTATTTTAAAATCGAAATTTGTAAACCAGTGTTTTATTATTACCATCAACACATTGACTATGATTAGGATGTGTCCGTCCTCGAGCCTACAATATTTCAGCCTTTTATTTGTTTTGTCAGTCAGTTTATTAGCACAGTTTTACATTACGATAATTAATAGCCACTGTTTGCTTTTATAATTGCGAATAAAATCCTAATGGGCGTTTAAAACAAAACGAAATTAAAAATTTACGTACAATAACAATAAAGCTGACCCACACTCCCGCCACCTTGTGCAGGTGTTTTCCAGTTTTCTAATTAAATTAATTCAAATATGGCAACAATGTGGTCAGCATCGCTAAAAATACGTGGAACGTTGCGAGAGACCTTGGCGTCCACCGTAGGTTGGGCAGAAGACATCGAAAATATTATTACACATGTGTACATAAACGTAGCCTCAACAACAACTCCGTTTAAAAGCCGGTAAAACATATTAAAAATAAATTATGACCCGTGGTGCATTACAAAAAGTCGAATGCAATTCGCACCGCAAACAATGGATCCGTTGTTGGTGTCAAGGAAAGAAAATTCGCACGTAAAATTCAAATTTCGACGCGATGAGGTAATGTGGTGACCGCAACTTCTAACGTGGTCGGTAAAAATTAATTGGCCTCTCGCACTTGGGTTTCTAAAATCACCTTCGTACGTTTTTTCACGTGCACGAGGAGATTATCTAGGATGTAAAAATGCGTTTGCTCGAAACCAAACGAATAAATCGATGTTGGTGCCACCCGATATAGTTAGCAACGACTTTGTAAACTTGGTCTTTTTCCTTTTAGCACATAAATAATTTAACTGTTAATGCAACAGTTCGTAAAGGACAAATGAGTTGCAAGTCGAACTGGGTCATCGTTTTAAACTAATACTGTTAAATCTGCATGCATATACGAGATTAATCACAAAAGGCCTTAAGTGGAATACAAACTTCAAAATAATACTATGAACTAGTTCAATGGAAACGGTTACGGAGGAAATTACAAGGCGTGGTTGATTTATAATATAATATAATTGACATTAAATTGATTAAGATAGTAATTAAATATTTTTGTACAGATTAATTGATTACATTTTAATTTAAGTACACATTGTAAGTATAAGTTACTCCCACGTTTAATGTTGAAGTTTTATTTTAAATTTTCTATTTTTAATATCATAATGAATATAATTTGCCAATTTATCGATGATACAAATGTATACTGAAATATTTTCTATTATTTTAGGTGATATTACTTATTTACTATTATTTATACAAATACAGGTCATATTTTTAAAAAATTATCTTAATTAGCAGTTACTGTAAAATTAAAACAGTTAAAACAAGCAATTTTTATTTACATACAAGTTTTTTTTTTAAATATCATTAAATACTATATATTAATAGAAAAGAAAAAAAAATAACTATATATGCAATATAGAAATAGATGAGAAAACAGAAATAAAAATAAACACAGATGGCGCTAGTACGACGACTTATGAACAACAGAATTACCAACATTTAAAATTATCAAATTCTCTAGCCAAAAAATTTTCAATTTTAATTTTTGTGAAAAAAAAAAAAAATTGAGTTACATTTTAAATAAACCCTTTGAAAAATATTAAATCACAATATTAAATTGAGAGAATGCAAAAATTTTGAAAAGAAAATATTGTTGAAAAATTGATTAGAAGACATAATTTATTTTATTCTATCAAAATAAACTCAATTTTTTTTTAAATATAATTAAATACAATATATATTAATAGAAAAGAAGAAAAAATTACTATGTATGCAATGTAGAAATATAAGAGAAAACATATAAATAAAAAATAAACACAGATGGCGCTAGTATGACGAGTTATGTACAACAGAATTACCAACATTTAAAAGTAAATTATCAAATTTCTTAGCAAAAAAATATTCAATTTTAAATTTTGTGAAAAAAAAAATTGAGTTACATTTTAAATAAACCCTTTGAAAAATATTAAATCACAATACTAAATTGTGAGAAAGTAAAATTTTGAAAAGAAAATATTGCTGAAATATTGATTAGAAAACTATTTTATTCTATCAAAATAAACTCAAATTTTTATCAATATTTTCAAAATCAGAACGTATTGAGATTAGAAGCGAATATCTTCTAAATGTAAGTAAGAGTAATGGATTAACCACAAGAGACCTTTTTTGTATTTCCTACAAAAATATATGTTGGGCATTATATAAATTATAAAATTCAGAAGTATAAAGAAATTTTTGTTAAATTCTTTAAACTTTGACCTCCAATGTTTTTTAAACGGTGAGAGTTTGAATAAATTCCTATAAAAATATAAAAATAAAATTTACGATAAAGTAATAGTCGATTTTTTTGGCCCACCCTCATGTGTACACAGGGAAGATGTACTTGTTGAAGGAAATAATTAAAAACAAAATAATCAATATTGCAGATTATATTTGAACGTATTATTAAATTATTTTGAACTATGTGTTTGATGAAATACTTTAAAATATAATCTAACAATTATAATTGAAAATGTTAGTTACTTTTATTTCATATGGGAAAACAAAGTGATTAAATGTTATCAGTAGTTCTAATTCCGTTATATGCACTTGTAATTGTAGTTAAATATATTTTTATAATATTTGTGAATCTATTATGCCTAAAAATTATTATTTATTTATACATATTCTTTTATTATAGTATTAATAGAATATACCAATAAAGACGTAGTTATTCGTCGTTTTATGGTACCATATATAATGTAATAAACAAAATAAATGTTAACTTTTCGTATTGTAAGAATACTATTTCACAGTGATGCAAATCTATGTTTGGAAAACTTATAAATAATTCATATTTCTGCCAATTAAGGCAAAAAATAAAACAAAATTATAATAAAATATTTAAAAGTGAAGGAATTTTTTGTTATAATTAATTTCATATTACTGCCGACTATTTATGATATTCATTATGAAACACAATTTTAAACAAAACATGTTATTGATCAATCCCAAATTCAAAATAAATAGGCGATTTTTAATTGCTGGGAATAATTATAATAAAATAAATAAATAAAGAAGTTTCAAGTTTAATTAATCGCAGTAACTCGAAGCCGTCGATAAGGTTTTGGCCCACTTAATTTCCTGCGAGCACACCAATACCAAACAACATTTAATGTACTTACGAATCAACTGGGCAGACGAATTTGGCGGTCATAACGACGGGTCATTATATAACAATGTCAACGCTGCCGAGGAAACGTCTCGCACATTGGGACCGCACCGGTCAAAATTGCTCAAATTTTTTATGTCCGAGTTTTTTCCTGCTGATATAAGTTCCTTTTTTTTTTGGTGGAGGTTGTAGATTTGTTTAATCTGACTTAAGGCAGGTTGTTGATGAATTTAAGAAAAAGGGAAGTAAGAGGTAATCAAAGAGTTTTAATGTATTATTATTGGGAGACATGGTAACGTCCTAAATTGATATATGACTATGAACACACAGTCCCACTTTGCTATAATTGTATTTAATACAATTGATTTGATTAAATTACTTATCATCTTTGATTATCATTAACTTCAAAAGGAAAAGACCTAAGAGCTTTGGATAATGACCAGTAGGCAGTATTAAAATGAGTGAGATGTTTGTTGTTAATGTACATTGGTACCATTAACTACCATTAATAATATTAAGTATTATTAGATCTGTCGATGATGACTGAGGTGTTATTGATTCATCTGAAAAAATCTTTAATACATTTGATTTGATTAAATTATTTATCATCTTTGATTATTATCAGCAGGATGGCGTGAAGATGCAAAAAATTTTAGCTTCAAAAGCAGAAGAGCTATAGGCTCTTGAGGTTGACTAGTAAAAATGTATTTTTGGATAATGTTCAGTGATATTAAAAGAGACTTTGTTACTAAACGTGAGATTTTTTGTTGTTAATGTACAACTGTCAATTGTTTCCAAACTGTCAAATGATTTATTAACATCATCATTCATCTCAAATTCAATTTTACAATTGAAAACAAAACCTACTTTATTATTGCTTACAGTTATTCAATGGTTATATTGTTGGAACTTTGTATTGATTAATTAGAGAGTACCCTCAAACCTCAAAATAAATTATCTATCAATGATGACAATTGTGCATTTCCTTCAAATAATCCTACATTTGAAAACAAAACTTATTTTACCATTGCTAAGAGTCAATAGAGGTATTCTTGGAACTTTGTATTGATAAATAAGAGAGTATTTGAAAACAAATCCTACTTTACTTATGGCTAACAGTCACTTAATAATAATTTTTGTTGGAAGTGAAAAATTAGGGAGTAACATCAAACTATAAAAATGGATAGTCGTACACTCACCTCATAAATATCCACATTTGAAGAAAGACCCTTCTTCACCATTGCTGACATTCAATATAAATATTGATAGAACTTGGTACTCACAAAGTAGAGCGTGACTTCAAACTCAATTGTTAATGACAAGTATATTGACAGTTCTATAGTTACCTCACAAAATCTCATATTTAAAAACAAAGCCTACTTTACCATTGTTCATTGGTCATTGTCCAAATATGTATTATTGAATAAAAGTTATAACTTTTTTATTAACACCACATCCTCTTTTGCATTAGGATACTCTTTCAAGGTGGTGTATACTAGACTGTTTCAAAAAGGTCGACAAATTTTTTTTTTCTTATTTATATCTATATTTAAATCTTGTTGGAAATGGTATAAAAAAATATTGTGAAAGTTACAGCTCTTAATATTAATATTAAGAGGCGCCGCATCGTAAATTTTAATTCCCCGTTTAAATAACACGGGAACGGTGTTCTCTTGGATTTTGAAATTTTTTAACTCTCGTTAGAAATAATATTTCAAAATGACCAAAACAGATTTTTATAGAAAATTTAACGCTCTACAAAAAAAGTCTCTTATAGTTTTTTGATATATTCATTTTTTCAAAAGTTATTTAACATTAAAGTTGGATTGATTTAAAATTTTGACATTTTTCTCATTTTCTGACGCAACCATCAACTTTATGGGAAAAGTTTATAAGACATTTTTCGTAGAGAATTTAATTTCCTATAATTTCTCTCCGAAAAAGTTTTTGATATTTTTTACAGAGCATAAGTTAAGTTAAAACTAAAAATTTTATTAAATAAATGTTATTTTACTGGTTAAAATTAAGCATTTTATTTTAATAAATAGATTTTTACTGAAAAAAATTGGTTGTTTATTATAATCAAAGTGGTATATATCGTTACACTAACAGACTTTTACTACAATTTGGCAATTTTTTTCTGTATTCACTTATAACTAGCAATAAGTATTGTAATTGCTCTTCATTTTTCGTGAAACAATAAATTATAGGAAATTGAATTCTCTATAAAAAATGTCATATAAAATTTTCCCATAAAGTTCATGGTTGCGTCAGAAAATGAGTAAAATAGAAAAATTTTAAATCAATTCAACTTTAATGTTAAATAACTTTTGAAAAAATGAATATATCAAAAAACTATAAGAGACATTTTTTGTAGAGCGTTAAATTTTCTATAAAAATCTGTTTTGATCATTTTGAAATATTATCTCTAACGAGAGTTAAAAAATTTCAAAATCCAACACCGTTCCCGTGTTATTTAAACAGGAAATTAAAATTTACGATGCGGTGCCTCTTAATATTAATATTAAGATCTGTAACTTTCACAGTATTTTTTTACCATTTCCAACAAGATTTTCGATATAAATAAGAAAAAAAAAATTTGTCAATTGTTTTGAAACAGTCTAGTGTATACATATCTTAGAATTTTTGTCTAGTAATAATTATTTCCTTGTCGAAAATAAATCTCTTGCCAACTCGGATTATCAGATATCTATACTGCTGATATATTTGGAGAGGTTTTAGTGATTGATCGTTAATTCACTAAGAAAAATATAAAATAATTCACAACATATACCTTTATTATCAATACGATACCATCATTGCTGCTAACACTCAAATTTACATAAATAAAACCAAGTTGAGGAGCACAAACAATGCGACGATAATGTATCGGGTCACATTTGATAAGTCATTATCACTGTGCGATCCATCCAAACCCGATCCTCCACGAAGTAATCCAATCCCTCCATGGCTCCGGACTTGTTCCTCCGTCTACCTTTCGTCGGCGACTCAGTATCGAACGGTCGCGTGCACAAACCGGCGCGTTTTGCGATCCCGGAACGCCTCACGGACAGTGTGTGTGCGATTATTCTTGATGACAGATGTGCGAGCCAAACAATAGTCGTTGCAAAAGCAATCAGATTATGACAATATGAGTGCGAACGACGGCGATCCGGGCGGCGGGTCGAAGAGACCGCCCGACGATCCGTTGACCCCCAAAACGAAGAAGTTGAGGGAGAGGGTCAGATTTTTCGAGAAGGTGTGGACCGGTTCGTCCGGCGACGAGGTCGACGACGGCCGGACGTCGCAGGAGTACGACGTCGACGAGATCGAGCGGCGCCTGGCCGAGGAGCGGCACCGGCACCTGGAGAGTCCGCAGTTGGAGCAGGTGACGTTGAGGAGGACGCCGGCGGGCTCGCCGAAACATGTGGTGGAACACCACCAGCAGATCCGGCCTGACGGCAGTTTCCAGGCATGTCGAACGCATCTCGTAATTTTTTTCTTTACTCGTGTCGAGGGTCCTTTGACGTGTGCAAGGAGATGGAGTATGTTGTCCTGGTAATGCGGGTTCTGATCAATGAGGAGAATTAGGTTATAGGTCGTTGGCGAGGCGGATTTTGAGGTTTATGTTGTCCTAGTACTTCCGGCGAATTCGCCAAAAATTAGTATTATGGCAGAGCAAGTTTCTATTAGAAGGTCATTGAGCAATTCTTTAATCAAATAATCAATAAGCACACATTTTTTTTTTATACAGCAAGAGACACAAACAACGTTAAATTGGTTTACGTATCTCTAGAGGTTGTGAAAATAATTCATTTTCTATTGGAAAAATAAGCAATTTATTTTCAAAATTATTCACAATTGTATTTGTAACATTAATATATCGATTATCTAGATTTAATTAAAATTTTACGAATATCTTTAAATAGGTTTGAAAGTGCTTATGATTGATATTATTTTAAAATCATCACAAGATTCGCATTTAAATGTTGTAAAACGTGGAAGGGAAGTTTATAAACATATATAAGAAAAAAATGATTTTAACCATATGAAATATCTAATATTTAATTTATTTAAAAAATTATAAGCGAAACTTAAACAACAATAAAAATTCCAATTTTTATTATAACAGCGGAACTAAAATATTCAAAGGAAAAATTTTTTGTCCAAATATTTTTTAATTATGTGATTTATAAAATATTTGACATTTAATATATCTATTAAACAAATCTCCAGAAAAACTTAAAGAAGAGTAAATATTTCATCAATTTTTATTATTATTATAATCACTAAATCAGAATATTAGGTCCAAATATTTAAAAAAAAATATTTTTAAAATATGTGATTTAAGGAAGGTATATGAAATATTTAATATTTAATTTATTTATTAAAAAAATCATGACAAGAGCTTAAACAAGAATAAAAATTTAATCAATTTTAAATTTTATTTTAATTAGTTGGCTAGATTATCTGATTAAAATATTCAAATAAAAAATGTTTTATCTAAATATTTTTGAATTAGGTGATTTTTGATATATTGATGAAATGTTTGACATTTAATGTATTTATTAAAAAAATCTCGAGAAGAACTTAAAGAAGAGCAAATATTTCATGTATTTTAATTTTTATTATAACCACTAAATTAGAATATTTGCTTCTAATATCAAAAAAAAAAAAGTTTTATCCAAGTAATTTTAAATTATGCGATTTAAGGAAGATTTATGAATTATTTAATATTTAATATATTTATTGAAAAAAATCATGACAAGAGCTCAAACAAGAATAAAAATTAAATCAATTTTAATTTTTATTTTAATTAGTTGACTAGATTGTCTGATCGAAATATTCAAATAAAAAATGTTTTATCTAAATATTTTTAAATTAGGTGATTTTTGGGATATTCATGACATTTAATATATTTATTAAAAAAATCTCCAGAAAAATTTAAAGAAGACCAAATACTTATTATAACATTCAAACACAAAATGTGTTATCTAAATATTTGTAAAATATGTGATTTAAGGAAGATTTATGAAATATTGAATATTTAATATATTTATTAAAAAAATCATGACAAGAGCTAAAACAAAAATAAAAATTTAATTAATTTTAAATTTTATTTTAATTAGTTGACTAGATTACCTGATCAAAATATTCAAATAAAAAATGTTTTATCAAAATATTTTTAAATTAGGTAATTTTTGGGATATTTATGAAATGTTTGACATTTAATATATTTATTAAAAAAATCTCGAAGAATTTAAAGAAGAGCAAATATTTCATTAATTTTAATTTTTATTATAACCACTAAATCAGAATATTAGGTCCAAATATTAAAAAAAAATTGTTTTATCCAAATATTTTTAAAATATGTGATTTAAGGAAGATTTATGAAATATTTAATATTTAATATATTTATTAAAAAAATCATGACAAGAGCTCAAACATGAATTAAAATTAAATCAATTTTAATTTTTATTTTAATTAGTTGACTAAATTATCTGATAAAAATATTCAAATAAAAAATGTTTTATCTGAATAGTTTTAAATTAGGTGACTTTTGGAATATTTATGAAAGGTTTGACATAGATTTATCCAAATAATTTTTAATGTGATTTAAGGAAGATTTGTGAAAAATTTAACTTTAATATATTTATTAAGAAAATCATGACAAGAGTTTAAACAAGAGTAAAAATTAAATCAATTTTAATTTTTATTTTAGCCAGTGGACCAGTTTATCAGATCAAAATATTCAAAGAAAAAATATTTTATCTAAGCATTATTAAATTGTGGATTTTGGTAGGTGAGAAAAGCTGCACCCCGCACTTCGCCAAAACGGTATAACAATTACATGGGAATTTCGGGCTCATTTTGGGCTAATTTCGGCCCAAAAGTAAAAATTTTGGGCTCGAAAAATAACCGCTTTTTTTTTCATTTTAAAGTGCGGGGTGTAGCTTTACCGTAAAGCTACACCCCGCACTGAGTTTCAAAGGCTGGGGCTATCGAATCAAAAAAATTTGCATGCAGGAATTTCGGGCTCTTTACGGGCTCACGAATGGTCAAAAGAAAAAAAATGTAGCTCAAAAAATAATGGGTGATTTTTAAAATTTTAAGATTTCTACGTACTTGCACTTTTCTCATTGACATTACACGGTTAATTCTGTCGATTCCGAAGTGTTCTTGGTACTGAAATTTCGGGCTCTTTAAGGGTTAATTTCGGCCCAAAAGAAAAAATTTTGGGCTCGAAAAATAACCGTTTTTTTTTTATTTTTAATGTGCGGGGTGCAGCTTTACCGTAAAATTAGACTCCGCGCTGAGTTTCAAGGGGTGGGGTTATCGAATCAAAAAATTTTATATGCAGGAATTTCGGGCTCTTTACGGGCTCACCAATGATCAAAAGAAAAAATATGTAGCTCAAAAAATAATGGGTGATTTTTGAAATTTTAGGATTTCTACGTACTTGCACTTTTCTCATTGACATTACAGGGTTAATTCTGTCGATTTCGAAGTGTTCTTGGTACTGAAATTTCGGGCTCTTTAAGGGTTAATTTCGGCCCAAAAGAAAAAATTTTGGGCTCGAAAAATAACCGTTTTTTTTTTTATTTTTAATGTGCGGGGTGCAGCTTTACCGTAAAATTAGACTCCGTGCTGAGTTTCAAGGGGTGGGGTTATCGAATCAAAAAATTTTATATGCAGGAATTTCGGGCTCTTTACGGGCTCACCAATGATCAAAAGAAAAAATATGTAGCTCAAAAAATAATGGGTGATTTTTGAAATTTTAGGATTTCTACGTACTTGCACTTTTCTCATTGACATTACAGGGTTAATTCTGTCGATTTCGAAGTGTTCTTAGTACTGAAATTTCGGGCTCTTTAAGGGTTAATTTCGGCCCAAAAGAAAAAATTTTGGGCTCGAAAAATAACCGTTTTTTTTTTATTTTTAATGTGCGGGATGCAGCTTTACCGTAAAATTAGACTCTGCGCTGAGTTTCAAGGGGTGGGGTTATCGAATCAAAAAATTTTATATGCAGGAATTTCGGGCTCTTTATGGGCTCACGAATGGTCAAAAGAAAAAAAATGTAGCCCAAAAAATAATGGGTGATTTTTGAAATTTTAGGATTTCTACGTACTTGCACTTTTCTCATTGACATTACAGGGTTAATTCTGTCGATTTCGAAGTGTTCTTGGTACTGAAATTTCGGGCTCTTTAAGGGTTAATTTCGGCCCAAAAGAAAAAATTTTGGGCTCGAAAAATAACCGTTTTTTTTTTATTTTTAATGTGCGGGGTGCAGCTTTACCGTAAAATTAGACTCCGCGCTGAGTTTCAAGGGGTGGGGTTATCGAATCAAAAAATTTTATATGCAGGAATTTCGGGCTCTTTACGAGCTCACCAATGATCAAAAGAAAAAATATGTAGCTCAAAAAATAATGGTTTCATTATGGCGAAAAACTTGAAATTACTTTTGTTATTTGTTAAAATTAAACGTTGTGGATAAGTTTTGCAAATACGTACCCGATTATGATTAAAATAAATTATTTATTTCACACTGTGTATTTATCACTATCACTACTACACTAGGATAACTCTTCTAAACTGGAACACGACTCAAATATAAACAGATCTATCGAATATTTTATACAACACTTTCATAACATTACACATGTACAGTCGGCTGCTAAATGGCATTACCATTTTGGAAACAAAATCCAACGAGACCCGCTATCGATAAGCTCCGCCCAGTACACCAAAAAGAGGTATACAAGGGACAAATATAGTAAATATTATATATAGTATAGTATAATATTATATATAGTATAGTATAGTAGTAATACTAATTGCGGTAAGTTATAAAATTTAAATGAGGGGCCACCGAAATTTGAAAAATATGCTTAAAATTAGATTTTTCGAACGAAATATTTACTACTAGAACTAGTTAGTAATCGTTTGTATTTTTAAACAAAATTAATGAAAATTTTATACACTTCACATTGTGGTGTCGCCGTGTTAAGTTGAAACGGAGAAAATTTTAAATAATCCAGTGAAATCTATTAGAATCGATATATAAAATATAAGAATGTGGATACAGATATATATATATATATATATATATATATATATATATATATATATATATATATTATATAATAATAATAATATACAAGTATATTATTGCTTCTCACCGCGACACCACAAGTGAAGTTTTCGAGCCCAAAATTTTTTCTTTTGGGCCGAAATTAACCCTTAAAGAGCCCGAAATTTCAGTACCAAGAACACTTCGAAATCGACAGAATTAACCCTGTAATGTCAATGAGAAAAGTGCAAGTACGTAGAAATCCTAAAATTTCAAAAATCACCCATTATTTTTTGAGCTACATATTTTTTCTTTTGATCATTGGTGAGCCCGTAAAGAGCCCGAAATTCCTGCATATAAAATTTTTTGATTCGATAACCCCACCCCTTGAAACTCAGCACGGAGTCTAATTTTACGGTAAAGCTGCACCCCGCACATTAAAAATAAAAAAAAACGGTTATTTTTCGAGCCCAAAATATTTTCTTTTGGGCCGAAATTAACCCTTAAAGAGCCCGAAATTTCAGTACCAAGAACACTTCGGAATCGACAGAATTAACCGTGTAATGTCAATGAGAAAAGTGCAAGTACGTAGAAATCTTAAAATTTTAAAAATCACCCATTATTTTTTGAGCTACATTTTTTTTCTTTTGACCATTCGTGAGCCCATAAAGAGCCCGAAATTCCTGTATATAAAATTTTTTGATTCGATAGCCCCAGCCTTTGAAACTCAGTGCGGGGTGTAGTTTTACGGTAAAGCTACACCCCGCACTTTAAAATTAAAAAAAAAGCGGTTATTTTTCGAGCCCAAAATTTTTTCTTTTGGGCCGAAATTAACCCTTAAAGAGCCCGAAATTTCAGTACCAAGAACACTTCGAAATCGACAGAATTAACCCTGTAATGTCAATGAGAAAAGTGCAAGTACGTAGAAATCCTAAAATTTCAAAAATCACCCATTATTTTTTGAGCTACATATTTTTTCTTTTGATCATTGGTGAGCCCGTAAAGAGCCCGAAATTCCTGCATATAAAATTTTTTGATTCGATAACCCCACCCCTTGAAACTCAGCACGGAGTCTAATTTTACGGTAAAGCTGCACCCCGCACATTAAAAATAAAAAAAAAAAGGTTATTTTTCGAGCCCAAAATTTTTTCTTTTGGGCCGAAATTAACTCTTAAAGAGCCCGAAATTTCAGTACCAAGAACACTTCGGAATCGACAGAATTAACCGTGTAATGTCAATGAGAAAAGTGCAAGTACGTAGAAATCTTAAAATTTTAAAAATCACCCATTATTTTTTGAGCTACATTTTTTTTCTTTTGACCATTCGTGAGCCCATAAAGAGCCCGAAATTCCTGTATATAAAATTTTTTGATTCGATAGCCCCAGCCTTTGAAACTCAGTGCGGGGTGTAGTTTTACGGTAAAGCTACACCCCGCACTTTAAAATTAAAAAAAAAGCGGTTATTTTTCGAGCCCAAAATTTTTTCTTTTGGGCCGAAATTAACCCTTAAAGAGCCCGAAATTTCAGTACCAAGAACACTTCGAAATCGACAGAATTAACCCTGTAATGTCAATGAGAAAAGTGCAAGTACGTAGAAATCCTAAAATTTCAAAAATCACCCATTATTTTTTGAGCTACATATTTTTTCTTTTGATCATTGGTGAGCCCGTAAAGAGCCCGAAATTCCTGCATATAAAATTTTTTGATTCGATAACCCCACCCCTTGAAACTCAGCGCGGAGTCTAATTTTACGGTAAAGCTGCACCCCGCACATTAAAAATAAAAAAAAAAACGGTTATTTTTCGAGCCCAAAATTTTTTCTTTTGGGCCGAAATTAACCCTTAAAGAGCCCGAAATTTCAGTACCAAGAACACTTCGAAATCGACAGAATTAACCCTGTAATGTCAATGAGAAAAGTGCAAGTACGTAGAAATCCTAAAATTTCAAAAATCACCCATTATTTTTTGAGCTACATATTTTTTCTTTTGATCATTGGTGAGCCCGTAAAGAGCCCGAAATTCCTGCATATAAAATTTTTTGATTCGATAACCCCACCCCTTGAAACTCAGCACGGAGTCTAATTTTACGGTAAAGCTGCACCCCGCACATTAAAAATAAAAAAAAAAACGGTTATTTTTCGAGCCCAAAATTTTTTCTTTTGGGCCGAAATTAACCCTTAAAGAGCCCGAAATTTCAGTACCAAGAACACTTCGGAATCGACAGAATTAACCGTGTAATGTCAATGAGAAAAGTGCAAGTACGTAGAAATCTTAAAATTTTAAAAATCACCCATTATTTTTTGAGCTACATTTTTTTTCTTTTGACCATTCGTGAGCCCATAAAGAGCCCGAAATTCCTGCATGCAAATTTTTTTGATTCGATAGCCCCAGCCTTTGAAACTCAGTGCGGGGTGTAGCTTTACGGTAAAGCTACACCCCGCACTTTAAAATGAAAAAAAAAGCGGTTATTTTTCGAGCCCAAAATTTTTACTTTTGGGCCGAAATTAGCCCAAAATGAGCCCGAAATTCCCATGTAATTGTTATACCGTTTTGGCAAAGTGCGGGGTGCAGCTTTTCTCACCTGATTTTGGTATAATTATGACATTTAAAAATCTTGACAAGAGGTCAAACAAGAGTAAAAATTTTAATTTTTTTTAAATATTTTTAAATAGAGTGATTTAAGGAAGATTTATAAAATATTTAGCATAATGTATATAAAAGAAAACCTCGAGAAAATATTAAAGTAAAATTTGTTTTTATTTTATTATTATTTTAACAATTTAAATGGAATATCATTTCTAAATATAAAAAATATATGTTTATTTAAAATGTATGATTTAAAGAACATTTTTAACGTCGCATAAAATCTTAAACTTATCTAAAATATGCCTTTTACGAAATCGCTAAGCCGTGAGCACAAATCTATATATCTTCCGCAACATAAACCAGTTTCAGAACCCCCTATAAAAGATCCAAAGGTTATAATCCAAACATTAAAATTCATCTATTACCATATACCTTACAAGTGTGTACGTTCCCGCTACTATAGTAACATAATAATTTCAATTAAACACCGACACACCTGTTTTAGTGTTGCTTCACACACTTACGGCACGTCATACCCAAATCTAAATAATTACACTCGATTCGTTTCACTCCGTTATTTGGCAAAAGGGGTGGCTTTGTTTCTTGCCGGGGCATTGATCACCGCATCGAAACTACGCAGTTTGGCGGTGGCTACCCTACATTTGTAAAATAATGCTGGCACTTTTATGGGGCTACAACTTTATTACTTTTTGACGTTGCTGTAAAGTCATAGTACTGAGTCATATTTTATTTAAAATTGTTATTTTAGATAACCCAATTCGTACAATTTAATAATAATCACGGAGGCCATTATATTTAATGACGGACGTTGAGATAAAACAAAGTAAATCCGTTCAACGGAACGGTGAATAAATTTTGCAACAAATTATGTATTTATTGCTGGCTTAAAATCAACAACCTACCTTCCACTTTAATTTTTATATGCTAATTTTTATATGCTAATAAATGCCATAAAACCTCAAAACCAGGCAATTATTTAAGTGGATAAATATTACATCTAATTTGGTAGATCTTTATCTATAACCATAGAGAAAGCGAATCTCTATAACGAAGGAACGGTTTGCAGAAAACAGGTTTTAATCCACATTAAATTTTCATTATTAAAGTAGTTTTAAGTCTGGAATCTTCCCACTTTATTTACAGTGAGATAATTAAGATTTAATTTACGCATATTTGTGCAGATAACAGATTAAAATTACCTCCGCGACTGTAACAAATAATGCACACGTCAGAAGGACCCTCTCATCCTTCCAACGGACAAATAACTTTCACATCAACAAAACGATTATAGGAGACCATCACCACCACCACACAAGAGGGTGACTTGGCGACCGGCGTCAAATCGGTTAAAATCGAGAGGGTATTCCTCACGAAAACCGTACGCCAAGTCACGTCCAGCTCCAGCACGACCTCCATAAAAAAATTCTCGTCGAGCCGCACTCCATCCGAGGAGCGGCTCCTCGACTCGGCCTACATGACACAGTCCGCCTCCACGGGAAACATGGCGTCCACCTCCAGCCTCACATCCCTGTCGGCCAGATCGTCCGACGAAAGTCTGAGGAAGTACGAGGGCAGAAGAACGCCCAGCAGGGACGAGCACGCGTCGAGGAGGACGCCCAGCAGGGAAAGGGACGAGTGGGACGACCACAGCAACAGCAGTAAAGTGACTAGTTCTAGTTCGGAATGGTACACCGAATACAGAACTCAAAGTTTCCAACCCACCTCCATCAATTCCAACAAGATCCAGTACGTCAGGAGTAAATCGCAGTACGAGCAGCATATCGATTCGATCAGAGGTTAGTGATCGACGGTTTATTTTTTGGGTACCGCCAAGGTTGCTCTTTCATTTATATGGTGCGGTGATTGAATGTTACGGCCATAGATGCGATTTGTTGAAGCGTTTCCGTTGCTGCATTGCGGGCGATGTTAATTGAGCGTTCCAAGTACCTCGCCGCTGTAAATTCAACAACATATTTGCGGTTTTGAATGTCAAATTGTGTATAATAAACGTTGCATACATTATCCCCCCGGTAACAGAGCTGGTGACTAAAGTTCCCCAAGCAGGAGCCAATAAAAGTTCATCAATACAAACGACCAGGAATACGAAGCACTATCGAAACTTAATGGCGCAATACCTGTTTCTAAACACGCTTCGTTAAAATCGAAAGTAAATCCGAATACGGACTAGAATTTAACTTTGACTGTTTACATTTTTTTTATATGACGACCTTCGAACTAAATTTAACAAATGCCGGTCAAATTACTTTGAAACCATTCGCTCGGAGCAATTTGCTAGTTAAAGAAGCCGGTGATTTTTGCATTATAATTTAATTAAGATATTTCAGGTTCGTACAAGTGGGTTAAAAAGGAAACTGATTAATGAGTTGTGACTTTAGACAAAGGTTAGCACTGAGGTCTAGTCTTAATAACGACTGCGAGAAGAATGGATAATTCACAGCTCTCACCTTCAGAGTTACTTAATTTACAATAAATCGTTTCGCAGGAATCATTATCGAGATTTATATATTTTATTCTAATGGTGCCAATTATACTTAATTATGTCAATTAATTTTGTGTCTAATTTTAATACAAAATTAATTAAATCTCCATCCAATTAAAAAAAAATTGCAGTTAAATATTAATGGCTTTTTTGAAATTTTTGTGATATTTACATTTTAAATTTGCATTATGAATTACTTAATAATTTTATTAAACGATTAATTTTATATTACATGAAAGACTATAAATTTTATATTTTAGAATTTCTTTAAACAATAATATATTTATACACATATAAACATTTTTATGACTTTTAATTATTTAATAATTTCATAAAACAATTAATTTCATATTAGATAAACTATAAATTTTATATCCTAGAATTTCTTTAGACAATAAAAAGCTCACCTAGAGTTACTTTAGACAATAAAATGCTCACCTAGAGTTTTTTAGATTATAAAATGTTCACACAGAATTTCAATTAGACAATAAATGCTCATTTTATTACAATTTTATAATACTGAAATATTTTTGAAAAATCTTTATTATTATTCTTTATTATAATCACTCTATGATATTCAGTTATATATGTATAATAATTTTGAAAAATTACTTAAATTATTCATTACTTAATAATTTTATTGAACAATTAATTTTGTGTTAGATAAACTATAGATTTTATATCCTACAATTTCTTTAGGCAATAAAAAGCACACATAGAGTTCCTTTAGACAATAAAATGCTCATATAGAGTTCTCTTTAGACAATAAATGCTCATCTAATTTTTTACATTTGAAAATCTTCATTATGATAATTACTGTATAATATTCATTTACATATTTTTTATGATTTATCCAAATTAACTGAATAATTTCATTAAACAATTAATTTTATATTAGATAAACTATAAGTTTTCTATCCTAGAGTTACTTTGGACAATAAAATGCTCACCTAGAGTTTCTTTAGACAATAAAATACTCACTTGGAGTTTATTTAGACAATAAAATGTTCATCAAATTACTATAATATATATAATATATATATGTAATATTTTTTACATTTATAAATCTCTATTTTGAACTATATTTGTTTATATATTTATAAGAATCAATTAATATAAAAACATGAATTTAAATGAAAATATTTCATATACAGTACGAAAAGAATTTGATTTATCTGAATCCTGAAAGAGACATCACATACAATAGAGACAGTAAGTCTCCCACTATGGGACAGAGTTATACTGTCTCCGTCATGCATGATGTCTCTCTCTAAATTCAGAGGGGTCAAACGCTTTTCATGCTGATTATATTTAGGTGATTTAGGGGTGTAAAAAGTCATTTTAGCGTTGTAATTATTATAAAACAAAATGATATGAAAAGATATTAAAAGATAGGGACATTATAAAATTAATTAACAATCATTTAAATTTAAATATAAATGAGTAACTCAGTGATGAGTACATTTTTTATCATTTACGGAGCTGTTTATTGGAATTTGTTATCTTAATTACTATGCATATTTACCATAATAATTTTTAAGCAAATTTTTAAAAATATAATTTAAACTTATTTACACCTACAACTTGAATTATTTTAAATCTTCATCGCACTTTATTGAAATGGTTATTACTTACAGACTCTATTATCCACACGTTGATTAATGTTAGTTTTAATTGCAAAATTACTGAAATATTTATCCGGATAAACGTATTTGTTTCATTAAGCTGTTATTCCAAGACGTCTAGACGGATATACAGTCTCTTTATTTTTACTGTATTTTTCTGTCTCGACCATTTTATTGTTTGTTTGCCATAAAATCAGCTAATACCCAGAGTATATGTCAAGAACATTATTAATTTTTTCTCTCCATTCAATTGTCTTTTTTATAGTTATCTGCATTTGCAGTTGAATGAAGTGCATGAAAGTGGAATGTGCCTTTTATGTTGTTTTACAGGATTCAATTTTTGTGAACCACACTTTAAAACTTTATAGAGACAGACACAAAAGACAATGAATGAGATCATTATTTTAATTTAAAACATGTCTTGTTATGTAATTTTCTCATCAATTTTTATAAAATTATTTTATAACTCCTTAAACTAAAATTAAAAAAAGGAAATGAATTAATTTTATACGAATAAGAATTTAATAAAACGAAAACCCATTTACCCAGGTGGTTTATCTGTCACAGGTCGAATTAATATTTTTCCGGTTACGAATGCTGTTCGTGACTGATATTATTTTTATGCAAGAATTCCATAGAATGATACAGATGTCGCCGAGGAAAAATGTCGCCATTCTGACATTGGTAAATCGTGGGCCTGTTGGTTTTGGTTTATGCGCTGGAATTGGGTTAAATAATTCAGAATGTGCGTGTCTACATTTAACGATCTGTCCCATTCGACTTTGCCCATTTATTGACAAAACGTTCGATGAGGAGCTCGGAATGGAAATTATGGACAATTTATAAATATGACTCGTCGCATAAATAACCAGATCGGGTTGATGTTTTCGGAGGTTCATATATAGGTCACAACTATTTTGATTATATTGGTAAATATGTCGTTGGTTACAGCCCAATTACAAAAAATGATAAAACCAATTATATTAATTCTTTTTATTAACCAATAAATTTTATTAAGGAATACATTTAGCGCATGCGTCAACTTGATTTAAAATCATCAGTTACGGAGATTTTAGACAGCGTAGATGCCAGATTTCATATTTAACAAAATATGTAGAGAAAATTGTTATTAGAAAAATCTATATGTAATTTATTATGTTTTCATGGTCTATGTAACTCGAAAAAAATTGCACAATGCAAATATAGTTTAAAATTATTAATAAATTGGGAATAAGTTAAAAAATAATAAAAATTAAAAACATTTTTAATTAAATTCAATACAGTTATTTATATAGTAAAATATATTAATTAATTAATGACCCATATCAATAAATTAAGATTGTACCAAAAAAAAAATAATAAATACAGCACATAATGATCTATAAAGTAAGATAACTTAAAAAATGACTACCAACAAATTAAAAATGAGCTTACTAAAGGAATAAAAGTATAATATTTTAAAAATGAGAATGATCTATAAAGTAAAATATATTAAGAATGTAATTACCAGAAGAATAGGGATAATATATTGTTTTTAAAAACGTCACGAGAATATATTCTGTAAAGTATAATATTTTAATTAATGAGCAATAATCAAATTAGAAGAAATAATATACTACCAAAAAAGTAAATACACAACATTAACAATAATTCAACCACAAAGAATAATTCGAATATTTTGACCGTTGCAAAGCGACAACATTGCACTGCGAATTGTTCAAGAAGCGTGAAACCAGTGCCTCACGACGCATGCGCTGGAAAATATTTGTTAAAGTAGCGGATTCTGCAACTTTACCTAATCGGTATTTAGAATAATCTTATTAATTAGGTTATGTGATACTATTAACGTCTAACCTATCAAATTACAGAAATTAGTCCTACGAAAACCTTTTAGCATGTGTTTTTAAATAACCTGATTTGAGATTCATGATTGACAATGCAAATGATGAATGAAAACCACTGACGAAATTAGTCGGCCAACAAATAACCTATTAGTCGGTTTTTAGGTTAACCTGAATAATTAAGTTATGTGATGCGATGAACGACTAAACAACCAATTGATAGAAATTTTTCGTACGTAACCTTTTAGTCTGTGTTTTTCAATACTTTAAATTGATGTGTGTAGTCGATCCACAAATAACCTCTTAGTCGATTTTTAGAATAACCTGAACAATTAGGTTACGATTAACGACTAACCATACGTTGATTTTAGTCGACTGATTAGCCAGTTATTCAAATTAGTCGTTAGCCGAGTAATTGGTTATTCCCAACACTAACATTAACAGCATGATTTACCGCAAAAATCCTATACAAATCTGACAATGAGCAATAAATCAGGGAAACAATCGGTAGTTCATAATGGTGAAATGTTTGTCACGATTTTATACATCATTAATACATTTAATTTATTATTTGCGACAGACAAAAAATCAACCCAATAATTATACAGATTAAATAATCACATACATATTTATAATTTCACTACACGTCCATTAATTTTGCAATTTATATGTTAATCGTCGTTATGTTGGTCATCAAAATTGCGCTGTAAACCGTGCACATTAAATTCTAATTTTCTATTAGGCGTGGACCAATTAAATTAATATATTGGGATTAAATAAATTGCACTTTCAAAGCCGCGGCAATAAAATCCGTACTTTTCGTCGCAACAAACATCCGGCATAAACTCAGAAGATGACATTTCAAAAGGCCATTATTCAAATTGACTGCTGCAGCGCTTAAATAATCGTCGGACAATCTATTCTGGTGGATTTTTTTTTCTGCACGTCGCCTCTGCAATGCCTTAATTGATGGACCAATTGTGCCGGACGTACTATTGTGTTTCATTATGTAAGACACATAAATAATAGTTTACTTTTGTTGGACGCGTACATGCATAGACTGCACTACGACAACAATTTTTAACAATTGGCGTTTAAGAGTCGACGGTCACACATGCGGCAACCCGCGAGGCTTTCAATGAGACTCGGGTACCCATTCATGAATTAAATTTGAATTAAAATTTAGTTTTGTTTAAATTTAGTTTCGGCGGTCGGTCTTGTAAGAGGTTTAAAATAAACATCGGTTGTTTATATTAGACATAGATAGAATGAATTGGTAATTAGCCATTAATATTTATGATATAAATCCATTGCATAATGTTTTAAATTATAATTTTAAAATAACTATGATATCACGGTGAAGTTGTGAGATTATAATCAGTTCAAAAAATGTGGCAACGTTAATTTAAACTGGCCAATAATTGGCTGTCGAAATTTGATTCGATATTATCTGGGGGACTCGATATCAATTAAGTGTCCCAGAATAGTGTGTTTTTAGAAAACCAGGCCAAAAGTACTACATCAGTGATGTTAGGTGTAATTGTAAATGGGTCACAATTAACAATTCTTGTTAAAATTCCGTCGGACTCTAATAATAAACGTCTTATCAATTAGGAGCACATGTTTTGTAATAATTTTCAAATGACATTATTTTTTAGTCATTTGGAAAATCTAAGAATAAATGGAATGTAATATTTTTGGCGAGGTGGGCGATGTGAATTCTGAATGAATTACAATATTTTATCTGTTAAACAATTCATATTTTTAGAGTTAGTGGGTATTTTTACCTACAACTTGACCACTGGTGAATTCTTGAGACTTTCGTTACCTTACACTGGATTACATCAAATATATATATAACATTTTTTTATTTTTAGGATAATTCAAGTGTGTTGAAAGTTGCATTAATTTTTTTTGGGACAATGGCGAATTTATGTTTTATCATTATCATTTTACTTAATTTGGTGTCCAGAAGAAGCCACAAGCCCGTTCCAAATGATTAATATTTCGATAGAAAGATAAATAAATTATACATCCATCGATATTTAATCCGTTTCAATGAAAAGAAAAATAATTGGGTTAAAGTTGTAAGAAGTTCAAATTTTGAGTAGTTTTCGACTACTTTCGGTCACTTATGCCACTTTGTGTATTTTTTTTCGACAACAAACAGTACCAATATCCCGAGTTTTATACATTTAATAGTTTGTCTGTCCAATAACAAACACTTCAAGCTCTGGTAGACCAAGATGCGATAATAAATGGAAGTGTTATGATGCTAATATTTAATGTTTAATAATTTTAGCAATGTAAAAAGTTGTGTCTTGAACTTTCCATCGATGAGATCTTCTCTTGTATAAGAAACCAGCGATACACTCATCATTTGCTTCTCCCGAAGCTCTGACGTCTTCTTTCCACGGACATGAGTTGGTGAAACCTTTTATCTGGCTCATCTCTTTCACCATCTAGATTTTGTGGGAAAAACACCAAACAACTGAAGAGCAAATTAATCTTAATTGTCTTATTTGAACCAGGAAATCAAAATTGAATATTTTGATATGAATGTGTCTTAGAATGAATGGAAATTAATTGAAACAATGCGATTCGTGCATACCAAATAGGTTTTACTTTTGTAGCAAAGCGTTGATCTTTTTGACATAATTGAAACATTTGTATTGTCCCCATAAACTTGTTGACGACTCCCTGAAATGCCCTCAAGTGAACTGCGTTCAAACATTCATTAAATACACTGTCGTTATACAATGTAATGATTTTAAAACGTCATTTCAATTGGACTTCAGGAAACAGATACTGTTTAAATGTAGAGGGACTTTCAGATAGCCATTTTTCATCAGTTTATACAATTTACATGAATGAAACATATTCAAATTTTGCAGCAAACTTATACACTGCTTTCATCTTCTTTATATGGTTACAATTTTTATTATTTTGTCTGTAATTGAATGAACGATTGACTGGAGAATGTTATTGAAAATTTCATGAAATTTGAAATTTCTACAGCTATAACTCAGTTATTTTTCTTCCGATTGAAACAACTTATGTATTATTGGATGCATAATTTCCTCACCTTTCCAACCAAATACAAAACACCTCAATAGAACTTACAGTTTATTCTGGATACTGCTTTAAGTGAGCTTTGCCATAATCTATAAGAATGACCCAAATAAAAAAAGAATTAATAAGATTTTTTTTGTCCAGCTTACCTGAATTATTTAGAAAATAAAAAAATCTATATTTTAAAAATTGAAATTTGTACCCCAGTGTTAATATTATTACTATCAACACATGGACTGTGAATAGGATGTGTCCGTCCTCGAGTCTATAATATTTCAGTATTTTATTTGTTTTGTCAGTCAATTTATTAGCACAGTTTCATTTTACGATAATTTGCTTATATAATTGCGAATAAAATCATAAATGGTGTTTAAAATCAATATTAAAAATTGCATAAAATTTGAACTTCCTAAAGCAGTAACTCAGTAATTATTCTTCCGAACGAAATAAATTGAACACCGTCGGATGCATAATTTATTTACCTTTCTAACGAAATATTATTCATCTCAATCGTACTTGCTGTTAGTTCCGGATGACATAAATTGCCTAAAAGAACGACTAAAAAGAAAAAAAAAAGAATAAAATTAATTTTGTTAAAAAAATATAAGATAAAATTTCTGTATTTCAGAATGTTGAAATTCGCAACCCGCTGTTATTAATAACATCCCCTCATTAACACCGCACGTATGAAACGAGTGGATTTAATTGAATTACGTGCACAGTTTGCCGCAGAACGAAAATCAAGTCGATAAATGAACCGGTAATTCCCGTTACACTGTTTACAATGTTCACGGAACGCTGTCAATATGCAATAACAATTTTATTAAAATAATTGACATCTCGAAACTGTGAAGCGTCACCGCTTTACCGGGGGTATCAAAGCGTTAATAATCGCGTTATAAATAGTATTTCGCAGCGTTGTTTACTCCATAAAATCCATTATTGAAGCGAACGATTAATTAACGAGATGCAGCAAAACATCTCGCACGCTCTAATCAATCAGGCGTTCAAGAATCACGGTCTCCATACATTTTTATTTGACGTTAAAGGCTACAGAATAATATGCATGTTCCTGAAATAAACTTACGGGTTTAATAATTGGAGAACTTTTTAGTTTTGGAGTTTTAGAACTGTTGTTATCGTTGGGAAATTGCTTTATTATTTCCTATGAAAATTTACTCAAGTATAACTACGTCAGCAGTAATAAATTTATGATATTGGCGCTATTTACTGAGTTACCAATTTAGTCACTTATATTAAACAATGGTTTATTTTAATGTAATTTTAATTACCATCGCAGAAAATTACAATAGTGGCCACAATTGTGGCAACTTATTAAAATATATGAAAAATATGAGCTGGACTACTTGAATTGGATGCCAGAACATTCCTTTCTTCTATTATTGTTGTTTCTGCTGCAAAGCTAGTTGCATAACTAGCCAATTTAATTCTATTCTTTGAAGAATTATGTAATTTTTTATTTTTCAATTAGTTCAAGGATTGTGAGAAAATAGATAGTGTAATAGATGGAGGTTAGTTTGACTCGAGACCTTCAAGAAAAACCCTTGTTTCTACTAAAAATGTGTGTTCAATTTTGATATCACATCACATGATCAACAATTTTTGCCAAGTTCTACAAACATTTCATGCGACAAGGAAAATAAAACTGGGTACTTCAAACTAAAGGAAATTTAAATTTATTTAAATTTTATTATGTAAAAATGTGACAAAAATGAATAACAGCCACGCGAAGAAATATTTGGACTATAAGGTTCTTTGAGTTTTTAATGTGGCAAATAGTAGTGTGTTGTCATGAAGAACCAGTACCACTTTTTTATTGAATAAACTATATCATGAACTTGGCCAATTTACCAACAGTTGCTTTAATGGATTAGTATAAATTTTACAACAATTCCTTTAAATTCTTACTGGGTTAAATTTTTTTTGGGTACTATGTTATCAAGTTTAAAATTATTACAAGGCTGTATAAAATATTTTTAAATATTATTCTAGTAACGTAAAAAATATTTTAAACCTAATTAAGAAGATGGACTTTATTTGTCTAAAATATTATTTTTAATATTTGGACAAAATTAAGTTTTATATATTTTACTAGTATGTTGGAGATTACTAATTTTCAAAATACCTTACTCTAAATTAAGGCATTATTATTAACACATTATTGATAAGATATAAACTATTAATAAGCTGAAAAAGTATTTTATGTTTTTAACTTTTATTCAATAAATTACCACAATTTTAATCAACAATTTTTGCCACCAGAAAAAAATTGGGTTCTTCAAAGGAAATTTTAACCTCCTCTTGACTTCCTCTTCAGAATTAAACCCTTTATTACTATAAAATATGTCATAAATAAATAGTAGTCACATGAAGAAATATCTGTATTATAAGGTACATGATTGAGAATTTACCATTTAAAAATTTGAAGCTTTCTTTGAATTTCTAATGCTACAAGTATTCATGTGTTGACATGAAGAAACAGAACTACTTTTCTGTTGAATAAATAAGTTCTTTTTCCAAGTTTGTCATGAAATTGTCCAATAGATTTAGCTAGAATTCCTCTATACACTCATGTATATTCTTATTGGGTTAAGATTTTTTTGGACACTATGTTATCAAGTTCAATTTTTTTATTTTTATTCTAGTAATGTCTAAAAAATATTTTAAACCTAATTAAGATGATGGATTTTATTAGAATTAGTTTTTATAATAAATGAACAATAGTAAATTATTGTAATATTAATTTAACTGTTCACATTAAACAAAAGACTTACGCCTATATTAATTAACATAGTTGTTACAATAATGACAACCACTGTATGTATGTTAAAATTTGCCATAACAATTTGTTGCTTGTCAAATGCACATTAAACGAATTTGTTTTGCAAAACACCTAATCATATAACATTTCACATTAGGCTTTTTATAACTTTTGGACAAACTCAACATAACTTGGCCAGTCATGCCGAATGAACGAAGCAATATTTCGAAGCTTAATTTAAAACATCTTAAAATGCCGCACTTACTCGAATTCAAATTGTAATTTATTATTAACCTTTCTAATTGACGTTCATGTGTGTTGATTATAAATCTCACGTTTTATTTTTACTTGTGTTAACGCAATTAAAGTTTTTAATCCAAATACATAAATAAACTGGACTGGAATGGACAATTTATGACAACTAAAAGTAATAGGATAATATAACATATTTTATATCCGTTGTACAGTTAATGGTTTATTTTTAGTATTGACAAAATATTTCGTGATGGAACAGATTAAGATAAACCCGTAAAAAAAGTTACGGCCCAAGATATATGACTTACAAAAGATACAAATAATATATAGGTTACTATATTCTTTACACGCACAATAAGGGTTGTGCACGCAACCACATTTCCGTTCTGACATCAGTCAATTCACCAATATGATTTCATTAACCGGCTTATTACAAAGTACATCTACGTGGTGCAACATTTTGAGCACAAACACATGTACGACATGGACAAAACGGATAACCTTTAACTTCACAAAAAAAATCTAATAAACAAACAACATTGTATAAGTATCCCATGAATTAAATAGGTTTCTGTGCTATTTTTAACCCATTACAAATGTTTATGGAACACTGATATTATTATCATTGTAAAACAAGAATTGCAAAATTTTCACAACAGTTTTTACATAATGAACGAGGTTAAATAGTGCTTGTATGGTTTATAACTTCCTGCCTTTAATTAATTGGATGCTCGCTCAATTCGTTATAAAACTTCTTTAAACCGCTGTGCACTAACATTAAATTATAAAGCTGTTTTACAGTTTATTTTACTTTTACTTTATAGGAATCATATCGTTTATTAATTGTTGAAAAGGATTAAGCACAATCTGAGAGTGATATATGCATCGGCATAAACAATCACAAACACATTAAAACTTATAATTATCATTACGAACTGCCAGAGTTAAGGCAATTAACACAAATATGTTAAAAATCGACATAACGTGAACTTGACACAAACAGGTATAAATAGTGCATGATGTCATGTGTTTTCATTACAAATAGTTAGTGTAGTTTTTTTTTCAACTACCTGTGTTATTGATTTCTTCATTTCCCCAACTGACCCAAAGAAATAGGGTCTGATAACGAAGTTCACGAATCGATTAAAGCACATTTGATTCTACTCGGGTAAACTCAATTAATCATCCCCCATTTTCGGACATTGAAATTAATAATTCAAAGAGTTCTATATAAAGATGACCATTGCTTCAATCTGAGTTATACAACGGCGGTCATAAAAACGAAAGGTTAAAATTTAAATTATTACAAGGCTGATTCACTGCTTAGAATATTTTTAAATTTAATTCTAGCGACGTCTAAAAATATTTTAAACCTAATTAAGACGATAGATTGTATTTGTCCGAAATAGTATTTTCAATATTTAGTCAATATTAAGGGTTGTGAGCGTTACTACAATAGTTTGTTGGAGACTATTAATTTTCAAAATATTATTCTTTAAGTTATTACTGAACAAATTGTAGACCAGGAATATATAAACTATTAAGAACCTGAAGAAGTATTTTATTCAATAAACTACCACCATTATAATCAACAATTTTTACCAAATTCTACAAATAAATTCATGCCAAAAAAATGGTTTCTTTAAACTAAAAGAAATTTTAACCTTTCTTGAGATTTAAACCCTTTATTTCGTAAAAATATGACAAAAATAAATAATATGAATAAATATCTGGACTATAAGGTGGATAAGGGAGAATTCATAATTTAACATTTTGAAATTTTCTTTAAGTTTTTAACGTGACAAGTAGTCATGGGTTGTCATGAAGAAGCAGAGCCACTCTTCTGTCGATTAAATAAACTCCTTTTTCAACTTTATCATGAACTTGGGACAATTTACCAACAGTTGAATAGATGGTTTGGTAGACATTTTACGAAAATTTCTCTATACATTTATTTAAATTCTTATTGGCTTAAAATTTATTTTTGACACTATGCTATCAAATTTAAAATTATTAAAAGACTGATTCATTATATAGAATATTTTAAAATTTTATTTTAGAAGATAGAATTTATTTGTTCGAAATAGTATTTTCAATATTTAGACAAAATTAAGGGTTGCATATGTTACTAGTTTGTTGGAGATTATTAATTTTCAAAATATTCTTTAAGTTATTACTGTTAACAAATTATTGACCAGATATATATGAACTATTAAGAACCTAAAAAATTATTTTATTCAATAAACTACCACCATTATAATTAACAATTTTTGCCAAACTCTACAAGTAAATTGATGCCACGAAAAAAAAAAACTGGATTCTTGAAATTTAAAAGAAATTTTAACCTCAATCTTGACTTACTTTTCACAATTAGATCCTTTATTACGTAAAAATATGACAAAAATAAATAATAGACACATGAAGAAATATTTGGATTATATGGTGGATGAGGGAGAATTTATCATTCTCATTTTGAAGCTTTCTTTAAGTTTTTAATTTGACAAGTAATCCAGTGTTGTTATGAAGAAGCAGAAATTTTACGAGAATTCTTCGATATATTCATCTAAATTTTTCTTGGGTTAAGACTTTTTTTCACAATATGCCATCAGGATTATAAGCTTCAAGTCATTGTCAATACTGGTGAAAATCAACTCGTATTTCGACGTATAAAATAATAAGATCAATAAAGATTTATTTGCATTGCGTACTAGGAGAAAATTGGCAATTGCCAAATACCTAAATTTTTGTGAAATTCATATATTCAACATTTTGATGAAATTGATTTCAAAAATCATCTTTTTAATGCTTACAATAATGACTGGCTTATTTCCAAACATGTTTAATAACAAATGAAACAAAATCGTGTGACAGCATCTTCTTCAAATGTATTGCCAATAATTTTAGTCCTTATAAAGCAAACTGGAATCAATTATACCATTTGAATATCCAAAAAGAGGTTTTAAACCTCCAACATTAGAAAAAAATAAATGGCATAATTAGAAAGAACATTAAAAAGCTTTCAATTAGTAAAAACGTTAATGTTTGTTTGGATTGCATTTTTATTTCCATTAACGAAGTGAAATCGTGCCTCAATAAACAAAAACAAACGCAACGCAGCGGTGCACCGCTAAGAAACTTATCCCGCCTCACATTTTTATTTAATTTAATAAACTTCACCGTAATACACGGTGTTACCTTACGTGACTGCAAATGAAAACATTCCTTTCATCTATTTTTAGACGGTCCGTTTATAACTCTTTCGCTTTTTGTTTCAGACGAACAAGAGAGAGTGCAAAAGAAGACATTCGTCAACTGGATCAATTCATACTTATCTAAGGTAAGATCGATGGCGGTGTGTGTGTCGAAGGATGAGAAATGTTTACCCACGGTCTGTGTGTGTATTTATAGAAATTTATTTATCGTAACACAATTTCATATTTGCATTCGACTACGATTCCAAACTTACTATTAACTAAGTTATTTATACTAGGGAAACTTCCAGTCGGATATACGACAAACGTCATAGTTTCCGTGCCGAAATCATCTAAACAACGTGTAACGTTCTTCAATCACTTACCTAGCTTAACATTTAACTTTTGTAATTAGTGAATGAACGGGATCTTGATTGGCACGGAGCTTGGTACGAGCCTCTACAACGCGTAAAGGTTTGATCCCTATCCCGAAGTTTGAAATGTCGGAGGTGGCAGCTATTTCAATTAATAATAACGATTTCGAAGTAATTGGGGATAGTTGGATAGGGTGAATTGCCGTTCCAATTAGGAATCGAGCTCATTATAACTTCGGATTGTCTAACGATAAGTGAGAACACAACGAGAAGTTGTTTATTACCACACAACATTACATTCCTCGACTAGTACGTCTATTAAGATAATTTTTATTTTCTAGCGAGTTCCACCGCTTAGAGTAGATGATTTGATTGAAGACTTGAAGGATGGTACCAAACTAATTGCACTTCTTGAAGTGTTGTCTGGAGAAAGACTGGTAAGTCTTTAAGAGTAATCTAAGAAAACAAATAAAAACGTCATTTATTTTTAGCCTGTGGAGAGAGGTAGAGTTTTGAGAAGACCACACTTTTTGAGCAATGCCAACACGGCTCTACAGTTTCTGCAAAGTAAAAGGATTAAACTAGTCAACATCAACTCGAGTGACTTGGTGGATGGGAGACCACCAGTTGTCTTGGGTCTTATTTGGACTATCATTTTATATTTCCAGGTAAATTTTACGATAAAACTTTATTTTAGCATCGTTATAAAATATTCAACAAAGATATCATGTAACTTAAAAGTTACTCAATTAAAGTTTGCACCTTCGTAGAAAGTTTTATAATGATAAAAATTAATATTACTAATGTAAAATAGATATCATAAAGTAGAGTATTAAATGCTAGTGCACCATTTAACTAATATACTAACAATTCTAAGCTACATCGGAGACAACATCTGGATAGTTGGTCGTCGGTAAGTCCATAGCCACACTAAAAGATCAATCAATGTAAACTTCATTGTAATTGTGTGCAATTGTTTTCATTTTCCTTATTATATATCAAAATCATTTGAAAAATTGATTGTTAACAAAGTTATACTATCATTGTTTGATCATTGAACACTGCTTGTTTGAGTAGCTTTATGACCTGTCCCTTTCAGTGGGTTTAAAAAACATTATTCTAATCCACAAATTCTCGTTTAGATCGAAGAAAATAGCCGTGCCTTGGAATACTTGGCGCAATGGGGTTCCACCAGCAGCTTAGAAAGCGCTGGAACCACATCATCCAAAGACAAATGGAAACAAGGTGCCCGCAAAACATTGCTCAACTGGGTGTCCAACGCTCTGCCCAGAGATTCCGGATTGGAAATCAAAGATTTCGGTGCCAGTTGGAGAGATGGCATCGCATTTTTGGCCATCATTGACGCCATTAAGAAGAATTTAGTCGACATTGCCGAATTAAAGAAAGAATCAAATAAAACTAGATTAGAGACAGCCTTCGACGTCGCAGAGAACGAACTAGGTATTACCAGACTGCTCGATCCTGAAGACGTTGACGTACCCAAACCAGACGAAAGATGTATTATGACTTACGTAGCACAGTTCCTACAAAAATACCCAGAACCCAAATCCACAGGACCAGACGCGATAGCAACTATTCAAGAAGAATACAGTGAATTACTGTCGTGGTTGTTGAAGAAGACACAATATTTGGACCACTTGCAACAAACCAATTCCCTACCCTTAGACTTTAACGAATATTTAGCCTTCAAATCAGAAGTTGACGACAAGGAAAAGATGTATAAAAAATTGAAGGGACTCATAGAGTCCCAAAGTGTGATTTCAATTGCCAAGGAGTCGTGGTACGACGTCTCGAAACTTTGGAACAAATTAGACCTCCAACTACATTATTGGTTGTGGCTTTTGGACTCCCTCCTTCCTGGAGAGTTCAAATACGTGGGTGAATGGCTGGCGAAGGCCGAGAGATTGATTTATTTCGATGAAATCCCCACGGTTATGAACGAAGAGACCGCCGCCATCATCAGCCGCAAGTTGGAGGAACACAAGGCGTTCTTCGCCGACCTGCCAGCTGTGCAGCAACGTTTTGCCCTAGCCCGTAACTCACCCCTAGCCAGAGAAGTGCCTTCCGAACAGTTGAACAATATGGCTGTTAGACTGAATGAAATTGGACCTAAAGCTACCCAGAGAAGAGTGAGACTGAAGTTCCTTGAACATAAGGTAAAATATTAATGAAATACAGTAATGAAAGCAAATTTATAGTTATACCTTTTTATATTACAGTGTTGCCTTATTGCATTTTTGCAACTTACTGAAATTAAACTGAAAGCATGGAATGCCAAATATGGACGTGTAGATAAAGTTCTACAACTACTAGACCAGTACAGAAATTTCGTATCAAAGAATCACATTTTCCAAGAATTCAATAAAGCCTACCAAGATATGATAGCTGTTATAGAAGAATACAAACGAGACGGAAACATAAGTAAGTAAACAAAATTATTAATTTCATAGACATCAAACAATATAAATAATATTTTTATAGGTAAAAAAGAACTTCAACAAATCGACCACTTCATGCAAGACACGGCGGACAAATGGAAACGTGTATCTATGGAACTACGTTGCGTACAAAGCATCCTGGAAGAAGTAGTTGCTCATTGGAACAGATGGGATTCGTTAGCACCACATTTCGATGCTTGGCTGTCCAAGGCCGAACAGGCAATGTTACTTCCAGAAGAGGAAAGGATGGAATTCTTCCAAGATATTTCCGTTTGGAAGAAAACATACGAAGAATTGGGAGAGACTGTTGCTTTCCTCATTGCAACCATAGAAGAAAATCTCGCACTCGAACTAAGGGATCGTTATCAAAATATGACTGAAAGATGGGAGAGGATTTACCCACAGGTCAATAAGTATAGTCATGCTGGCGACATTCTTAGAAATCGTAAGGACTTCCGTGCTGGCTTGGAAGAACTTTCAAACTGGTTGAGAAAGGCCGAAAACGTATTGAGTTCGCCCAGTTTAGGTTCTATGGAGCGAATCCGGGAGCACACCAACAATCTCATGAAGTTACAAAGTGAGATAGAAGAGATGGAGAACTTGTTCAAGAACATTTCTAAAACTTTCCAAAACATTATTCAAGACTTATCGAGAGAAGACGTTGAAAAAATGATGAGTATCTTAAAACAAGAGAAGGAAGCCTTAGTAAAAGTAAGAGCTTTAATTCCTGCCCAGATACATTTATTCAACCAATTATTGATTCAACAAGAATCTTTGGAAGCCGGTCAGAAAGAAATCAACCAGTGGCTCGATAATGCAGAGAGTTTATTAAGTAGTCTTACCCTCGAAGGTGACAAGGAACAACTCAAAGAGCAAGTTGATATGGTTAAGAAATTCTTCACACGTACTCTCTATTATAGATCTATGCTGGACAGCAAAAACAAAGTTATGAACAATATCATTAAATCTGTCGATCAAGCTAAGAATCCCGACGTTGAAGCAATGACAGCAAAAATGGAACAACTCAACGATAAGTTTGCGTATGTCACCCAAAACGCACAACTATGGGAACAACGCCTGCAAGAAGCTATTCGCTGCTGGTACAACTTCTCCGAATCCCAACGTGTCATTTCCAACTGGCTTAGTCACGCCGAAAAATTAATTTCTGAAAAGAGGATCGACAGCAAGGAGGTCGTAGAAGAACACAAAATTTTCTTCCAATCCGTTAACGAAAGATGGATGCATGACTTAGTTCAAAGTTCACAAGACCTGTGCAACAGTCTTCCTAAGGACCAACATGGCCCGATTCTGTCATCAGTTAATCAATTGCAACAGAAATGGAAAGAAGTTATGTCGTTCGCGCCGTTGCATCTTATGCGATTAGAGTTTAGATTAGACGAAACGACTTTCCACTATTACATCAAGGAAATAGAGAAAGAAATCAATAACGAACATCTCGCATTTAGTAGACAAGAAAATGTAGACTCCATTATTCATAGAAACAAGGAATTCTTCTCATCTAGAGGACCCTTAGGCGAAACCTATCGTTGCTTGGAGAATTTGAGGAGAATCACAGAGGTGTATTCTCAAAAGTACCCAGAAGATAAGAATCTTGCTGAGGCATTCCACAGAGCTGAACAACAGTGGAATAATGTCAACGTCAAAGTGGAGAATCTTAGACAAGAATTGGATCAAATTCCTGAAAAGTGGGAGCAATACCACCAGAAATTCAACAGCATAGCCAAGTGGATGGATCAAGTGGATGATAATTTGAAAAACATTCTTAACGATGTGACCAGTGATGAGGAGTTCGAAAGACAAAAGGCCATATTCCAGGTGAGTTTTTAAGATGTTTTAATCTTTTAATCTAATTCCATAATAATTTATGCTATCTGGCTCTGAAGATAAAAGAACTCACGGTAAATAAATCTAATAATTGCTAGACATAAAATTAAGGTTTAATTATTTATTTATTTTTTGATGTAGACAATAATAATTTATTTTATTTTTATTATCATTAGTTTCGTAGTTTCAAGTTGTTTAGTAAGTTTAATCGATTTTATGTTTAAAAATGTTTATGGTATATAGTAAAAAGTTTGAATAACATCTACATATTAAACTTTATATATTTAGAGCATCTGTAAAGACGCTGAGTCTAAACGAGAAGATATGAAATGGTTAGTTCAAACTCACGATGCTTTATCGTCACACTGTCCAGAGGAACAAGCCATCAAAGAACAGAAGAATCTGGAAGCTCTAATTTTGCGCTACAAAAACTTAATACCCTCTATTGAAATAACTATGGTGAAAACAGACACCTTTTCTAAATGCTATTCTTATCGTCGTGAAGTACGAGAAGTGTGCGAGTGGTTGAAGACTGTAAGAGAACAGTCCAAACAGAAACCACAACCACAAAGTTTGCAAGTTGTTAACCAGTTAATAAAGCATCAAGAAGTATCTATTTCGCAATTAGACGAGAGAAGACCAGTCATCATGTCCTTGCTACAAAAAGGCAAAGAACTATCAAGAGATGCAAATGCTCCTAGTTTCATTCCTCAAGAAGTGAAAACTCTAGAAACTGGCTGGACAGAAACTTATGACGAATCAGTGCAAAAACTTCACACATTATTAACCACTCAACACCTTTGGGAGAGATACGAAGACCAAAAACAAGAAATTGTCAATCTTCTAGAACGAGGTGAACAAAATCTGCAACGTATCCCACCTACACAATACAATCCACAAATGCTCCCTAATGAACTCGTCAATACTCAACAGTTGTGTATTCAATTGCGTGAAGACACAGACGATTTACTTAAAAAACTCAGAGAAACTTCTGACAATTTAGGTAAACAAACAGGACCCGAACAATATCAGCAGTTCAATAGAGAAGTTCATGATATTGAACAACGACTCAACACTACATTGACTAACGTACAAGAACATGTCGTATTCTTACAAGAGCACAACACCAAGTGGACCACTTTCCAAACTAAACTTACTCAACTTCAAAATTGGACAACACAAACAGCACCACATCTACTATCTTCTGTACAAGAAGATACAGTAACACCAGAGGACAGATTGACCAAGACGAATATTCTACAATCTGAAGTAGTTCATAAAGTTAATCTCCTAGACGAGCTAGGAAAGGAAGCCCAACAATTGGCTATTGAAGATAACCCTGAAGCACAAAAATTAAAGGCGGATCTGGTTGCTTTACAAGATAGAGTTGTAGCTATCAATAAATCAGTCGAGAGTCAAGCAGTAACAGTAAACAGAGATCTTAAAAACTGGCAGGCATACCAATCCAGTATTCAGGAAATTAAGCCATGGGTTGAACAAGCAGAAATTAAAGTTCAAACTGGAGTGCCAAAACCAGGTTCCCTGGAAGAAGCTATTCTTCTTCAAAGTCAAGCTAAAGATTTTGCTAAAGAGTGTGAAATCCAACAACAAAAATTGCAAGGCGTTCAGAGCTTAACTCAGAAAATGGAAATTAAGACAAATGCCCCTGACGAAGTGGACTCGATGCAGACCAGGTGGACTATTGTTCATGATACCGCCGCACAATGGGGACAAAAATTAGACAAGTTAGTCACAAATTGGGTAGAATTTGACAAAAACGCCCAACATTTGGAACACTGGATTGATAAAAGTGAAAAACTACTTGCTGAAAAGTCAGTAAACCTTAACACACCCAACGTCGACAAACTAGAAAAGGAATTAGCCAAATTGAAAGCATTCAACAATGAAATATCTGAACAACAAGCTAAACTCATTGCTTTAACCCAAACATCAGACAGCATTAGTTACAATGTGAACCCTGAGGGGGCCGCTTTCGTCAAAAACCAAGTGCAAGAACTCAAAACTAAAGTAACACAACTTGCTGAAGGAGTCAGAGCTAAAATTAATGATGTATCTGATGCTATATTAGCCAAACATGATTTCCAAACTAAAGTGTCCGAATTCTCCAACTGGTTAGAAAATATTCAATCAAATGCAGCTCAAATTGACGAAATTCCTGCAGACAAAGTTGAAAGTGCTCTTATCAACGTTCACAATTTATTGCAAGAACATCACGAGAAGCAACCGTTGTTCAACCAGATATACAGTGAGGTAAAAGAAATTACTCTGCATACTCCACAAAAAGAAAACGAAGGTCTTAACGAGGAGTACACAACCTTAGTACAACATAACCAAGAAATAGAGCATAGACTGCAAGAAAAGAAATACTCACTTGAAAGGTGGATAGAACTTTTAAATTGGCACGGAGATACCAACAATCAATTGAGTCATATCAAAAATATTCTGGAGAGTGAGAAAAATGCTCCTGAGAATTTGCAAAAACTTACCACTGAAATTAATACCGTCATTGAGAAAATTGTAACCTGGAAGCAGCAGGCTCCTGCAATTGACAGTAGACCAGATATTGTAATTCTCGATAAACAAACTGCCTTGCCTAGAAGTGCAGATAATATTGTACGGGAAATTGAAGTTAAAGCTATTAACTTAAAATCTCAATTGGCTGACAAATTGGAAGGTCTTCAAAAGGTTCAGTCCCACTGGAACCAATTTGAGAATATACAACAACAAATCAATGCTGACTTAAACAAAACTGCTAATCAACTGCAGTTAATAAATGCAGATGTTAAGCACTCCAGTGACCTACCCAAAGCAGTAGAGCTACTAGGCAAGTTATTGGAAAGTCAAGTAGACAAATCACCGGTCAAGGAAGAACTTCGTAAAGAAGCCTTACAGTTAATGAAGGAAGACATACAAAATGTATCTGTCATTCAAAACTCTGTTTCCACAATTGAAAGTAATTGGAACAAAGTAAATGAAGATATTAAGGATGAGAAACTTAAATTATCAGACATTATATTTGCTTGGAATGAATTCCAAGAAGCAAAAGATCGTGTGGTCAAAGACATCGGAAAAATTGATAAAACAGTGGACAACCTGGATATTCCTAATGATATAATACAAGCTAATATTAACTTTGATAAAGCCAAAAAAGCCTTAGAAGCCCTGAAGAAAACGAAAACTGCTCTTGATAAAGCCAACAACAAAGGTCAAACAACAATTAAGAAGGCAGAAGACATGCCAGGTATAGAAGAAGAAGTTAAGAGAGATTTACAAATAGTACAAGAGGTTTGGTCAAGAGTGTACGAAAAAATTTTGAGAATAGTACAAACTACAGAATCACAATCCACTATATGGAAACACATCGAAGACACCAAAAATAATTTGCTTCAGTGGGTTGGTGAACAAAATACAGCATTGAACCAAGCGGCGGAAAAGCCGAATGAAGTTGAAGTTGCTTCAGTAAAATTAGCAAAATACAAAGAAGAATTACCTGCTCAACAAAGACTCAAGCAAAGTATTCCAGCCAAATATACTCAGTTATTGAAATTAACTGATGGAAAGGAAATCCCTAACTTGCAGGGACTGGTAAATCTTTTAGATGACCAATTCGTTGAACTAGATAATACTGCCCAAAAACTAGAATCACTCACGTCAACCTTTGGCGAAAAAGACAGATCCATCAGAAATAACATTAAAGATCTTAATAGCCAAATTTCTGGTTTGAGAGAAGAAATTATCAAATGCGAAGATTTGTCAGGAGACAACAACAAAATATTACAAAGACTACTTAGAGTTAAAGACCTAAAACAAAAACTTCTGGGTTGTGATGGTAATATTAAACAAATCGATAGAGAAGTTCAAGTCATGAGACAAAATTACCCAACGTTTGGTGACGCCATACCTAAAGAACAGCAAATGTTAAAGAAACGTTATGAAGACATAATCCAACACACAAATAAGATAGAAAATTCATTATTAAACTTCTTAAAGAAATTCCACAATGAGAAATACGGAGCTCTTCAAAGAATTATTGATACACATAAAGATAAAATACAATGGTGTCAACCAGAGCCATCTAGTGACAAGTATAATCTACAAGTGAAGCTCAACTCATTGGAGCCAATTCAGAAAGCTATTCAAGATTGTGACAAACGAAAGGATGAATTAGAAAACTCACTTGCCCTTCTTGAACAAATTGAATCACCTGAATCCTTTAAACTACTAACTGCTGAAAAAGATCACGTTTTGTTGGATTTGGATAATCTGAAACAAAGCTATGCCAACACTAAAGAGATATTGGAACGTAATATTGCCATTCATGATAAATATGATAGTCTTTCCGACGCAGTTGCTTCTTGGCTAAAAGATACAGAAAATAGAGTTAAGGCAGAGAGCTCCACACAAATTGATTTAAATACTGTGGATAATAAGATTGCTGACGTTAAAAAATTACAACAAGAAGTTTTGGCTTATGAAAAAGAATTGAAACAATTGGCTCCAATTAGCGAGGAACTAGTTAAAGAAATACCGGAATCCAGAGTGAATCAATACGTACAACATTTCAATGCAAGATATGACGCCATAACCAAATTCTTAACTAGTTACTTAGAAAAGTTAGATGAGCTTAATAAATATAAGCAATTATATAGAAATAGTATAAACGATGTGGAAAATTGGCTTGTACAAGCTGAAGACAAAGTTAAAACGTTTGCTGAAATTGCTGCTAAACCAAATCAAGCAACTTTGGAAGAACTTAAAAAGTTTGCAAGTGAGAAAGAAAAAGGCCAAACTTTATTGTCAAGGGCTGTAGAGCATGGAGAAGCTTTGTTTTCAGGTATTACCCCAGAAAATAGAGAAGCTATTAGAACGGAACTCAGAACTTTAAGAGACAAGTCCGAAGGATTATTGGACAGAGTGAATGTTATATATAAGCAAGTGGAAAGCACATTGATGCAACGACACTCCTTCGATGACAGTCTACAACAAGTTCACTTATGGATTACTGATGCAGAATCAAAACTAGGAGGTGAAATGAAACTTGATTCTACTTTACTTGAAAAGAAACAAACCCTACACAACTACAAAACATTATCTCAGGACGTAAATCTGCATAAGACAATTCTAAAACAGTTACAAGATAAAATTGGAAACTTGTCTGATGCTGACGCAGAAAACAAATTACAAAAGAACCTTGACGATTACAACAATCTAGCTCAAGAGGTTAACAAACGTATTGATCTTGCGGAAGATTATGTTACACAACATGATGCCTATAACCAAGCCATTGAAAAATGCCATGATTGGTTAAGTGCGTTGACATCTGAAGCGGCACTTTTAGTAGACGAAACGTCATCAGAATCACCAGAAGCAAAACTCACGGTAGTTGAGAACTTGTTAGCACAAACTGATGAAGGAAACAAAATTATTGCTTCGTGTAAAGCTCAATTGGATGTTGTCTTAGCCCAAACTGCCCCTGCAGGACACCCACCCTTAATCAACAGTTTCCAAGATCAAGAAAAATCCTGGAAGCTTTTCTTAGAGCTATGCTCAGACGCACAAGAAAAACTTAACGACATAAACAATCAATACGCAGAAGTAGAGAAACTTAGTGAATCTTTGGAAGCATGGTTGAAACAAAAGGAATACCAAGTTAAAGATCAAAGTTTAAGAAATACTGAAGATGCCAAGAGGGCTCATTTAGAAAAGTTAAAGAACTTAGAAAAAGAAATTATTCAGAAAGAACCGGAGTTCAACAACTTTGCAGAAATTATTAGAACCATTGAACCTAGTCAGAGGCTCACTCAATTTTTGTCAAGATACCAACACTTGAAAAACAACGCAAAGGAAGCGATTAACAGATACGAAGGTTTCGTAAAAGAACATCAAGACTTTAATGAGGAATACGACGAATTTTTACACTGGTTATCAGGTAAAGAAGAGGAATTACAAGATTTGTGTCACATTGTTGGAGATTTAAATGTTTTACAAAACAGACAAAAAGAAATAAGGGAGCTTATCGACGAAAGAAACCAAAGATCTGGTCAATTTGACAATCTTTTGGACAAAGGAGAGAGACTTTACGCACATACGTCACCAGATGGACGTGAAATAGTTCGCCAAAAATTGAGAAACATTAGAACAATTTGGGATACGTTTGCAGAAGATTTACAAAGTGCCACAAACAAGTTGGATCAATGTTTGTTGCAATTCTCCGATTTTACTGCTGCACAGGAACAACTCACAAAGTGGCTGAAGGATGTGGAAAAAGCAATGCATCAACACACAGAGTTAAAATCCACTTTGCAAGAAAAACGTGCCCAATTACAAAATCACAAGATTATGCACCAAGAAATCATGTCACATACAGCTCTTGTGGAATCAGTGTGTGATAAAGCTCAGCAACTTGTCGATCAAACTCACGACAAGTCTCTTAATGTGTATCTACAATCAATAAAGCATCTTTTTGCCAGTATTGTTACAAAGTCTGAGGAATTATTAAAGAATTTGGAGAGCTGTGTTGAAACCCATAATTCATACAACCAACAAGTAGCAGCGTTTAAGGACTGGATTGGCAAACAAAACGAGAAACTACAAGAATTTGATGACGTCAGTGGTGAAAAGACAGACATTACTAAGAGAATTGCGGCTATAAACACTTTGAAAAAGAATAGCGAAAGTGAGGGTAATGAGTTGCTTGATGCACTGAAACAGCAACTTATTGTAGTAGCAAAGAGCACAGCACCAAAAGGTGTTGAAATCCTTAAGGGAGAATTCGACGATTTGAATGGCCTTCTCAAACAACACATCGTTGACATAGGTAAGTGTAATGAGTTAATTGCTATATTGATTTATAACACTTCATTTGTTAGATACATCACTTGCAAAACAAAACAATGCACTTAAGAATTGGCAAGATTTTGAGGCAGACTTGGACTCTCTCAACCAGTGGTTTAAATCTGCTGAAGTTAAATTTAGAGACCAGCCATTACAGGCAACAGCATCAGAAAAGGAAACTCAACTTAAGAAATACCAGAGTGAACGTGAAGAAGTTGCTGCCAAAGAGAAGGACATTGATCAATTTGTCGACAAGAGTCATTCTCTTGTGAATAGCAGTGGAGCACAAAGAATTAAGCCAATAGTGTCGCAGATTAGCACTAAATATCAAAACTTACACGCTTTGTCAAAGGATGTAGTAAATCGTTGGCAGAGTATTGTCGATGATCACAATAACTACAAACAAAAATTGGAGGAAACCTCTGATTGGCTGAAACCACTGGAGGAACACTTGAACATAATAAAGAATGGAGATTTGGCCGATAATGTAGAAGCTACATCAAACCGCCTTCAAGTACTCTTAACTGAGAGAGACCAAGGTGAACACAAAATAAACGCCGTAACTCTTCTTGGAGAGAGGATCTTGCCAGACACTGCTACACAAGGAAGAGAAATAATTCGTAATGAAGTTCGTGAAATTAGAGAGAGATGGGACAAATTATCAGATGGAATCAAGGAACAACAGAAACTGCAAGATGCTCAATCGTTGCAGCTCTCGAACTATCAGGAAATGCTTCAACAAACACTTGCTTGGTTGGATTCAATGGAGAACCAAGTTAAGATAGACCCGTCCACTTGGGTGTCTGTACAAGAAGTTCGTTCGAAACTTCTCAAACACAAAGCCACAGCTCAAGAAATATTATCCCACAAGAGAATAATTGAAGGTAGTATTAGTTAAGTTACTTCCGTCTGTAAATTGTTTATTACTTAATTATTTCAGGTATAACTGAAAAGGCACAAACTTTGGTTCAGTTAACTAATAACAAAGATAAAGCTCAAGAAATAGAAGAAGGTGTAAAATCCATAAACGATCGGTACCAAAACTTATCCAAAGCAGCTCAAGAAAACATTAAAAAATTAGAGGATTGTTTAGATATTTATCAACATTTCTATGATTTACAAAAGTCACAGCAAGACAATCAAAAACAACTTTGGGATAAATTAAACAGTTTCCATGACCATGGAGGCAATAAACAGATATTGCAACAAAGATTAGAAAGTATCAACGAATTGCAGGACCATCTACCAGAAAGCAACATTAAACTTAAAGAATTAGAAAATCACGTGCAAAACAAAATTTCACTTTTGCCAGCTCGTGCTCAAGAAGCCATGAATAGGGATGTTGCCAATCTGAAATTTGATCAAGAGAAGTTTGTTACTGCCTTAATGGACATTAAGTCTGCTTTGGAGAACAGGATAAAACAATGGAACGACTATGAGAACTCCCTTGATAAATTGCTTGCTTGGTTAGCAGAAGCTGAGCTATCGCTCAAAAACTATAGTCTGAAGTCTACAGTCGACGAAAAACAACAGCAGTTAGAAAAATATCAGGTATGTAATAAAATAATGTAAATATTGTTATGTGTGTGCTTTAAATTAATTGGTTTATATTGTTCATAAGCACTGTCCATAGATGTACAGGCTTTATAATTGTGTGTTTTATATATTTTGTGTGCTTCCTAGGACCTAACTAGAGTGATAGACTCACGGAGTAGAGATATCAAGGATTTCATTAAAATTACCGATCATTTGGAACAAGTAAGGCTACAAAAAGATCTATAAAAATTTACTTTATTCATCTCTTCACCTATTTTTTCTAGTAGATGGTGGTAGTTCTTTTTTTTTGCACATTTGTATATATTTGACACATCTTTTTCCTGAATGCACACTATTTACCCCATTTCCTATATATCTTCTTCGTCTAAGGGTCTATCTCATTCGTTTTCTCTTTGATTTAACGTCAGTAAATGCTTTATTAATTGTTATATATAATAATTTTAGGCTCTGATCTTAAATCTGCGACAAAATGAAGCAGAGTTTGATAAGATGTCTGACGACTCAACTGAGCTGGTTCAAAGCAGCGGAGATACCAAAATTTCTGTTAACGTCCAACAAATAACTTCCCGATTCCAATCTATACAAGTGACAGCAAAAGAAATAGTTAAGAAGTGTGAACAAGCAGTCGCAGATCACAAATTATTCAATGAAAAGTACAGACAGTGTGCCGATTGGATATCTGCTGCTCAAACCAGGTATATAATAATAAAAATTTCATTTAAATTTTATTAAATGTTATTGTGTTATAGATTTGACAGTTGCAAAGACAACATTAAAAGTGGAGCCAGGAATGCGTTGGCCGAACAAGTCAAAGTATTGGAAGAACTCTTGTCTCAACAAACTAGTGCAACATTACTTCTGAACAACACAATCGAATTAGGGGAAAAACTGTACCCCTCCACTGCCCCTGAAGGCAGAGACATCATTAATACTCAACTCCAAGAATTGCAACAGGCTTTGGAAGCATTATTCGATGATATCAGTTCAACAGACAGAGACTTAAAGGCAAAATTGATCAAATGGACAGGATTTGATGAAAAGGTCGAGAAGATTCAACAATGGTTGAAAGAAGTAGGTCAACAACTTCCCGCAGAAATTGAATTGAAAGCAACCTTGGACGAAAAGAAAGCTCAGCTGCAAGTTTATCGAGGCTTGCAACATGATGCATTGGCTCATCAACAAGACATCGTCGATTTGAAGGACAAAGTTGATAGTTTACCAGAAAAGAACGAACAAATCGATGCCCAACTAGCCACCATTACCAAGCAACACGAAAAATTACTGAAGAGGGCTCAGAACTTCGTTGAGAGATACGAAAACATCGTTAGTGATCACCAACAATACAGTAAAGCTGTCTTAGATGCAAATGAATGGATGGATGCTACACACAATACAGTGACACTTCTAGGAGACTTGGATCTAGAGAGGATCTCCCTCCTTTCCAACTTAGAAAGGTTAAAGCATTTACAAGCGTCTTTACCCGATGAAGAATCCCGAATTTTGAGTATCAAATCTCTGGGAGATAAAGTTATTCCTGGAACAATCGATTATGGACAGGCCAACATCAGATCGCAAATTGAAAGTTCCCAACAAGAATGGGCTGGACTTAAATCCGCAGTTGAAAACACCATTCAACAAATTGAAAATAAATTGGAAAATTGGAATGAATACGAAAATTTGAAAGACCAATGTTTGGCTTGGATTAGAGACACAGACACAAAATTGCATTCTGTCGATTTGAAGCCCACCGTAAGCGAAAAGAAATCTCAACTAGATGCATTGAAAGCTCTTCAAGGTGAAATTAGAGCAAAAGAACTTGAAATTGACGCTGTTACAGAAAAATCTCAACAGCTCAACAAAGGTGTGTCTGCAAGACCTTCTCAAATATCTGAACTCGGTGTCAAGTACCAACAAATTTGTCACAAAGTTAAAGATTTAACAACACGTTGGCAACAATACGTAGCCAACCATCAAGATTTTGATACACAAGTCAAAGAATGTGACCAATGGTTGGACGACATTAAAGAAAAGTTAGAAAACTGTGCAGATGTGTCGTCAGCATCACAAAAAGAATTAGAATCTAAACTAGAAACGATTCAAGATTTATTATTGAACAAGGAAGAAGGCTTCACTAAATTACAAGGTCTTGTGGAACTTGCCCAAACAGTTTTGGCTAATACAGCACCAGAAGGTCACGAAGCAATAAACCAAACATTGTCTGGTTTACAAGAGAAATGGTCCAACCTGGCATCAAAAATGGTAGAAACCAAAGCTATATTAGATGATGCCTTAACAAAATGGGCCGGCTTACTGGAAGAAATTCAAGCCTTAGATAAAACCATCGAATCATTGGAAAACCAATACGCAGAGTTGTCTGTATTCCAAGGCACAGTACCAGAAAAGAAGAGCCAATTAGATAGAATTAAAAACTTGGAAGAAAAGGTCCGAGTTGAAAAAATTGAAGTAGACAATATGAAGGCTCAAGCTGCTGAAGTTCTTGAAAGTAAGAGAGGTGGTCAAGCCGCTATTGATGCCCAGAAAATGTTGGATAGATTTGACAACATTGCAAAGAAAATTTCGGTATGTATAAATACGGTTTTTCTAATTATACTTTAATATAAATATTTAATATTTGTATTATAACTCCATTTCTTTTTTAGGCGTTATTATATGAAAGAGAAGCTCAGTATAGAGACCACAAAGTTTATAGAGAAGCTTACGAGGAAGTGCAAAGGTGGATGACTAGAGCACAAGAAAAAGTACCTCAACTCAAACAGAGACCTTTAAGTGACAAATTGACCGTTGAAACATTTGCTGGTCCTTTGGATCATTTACTGAACAAACAAGCCCAAGGTGAAGTACTTCTAGAAAATTTGGAACATACTGCTCAAGTTGTCTTGCCTTGCACAAGTCCCGAGGGCCAAGATATTATTAACAACGACATTCGTGCTCTAAGAGAAAGTTTTGACAGATTATTCAAGGACTTGAAACAACAACGTGAACAACTCGATGTTGTACTGTTACATTGGCGCGATTACAAGGATGAATATGAAAGAGTATCCGATTGGCTTCAACAGATTGCCATTTTAATTAAAAACCATAAAATTGCCCTGTCACCAACATTGGAAGAAAAAGCTAAACAGGTTAAAGATGTTAAAGATATTCTGAAGAGACTGGTAGATGGTAAAGATCAAATTGATAAATTGAACGATTCAGCCAAAATTCTACTCAAATCTCCTTTAGAAACACATGTCAATAACCAATTGCAACAATTGAATTCTAGATATCAAGTTGAATTAAACTTAGCCAAAGATGTCCTTAAAAAAGTTGAAACTAATCACGAACAACATGTCGAATATGCAAAGAATCTTGAAAACACCAGAGCCTGGATCGATGACGCCCGGGAACTCATTAGAAATTGCTCTGAAGCTGTTAACAATAAGAGCAAAGACATTTTGCAATCCCATCTTGACAAAATTCAAAATCTCATCCATAAACGCGAGGAAGGTCAAAATTTGGTGCATGCCACTGTGAATTGTGGTGAAAAAGTAATCAGAAATACACGTTCTGACGGCAAAGAAGCTATTACTAACGAACTGAAGGAAATTCAAACTGCATGGGATAGAATAGTTGAAAAGATGTCGAAAGTAAAGGTTCATTTGGAAACGGCATTACTGCAATGGGCTGATTATGACAGTTCCTACACTCAATTGCAACAATGGATCACAGATCGTGAAGCCAAACTTCAACAAGTTACTGAACCTAAAATTGTTAAGACCAAGAAAGCTGGACTCAGCTCTTTGCCAATTGGTGAAAGAAAAGCAACACTTAGAGAGACTGGAAGTATTGTCCAAGACATTGTCTCCTTTGAACCTATGATTCAATCCGTAACAACCAAGGCGGAAGATCTAAAACAAGCTGCTCCAGCATCTGAAATCTCGACAAAATACGAAACACTAACCAAACAAGCTCAAGAATTATACGCCAAACAAAAGGACACTGTTGAAAAGCATGAAGCCTTTGTGGATGCTGCAAATGACTTTGTTCAATGGCTTAGAGTAGCCAAGGAACGACTTGGAAAGTGTTCTGAACCTACAGGTGACAAAGAAAGTCTTGGTAGCAAACTTTCACAACTCACAGTTTTACATAATGAAATATCTGATGGACAAAAGAAATTGGAGAGTGCACTTGATCAAGGTGACAAAGCAGTCCAAGTTGCCGATGACATGGATAAAGAAATAATTGAAGAAGAATGTGCCCTCCTTCAAGAAGACTTTGATACTTATGTTGAATCACTGAACAAGACCAAGAATTTACTTGAAATAGGTATCGTTAAGTGGACTGAATATGAAGAACAATACCAAGATGCTTTGCAGTGGCTTTCCCAAACTGAGAAACTCGTTCAGTCATACAACAAGTTACAAGACACTTTAGAACAGAAACGTGCCGTTTTAGAACAATTCCAACTTCACCTAGAACAGTTATTCGATTGGCAATCGGAATTGGATAGATTAAACATGAAAGCCCAAGTATTACTTGAAACTTGTGCTGATACTAGAGTGAGCAATGCTATCACTCAGTTGGCCACTAAATATAACACCATTCTGTCACTTTCAAAAGAAGTTATGAGGAGGCTTGAATTACATTATCAAGAACACCAACAACATAGTACGTTGTACCAAGAATGCCAAGACTGGATCGACAGAACCAGAGATAAATTAAATGGATGTTCTGATATTCCCAATACTCTCTCCGAAGTGAATAACAAACTTCAAACAGTTAAGAACATCAGAACTTCTCTTGAACAAGGACAAAATAAACTTCGATATATTCATGAATTGAAAGAAAGGGTTATAATGAACACTGAACAATCTGGTAGTGCCAAAATCCAAGAAGACACCGAAAACCTTAAACAAGACATGGAAAAACTTCTTAACGATGTCAACGAAATACGTAATAAACTGCAAAACAGAGCATCACAGTTAGAAGAGGTAGATAAGATTTACAAACAACTTCTTGACTGGCTTCAGGACCAAGAAACTCATATACAATTTGAGGAAGGTTATTTGAATGAACTTAGCGAAAAGAAAGCCAAATTGGAGAAACTCAAAGCGGTTCAGAAAGAAATTGGCAGCCACAATGACCTTATCGAAAAATTGAAGTCCAAACTTGCCGAAGATCAGAGTCTGAACTTGAAGGAATACGATGCAGCGTTTAAACGATACGACTCCCTGACACAGAAGGTGTCTAATTCCGTTGCTGATTTGGAAGTTCAAGTTGCCGAACACGAACAATATAAAAACTCTTACAACAAGGCATCTGATTGGATTAAGACTTCGCAATTGGAAATTCAAAATTGCTCGAATCTACACGATGAATTGGACAACATTATTGATAAGGAGGCCAAAATTTCGCAGATTACACAGTCACTACCAGAATGCGACGACTTGGTACACAAAACTATTGAACTAAGTATACAAGTAATGAAGACTACTGGGGAAGAAGGCAAAGATATTATCAGGCAAGACATTGAACAACTTAACGTCGATTGGGAAGGTCTACAATTCATTTGCAATGAGACCCAGAAGAATTTGACTAAGTGCAAGGAAGCCTGGAAGGACTTCAACAGTAAATACGACAACATGAAGAAATGGATCGATAAATACCAACAAACTATTGATGATGAACTGAAACTTGAAAACAAGAAACCTGAGGATCTTGAAAAATGTAAAAAGATTCTTAACGAAATTAATGAACACAAACCCCAAATGGAAGAATTAACCGACGCCTGTGAATCACTTCTGGAACTGAGCGCAGTTGGATGGGTAAGAGATAAAACAGTTCAACTGCAAACCGCATACACCAATTTACTTACCAACGCCCAAGGGTTAGTGTCTAAGGTAGAAAAGAATCTCTCAGATCATACCGAGTTCTTGAAGGCCAAGGCTGATTTAGAAAAATGGTTGAGTAACATCAGTGAAGCTGTGCAAAATTGCGTTGGTGATGGAGATGAAAAGGATCTTAAAAACAAACTTGACACTATCCGTTCTGTCGCCTCTAATATGAGCGAAGGCCAACAACTTTTGAATTTGCTTCAAGATGCTTTCGGAAAAGCTATCAACACAGCTCCAACTGACAAACAAGAGATGCTAAGAGATGACATGACCACTCTTCGAAACAGATGGGATCAAATCAACATGGACATTACATCTGTCCAAGCCCAATTGAAGGCTTCTTTGGCAAGATGGGATGAGTATAACGATACGAAGAGACGACTTGAGAACTGGCTTACCGATACTGAAAAGACACTCAGCGTGAAACAAAATACTAAAGGCGAACTTAGTGAAATGAAGACTTTACTGGAGCGTTACAAGAATTTAGAAACAGAAATTGCCAACAAACAAGTAGACATAACAAGATTGAACACCGAAGCCGTTGAACTTAGCTCATGGGCTAAACGACCGAGCGTTGTCGACGAAGTCCAGCAATTACAAGCCAGATATGATAAACTTAAAGTTGCTTGTAACAGTCTTAAGGAAGAAGTCGAAGGTGAGCTTCAAGAATTGAATTTGTATCACCAAAAACTTCAAGAAACAGAAAAATGGTTGTTGCAAATATCGTTCCAACTTATGGCTCACAATTCTTTGTATATTACGAATAGAGAACAGACAGAAGAACAAATAGCCCAACACGAAGTTCTCTTAGATCAAATACAAAAGTATCAATCTACTTTAGATGATGTTAAGTCCAAGGGATACGGCCAAATTAAGAGATACGTTGACAATGCACCTGGCATTAAGGATACCATTGAAAAGCAATTGAATAATGTGCAAGAAAGCTACAACTCATTGCTACAAACAGCTATACAAATCAAGAACAGATTGTTGGACTCTTTGGCTAAGTTTAAAGAATATGAGGATACTCTTGAAAGTATCATGCAAAACCTTGATGAGCACGAAATCACTGTTATGGAAGAAGTCGAAAGGCCCATAGAAAGTCTTAAGGACGCTCACAGTCAACTCGAAACAGCCAAGGTAAATATGGAATTCTTTTTTGTAACTTTTTCTAATAAAATTTCCTTCCAGACTCTTCACAACAAACTTCAACATGAAAAATCTCGTTTGGCTTTGGCCGTACAAGCTTGTGAAGCAGCAACTGCCTCTATTAGTAGGCCCAGCAGCCCGAGAGATGCTCTTCCACCACCTGTACCAATAAAAGAATTGGAATGTAGAGCACGCTTGGAGGACCTCATCGACCAGGTATTTATTAGTTATACTTATCCTTTTGGTGTTTGAAGTACTAATACATAAAGAATATGCAAAAATAATAAACTAATTAATAATATTAATAGTATTTATAATACTATTATAATTTAGCGGATAATAATAATTAATTTCATTTAGAGTAGATGGTAAAAGTAACAGATTTTTGTATGTTCTTATGATTTATCGTTTGGTGTTGTTTTTATTGTTTTGCACGATTGTTTTGCTTTGCACTAGACACAAAAGGAGACGGCAACTTCCGAGGAGTCTGATATCAGACTGAAATTGCTAATGGATCAACTTTTGTCACGTGGAGTCGTTAAAAAAATGCACGACCAGATCGATAAGGTAGGTAAAAAAATAAGAGTCGAAAGTTGATTTGGTCACCAAGCCACATCATCAAACCGCATCTGCAAGCTGCATTCTGCTATTTTGCAACAGTAATATTTACTAAAATGTAGAATACTTAATGCTGATTCATTTTTAGTTTTGTTTTGTATATAGTGTAAATATTGTCACAATTTCTGTATATTTGGAACTTGTTACGAATTTTTATTGGTTCTTGTTTTATCAGGTACAATCTCATCTCAGCAATTTGACATCATCAGTTGCTGAATTTGAGGAACAAGAAAAGCAAAGGACAGCAATTAAAAATTGGATATTGGCACAGAGACAACAAGTTAATGAGTGGAAGAACAGACCTATTAAGTTAAGACCTGACGCAGCTAAACAAGAACTTACAAGTATGAACGATTTATTGACATCTATTGGACAGAGAAAGAACCAACTACTAACCGAACTACCTGCTTATGGTAATGAAAATGACGAACTTGACGAAATGTTGAACAGTCTGGAAGAGGATGTAACTCAATTAATTGCACAGAGACAGAATAACCAAGATATTATTGATGAATATCGCCAAAACATTCAAGTCATTAACAATTGGTTCGATAATCTTCTCAAGAGAATAGATGCAGTAGATAAAGGCTCAGGTCTAAACTGTCAACAAAAACAAAATACAATTGGTGAAATTCAAGCTGAATTTGATGATCAGGGTCCCAAACGAGTTGACGAAGTCAAACGCCTTGCTTCTCAAGTAATAGAGTTCGTAAACAATTTAGACTCTCAACAAGTCGAAGAACAATTGAAATCAGTCGAGAGACGTTATAACGACATTGCTAAACGTCTGCAACGCAAGCTGCAAGTACTTGATATGACCAGAAAGGGTATTGAAGATACCAGAAACGAAATTGAACAAGCTAGAGAGTGGGTAAAAGAAAAACTGGTTTCTCTTCAGAGATCTCAACCTCTAGGTTTTGAAAGCCGTAAAGCTGAAGACAAATTAAATGCTCTCAAGGCTTTGTTAAAAGAAGCAGATAATAAGCTAGTCCTTAAAGAAACACTAAGTAAGCGAGTTAGCAATATGACAAACGAATTAGAACCATCAGAGCAAAATCAATTAGAAGGAGCTTTAAAGAATCTTGGAACTGAACAAGAGCAACTCGTTGAAAAGATTAAGTCCGAAATCGACAAAGTAACTGGTGCTGTCAACACAAGAAAGAATCTAGAATCCAATCTTGAAAAAGCAAAGGCTTGGCTGAAGGCCAAAAATGCTGAAATCCGCAAACTTAGCGGCTATCTTCCTCTAAAAGCTAATCAAGTTGAGAAAGAAATAGTACAACACAAAAACTACGAATTACAAATTAAAGAATTCAACGAAGGTGACCTAAATGACCTTCTCAAATTGGGTAACAGTGTTCTTAAAGAATGCGATGAAGAAGACCGTCAACGCTTACAACAGTTGTTGGATGAAGTCAAAGAAGAATATGACAATCTCAAATCCGAGTCCAACCAAAAGATTCATGCTTTGACAGATCTTCTTCAAGGTCGCAAGCAATTCGAATCGGATATTGATAAATGTGTTGACTGGTTAAAAGAAGCCGAAGTCGCAACATCGTCAGAAATCCGTGCACCTAATTTGGAAGTCCTGGAAGAACAACTGGCAAAATACGAGCGACTCGAAGACGCTTCTAAGAAGGTACAAGGAGATATTGATAAGATCAACGAACAAGGAAAAGCCATTCTTCCAACTATCAGTGAATCAGATAAACTTATATTAAACGAAACCTTGAATGATCTTAAAGAACGTCATAGGAAAATAGCTGCTCTAATTCAAGATAGAACTAATACTCTCAAACAAAACATCCAGGACATCAAAGAAAACAAAGCCAAGCTTGCTGAGAGTGTACACTTTATCCAAGACATACAAAATCAATTAAAGGATTTGAATAAACCTATTGGTAGCAAGGTTGAAGATGTTCAGAGTGTGTTGGCCAATTATGAAAGAATCTTGCAGGAGCTTAAGGCTAATAAAGCTAAACTTGCTGATGTATCTGCCTCACCTGAACTACAAAGTGTCCTCAACATGCAAGACGAACTTATCAAGAGCATTGAAGATCAAATAGCAAGACTTAAACAGTTATTGCTGCTCAGAGAACAGTACCTTGCATTGATTACAGAAATCATGACGTTCATCACCAAGTACACCGAAATTGTGAGAGACATCGAAAAATCTGGAGGTACCATTGAAGAAAAGATAAAGAAATACGACGATGTTATTGTGAAGATTCAAGAATGTGAAGCTCTATTAGCTTCGGCAGCAGACAAAGGACAACAAATTGCCGCTGACGGATCAGCACAAGACAGCAACACAATCACCCAACAAATCCAATCATTGAAACAATCGCTCCTTAACTTGAGACGTGCCGTTGAGAAGCAAAGGCAAGAACACGAAAACACCGCAGCTGAGCACAGGAAGCTCGCAGCTGAATTGGAGGATATTCTGGATTGGCTGCATGCCAACGAAGCCAACGTCAAATCCAGGCCGTTGTTGAGCCGCGACGTTGAGAGTGTGGAGAAAGAAATCACCAAACACAGAGAACTCGCCCTGAACGTCAACACCTATTTGGAGAAAATACGCAAAATCCAAGAAAGTACCAGGCACGACGACAGCATGCCAAGTGGTCTACAAGAACAACTATCCGAGGCTAATTCCCTTCTGACCACCCTCCCCAGGGAACTGGAGGAACGCGAGAAGTACTTGGAGAACAACAAAGCCCTGCGCGAGACCTACATCCTGCACAAACAAAAACTGTTCGATTGGGTGCGCGAAGCCGAGATCCGCCTCAGCTCTCACAAGGACGGAGTCGATTTCGAGAACATTTTAACCGACCTGGAGGAGCACAAGATCTTCTTCAGCACCGAAAACAACATAAGGGAACTGGTGTCGCACACGATTCAACAGGCTGCCGACAAGATCTGGCCCAGTTTGACTCCTTTGGAACAAGAGGAACTCAGCAGGGAACAACAGCAGCACACCCAAGTGCTCAAGAACACGCTCAACTCCGCCAAGTCTCAGAAGGCGCAGCTGGAGCAGGACGCGGAAATATGGAAGAACTATTGCCAGTCGTTGGATAAGGTTAAGGCCGTCATTTCCAGGACTAGATTTACCGATGAGCCGGTTTCCACCCTTGCCGGTCTCCATTTCAACATCCAGAAGATAACTCACGCTCTCAATGACATACAAGTAAGTGGTAATTAAATTTATTAGTTAGGTGAATGTACGTGCAAAAAATCCAACAGGATATTTTTAGTAGTTATTCAATATTCTGCATAATTTGTGACTAAATTATGCTAGGTATATCGTAAGGACTGGTTCAAGAATTAACATAAACTGATAATTCAGACTGTGACATTCTAATTTATCACTCTGTGTAGCCACGGCTATTTTTAGACCAACTCAATGCGGGAAATAAAATAGTATTCTACCAGTATTTCTATCTTAGATATTAATTATGTAACTCAAAATTAATTAAAATTGATTACTTCTAAAATTTTGGAAACCAATTAGTCCATAGAATTTGTTGTATTAGGTCTAGGTCATTGCAGCAACAAAATGCCGGTATAAACATTCACGAGAATGACCTAGTCAATGTAAAGGTAAACAGCATGGCGGTGATGTCATCTTACGAATTTAATAATCTGATATCAGACTGTGATGTAGTCAAAGCACTTAAGTTCCACCATGGGCGTCCACTTGATTTGAATTTTAAGGGGCTATAAAATTGAAACGACCACTCATGTTTGTTTTCAATAAACGATTAAGTTAATTGCTCAGAATGTTGCTACTTTAAAAATATACCATGTTGCATTTTGCTTATTTGAATATGGCTTTTATTACTTGCACAATTTAATGTAACTTACTTAATGGATAATCTAGAAGTTTATAATTAAAACTAGATATTTGTTGTGCTCTAGGTTTAAGTGAACCAACATTGAATTTTCTTATCGTACTCAAATATTCCCATTCATTTATCGTTGGATATATGTATATCGAAAGATTATCAACATTTTATCTTGCCTAGTCTCTATCTGTTCCGCCAGTGTTCTCCAAGGTCGTGTTTTCGGCTCGACTAAAAATTAACAACAATTTAGTAGTGAAATTCGTGCAAAGACTGAACGTGAAAGTTCGCGTCGTTAATCTAGTCCCGATTATTATTAATTTTATTTTTCGTGATTAGTAGTTGAGTTTGGTGATTTTTTTATTTTTAAGTTATTTGTGATAATCTACGAAATAAGAACAAGGTAAACATTTAAAGATAATAGGCTGTACTTAAATTTTATTGTGTGATGAAGTTCACAACAATTTTTCTATCATAGACATACATAAAGTTTCTCAAACAATTGATAATAAAACATTGTCACCGGTTTACCGGTAATTTACCGGTAAAGAGTTGTTAAGACTATAAATAGAATATAAAAATAACAAATAGATGAGTTCATCACTTAGAGCTAAGAATGCACAAAACTGCAACAGTTTCTTAAATATTTAAACGTATTAATATTAAATTAGTTGGTACCAAAGGAATTAAATTATATAATTAAATACATTTTATATAATTCACATAATAATTTAGTTAATTTAACTTAAAATACAAATTATTTTATATGAAAATAATATAATTATATAAAAATTTAATATTTTACATATTTTGTTTAAGGGTCATGAACGATGACACGGTTATGTTTGAAAATATGTTACAATAACTCATGACTAATTAAATATTTTTTCAATAACGTTTTATCCGTATTTTACTCAATATGTGATAATATTCAAAGCATTTCCTACTCTTTAAATTTAATCAGAATGTGGTTTACAACTTCATTATAAAAATGGGTGTGTCAAAATTGAAAAAAATATTCCTTCAATGTTTAGTCTAGTTGTTAAATCAATAATTTACTTATGAAGTTATGACTGTTTTATTTCTACTTTTTTACATCCTCTTAAAGTTGACAAAAATTTCTTATTATTCATGTTTTTAATGCATTCTTCGTAATTCTAGTTATTTTTATTTTTTTATCTCAAGTATGGGTCACTCAATAATAAAATAACATCAATTGATTATCTATATTATATTATATTATAATCCTAATCAATTTAAAATTTTATGATTATCATTAAATAATTTAAGAGTTATCTATAGTATTATAACATTTTTAAATAAATTGTAAATTTTATTTAGCTATTCTTTCAACAGAAAACATTAATGTCTATAATTAGAGTATGAGTACAATGAATTCTTTGCCAGATTGAAAAGGGTGGAAACAAATAGAAACGAAATGTATAAAATTTGTTTACATACGAAAATAGATCTAGAAATTAGATTTAATTTGTTGATAAAAAAGGATAACAGACACTTTGCACGTATTAAATGTCAAATTGAAACAAATATTTTACCTTCAAAACTACTTATATTAATTTAATTCCGAAAAATTTGTTTCTGTTTATAACTATGACTGATGATAAATTAACTGTTTGTTTTACATATAAATTTAAATATTCTCATGCATCAATATTTGATTTTAGCTTTCAAGTACTAGTTTAATGTAAACATTATTTCACATGTCAATGTAATATTTTTAAACATGAGTCAAATAGTATGCATATTTTTATTTTTAAATATTAAATACATACAGGGTGAGTGCACAAAAATTAACCACATATTCTTGACCTCAAAATAGACCAATTCGATCCAAATTACCTTTATACCAATATGCTTCCAGTTGCTGTAATGCACTTTTAAGCTTTTTTTCACCCCCTCCCACACCCCGAGATATATTATGATAATTACATTCAGTGACCAACTTTTAAAGGCTTATCTTTTTCAGCAAACATATTGGTATATAGGTCGATAGCCCTATTTTGAAGTCAAGAACAAGTAGCTATTTTTTGTGCACCCTGTATATTGACCAAGCACGTGGTGATTGATCCGCTTTTATTTGAGAAATAAATGTATATTTATATTATTATGACTCACTACAAACTATTTTTAAATTAAATTTGAATTTAAATTGAAATTACTTGTTGAATTATATTTTTAAACATTCGTCAGTTGTATATTTTAGGACTTAACTCATAATAAATTATGATAAGTCTAAGTAATAAATTTTCAAATAAATAAATATCCAGTTGGGTTTCAATTTCCAGTTACAACTAAAAGTTTAATTATTTGTTAATTCATTAATAATAGACATTTCAAACGTATTTAAATATAATTTAGGAATAATTTACCACAACTTCGCACTTCGTATCGCTTATAACAATTTATTTATTCTTTATCAGAACCAACAGTTCGAGCTCGATTTGCTGCAAGAACGTGCCAAAGAGATACTGAAACAGGCCGACGAACGCAACCGCAAGAACATCCAGATCCAAAGCGAAGAGGTGTCGGAAGAGTGGTCCAAGCTTGTCGATGGTCTCGAATCGAGACGGGACACCCTGACACAACTGGCCCAAGTTTGGGAAACGTTCGAGGGCAGGTGGCAAAATTTCGAAAGCCTCATCACCGGTATCGAAGAGAGGGCCAAACATATTGACACCGTTGTCAGAAACAAGGACCATGTAAACCTCACAATCAGAAACATCGAGGTATGTTAATATGGATTTGTTTTGTGCGTGCATCATTTGATTCGATTTGGTGTTTTAGGAGCTGCAATCGGAAGCAGAATCCCTCAGAAGCCAGCAGAAGGAGGTGAACGACTTGTCCAACACCGTTCTGCTCTTCCTCAAGGAGTGCTCTTCAGCTTCGGCGGCGGCCTTGACTGAAAAACTCCAACAACTCAACCAAACATACGAGAGGTGAGTGCATTTTTTTTTGGGAGAAATTGTCTAGATTTGCTAAATCTGAAAGGATTAATTGGTTAATCTGGACCAAAAATATAAAAAAATACGAGTAACACTGTGCTAAAAATAGATAGTTTAGTCATGAACATAACTAATTTAGATTACGAGGCATTTCTGCGATAATTTATTAAAACAGTGTTATATTCACTTGCTGATTTTAATCTCACTTTTTAATGGGGATTGACACCTGCTTTCTTCCACATATTTCTCTCACATTGTAAACTGTTTCATTTAGTAAAAGTGTTTTACTTGGCTCAGAACAACAACTTCCGCAATGTTTTATTTCTGAACAGTGGTTAAGTTTAATTTATTTAATTTGAAATAATGTTATTGAAAACGTGCAAATTACTTTCGAATAAAATCATTATTAAAGATGACACTATTAACTTAAAAATAGACGGTTCTAGAAATTCTGTCCCCTTGTTAATACTTTGAATAAATTATGATAAAAATTTCAAAACTAAATACAAAAATATTTAGGTCAAACACATGTTACAATTTAATTAAGTAAACGTTTAAATATGCTCTAAATTGGCTGAGTCAGTTCAACGTTTTAAAATGTGTTAGATAGTAGGAAATGCTATCCAAGAACATCTAAGAGTCGCCTAGACTAATGGGTAGACTTATTTTAAACTTCAAACTTCTGCAGCAGATTATTTTTAATGTCAATCGTTCTAAATATAAACATTTTTTCAAGTAGGACTCCTACAAGTGAGATGCATAAATCTGAACGGATACCGGTCTAGCTAACTGTTTCAAAACTGGCAAACATCCAAAAATTGTTCTTTAATAATAGATAATCGTTTCATTTGTAATTTTTTTCATTATAACATTATATTATTAAAAAACCTGAAGATTTATTTCTTCACGAATTATCATTATTATTATTATTATTACTATTATTTGGAAAATAATTCAAATATGAAGGTGTTTCTAACCTTGGTGTTTTAAATTAAAACTAGCAATTTTTAGATATTCTACTGTTTATGATACAAGACAATACAGGCATATAAATAGATTATATCAAAATAATTTGTGACTTTGTTGTTGGGATGTAGCTATTTCAATCTTTTTAATCTCTTAAAACTATTATAAATATTCAATTCAGCTTGAACAATTAATATACTATTTTTAGCTTATAGTTATACACATGTTGAATGGCCATTGTTGATTCATTTTTACTCAATATGAATGACAAATTAAAGTGCTGATTGTTAAACGTGCAAACCATTCATAAACATCCCAGGAAAATACAATAGTTTTTATCACGTTTACAATACAAACCGACATTTAACATAACGCCTACGCATTCGACATGGTTTAAGATCCCTTTCCGGTTTCGTGAATTTACATGCATATAATTCAAGTATTTTCATATGTGATCTAATTTCAGAGTATTTTTAGATTATTCGCTGACCAGTCTGCAGTCAAGATGTACTGTGGTTTTTGTTAATTTTGTGAATTTGAGGTACAAGAAACTGTCTCTAAATTTAGTGTACAAAAATTAAAAACATATTCTTGACTTAAAAACATACATCAATATGCTTCCTAAGAGAGATACGGGCCTTTAAAGGTTCTTCCAGTTGCTGTAATGCTCTTAGAAACTGATCTCTCAGAATTCTAAATCAATTTTAATTTTTTGATATTTATTATTATTAGAATATTCGAAATCTTAGAATTTGAGGTGAAACCATTTTTAGGCAAAAATTTTTAATATTTCATATTGTGAAGTGGGATATTTGAATTTCTTACTTTAAATAGATTTTAGAAATATTTTCATTATGTTGTAATTTGACAAATTTACGAACCTCCAGTCTCAAAATTTGGACGAGGTGACTACAGAAGAACGGTGAATTTATTCGTTCACTAATTTTATATTTGCCGAGGGGGTGGCTGCTGTTTATAGAGTAAGAGGGGACCAAGTAAGTACTGACTAAGAAAAAGGAACTGTCAATATACCATTTTTTTATTTTAGTCATTTTATTTTGACAATTTTATAAGAAATTTAATGATATTAATTTTGTTAGGTTAGGTTTACGAATTCTATTCATCGTAGTTCCATTGTTATCTTGATTTTTTTTAAGTAATTCGCATTATTCATCTCAAAAGATTTGTGTATTTATTAATTAAAATAAAGTTGACAAAACAAATATCTGGATATAAGTGCTAATTGCTAATTAATTGTAAGTTAAGTATGATTTGAACACAAACTTACAGTTTTTTCTCACAATATTGGGTCATTTTCAGATTATACGAACTAATTATATTTTATGTTAACTACTGACATTAAACATTTATGAATCAATTATTAGAAAGAGGTTTCACGTAATGAATTTCATTAAAAAGTTTGACACAGAGATTCCACATACCATATATTAAGTGAGGACAACAAAATTAGACTTGACAATTGCCAATTCTCTCCTTGCATGCAGCGCAAATGAGTATTTTATTTGTAGTTTTATTACATGCGACGATAATAAGTTGATTGTAAAATTTCTCGCCAAACTGCAGCACTGCATTGCTGGTGAAACAATATTTAAAAAAATCCTAACAAATATTTATATGTCTGCACGTGAACTACTTACTAAGTCTACTACTCGTAAATCGACCAATCTTTGATAACTTATAGCTAGAAATAAAGGTCAAAAACTAATAATTTATTAAGGAAAAGCTAATTATACCAGAGAAGTCTGTTATTTTGTTGATCAGCAAGTCGCCGACGGCGGGCAATTTGCAGTTATGTAAAGCTAGTACAATTGAAACACCTAGTGCCAAATCAAAGTAAACAAACTGCGTCACGACGGCGTGCGCATGGAAGTCGGGCGTCGCGACGCTAGCAGCACCCAAAAATCACGTTCTGCATTTTGTAGTTAAGCATTAGGCCGGATGGCTGGATAATTCTGGGCCGTCACCGTCTGGTACCGATTCAACGCCACGAAGGAAGAGTTCTCAGTGCGCCCCTAGTTTTTTTATGTTTTAAGGACACCGCCGTTTATATGTTTGTTCATTCACGGTGTCCGGTGGTTTGAATACATTGTTGAATTCCCGTTTTTCGAGTGTTGGGAAGCCGGAGAAATTTAAGGTGAAGTGATAGTGAAGTGACCGAGGAATTCAGACAATATTTATTTTAAAGTCATGGCCTCACGCCTTAAATTAAATCCACGCTAAATATATAAAACTGCTCCATTAAAGCCGCCTATTTATATACATCCTTGTATTTTTAGCGTTTTTTCTTTTGTTAAAAATAAAATGTTATTCACACGTACACAGGTTCAATAATATAAATGTATTTGTTGCGTTCTAAAATCTGTAAAAGTTGTTTATAAACAAAATATGAGAAGTTGTTGTTTCCAAATTCAAACAACTTCTGCTTGTTCCTCACCGGGCTGCCGAATTCACATACATAATTTTGGCACACAGCTAACAAGTATGAGGTCGATTTAAAAATAGATTCCGTCCGCATTCACATTTGTCCGCGCAAAACTTCACTCAACCAGTGCTTTGCCGATTAAAAAACACGTTCCACGTTTTCTGATCCGCGTTTGTTTTGTCTGTTTCAGGCTTCTGACAAGCTTGAACGATAAACACGGCAAATCCGAGAAGGATCTGCAGCAAATCGAAAAAGCCCTATTAGACATAGGCCAGAAGAGGCTTTTGCTCAAGGAAATCCACCAAGAGGTCCAGGACTTCTACGTGTATTCCCCCAACGTTGAAAAAACCGAATCTGACTTGAAGCAGCTTCGACTCAAGGTAGAATCCGAGATAATCGAAGCTAGGAATTTGTGCGTGGAGCTAAGGAACACCTACAACAAAGCTCAACAGCTTGTCCCCTCAGATATAGCTCAAGAGCTCAATCAATTGGAATTATTGACTGAATCTATCGTTGGTGCGATGGAGGAAAAAGACCGGGAATTCAAGAAAGCTAAAACCGTGCGTTCTGACTATCTTAACGACGTTGAAGACCTACAGACTTGGATCAAGGATGCTGAAATTAAGGTTATATTTTTAAAAATCCCGCCATTTATGCATTCCACTGATCATTTATTTCAGGTCCAAGATAGATCTACCGAACCTCACGTCCTCCAGGAGACTCTCCAACAGGTGCAATCCGAGTTGGCCAGTGCCACTGACAAACTCGAGAAGGTTACGAAGAATGGTAAAACTTTGATGGAAAACAGCCGCGACCCGCAGGATAAGCAGCAAATTCAAGTGACAATCAACACCCTGACTGAACAACTGCAACAAGTTAAGTCGTGGCTGGACGAAAAACGTCAACAAGTTGGAGAGACTTTGGATGCTTGGCAACGATTCCTTACTTTGTACAAACAACTTATGGAATGGGTCCAGGAAAAGAAGGTGTTCTTGCAGGAACCTCTTTTCATTAGTACTCTGCCCGAAGCGAAACAAAAGCTACATGATTATTCCGTAAGTTACGACTTCAATCACGTCTTCACTTCTAATAAATTCTTATTTTAGAACGCCGTAAAAAGTTGCAAGAACGCCACCAAGAACTTGAGCGACATGGCTAAAGAATTGGATTACATTGGAAGTGTAACAAGCGTTGGTGACCTTCCTCAAAAAATGGAAGAGGCGGAGGAATCAAAGACTGAAGTTGAAGCTCAAATTCTAGAAAGGGTGCTGCAATCCTATATACCCATATAATAAATAACTTACATAACTTTTATGTATTTCAGAACTCGTTGCTACAAGAAACATCCGAAGAATGGGAACAATGTGAGAAGAAAATGAAGGACGTGAGGAGTTGGAAGGAGAAGAACCAAGCAGCTCTGGAATCTCAACAGAACAAGAAAAAACCATTGAGGGACCAACATGCTCTTAGAGAAAAGATGCTCGGTGATATTCAGATACAAAAGACTAAAATCTCTTTGTCTGTTGAGAAATTACAGGTAATTGGCGGATACATAAAATCATAATTTTTCTGGTAGAGGGTTACACGTCGCACTCATTGTTTTTTCAGCTGCATTTCCTTCGAGGTGTTGGAGAGATGCTGTCAAACACAGATGTGAAGGTTGGGTTCAATGTCTTTTGTGACTTGCCTGCCAAACTTCTAGTTTGATCACACCTAAATCTAACTTTTCAGGATATGACGCATGATTTTGATGCTCCTCATAACGTGCACACTTAATTTTTCATAATTTATACAAACATCCATATCTCTTTATAGATTTCATAACTTACAAAATCACATGTGGAATGTGTTCCTACTATACCATATACACTTTTATAGAATAGAAAATAAACTCCTTCAATTCCACTAATTTTCTTCTAGGTGAAAGTTCATTTGGAATGATCTGGGCATCGCCTTTAAGCAATACGTTGCACGTTTGATGTTTAGTTATCACCTTTAACACTTAGTTTAACCTTCTACATAGGATAGAAGTTATCCCACAGTACCGACCACTTAAAGACGGTTTTTGCAAGTGCCTTTCGGTTTTTTTACAGCTGCACTTCCGCTCAGGCGTAGGAGGCGATACCAAGGTGACGCATAGCGCAGAAGACTTGCTCCGTGAGCTGGACGACCTCCAGGACCAAATCCGCGAGCAGAGCCACCAACTGGAGGCTGCCATCAACCAGGTTGACCAGTACCAGCTGGAGGTTCAGCAGCTGCGTCAGCAGATCGTCCAGGTGGAGCAACAGCTTCGTACGACGATGGCCCCGACCTATTTGCCACACGATCGTGACCAGGCGCTTAGAGAGCAACAGGTAGGTGCCGTATGAGTTTGACCCTTTGTGTCCTACCCCCCCGGTCTTTTATAACGATGTCTAGTATAGATGGAAGTGGCATGAAATGTGGCGTCGGGTTGTCCCGAATAATAAAAAATACGTGGTACTATTTTTTCGGGTTCAGATTCTTCTCTTTTATTGTTTCATTACAACTGTAAGTATACGAGGATCATTTCATCATCATTGTAGTTGTCATTGTTTAGGCTCTACTCAGGATGTTCATGCGTAAGACTTAATAGGACGATTCATTTATAAACGAGAACAAAGGGAAAAGTAAAACAGTTTGATAATAATCAATATGAATTAGACAAGGTACATGTTACGTTATGTTGATCTTTATCAGTGTGTTTTGTTTTCCAACATATTCTATTCTGAAATACAACTTCCGTCTTTCGCTTGTATAGTAATTTAGAGCTAGACTTTAAATATGTACTAAGGTGTCGGGTTGTAACTAAAATGAGCTAAAATAAAAACAATAGAATTGAGACAGATCATGCCACGACCATTTATCGCAATGCGCACCGCAAATATTGTAGTCGAGCCCAAAGATATAACCGAAAAAGAACATCATCAGCCTTCTTTTTATCTGGAACTTTTCTACTATCGAAATACCAAATTGATCAAATTATAGACTCTTCTAGTCTGGAAGTTGTCAGCACTTGCAAAATAAAAGGATACAATGAACTAAATTCTATTAAAAGTTAACCTGGTGATAGACGACTTTAAGATATTGTGGCCAAGTACCAAAACAACCTTCACACGTAAGTATCATTTTCTAACAAAATCTCGAGTTGTTCTTGGACATGGCACAAAATCGAAAAGCTTCACTGACTAGTATCGGAATTTAAGTTCAGTTTCAAGATTTGTATTCTGTACCCAGACACATTACTTCTACAGTCGTTTCAAAGACCAAGACGTGTTTGCAACAATTGTAAGAGTAGTGTTGGGCATTTGAGCTGACCACTGGGAAACATTTTGATGTAGGGGCGCTGCGAATTTGGTGGCTGATACGTCCATCAAGGTGTTTCCATTTCGACAAACCCCCTTCCTTCTGTGACAGCTGGGGATTGTGTTTAGTTTTTTGGTTTCGGGCTCTCTATTTTGCTTTCTTTACGCTCTAACCGCTTTTAATTTTTACAAAGAACAAACCCATTCACACGTTGCCTCTAGTGTTTTACATATGCTTGTGTTCACCATTGTTTCGTACTGTCACTTGATTTTGTGTTCACCTTCTATCTCATGGTTTTTGGCGCGGCACCATCATACACTGTCACCTGTACACTTTAATATAGAGTCTTTGTACTGTAGAGCTTCTCATATTAATCGTAAGACGATCAATTGTTTTAGTTTAAATAGACTGGTGCATTAGGACACTAACTTTGTATATATTTGTCATCTTTACATCACGTCGAAGCGTCGGATGTTGTAATATAGCTTATTTCGACATGTACAAACGTCAAACCAATTTTTAACAAAGCTGGTCTATTTAAATGTTGTTTAGGTTTAGCAGCTACAATACAGGGACAGAAAACATTACAGATTTCATGCTTACATATCGGACATATGCAGATACTTGCTTTTGTACATATGTTTATGTTGTAGTTACAGGGAACTATTGGGCAGATAGATGACAGATTGGAGTCAGTTATTGGACAATATAAGCTTCTTGAAAGGGACTAGCTAAATTCAATAAAAAAATTGGGGGAAAAGTTATAAAATGAATGACTATTAATTAGTATGGTAGAATTCTGATTAGTTATTATTCTTGTATCTTGGTATTTCTGGTTTATGGTAATTTTCGTAGCATGTAGTAGATTTATTAAAAATAGTACCTATATTTCCAATGATCCAATAACTGTCGCTTGTGTCCACAGTTGCCTGCATCTGTACCATCCACATATGTGGAAAAGCTTCGTAGCTAAGTCTGTAACATATTTTGTTTTAATTCTTGAAATATGTGGGGCCAGAAAGCGAACACAATCGAGTTAATTTATGTTTTGCTCATGTTTGATTGTTTCTCACGGAGCATTTTGTTTTTTTTTTATCATTTTTCTGCTGCATCCTTATCTGTTCCCATCCTCCAGACGTGCAAGGATCGTGTGCGAAATTTGCAAAGCAAGGTGATGGCTCGTAACGAGCGCATCAAACTGATTATGCAAAGGGGCACGCCCGATTCGGAGCCGCTAACCACCTAGCACCCAAAACACCCCCAAAAACCTCTAACCAGTGACCTGAAAACACCGAACTTGACCTATACCTGATATGACCAAGACGTGCGTTCAGCCATCATATTTGCGCGTCAAACTATAACATAAATTGATTATGCGCGATACTGATACCTTAAATTGTTGATACGTGAACAGGCAATCGTCCAACAACGGATTAGAACACTCTACGGCCGCATCCGTGAAGTGGACCCGTATTGCGTCCTGCCCGATCCCGAATCCCAACTCGGGGTGTCGTACGCCGATGTGGCGGCGGGTAGATCCCAATCCCAAGATCGAAGGCCTGCTCACGAACCAGCGCTCGAATTAATCGAACACGAAAGGACCCAACAAGCACCGGTCCCTGAGACAATACAGCCATTGGAAACGGTGCCTGTCATCGTAGAACCTGTTAAGGAAATCGAGGCGCCGAAGGCACAACAGAAACCGCCGAGGCGTAGTCGTTCACCACGCAGAAGGGGCGAGAAAACAACTTACGATAAACACACGCGTGAAACTGTTCGTACCACCACCACCACGCATTACCCCCCCAGTATTGTAGTACCGCAGGAACCCCGTGCTCAAGAAGAGGTTGTACGTTTAACTTTAGAACCAAATCAAAACGAAAACATTGCAGTCACTTTGACTACGGTCGATGTGTCTAACAAACCTCGCAACCGTTCTCCATCTCCGCAACACCATTTGGCCACAACTAGCAATGTAAGGGCTCGCTCGAAGAGTCCAATGTGGATTCCGGGTTCCACTACGTACGCCGAAATGCTCCGCGGTCAGTACAGATCCTCCGAAGAACGCGAGGTTTCACCTAACCGATCTGAAATGAATGTCATTGTTAAAAATAAAATTACTAGAGTTGAGCCAAAGCCAACTGAACCTGAAATAAATGTTACCATTAAAAATAAAGTCACCAAGGTGGAACCAAAACGGGAGTCGGGGTCTGTTCCGACTTCAGTACCAAGTTGTATGTCATTTTCTCAACCCAATCCAGAACCAATTGTTACCACAATCAGTAATCAACTGTCGTATTACCCTACGGAAAAGGTAGAACAGTCTCTTAGTTTTACGCAACCACAGCAGACTAGGGAACTACCTCACATGAGTTACCAACAACCTACTCAATCGCAAATTAACTATCGTGACCATTTACCTCGCGATGACCAACAATATATTCACACGCAAACGTGGAATCAATATCCTCAAGCTCAGTATACTTATGAACAACTCGCACAACAATATAATAATGAGCTCGCCTCTCAAAATTTCTATCAACAAGCTGTAAACCAACAGATTCAACCCAACCTGTTGGATTACATGCAACCAATTCCCGATATGGTTAATTTCATTGCTTCTGGTCAACAATTGCTAAGTTCTGGCTTGGGTACTTACCACAACGCAAATCAATACGCCGACATCTACCCGGTCAATCCGAACGTACTACAATACTACAATAACGTGCAACCGAACCTCGAGATTCCTGCACAGGTTTACGAAAACAGGCAGTATAACGTGATCGAAGAAAAACTGCCGCAACCACAACCGCAACCTGTTGTCCAACCTGTTGTGCAACCCGTTATTCAACCGGTTGCACAACCGGTTATGCAACCAGTCGCTCAACAAGTGGTCCAAGAACCTAAACCGTTCGCCGAAGAGCCCCAAACGCATTCGATCGAGGTGTATGAAGAACAACCGGCTCTAACGACAGACAGCGCCGCTAGTTCGCACTTCTCTTATGCCCAGGCCTTGTCTCAGGGACTCAGTGTCCGACCTGTCCAACCATCCAATACCGTTACGAACCCACGACAAGCTCCTAGACAAAAGTCTCCTATGCGTGGATTCCCATCCAAGCACACGGACGAAACGCTGTCTCATACGAGGGAGCAAAGTTCGCGCACACGTAGAAGAAAGGATAGTCACAAAGAGACAATTCCAAATGTTGCCGACAAGCAACATAGACATAGTATTAAGAAAGAAAATAAAGAGAATCGAAACATCGAATTTGATGTTCAATGGCAAGAGCACCATGGAGAGCCTGCTCGTGCAGGTGGTGTTCAAGCTGAAGAACGTGTTCCCTACACAGAAGACTTTAAATCCCCTAGTGATGTAGATGAAATTTCCCCAATTACAGATAAACACAAGAAAAAATCTAAAAAACCTAAAAAGACTAACGAGGACGAAATAGATAGGGCGTTGAAGGAAATTTCAATTGCCGATCATAAAGCCAAACCGGATAAAAAGAATAAGTCACATGTCAAACATATTACTGTTGTGAAAACCACTGAAACTGTCGTTGAACCAGTTGAACAAAAGAGTAAAGGTAAACAAATTAAAATCAAAGAAACCAAAATAAAAATGGTTACATCTAGCGGTGATCAATCGCCCCAAGATGTAATTTCACACCCCACACAAGAACCTCGACCAGTTTCGAGAAAAGACGCTCCACCCAGATCAGACAAATCTCAACCTGAACTTGATATTCCGCCTAAAAAGAAAATTAAAAAGGTCAAACCTGAGTCACCTACTACTACCAATCAAGAAATATTTACATCTACCACCACAACAACAGTTGTTCCGGGTACCACTCAGTTTGGTATATCTGACTCTACTCCTGTAACAACACAACCAAGTTCAATTTCACAAACGTTTATTCATAGTGAACAACAAAGCCAAGATGTCCCATCGGGTAAGTCTAGTGTAAACTCTTGGGCAGCTATTGCCAGTAAGCCTGCAAAAACAGAATCTCAACCAAAAGAAGAACAACCTACCAAGAAAATTAAGCAACCTAAACCTAAACAGGAGGTAAGACCTACAGAACCTCGCAACAATAAAGTTATTTCGGTTTCCCAAGATTTTATCCAGAATGAAACGTCACAATCCTGGTCTACAACAAAGGCTGATTCTGATTACGTAACTTCATATGAAGAACCAGTTGAACAACAGGCTCAAATTATACAAACAATAGTTGAAGAAGAGGCAAAAATGCCAGTAACAGAAAAACCTAAAGAATCAGCCCCATTAAACTCGTGGGCTAATATAGCAAGTAAAAATGCACAACCAGAGTTACCTAAAATTGAAGTTATCAAACCTAAACCCAAACCCGTATGGGTACCTCCCGTAACTCCAGTTGTTGTACAAACACCTGAAGTTGAAGAAGTTTCCCCTGAGGAAGTTAGCGACTCGCAAGAAAAGAAACACAAGAAAAAGAAGCATAAGAAAAAGTCTCCAGAACCAGTGCAACAACATAAACCTGCTTTCGTTATCACTGAAGAAATTTTGCACATTTCTGATCATGAAGAAGAACCTGAAATCAGACCTCAGGTTCCCAAAAAGAAAAAGAATAAAAAAGTTAAATCCATTCAAGAACCACAGTTAAGTAAGAAACTTGAAGAAAATGAAGGCACGGTACACAGTGTACCTAATGTTGAAGTAACTGAAGATGTGAATGTTAGCCCAACAGAAGAGCTTCAACCTCCTGAACAACCTGAAAGAAAATCTAGAAAAAAGAAACCTAAAAAGGATAACAAACCAGTTGAACAAGTGGTAGAAGTTGTAGAGAGTCCGAAGCAACCAGAAGAGGTTAAAACACAAGAAATTGTAATTGAATCTACAAATAAAATAGTAGAAAGTAAGCCCAAGAAAAAGAAGGGTAATAAGAAACCTCAAGAAGTAGTAACAACCGAAATTACAGATACGTCTAAAATTGAAACACCAAAGTCTCAAAGAGAACCTATTCAGTCAAAACCTACAAAACAGATTACTGTAACAGAACAATTGATCTTGAATGAAAATGAACCTCAGACATCTGTTACCAAGACAGTATCAACTGAAGAAGTTATTTTACAACATCCCGTCACAGATTCTCAAGAATTTATAACCACAGAACAAATAATTACTACACGTACTGTTACAACTGAGGAAATTAAACCAGAACAAGAAACCATTACAGTTACTAAAATAGAGGAAACAAACGATGGAGATAACACAGCAAGACCAGTAACTGATGTAAAAGCAGAAGAAAGCTCTACAGCGACAGATAAAAATAAGAAAAAGAAGAAACAGAAAAAACAACCTAAAGAAATTGAAATCAAACCCGCCTTTGTGGTTACCGAAGAAATTCTTCATATCCCTGAAGAAGTTAATGAGAAATCTAAACCTATCAAAACACAAAAAATCAAAGATCTAAGCCAACCACAAGAGTCACAGCTTTCCAATGCTCCGGAACAAACAACCACTGACATAAATACTGAATTAATTGAACGTGAAAGAGCTGAGGTACAGCCTGAAATCAAATTAGAAAAATCTGTTGATATGCCTGAGGAATCTATTAATATTGAGAAAGTTCCGGAGAATATATCTATTGAAAATGTTTCAATAGTGGAAACTCAAGCATTTATAAATGAAGAGAAGAATGAACCAGTCCTTGCTGAAACGCAGGAACCATCCAAGCAAGAAATTAATGCTGAAAGGCCTGAAGAGAGAAAAGAGCCTGAAGAGGTTACTACTTCACCAGAAGAAACTACAGTAGAGACTAATATACCTTCAGCTGTAGAATCTCCCCAATTCACGACTGGTAACGAATTAGAGCCTGAAATATCAAACTCTACCATTACTACAACTGTAGTAGAAACAGAATCAAAATTAGTTGAAATGACTGACACAAAGAATATAGAAATAGAGGAGAACAATCTCAACAATGTTTCTGAAACAGAGAAGCCTAAAATTGACGATTTATCTATACCTGACGTGATTGAAGTAGTAACTCAAACTGAAACTAAAACAACTATTTCTTGGGCAGATGTTGCTGGTAAGCATTCTAAACCAAATGAGTCCCAAACTATTTTACAAGATAAACCACAAATAATTGAAACTACAGACTCAAATGCACAAGAAAATGAAGAACCTACATTTGAATTAGTAGACGATGAAAACTGTGTTAACAAAAAATCTAAGAAGAAGAAAAACAAGAAACAACCCAAAGAACCAGAGACTAAACCTGCTTTTGTAGTAACCGAAGAGATTTTACACATTCCTGAAAGTGAAGTAGTTGATAAGATTCAAGTGCAAAAGAAACAAACTAAGAAAATTACTGAAGAAGATAAACCAACAACTACTGATGATATAGTAATAAAAGAAACCCAAACAATTGATACTCCAAAATTAGATAATGCAATTTCTTGGGCAAATATAGCCAGTAAACATGCTAAACCTGAAGAGCCCACGTCAGAAACCATACTCCAAAAAATTCCTGAAAAAGTACAAAGTATTGTTGCAACTGATGTGAAAGAAGAAGTTAAATCCAGTACTGAAGTCGTGGATAATGAAATTGAAAGTGATAAGAGATCTAAGAAAAAGAAGCACAAAAAACATTCTAAAGAACCAGAACACAAACCAGCTTTTGTAGTCACTGAAGAAATTTTACATATTCCAGATGCAGAAATATGTGAAAAACCCAAAGTACAAAAGAAAGAAAGAAGTACAAGTGTTGAACAAACTGAACCTATAACTTTAACAGATAATACAGATGTAGTAACCGACAAAATCCAAATAAGTGATACAGTTAGTACAATTTCTTGGGCAAACATCGCAAGTAAACCTACTAAACCAAAAGAGCTTGTGCCTCAAACGTTACTACACGAGAAACCACAAACAGTTGAAAAAGAAGAAACAATTATTGCTACAGATGTTCAGGAAGAACCAAATGTTGAACTTGTGGAAAGTGAAAATGATAGTCATAAGAAATCTAAAAAGAAAAAGCACAAAAAACATCCCAATGAACAAGAAATCAAGCCAGCATTTGTAATAACTGAAGAAATTTTGCATATTCCTGAAGCAGAAATATGTGAGAAACCAAAAGTACAAAAGAAAGAAAAAAGAAAAATTGTTAAAGAATCTGAACCAGCAACTACAAGAACTACTGTAATAACGAATACAGTTACCGAAGAAATTCAAACATCTGATACTCCAAAATTAGATAGTACAATTTCTTGGGCCAGTGTGGCTAGTCATGTCAATATTGAAGATTCTACTCCTCAAACAGTAGATGACAAGCCTACAAGAATAGAAACTACTGTTTTAACGAATGTAGAAGAAGTTAAACCAGTTATTGACCTTCCAAGTCATGAAATTCAAGGTGACAAAAAATCTAAGAAAAAGAAACAAAAACAACACCCGAAAGAACCAGAAAACAAGCCAAGCTTTGTAGTCACTGAAGAAATTGTACATATTCCAGAAATATCAACAGAAATTGCAGAAGTGGTCACTGAAGAAGTACAAGTAACTTCAAATTCAGACAGCACTACTACATCATGGGCAAATGTAGCTGGCAAAAATTCTAAACCTGAAAAACCTTTGCCTCAAGAGATACCAAATAAAATTGTTAAAGAAACACTTCCTAGTAAGGATGTTGTACAAGAAGAACAACCAACAGAAAATATTGATGTTGAAGTGACATCCAACAAAACAGTAAAAAGGAAGAAACAGAAAAAACAACCTAAGGAACAAACAATTAAACCAGTATTTGTCGTTACTGAAGAAATTTTACATATTCCAGACCAATCAGAGGATGTTAAATCTCCAAAGAAACCAAAACCACCAAAATCTAAGAAATCAGAAAGTAAGAACTTTATTGAAAATAAAAAGGAAGTACCTGAAGAAACTTTGCCTAAGCCACAGCTTAACACAGTTACTTCAGAATTTATTGAAAATGAAAGAATAAATGAGACTGTTACTCCTACTACGGACACTACAACTGTAAGTGTTGTGATGACAGAGAAAGCTGAACCTATGGTTACTACAACCGTCACTGAAACAATTCAGGAAACCGCTGTACAATTTGAGACTCAACCAAAAGTAGAAGAAACTTCAGTTCTTTCGGACACTAAAGAACCTGTAAAAGAAGATTTGTCGAAAACTGATGAAATTGTAAGATCATTGTCCAAAAATGAAACAGAAATCAATACCAAAGAAACAATTTCAAGACAAACTATTACAACAACTACAACAATAACAACCACCGAAGGTTCTACAATTGCAAAGGAATCACATATAAGCGAGAGTTGCCCAAGTCAAGATATTAAGACGGAAATACAACCTGTTACACAAAAACCAGGTGCTAACACAGTTGTTCTGATAACACACGAAGAAATTAGAACAAAACCTGTTGTTTCTATTAAAATGCAATTTGTAGAAAATCCTACCATTGTAGAAATAGAACAACTTGATAAGAACTCAGTTACTGAAACAACAGTATCAACAACAGAAAAAATCACTGATGTACAAAACAAAGATGAACGAATTGATTCCAGTCTGGAGACTGTAACAGAAATTACGCCAGTCGTTACCACAAGCACAACGACTACAATAACATCAACAGAAAAAATTGTTTCAGAAACACCTGTGATAAAGAAGGTTGATTATAAAGGTTTACCCATTGATGACAGTGTAGATCTTTTAGATCTTCTGGACACCGAAATAACTCTGTCTGATGATGAACCTGAATCAACTAATAAGAGCTCAGTGACTGAGACTACAATATCAACAACAGATACAATCACAGATGTGCAAAACAAAGAAGAACAAATTGATGCAACTGTGGAGACTGTAACAGAACTTAGTCCAGTTGTTACTACAAGTACAACTACTACAGTAACATCAACTGAAAAAGTAGTTTCAGAAGCTCCTGTGATAAAGAAGGTTGACTATAAAGGCTTACCTATTGATAAGAGTGTAGATCTTTTAGATCTTCTGGACACCGAAATAACTCTGTCTGATGATGAACCTGAACCGACTAATACGAGTTCAGTTACTGAAACTACAATATCAACAACAGACACAATCACGGATGTGCAAAACAAAGAAGAACAAATTGATGCAACTGTGGAGACTGTAACAGAACTTAGTCCAGTTGTTACTACAAGTACAACTACTACAGTAACATCAACTGAAAAAATAGTTTCAGAAGCTCCTGTGATAAAGAAGGTTGACTATAAAGGCTTACCTATTGATAAGAGTGTAGATCTTTTAGATCTTCTGGACACCGAAATAACTCTGTCTGATGATGAACCTGAACCGACTAATACGAGTTCAGTTACTGAAACTACAATATCAACAACAGATACAATCACGGATGTGCAAAACAAAGAAGAACAAATTGATGCAACTGTGGAGACTGTAACAGAACTTAGTCCAGTTGTTACCACAAGCACAACGACTACAGTAACATCAACTGAAAAAGTAGTTACAGAAATACCTGTGATAAAGAAGGTTGACTATAAAGGCTTACCTATTGATAAGAGTGTAGATCTATTAGATCTTCTGGACACCGAAATAACTCTATCTGATGATGAACCTGAACAAAGTCAACCAAGTAAAGTGGAGTCAGAGGTACCAAAGGAGGATAATAAAGGTGATCAAATTAAAGAGGAAGCTGCAACTACAACCACAACAGAAGTTGTACAGCAGAAAATTCCAGAGAAGAAGGTAGAATATAAAGGTTTGCCGATAGATAACACTACAGATTTGTTTGATATTTTGGACTCGGAGATTGTGCTGTCTGACGATGAACAAGAACCACAAACAACTAAAGATTCAACTGAAATTAAAGACTCTAAGATATTAATTGAACCAACTGATTTAGAACAAGTCATATTTGGTTCCGTAAAAGAAAGACCCAAAAAAATAGAATCTGAGAAACCTAAAAAGAAAAATAAAAAATTAGATAAGTCTGCGGTGGAGCAAAAGGCTTGTAAACTATTAGAACAAAGGAAAGAAAATAAGAAGCGTCATGGCCTACCTATAGAATTTCTCTTAGAAACACAAAATACTTTCGACGAAACGGTTGACAATTCGGATGAATATGTCGAATATGTCACACCGACTTTGACGAGAAATGATTCTGTTGTCGATTTTGAGGTCAATGATATTCAAGACGTCATGAATGCTTTTGATTCCAAGGACAAGAGTAAAATTACAAGTAAAGAGAAACAACATTCAAAAGACAGTGAGTTTGTTGAAAATCAGGTATCAGTTGTTGAAACTACTGACACAATTTTTGTTGATATAGAAAATAAATCGGCAACTGCTCAGAACGATCGAGCAACTGTAAAGACTCAGGAAAAAGGTTTGAATGATGACAACATTAATATATCTTCGACACATTCAGATGAGGGTGACTCTCTTTCAGATGACGAACAAAATGGCGATGACTCTGGTAAATCTAAAAAAAGAAGGAGAAGGAAAAATAAAGCTAAAAAAGAATCAACTAGTGCATCTGTTGATGAAGGGTTATGTAATGAGACATCTGAAATTGACAAATCAGCTGAAAGTGAGGTAAAAACGCCAATTACACCAGAAGGTGATTCTCAAAGATTAAGTGTTATTCAACAGATGATGCTGGAAACTGAAAGACGGTATTCACCAGTTCGACCTGACGGAGAATCTGTCGAGGTAAAACCTGTACCGGAAATCAAAAAAGGTGAACCTTCCGAAAAAGTTTCACAAAGTCCAAAACCAAAGAGAAAACGTGGGAAGAAACCAAAATCAGTTTCATTTGAGGAAATACCTCATATCATTCAACTAGATGATGGCAATAAAGAACAGACAGAAGAAACTTCTGCGAAAAAACCAATTTCAGAAGGAAGCAAAGTTGAAAAGATAATTGTGACAGAAGAAACTATTGAAAAGAACTGGACTGAAGACGATGTAACAGAGGTTCCAGAATCTAAAGAATTAATTTCAGAAGCTATATCCGAGTGTAAAAACGAACAACTATTTGAAAAAGTTGTTGACAAGGAACCAGCTTTAATCATAACAGATGAAGTAGTAGTGATACCAGAAGATAATTTGAGTGAAAAGAAACAAAAACCGTCCAAACAAGAGGATCTTAAAATTACTGAAACTACAACAACGTCTACAAAACCAAATGACAAATTGTTAGATTCTGTACAAGAGTTTATTAAAGCAGAATCTAAAGTGGAAGATGTATCAGGACTATCTAGTGTGTCTTGGGCTAAAATTGCCAGTACTAATGCAAAACCAGAAGTAACACCATTACCTCAAGCTACCAAAGAAAAAGAAACTACTCCAGAAATACCTGCTAAGTTAGAAACAAAACTTGCACCTAAATCAGACAGTGAACCAGATTCGGACCATGATGAACACTCAACTAAGAAAAAGAAAAAGAAGGGTAAAAAGAAGTCATCAGTAGAACCCAAAGAAACTAAACAGGCATACGAAATAACTGAAATTATAAGACATATTTCTGATACGGAAGAAGACTCCAAATATCAATATCGTCCGCCCAGTGGACCCAAACAAAAACGTGGCAAACAACAAGAAAAATTGGAAGACACTAAAATAGTTACAGAAGTGCCGCAACAACAACCCCAAGTTGTAAAAGAGGAATTAATTGAAGAAAAGCCTATTTATCCCAAGGAGATTGACTACAGAGGGGTGCCTATTGGTCATAATATCAAAACTGTGGATACTGAACCTTCTTTAACCGTCGAAAAATCGAAACCGTTGGTGAAAGTGACGGAAACCAAACCATTAGTAAAAGATGATACAACCCGAGTGGTAAAAGAATCAATTCAAGAAAAACCAGTTGACCTTAAGAATGTCGATTATAGAGGTATTCCTATTAACTCCACTACTATTTTAGAAGATAAAATTGATAACACACACACGGTTGTAAAAACTGAAATTAAGAAACCCGAAGAAGTATCCGTAGATTTAATTCAGGAAACAACTTCGAAACCTGAGAAAGTTGAGTACAAAGGTTTACCCATAGATAATACTACAGATATTTTTGATGTTTTGGACTCTGAAATCGTTTTATCTGACGATGAATCTTCTCCAAAACCTGAAGAAAATAACGAAAATCAACAATTCATTATTAATGAACAAACTATAGTTACAAAAACAGAACCTAAAAAATCAGAAGTGACCATTATTAAAGAGGAAGAAAGTAAATTAACAGAAAAAGATTCTGCAAATGTTACAATTGTTACTACTGAAATTGTAACACAGCACATACCAGTAGTAACAAGTGATTCTTGGGCTAAAATTGCGGGTAAGAAGACTATTTCAGAAGAAGGCTTGATTACAGATAAGCCTAAAGATCAGTTGCCACGAACAACTGTAATAGATATAAAATCTGAATCTAAACCTACTGATGAATTGGAATCAGGTGTCGAAACTAAGAAAAAGAAGAAGAAGAACAAAAAGAAAGACCAAGAGCATCCTAAAGATAGTAAACCTGAATTTGAAATTACGGAAGTGATTAAGCAGGTTGTAGAAAGTGAACTGGACCCTAAATATCAGTATCATCCACCTACTGGTCCAAAACAAAAACCTGAGGGAGAAATTAAACAGATTAAAAAAGAGGAAATAACAGAGGAACCTGCAATTGTATCTGTTCCTTCAGAAAAGAAAGATGCAAATATCTCAATAGTTTCCAGCAGTTCTTGGGCATCTATTGCTAAGAAAAATGCAAAACCTCAAGAAAACATTGCACCTGAACCTTCAGTATGCATAAAACCTACACCTGAAGCACCAGTTGAGGAAATTAAATCGGAGATTAAACCTGAAAGTTCACCAGAATCAGATCACGAGGAAATCTCGTCCAAGAAAAAGAAAAAGAAACATAAGAAACCGCATCATGAAGTACCTCAAGAAACTAAGCCAGCTTTTGAAATAACGGAATGTATAACAAAAATTTCAGAAAAAGAAGAAGATCCTAAGTACAAATATCGACCACCTTCCGGTCCGAAGGATAAACCGGTCAAAAAGTTGCAGGAAACCGAAAAAGTACCCATAAATGTAGAAACAGAAGAAACAATTGTACAACCTGAGCCTTCTACAACTACTGATCATGAAGTTTCTCAAAAATCTGATGACAACATCCCAGTATCGTCTAGTTGTTCTTGGGCAGCTATTGCTAGTAAAAATGCCAAACCCCAAGAAAACGTCGTACCTGAGCCACAAGTATGCAAAAAACCTGTATATGTTGAAGACATTAAATCTCAAACTAAACCGGAGAGTTCACCAGAGTCAGATTTAGAAGAACAATCTTCTAAAAAGAAAAAGAAGAAACATAGAAAACAGCATCAAGAGTCTCAAGATAGTAAACCTGCTTTTGAAATAACCGAATGTATAAAACACATTCCAGAAACAGAAGAGGATACGAAATACAAATATCGTCCGCCATCTGGTTCAAAACAAAAACCTGTTAAAGAGCCAGTTGAACAAGTAGTAGTAGATGTGGTTAAAGAGGAAGTAATTGAAAAGCCAGAAGCTTCCACAACAGTTGTTCAAGAGGAGGTAAACATTTTGGAAAAGACTGTTGAAAATATCCCAGCAGTTTCTGGTAGTTCTTGGGCTGCTATTGCAAGTAAGAATGCAAAACCAGAAAGACTGGAATCTCCTAAACAGAAACAAGTTCCAGAAAAAATCGTTCAAGACGTAAAGCCTGAAGTCAAACCAGAACCTGAAATAATAGTCGGAAGTGAACCTGAGTCAGATAATGATGACAAATCTGGTAAGAAGAAGAAAAAGAAACATAAGAAGAAACAGAGAGAAGGATCTGATTTGAGTAAACCTGAGTTTGAAATAACTGAGATAATAACCCAAATTCCAGACACCGAAGAAAAGTCTAAATATGAATATCGTCCACCAACAGGACCTAAACATAAACGTGAAAAATTACCGCAGGCTTTAAGTGACACACATAAAGAAATCATTGAACCAATTGTTTCGGATATTCCTAAAGAATCAGTAGACGAATTGACACCTCAAGATAAAACCGAATCGACAATAAAAGATATATCTCAACAATTTATTATTACTGAAAAGAAAGTGGAGACAGTTACTGGCATCTCTTGGGCAACAATTGCTGGAAAGAATGCAAAACCAATTGAGACAGTCTTACCTGAGACACAAGCAACAGTTGAACAAATTGTTACACCCGATGTGAAACCTGAAACTCGACCTGAGATAAAACATGAAACTAAACCCGAAAGCAAACCTGAATCCGATCATGAAGAACATGGTTCGAAAAAGAAAAAGAAGCATAAGAAAAAGCGTCCGGACGAACCCGTAGAAGTCAAACCCGAGTTTGAAATAACGGAAGTAATAAAACATATACCTGACTCTGAACAAGACTCTAAATACCAATATCATCCACCTTCGGGCCCCAAACCTAAACGTGGAAAGGAGCATCGTCCTGACGAAACAGAAGAACCTGTAAAATTGGAATCGGTGGTTGAGAATGTTGATGTTATAACTGAAACATTCGTTCGGGAAGATCCTAAAGAAATTAAGGAAGTTGAATATAAAGAAGCTTCTCCTTCACAAAATGTTACACCGTTAGTTTTTAGTTCTTGGGCTGATATTACTAGTAAGAATGCAACTTCACAAGAACAAATTAAACCAGATATTCTTGACCATCCAAAAGAATCTGAAAATCGTGCTCAAGATACTAAACTCGAAGCTAAGCCGGAAAGTGAACCCGAATCTGATAACGATCAATCTTCTAACAAAAAGAAAAAGAGGAATAAGAAGAAACACCGTGAGGTGTCTAAAGAAAGTAAGCCTGAATTCGAAGTGACAGAATATATTAGACACATTTCAGACACCGAAGATAACATAAAATATCAATATCATCCACCTACAGGTCCTAAACGACAACCTGAGGAATCGAAAGATATTGTAGCAACCGAAGAAGAAATAACACCTGAAACGCCAATTGTAATTGAAACTGTTGAAGAGGAATCACAGAAAGAACCAAAGAAAGTGGAATACAAAGGTTTACCAATTGACAACAGTACAAATCTTATTGATATTTTGGATTCAGGAATCACTTTATCTGATGATGAACAACTTCCGGAGGAGCAAGCTACAGTTACGACAAATGTAATTCCGGAGGCAACTGAAATCAAGCCAGATTCTTGGGCATCAGTTGCAAGTAAGAATGCACAACCGCAGGAAAATGTAACAGTTAAATCTATGGCAGATGAAAAGCCTGTTGTCGTTGTTGAGCATGTGAAACCCACATTGAAACCTGAGAGTGAACCGGAATCAGATCACGATGAAGTATCTGCAAAGAAAAAGAAAAAGAAGCATAAGAAAAAGCAACACGAGGAACATTCTGTTACAAAACCAGCCTTCGAAATAACAGAAGAAATACGTCACATTCCAGAGTCTGAAGAGGATTCTAAATATCAGTATCATCCTCCTACAAATAAACAAAAGCCTCACAAACAAACATTTGAAGAACCAATTAAATCGTTAAAGGAAGAACCAACTATCCCAGTTAATGAAGAACCTAAGAAAATTGAATATAAAGGTTTACCTATCGATAATTCAACCAATCTTTTAGAAATTTTGGATAGTGGAATTATATTATCCGATGAAGAAACTGGTGAGGTAGAAACTAACAAGAAATCCGTTATTGAAATTACCAAACCCACTTTAGCTGACGAATTAATCAACAATGAGTCACTTGTAGAGTCTGAGCCTCAAATAATTGAAAAAGTTATAGTAGAAGATGATGTCACTAAATATGATATTATTAAATATCTTAGTGAAGAAGAGCAATACTATATAGAAAAACAAAAAACATCCAAACCTGTTTCATCTGAACAACGTAATATAATTATTGATGAGAGACTTTTATATGATGTTATCTATATGCAAGAGGCTGAGAGAAGGTGGTATGAAGTAAAAGCCCAACAAGATAAATTATTGAAATCAGAAGAAGATATTAAAGAAGATATTATACCAGATGATTCTGAAACACCAGAAAGTATTCCAAAGATTATCGAATCAACTAAAACAAATGAGCAGTTGCCTGAATCACCAATACAAGATAAATTATTGAAATCAGAAAAAGATATTAAACCAGAAGATTCTGAAACACCAGAGAGTATTCCAAAGATTATCGAATCAACTAAAACAAATGAGCAGTTGCCTAAATCACCAATACAATCTTTTGACGTCACAGAACCTGAATTACCAGAAAATCTTAGTATAACTGAATTTACCGAAAGTCCAGTTCAAGAAGAAAAACCTGAAAAAAGTCCTGATTCGCCTATTCAAACTCTTGTCACTGTAAAATCTGAATTAACTGAAAGTGTACTTAGTGAATTCGAACAATCTGAAAATGTAGTTCTAGAGAAACAACCTCCTGAATTGCCAATTTCGGACACACTTGAAATCGAAACTTCTGACGATACACCAGACACACCAAAATCCTCTCTTACTCCTACTGCCCCTGAATTTATCCCTAATTATGTTGTTACCGAAACAGTCACAACTACGGTCGAAACTGCGCCAAAACCGTCTCAATTCGAATCAATTATTGAAACCGCTACCGAGTTTATTCCTAAATCTGAAATGTCGCGATTAAATCCAAACGCCGCCGAATTCGTACCAGGTTTTGATAAGCCACCAGTAACGGAATTTGCGCCTGTGTATAAAACTGACGAACAGTACGACCATACTTATGTGTGGAATAATACTCAAAATATTTATAACATTGTCGATGAAACTAGTCAGTATGACGAAGGTATCGAAATACCACCAGATCACGCCAGTAACTTATGGGTAGAACAAATTCTGCACGAACCGTCTGAACATTTGGATATTCCTGACGACAAACCTGTTAAATCTGAAGAAGATGAAGTAGACACCGAAAGTCTACTTCCTAAAGATGTAGTTTCTTCACTCAACACAGAAGATGATGATGTCCCGCAAAAAGGTATGTCCTGGGCTACAATTATTGGCTCCAAAAAATCCGTTCCTAAACCAGCAAAACTTCCAGAAGCTGATACTGGAAAAGCTTCACCACCCGTAACTTCTAAGCCAGAACCTAAAAAGGAGAAAAAAGAAAAGAAGCGTCCTAAACCAGAGAAACCTGTAGAAGAACCTGAGCCACAAACTCAAGTTTCAACAAAATTAATTTCAGAAGATGCATCTCAATCTGAAACAATAAATGTTTGGGAAGCTTTGAAGAAAGGTGATAAGACATATGCCGATGTGGTAGCAACACATGTACCAGGTGAGGTTATTACGACAACTGTCACAACAGAAACTGTCAAAGTCATTGAAAAAGTAAAACCAACTATTGAAATTAAAGTTCAAGAATCAGAACCACAAATCAAAGAATCTAGAGTTGAAACAGATGAAGATGGCTTTATTATTCCAAAACACGATAGAAAATCTAGATCTAGATCCAGATCTAAGCAAACGGTTGATGTTGAGAAAAAGGTAACAGCTATATCTTCCGATGAATCCCCTGACGGTCAAGTAAAGGAGAGGAAACATTCAAAGAGGAAATCCAGAAAAACTAAAGACCACAAAGTAGTTGAATTACCTCCACAAACTAGTGAAGAAAAAGAAGAACATCTAGAAACTCCTGAACAGAATATATTTATTCATGAAGTGGACAAATCTACCAGCTATGCGGGTATCTTGGGTAGCAGGGAACCATCACCAAGGTCACAGTCTAAAGATCCATCACCAAGGCCACAGTCTAAAGAACCATCACCAAGGCCACAGTCTAAAGATCCATCACCAAGGCCACAGTCTAAAGAACCATCACCAAGGCCACAGTCTAAAGATCCATCACCAAGGCCACAGTCTAAAGATCCATCACCAAGGCCCCAATCTAAAGATATTCCGTCATCCCTGAAAGATTTACCTAAGAAGAGTGTATCATCATCTGATGAGGAAGTCTCAAAGAAACCAAAGAAAACAAAGAAGCACGAGTCCCAATTTAGAAAACCAGTAGAGATTAATATCGATGAGCCTGTTACAGATATTCAGAAACCAATAACTGAATTGAAACCAGACACAAAAGAGATTACTACATCTTGGGCATACATTGCGAGTCGAGAACCGTCACCTAGACCTAAACAAACAATTGTAACTGAAAAACCAGAGGAAGAAATTGTGCAATCCGATATTACACATCAAATACCAAAGAAAAAGGACAAATCAAAGACTCGTAGACCAGAAAGTGATGTCAAAGCTGAACCAGTCATTGAAATCAGCAAAAAGAAAGAGCCGAGACATGAACAACCTGAAGAATTCCACGAAGAATCATTAAAACCAACTTTAAGTTCAACTGAATTCATTGAGAATGAACAAGTCGCTTCATCAAACTCATGGGCGAATATTGCAGCCAAAAACGCCAAACCTAATGCTCCTGTGAGAGAAATATATGAAACAGAGAAAGTTCGCCCTATTGAAATAAATATTGTTCGAACATCAGAAACAACAACGGAACAACCTACAGTGGAAGAAAAACACAAGAAAAAGAAACAACACAAAAAGAAGCATCATGAAGAGCCCGTGAAGGAACCGGCATTTACCATTGTTGAAGAAATAAGGCATATTCCAGATGAAATTGAAAGTCCCCGGGCAGCCACAGATGAAACACAGGAAACCATAGATGCTAAAGAAGTTTCGGAAATTTCATCTGAAGATAAGCCAGAAAAAGACGAGTCTGATGAAGCCCAAAGGCCACGTAAGAAATCTAAAAAGAAGAAGCCTAAAGTAGAATCTCAATCACAAGTTGTTGAATCTGCAAAAGATATATCTACACCAGATAAGGAAACATCAGATGAAACTACTGTTACAACCTTTACCACATGTACAACATCGTGGGCTACCGTTGCTAGTAAGAATATAAAGTCTGAAGATTTTATAACAATTGAGAAAGGTGATCAACCAATTGTAGCGGACGAACAACAAATTATAGAAACACCACAAGAACCAGAAGTAACAGTTAAGAAATCTACAAAGAAAAAATCTAGGGAGACCGAAAAAGAACAAAAAGGTGTAAAACTTCCGTTAGTTGTCGCAGAAGAAGTAATTTCTGAAGTGGATACACCAAAATCTGTAACTTCGGAGTTTATCACCCAAGAACAAATTAATAGTCTCGCTCCTCACCAGCTAGTTCCTGATACATCAGATATTGAAGAACCTACTATAGAAAAAACTGAAGAAACAACAACAACCGTTATTACAACATCATGGGCTTCAGTTGCGGGAAGAAATGCGAAACCTGAAGATTTTACAATAGTTGAAGAATCCACGATTACTATGAAACCTGATGTAATACCTGATAGTCATATTTCAGAAGTATCTCAGGAATCGGAAATCAAAAAATCCAAAAAATCGAAACATAAAAAGAAGTCTCCCGAGGAACCGAAGGAACAAAAACCTGCATTTGAGGTTACTGAACACATAATTACTATTCCAGAAGATTCTAAAACGGAACCATTGAAGGTTAAAGAAGAAGTTGTAACATCTGAGACAATCATTCCGGAGCCTTCAATAATAGAAGAACAATTAAACGATACTGCTAAGACACCTAAGACAGTAAATGAAACTGAAATCACAACAACTACAACAATTACAACTTCATGGGCTTCCGTGGCTGGGAAGAACGCACAACCTGAAGAGTTTACTTCAGTTGAGCAAAGTACAGCTCCTGAATCTACAATCGTCATTGGTAGTTCAAAAGAACCAGAAGCACTAGAAGTGTCTGATAAGAAATCTAAGAAGAAAAAACCTAAAAAGAAATCCCCAGAAGAGACGACAGAACATAAACCTGCATTTGTTGTAACAGAAGAAATTAAGGTTATTCCTCAAGAACCTACCACATCATCAAAAACTGTTACTTCAGAATTTATTAATCAAGAGCAAGTGACTTTATTGCCAGATGAAACTAAAAAAGAAACTAATACATCACAGTTACTTATTCCAGAGCCAAGTGTTGTTAGTGATGAAAGTATAACAAGTTCTATAGAATCAACTATGAATACTCCTAACAATTCTGAAGAAAATGTTCTTACTGATCAAACTAAAGAGACAACAACTACTATTACTACTACAACTTGGGTTTCCATTGCTGAATCTGATACAAAATCTGAAGATTTAAGCCCAATCGACAAAACTGCACCTATTTCGGAATCGACAGTTGTTGATACTAAAATTTCACAAGTGCCAGAAGAACTGGAAGAACCAGATCAGAAATCCAAAAAGAAACCAAGAAAGAAATCTCAGAAATATGAACCCGCATTTGTTGATACTGTAGAAATAACATCTACTTCGAATGAACCCAAAATAGAATCACCAAAATCTGTCACTTCCGAATTTATCAATGTTGAACGTTCATTGGACAATGAAACTGTAAATGAGGAAGTTAAACCTGTTCCAACTAAAATTTCAGAGTCAGGTATTGATAGTGTTAAAGTTGAAATTGTATTGCCTGAAGAACCTTCTAAAGAAAATTCTAAGACACCAGACAAAACAATTCCAACTTCATGGGCTTCTGTAGCTGGAAAGAACGCAAAACCTGAAAGCTTCACCCCAGTTGAGCAAATTGTGCATCCTGTTGAAGCTACATTAGTAACTGATACCGAAATTTCGGGAGAATCACAAGAACCTAATGAACAAGATAAAAAATCGAAAAAGAAAAAGCACAAAAAGAAACCACAAGGAGAAATAAAAGATCAAAAACCGACGTTTACCGTCACAGAGGAAATTATTTCAATTCCAGAAGAACAAAAGAAGGTATCATCAAAATCTGTTACTTCCCAGTTTGTGAACCAAGAACGCAGTCATGCTTATGAAATTGAACCTAGGAAAGAAGCAGTCGTGCCTGAATTCATTCAAGAGAAAACTACAATCGCTGATGATGCTACAACAGTAAGTGATGAGACAAGTCCGACGTCAATAGATAATAAGGAAGTTGAATATTCTAAATTGGATGTAGCGGAAGATTTGGATAAAAAATCCAAAAAGAAGCATTCTAAGAGAAAGGAACCAAAAGATGAAATATTTGAACCAACGAATAAAATTACTAGTGAAATAGAATCTGCTGAAATTCAACCAGTCGATAAAGAAACTAAAACTACAACAGAGACAATTCATTCTACTGTAACAGTTTCTTGGGCTAAGGTTGCCAGTAAAAATTCAAAGCCAGAAGATTTTAGTTCTCCTACAACCATTGTCTCCCAGGAGGAACCTAATAAAACTTATCCAGAAGATATTCCAGAAAAGAAATCAGAGGAACCAGTTGAACAACAAGCTGAAGATAAAAAGATCAAAAAGAAAAAGCCGAAAAAGCATGTTAAAGAAGAACCAAGCAAAGATAAGTCAGCATTTGTTGTGACCGAAGTAATCACACATATTCCTGAAGTAACTGAGCAACCTGCCGAATTGCCTGAGAAGAAATTAAAACCAAAGCTAACTGAAAAGGAACTGGATGATAAGCCGGTAGACAAAGCAGGCATTATTCAAGAGGTTCCACAAATACCACATGAATCTTCAACAGATGGTACCAAGTCTGAAATTATTTCAGATACTGTGGTTTCAACTACTACAGAGTCATGGGCTTCAATTGCTAGCAAAAATGCAAAACCAGTAGATTTCTTATCAGAAAATGAAGTTGTTGAACAGGTATTAGCAAAAACTCCTGAATGTCTGGATATCAAAGATCTCAGTCCAAAAGAACCAGAAGTTCACGATAAGAAATCTAAAAAGAAAAAACCTAAAAAAATTCATGATCAACCAAAGAGTGAAAAATCATCAGTCACCGTAACTGAAGAAGTCACACATGTTCCTACACGAAGTACAGACATCATCACATTGGTTGAAACAACTGAAATCTCTGAGCCCAAGATCCAAGTAATTACAGAAACTACTACTGAGCCGGAAAAAGAATTTATAAACATAGTAGAGGAATCAACAAAACCTACTGATGCTAGTTCAGCGTTTATAATACAAGAGCAAACTAATATAATAGGCGACAAAATTGAGGAATCAAAAATAGAACCTTCAACGCATGTTATTACAGAGGTAACAACAACAACAACTACAACTACAACAAAATCGTGGGCTTCAATTGCAGGAAATAATATTAAACACAGTGTATCAACTGAAACTATTAATGTATCTAGTAAACCAATTCAAAAAGAAATCATAGAAGATATACCTGAAAAGAAACCTAAAGTGAAAAAGCATAAGAAACACACCGAAAAGACAGAAGTAACCACAGAGGAAGTCACAAAATCATTAAAGGAGCCTAAAAAAGAAAACGTGGAAGAGTCTTCTACTTTTACTAAATTAAGCGAGGTTGAAGATAAAGAAAAGCCACACGACGTATCATCACCATCAGCACAATTTATTATACAAGAACAGTCACTTTACGAACAAGTACCTCCGAAACAGGAAACCAAATCGTGGGCATCCGTTGCAGCTGATAACAAACCAATAGTCGATGTTGAAATTGCATCTAAACCTAAAGAATCTTCTACGAGTACAGGAGAAAAGGAACCGAAAAAGAAGAAGCACAGCAAAAAGCAACACCGTGATACGGCTCCCCATGTCACCGAAAAAATTAGCACAATTCCGGATACTTCAAAAGATGTTTCAACAACACACATCATTACCACTGAAACAATTGTTACTGAACCAGAAATTACAACAAGTACTCCACACTCTTGGGCTTCTGTAGCATTACATACTGTTAAATCAGAAACATTGAAATTCAAAGAACCTGAGATAATCTTAAATGCACCACAAGAGCAAATACAAAAGTTGCCCGAAGAACAAGTTCCACTGGAATCTTCTGAAAAAGAAATACATGAAACAGCGGAGGTAATATCAACTCCTACTATTGAAGAGCACATTGCTACCACTGTAGAGGAAGTTAAACCTGCTAAAAAAGTTGAATACAAAGATTTGCCTATGGATGTTCTTGACGAACCAATGGTCTTACCTGAGGATGAAAGTTTGAATGTCAATAATCAGTTTATTACTCAAGAACAAATTATTTCTTCAGAACCTAATAAAAATAAAACGGAAATTGTTGTAACTACCACCACAACAACCACAGTTACAACAAACGTGTTGGAAAAGGCATCGGAACAGCCTGAGCCACAACAAACAGTTGTTGGTTCGTGGGCTGAGATAGCCAAGAAAAATGCCAAACCCGAAGGTATTAGTCCGGATTCCACCACACCACAACATTCTGTACAAGACACAGCAAATGTTGTCACCGAACCTGAAACCACAAAACCAAAGAAGACAAAAGGAAAGAAAAAGGTACATGAAGTTGAAGAGAAAAAGCCTGAAGAAATTAAACAAACACCTAAGGTAACTGAAGAACATTTGACCAAAGAATCTTGGGCTGACATTGTTGAGGAAGATTTACCATCATCTCGCAATATAGTTACAGCTTTCTTAGAGTCTGAGAAACAAATTTGCGAAGAAGTTCCAAAACATACTGATGAAGAAATTAAAAAAGAAGACGAACAAATTCCAAAAGAAAAGATTGACAAAAAACCTAGAAAGTCAAGAAAACACAAACGAACTGATGAACCTACTGCAACAGAAACTAAAGAAATTAAATTTGACGTTCCAGAAACACCTCAAATTGTACATCTTAAACCAACCCTTAGAGACACATACGCTGACGTGGCAAAGAGAAGTAGATCATCATCTCCTATGCCTGCAACCAAACCAACAATAATAAAGAAAGTTACTCCTGAAGAACTAAAAGAGAAATTAGAAGTTGTGTCCCAAACGGTGGTCGAAACACCTATTGTACAGGTTCCTGAAGTCATCGATCAAACTTCTAAAGAAGAAGAGACCACGACAGTTTATGTTGTAAAAGAAGAAGAAACGAAAGAACCTGAGTCAATAATAGTTGAAAAAGTTGCAGAAACAGAACCTGCAGTTATTGAATTGAAAACAACTGAAGTAGTAGAAGACACTGTTTTGACAAAGAATAAACAACCCAGAAAGTCCAGGAAACCGAAACAGGAACCTGCAGTAGAGGATAAAATAATTGTACCAGAAAATCCAGATAAATCACATATTAAACCATGGCTTAAAGAAACGTATGCATCAGTTGCTAAGCGCAGCAGATCATCTTCTCCCATGGTCGTGAGGAAACCAACTGAGGCAGTTGAACCTAATAAGCTAAAAGAAGAGTTAACTTTATTGGCAAAATCGGAGCCTAGTACTCAAGCTCCCGAAATTCTTGTGCAGAAGATTATTTTGGAAACAAAGACTGTTGTGGATGTTCCTGCAGAGCCCACAGCCGCTGTGGAAGTGGAAGAAAAACCAGAAGTTTCGTCCGAGAAACAAGACACACTCGAATCGTCCACTATTGATCAAGTGAAGCCAGATTCTGAAAACTATTCACACATTCAAAACTTTATACAACAAGAAATAGAAAGTTCCATAGGTGAGCAAGATAAATCTGACAAGAAGAAGTTTGAAAAACCCACAGAAGTTACAATTACCCGTGAAGTTACCGTAGAACAGGTGCCATCAGATAATGAAAAGAAGCAGAAAATGACTAGTTCTGCTACTATTGTAAAAACTAAGAAGGAGTTTGTTGATGCAACTAGTTTACAATCGGTGACATCTAACGATGACTCTCAAATAGTAGAAGTCGTTGAAACTATTGAGCAAGTACATGAACCACACGTCGAAGAAATTGTTCTTTCAGAAGTGGAAGGAGACGATAAAACACCTAAAAAGAAAAAGAAGAAACATGTATTCAACATATTCTCTAAAAAGAGTAAAGGGGACGAAGAAAAGAAGGCAAAGAAAGATCAACCATTATTAATAACTGAAACAGGGTCAATAATATCCGAACAAATAAATACTGAATCTGTTTCGGACGTAAAACCTGAAAAGATTGACACGAGTTCCTCCAAGGAACCATCACCTACTAGTGAAAGGCGTAGCGGATTTATCAGCAAAGTTCTATCCAAAGTTACTGGCAGAAAAGACAGGAGCGGTAGCATTGATGACGATGGCGTATTATCTGACGGTGAATCAAAGAAAAAGAAGAAAAAGAGTAAAAGGGACAAGAGTAAGGGAGTCGAACTCACCCCCGCTGAAGAATGTGAGTTGTTCAGAGAGGCTGAAAAGGCCGTCGAATTGACGCCTGGCCAGGAGTCTGAGTTATTGAAGGAAGAACCTGTCGACGACAAGAAGAAAAAGAAGGAAAAGAAAGAAAAGAAGGAGAAGAGGAGGTCAGGTTCTGTTGACTCTGAAGTCGGCATTAAACGATCTAGCGTAATTAGTACCATTGTTACTAAATTATCTGACGTATTCACTCCCAAGAAGTCACAGAGACGTTCATCTTCGCCTGATGAAGAGCTCAGTCGTAATCTATCTTTAGACGACAACATTTGGCTAACCAAGTGCATTTATGACGACGCTGAAGAATTATTCCATCAACGATTGGCCGAAGAAAAGAAACAAAAGAAAGCGGACGACGTGCAAAAGATCAACAGACACGACGATCAGAACGACAAAGGGGGCGGTTCAGACCGTTCGGGTAGGGGTTCTCCAAGAGATGAGCCGGACAATTTCGGTAAACAAAACGGCAACAGCTCGGAATATATGATTTACTCTCTGCCGGGCAGAATAGCTGGATGGAAGGACAAAAGTACTTACTTATCTTCCGAACCGTTAACTGACGATTCATTAGTATCGCGCTCCGACTTAAATTCGGTTAACGACCATCTGAACGCCGCGAAAAGACTGTCCGAAAGTATGGCGGAAGACGTGATTAGCGACACCACACCCATTTCCCTCACTGATCCTTCTTTAGGGCCCCCAAGGCAGCAATCATCAGGGTATCTGACCAGCTCGATGACCGACGAAGACAAGCTGCTCAAGAAGGTGAAATATTGTGTTGACGTGTGTTGTCCAGTACCGTGCATGTTATTTAGAACTAACCCCTGCTTATTCATTTCACTAATATATAAGATTGTGATATAAATAAATATAATACTAGGTATTAAATATATGTTTGCTTTTTGGTGGCGTGTTGAGTTTTGAGGCTTTTTCCAGGTTTTGGTAAGTAGGCTGTCTGTTGGGTGCAGCTTTTTCTTTCGGATTTTGGTACCATAATGCTTTCAAATGTGTTTACCTATGTACTCGTGTCTAAATTTTGTGAAATGGTGAGAATATTGGTTTATTCAAATTACAAGGAATTATTTACACTACACGACTTTTGAAGTAAATGACTTGAAATTCCTGGATTAAATAGACTTAAAAATATTTTTAATTTACACTCAAAACCACCGACTTCAATATTTGGAGACCAACTAAGATTGGAAAAATATTGCGAATAAATCAAATTATACAATTCAAAAGACTCTCGTGTAATTTTTGGCTTTCTAATGTGTTCTCGTATCTAAATTTTCTAAATTGGTGAGAATATTTTGGTTTGATCAAATTACAAGAAATTATTTACACTGCATGTCTTTTGAAGTCAATAATTTGAATTTCCTGGACTTGAAAATATTTTCAAAGCCACCAACTTCAACATTTGGAAGATCTCTTAAAGAAGCATGGCAAGCTGTGGATTAAGAAATTATGATTTTTAGTAGAGTAAGGGAGATCCAACTAAGTACTGACTGGAAAAATGTAATGACTTTTAACATAATCCAAATTATCCACTTCAAAAGACTCTCAGTGTAATTTTTGGCTTAATATAAATAATAAAAATAATGTATGGACAAAAAGAATTCAATTCAAATATGAATGATTTGCCAAAAATAATAAATAGGTGGGATCAGTTATTGGGTAATTAAGACTTATTTTCAGACCATTTTAACTAAAATACCAAAATTGTCATTGTCTATTTAAATTGTCTATCCAAATGTCAAAAAAATGTCTGTGCTTTTACATTAGTGTGTACATATTTATTTGAATTATTACTTATTCAAATCTATTCAACCTGTTTTCATAAATTTGTATAATTGTTGTAAATTTTCTACGAAACATTGCACGGTTTTACAGAATTCGTCATGGTTTTTACAAAAATTGCATGTGCTTACAAGCTGCTTAAGTTCACATGACGTCAAAATATGACAATTTATTTAGCAAAATTTTGGTACAAACATTTAATTTAATACAATAATATTTTCTACAGGAAATGGTAGATAGTGTGGGAGTCCTACAAAAAGCATTACAGACTACAGAATTGAGTATTGGAGATCTGCCCAGTGAGGGTTACAATGACATGATTGCAGCTTTAGAGGTAAGTGTATATTCTCCTCAATTCTTTATTGTATATCTCTTAAAATAAATATTACTATTTACTATACGTATGCATCTATTAATATATTTATATTCGATACTTTAAATTGACAGACTCGGCGTCGCGGCGCCTTATTTCCTTTGTCACCTGGCACAGTACTATAACGTGTGGACGCCAAAATATTTATAACACTAAAAAAAATGTTTAATACGCTAATAAAACGAATTACAAATGCATTTGTGTCTGTGCATCTCTCATTGTCATCAATATGAATTCGAAGCAGTTTATTTCTAAATCTGGTCGCAAGAATGACCTCATAGCGAATACAAATGATGATTTAACCCATTTTTGCAAAAGCCACAGACCATATGGTCGAACATGTTCATATAGAGTGTTTTCAAGTTTACGTCCCGCTTTGCGGAATTTATTTAGTCATTAGAGTCAAAAAATTTTATGCAGGATCGGTACCTGAACTGTAACCAGTCGATGTTACAACTGTGAGAATTCAATTTTATCGCAACGTGCGTGGTTTCTTATCAGCGGATACGAAAACATCGGGACGTGATGATTTAATGTTACCTCGAAGAAACAATAATATTCGATTAGTACTGATTCAAGAATTTCGATTATTCATAGTTCCATGCAACTTATCTTCACGTTGCCTCGGGCCTCAATATTTTTATTTATTTCCCTTTCGACGAGCAGCTATGACATCACTGTTTATTTATACCGATGACCTCCATGCTAACTTTTGGCAGTTTACATTTGTAATGTATTCCACCACATCTATAAATAAACTGGTTTGCATTAATTTTAACTGAATTTTTGTATAAATTGAATTGCACGTTTGGGACTCGGTGGATGCGGTGCTATTTTTACGAGTGGGCCAAAATTTACGACCCGGTTTTATCGATGAATGAAGTCCACCGAAGAGATTTGTTTCATTCGAAATTGCTCTGTTTATCGCAATTAAGCTCCCCTCAATTAACTTGTTGCGTTTGGTGCACGTTTATTTTTAACAGTAGTGAGGAGGAAGGATGCGGTTGAAACGCCGACAGTTTTTTAGAAAGTGTTTTATCATTGTTGGACGTATTAAATTTAAACCGTTGCCGGGGCGTGAAAAGTACATTTACAAAAAGACGAAAACAATCCACCATGAAGTAACCCAACCTCGGGCAAGAAACAATTTATGGTGCCCCCAAATTGAACCACTTTCAACGACGGGCGTCGCATCCAATAACGGATTGCGCAACGAATCAGCTGTTGATGGACGTTCCATGGGTTCCTTAACCCGTTAGAAATTCGCGTAAGAATAGCGTCTTCGATCAGGTGCGTGTCGCACAAATCGGACTTCAACAATTCTTCGGTCGGCGAGGCCGTAAACAAAACGGCGTCGGTGATTTCAGGCGGCGAGATCGCGGTTCGCCTTGCCGTTGGTCAGTCCGTCGCCGACCTGCTTAGTCAGATGCGCCCGATGCTGAGCCGAAACGATTAGCCGGTCACTCAGATCACTTGTTATTTTGTGATTGACTGATTGACAGTGACTGTATTGTGGACAGTTGGTGATGTTTTGAATTGGACCTTTTTTGTGTTAATACTAGAAGGTAAATTTTGATTGCGATCTCGGTTAATTGTTGTTGTGGGCTGAGAAGTTATTCGTTCACCTGCTGCAATCACTTCTTGCGCCCGCAGGCTTTCGGTGGGTGGAACAAAGATTTAATGCCGTTAGTTTATATTCAAAAATTATGACCTCATATTTGCAATCCATATGAGCAAATTTATGATTATATTTTTTCTAAGTAATTTAACAACAAATCTCTTCAGGATTTCAGTCACATAACAAATTTACAACTAATAAGTATTTCACCTCAGCATAAGTAAGAAATTTGTAACGTTGTCAGTGTACTTATCACCAGAATTAAACAATAATAATGAACTTTACACGCGCAATATTGTTAGGATAATTTATTATAACTTATCACAGACAGCAAATTTATTTACTGCTCCAATTAATTCTTAATAAAGTGTATTTTTAAACAACCATTACAACATCAGTCAACAAAAATATACCAGAAAAGTAAGTTTTCCAAAACTTTTATTCACAGTCAAGGTTGTTTAAAAATAACAATGAACTAGTAATGTAAATATTGAATTTGTTAAACACTAGTGGTATTTTTAATTAATTGATTGTGCACATGTATATAACTGTTTATTGGATGCCAATTGCAGGAGTAAATAGCTATAATTAAAAACGTGAGGAGTATCTGTTATGCAATAACACCTCTTCCAGTGTTTTTTCCTTGATGATGCTGCGAGATTTTTGAATATAATTTGATTAATGATTTTGGCAAACATAAGAAATGTAACGTTGTATTTTTGTAAAAACAGTCAAATAAATTATCTATATAAATTGTACCTAGAGTAAAGATGTTAGCATAAATTTAAATATTTATTTTTTGTTAAACTCTAATGTTAAATTTTATACAGTTTCAATAATTAATATTTTTATTTTTGAGTCAAATAAAATGCACTTCCAAACTGTCAGGGAAGTCTCTTTTATTTTATTAAACAATTAAAACAAATTTATTGCTAAAATGGATGATATGAGTTCCAAATATTTCGATAATTAATATAGAGTAGAATTTAAAAAAAATTTGATAACGTAATTTTTGAATTTTTCACAATTTTTTTTAGGTGTGATAAAGAACTTTTCTTGATCAATTGAAAAATTTGAAAAAGTTCATTTTAAATTTAAACAACTGACTGAGATATTTCATTGAAATTTTTATGAAAAAAATATTTTATACTGTATACCTATTTTTTTTTTTTTCAGAAATCTCTTCTAAAATAGAATAATTTAAAAAAAAAAGAAATAGAAACATAACATAACCTAACCTATTTTTTTCAGAAAGTTCTTCAAAAATAGAATATTTTCAAAAAAAATATAGAAACCTAATCTAACCTATTTTTTTCAGAAAGTTTATCAATAATAGAATATTTTCGAAAAAAATTAATTTTAAATTTAAAAGATACTGATTTTTTGACATTTTTCTTGAAATTTTTTTGAACACATTTATTAATTGAAAGTTTTTTTTTGTAAAGTTGTAAATATTTTAACAATAAAAACAAAAAGCTTTTATATTTTTTAAATAAACAAAATCATACAATCAATTGATTAACAATTTTTATTTTTAATAACAAAACAAAATAAATTCTATTTTTATTAATGAACAATAATAAATATAACTTTATCTGTTGATTTTAAAATAAGATTTTTTAAAACGAAATATTAAAAAAAACTTTTTGGTAAATTATTAAAAATTAATAGTAGAGTAATAGAGTATTAAAAAAATACATGAGAAATCATTAAAAAAGTACAAATATTTTTTATTAAATTTAATAAAAATTACAAAATTTTTAAAAATTTATAAAAAATTGAAAAATTACGTTATTAAAATTTTTTTTTTGTTTGAAAATATTCTATTTTTGATGAGCTTTCTGAAAAAACGTTTCTTTTCTATTTGCTTTTTTCTTTTTTGAAAATATAATATTTTAGATGAGCTTTCTAAAAGAAAGGAATACAGTATAAAATAATTTTTTAATAAAAATTTCAAAGAAAAACCTCAAAAGTCAGTATTGTGTAAATTTAAAATTAATTTTTCTGTAAGAAATTTTGAAAATTTTCATTTGACCAAGACATTTTTTTTGACAATAAAAATTGATTAAATGAAGGCCAATCTAGAGAAAATGGGATTTGTTGAAATTAGTTCAAGGAATGTGAGAAGATGGTTAATGGTCTCCTTAAATTGATTTATACAAAGAGTTAAATTAAACAAAAATTTCCCCCCACCCAATACAAAATAGTTGACAGAGATATTCTTCTTGCTATTATTATTTTGATGATGAGAAATGCGCATGTTACTTTTCAATTTTACTACAAATTAACATTTTCTAATTAATTTTAGCACATAACTGGAGAATTGAAGAAACATGCGGCCGAAGCCATCCGCCTAGAGGGACAAATCGTGTGTCTGACCTCGGATCACGAGACCCAAACGCTGTCAGCACTTCTGGCCGGCATACGAACCCGAATTGCCACCCTTCTATCCCAAGCGGAGGACGGAAGAATCCTTATAACGGTGAGTAATTTTAGCAACCTCTCACCGTTAATAATTTCTAAGCAGCTGTATTTTTCAATAGCACTTATTTTAAGTAAGCCGTAACCACTAAACAACTATTTTAATAGGCCACAAAATAATAAACCCCAGTTGAACGTTGTAGCTTATTTATAGATTCATTACCTCAGTTATATTTTTTACATATCCATGTCGTGCGGTAATATTTAATTTAAAACATCACTGATGAAACCTAGAAAATGTTACGTTGTTGCTTTGTGGTTATTGTGATTATGGACTTCTTCATCTGGAACGTCCATCGTAAACCGTCACCAGAAAGCAATAAAATTGTTTTATTTTCTATCTACATTGTAAATGAAGACATCCAAACCCGATTACATAACTTTAGATAAATTTAGAAATCTTTAAAGAGATCGGTTTGTGGAGTATGTGACTTGTCGCGTGCCTCGGCTTAAGAATGACGGAAGTGTTTATAAATACACTGAATCAGGTGTATGATCTAATTTAAAGGTTTACAATTATTTCTCGTCGCGACACACCTAAATCAATCGCTCAGTGGACACCGATATTTATAGACAAGTCATTAGCCTGAATGGTAATTTAAAATAAACCTAAGTTCACATTTTTTTCATCCAATTAGTTTTGCCAATTATCGTCATCTTCATCAACATTGTTTAATTTTCAGAACGCCCAACATTTGCAGTTGAAAAAGAAAGAAGAAGTAAATCAGTATCAAATCCTACTGACTGAAATAGAAATTTGGCTGCAAACCACTCGCAAGACCATCGAGAACTTTGTCCTACCAAATAAGGAATCACAAATAGAACACTCAATATCTGACGCTGAACAATTGAGTCGCGATCTTCAACAAAAGGAGGCGCAACTAGCGGAGTTAACCAAAGTTTGTGAGGAACTCAAAAAATCCCCCGAAGTCCGAGACCTAGTGGAAAGCCTATTGCAACAGCTGAAAACTCTTATTGTCATATTTGCAGAACAGAAGACCATAATAAGGGCCAGAATTGAAACTCTTCGCGTCCACCTGATTGAATTACAGGAAAAAGCAAACCGCACCCCAGACTTGTCTTTGGAGAACACCTTGGACTCAAGTTCCATGCCAGTAGAAGAAATTCCCATTCACACCGACACAAAGAAGGTTTCTGAAGAATTCATAACCACAGAAAGGGTTGCTCAACCCACTGCACACATTGAAACACAAACAGGAAGGAGCCTATCTTCCCCCGTCGTTCAAGAAGCGCCAACCAAAGACTTCAGTGTAACATACAACGTGCCAGTCGACGCGCAAATCCAGGCCGAACTCTCGAAAAGTCTGGAGGAACCGTTGCCACAACAAAAAGAAACGATTGTCATCTCCAAAACCGTATCCGGTGGCCTGGAAACGATCCAAATTGCGACCGCACCAATGGCGTCCGAACCACAACCGATTGTGGAAGAACCCGACGATGACCTCACCGTTGAGGCCAACTATCGAAAGAGGCCCGAATCCGAAACTAAAACAACCGATTTGACTATAGTCAATGCCAACCCTAATCAACCTTTTGAAACAGTATTCGTGGAACCGGATGAAACCACAACCGAAGTGATAGTGGACGCTGACGGCACCAAAAGGATAATCGTCAAGAAGCTGCACAGAACCGTGGTACGCCATCAAGAGTCACTCCAACAACAGCAACAGTTCACAACGTTTACAACGGTAAAGGAGGGTGAAGTTCCTGTGACACAAAGCTTCTCTCAAGTGACACTTAAGGGACAGCAAAGTAGCACCACGGTCGCCAGTGGTGATGGTAAGAAGGCCACACTTACCAGTCAACAATACGGAGGAAAAGTTATATCCGGAGCACCTGGTGGTGAGATAAATGTACAAGAATTCCAGTCTGAACCTGAGACACATTACACCTACGTGGGTGATGCCATCAAGCCAGATGAAGTTGAAGTTGAAGGTATTAAGTTACATGAAGGTGACATAACACTAGTGGACAGTGAACACAATAAGTTATTACCTGTTGAAGGCGGTCAAATTACTTTAGAAGGTAACGAAATACACACTTCAAGTTCTAGTGTGAGGGCAGTTGTCCAACAAGTAACTAGAAGAATCATCAGAAAGACCAGACGTATCATAAGAAAAACAGTTATTATCGATGGAAAGGAACATGTTACGGAAGAAGTTATTGAAGAACCTGAAGAAGTGGAAGTGACAGAAGAAGGTATTCCACGTGTCAGCATTAACGTTACAAGAACTGAAGATGGTAAAATAGTAGAAGACAAACAATTCGGAGAACCATCTGTTTCAAAAACAACTGTAGTAGAAACCGCCCCTGAAACAACGACCGTTATTAGTCAACCAGAAGAGAGGTACGTTGTAGAGACGCACACTGCACCAGCCGAATTAGCACAACCTTCCACAGAGGAAATCGCTACTAGTAATATCGTCAGCTCCTTCTTAGATAATGAAAGGCTTGCAGTTAGTAGCGTTGAAAGTAGTGTCGAAAAAGCACCTAGTACTTCCGCAACACCCAGTAAACAGGACAAAAAGAAAAAGAAAGGCAAAAAGACTCCTGAAGACGAGTTAAAAGTTAGTACTGAATCTGATAAAACTGTTTCTGTTGCTACAGTAGACACAACAGCCCATCCTATTGAAGACGCCTCGACGACCACAGTTATTCATAAAGTTTCTGAAGAGCTCATATCACCACCTGAACAAAGTACTACTAAACAAATTGTTACAGAAACAGTAACTACAACTGAGACAAAACAACCAGAAGAAGGATTTGAAGTTATCGAAATACCTTCTGAAACAAAAGTAACGAAAACTACCGAAATAGTAGAAACTAAGCAACCTAAAGAAACAATAGAAACTGTTATTCCTAGGGAATCTGCGGTACTTGAAAGGGGTAAGACCCCAGTTATAGATACATCAGAAATAGTAAAATCACCCCAAGAATTAACTACTGTAACGACCACCATAATAAGCACATCAGAACCAATAATTAAATCTACATCTCCACAAATTACTGAAATAGTAGATTCACCTTCAGCAACTAACATTGTAGAAACTACAGTTATAAAATCTCCCGAAATATTGGAAACTTCCATCGAGCCAACAGTTGTAAAAACTACAGTTATACAATCTCCACAAAAAGTAGAAGAAACTATAGTATCTCCAATAGAAAAAACAATTACAGAAACAATAACAAAGACCACATCCCCAGTTCAAGAAGAAATACTTACATCTCCTGTTATCGATGAATTGGTAAGGAAGTCGCCAAAGGTTACACCCGAACTACCTACTACATCATCTCAGGCCTCTGAATCCTCGTCGGTAAAAGACAGTCCAAAACCAAGCTCTGTTGTAATATCTGCTGAACTCCCACAAACCACAGTGAGTCAAGAGACAATTAACTTAATCGAAGCGGAAAAGGTACCAGAAAAGCTAGAATTACCTACTATAAGTAAGGCTTACTCGGAAGAGACGAAACCTTTGGAGACTAGTGAAGTAGTAAGCGTTCAATCTGCCCCAATACGAGAAACAGTTTCCGAAACTGTGATCAAGTCCACAATGGACTTCACACCAAGTGCTCCACCATATGAACCAGATATACAACCAAATTTAAGTATGACAACACAAAATTTTATTTTGTCGGAGCAGTTGCATGAACCTACAATTCCATCTAGTAAATCTCCTGAAGAATCTTCGGAATCTCCAAAAGGCAAAAAGAAGAGAAAGTTCTCATCGTCGAAAACAAAGAAATTATCTCCTGGAACACCAAGAACTCAAAGCCCGATAGAGACTGAAGAAGTCTCAGAACCAGCAGCACAGGAAATAACGTTAGTCAAAGAAATTCCTGTAGAAAGTGTCGTTTTGGAAGAAACTAAAATCATTTCGTCCAAAACTGTAGACCCAGTACAAGGAGTACAAATTGACTTATCGTTAGAAGAAACACAAAAACTCAAAGATGTAGATGTAAAACCAATCAAAACCGAAAAACCAAAGGAGCCTTCACAAGCTGTGGAAATTGAACTGTCTCTGGAAGAAAAACAAATTGACCGTGACATAAAGACACCAAAGGTAGAAGTAACCATGAAAATTGAAGAGGACAAAGATAAGAATGTGCCTGCCGAAGTTCTTCAAAAGGACATTCATGTCGTTCTTCCCTCTACACAGGAAAAAATTGAAACAGTTGTCACCCCAATAATCTCAAAATTGGAAGCTGAGTATGAAGAACCAAGTACACCCAGTGATCTGGACCACGGAGGTCGAAAGAGTAAAAAGAAAAAGAAACACAAACCATCCAGTAGTACTCCAAGTGAAAAAGAGGAAACCGAAGAAAAATCAATTGCATCTTCTCTCGTTGAATCCATGGAGATCAACATCCCTGAAGATTCACAAGTTTCAGAAGACACACCAAAACCCACGCATGAAGACTTCCAACCAGTTAGTGAGTCTGACGACGATTCTGGAAAAGGAAAAGATACAGGTTATGAAGCTGATAAGACTACAGTTGATGAAAGTCTTGCCGATGATGATGATCAAGAAAAGAAGAAGCGTCGCAAGAAAAAGAAAAAACAGAAGATTAAAATTAAAGATAGTGAGGAGTCTCAAGTACCAAAAACACCTACAGATTCTTCTCCGATAGGAGAGTCCGTTGCTTTCACAGATGATGAACCTAGCGCCCCGGAAATTCCAATGGAGGAACCTAAAAAATCTAAAAAACGCAAGACGAAAGGCAAACGTAAGCAATCAGAAAGTGAACCAGACATTGAATCATCCACAATTGTTGAAGCACAAGATGAGGAAATTCAATCACCCAATGAATCTTATCACACTATATCAACCCAATCTGAACCAGGTACTGTGAAAGTTATCCAAGAAAGTGTCCCAAGTAGACCAGAAAGCGAATCTCCCAAAGATATAGCTTCTACTATTGTTACTGTAGTGCCTGTATTGGAAGGTATTATAACTCAGGAGGGTGTTATGCAAACGTCACCAGTTGATTTAACAGCTTCCTTTATAGAACAAGAAAGAGTTAGTGTTGAAAAACCTGAAGAGCGTCAAACTTCAGCTCAGACATCACCTGAAGCACCTAAAGATACATCTGAAACATCTATTCAGACAACCGAAGAATTTAAACCAGATGTAGAAAAACCTGAAACAACTGAAAGTACAACGCAATTCGAAATAATGACCACTGAAATTGTTACACAAACTTCTCCAGAGCCTTCTGAACCAATAGTAGTTTCAACAGTTGAAACAGCTACTTCTCCAATTAAAACTGAAGTTACGGAAATTTCTGCTCAGACTGTTACACCGGAAAGGGTTGACAGTCCTAAAATAGAAATAGTTAAAACTTCGGAAGAAGTAGTACCTAAAACGGAAACATCAATGCAAACCACCGAAGTAATTACTGAAGAAGTCAGCAGCCAGACAAAATCACCAGTCACCGTTGAAACAACAGAAATATCTGTGCAATCTCAACCAGAAGTAACTGATCAACAAACTTCACCAGAGCCATCCGCTCCACCAATGGAGGTAGATCGTCCAAAATCTCCTGAAAAAGAAATTATCATTCCTCAACGAGAATTGTCTGAATCTGTTACCCAAACTTCTCCAGTACCTGTGCAAGAATCTAAAGATGAAACTCCTACATCTTCCGAATATGAGGTGGTTGTAAAAACAACTGTTATTTATCCATCAGATACATCTACGTCTAGTATAACACCCACTCCTTCGGATCAGCTTGAAAGTAAAAATGACCCTTCACCTTCAACTGAAACATTATCTGAAGGTTCCGAATATTCAGATGACGAATATTCAATTAATGTAGAAGTAGATGGAAAACCAATTGATAAAAATTCTGTAACAACTTTCATTGAAACCGAGAAAGATGGGGATGATTCACATAAATCAAAGAAAAAACGTCACAGAAAACGTAAAAAACATCCAGATGATGCAAAACCAGATATTGAAAAAGACTTATTCTCTCAATTTAAGAAAGCAGAAGGTGACCATTTGGATCCTAAAGATTTATACTCAGAGGTAGCAAAGAAAGGATCAAGAAATACTTCTCCAATCAGACCAGAAGATACTGAAGTCTTTACTAAAGTGTATACCACCATCGGCGAAGATAACATTAAGAAACCAGAAGAAGCTTTGGTTAATGTTTCCGTAAGCTTACCACAAAAACCAGAAATAACACCGGAAGATATTGAAATTATCACAAAGGACGTATTTACAACAAAACCATCGTCCTTCCAAGTGGATTCAATGTTGACGGAAGCCGAAGTCACTGGCAAAGATGATCTGCCTGTCGATGTTACATCTGTGGAACTATCAATTCATACAACACCATCCACAGAAGGTAGAGATAAGACCAAGGACATTCCGAAAGAGCAGACAATATCTCAAGTTAAGGAACCAGATAGTACAACAACTGAAGATGTCATTCTTGTGCAATCTGTGCAGTTAAAACCAGTAAAACCAACTCAGAAACTTAGTAAAAAGGATGCCACAGGTACATTCTTAAGTCAAGAAAGGCAAGGTGAACCAACTCAAGAGAGTAAAGTTACCGAACCAACTCAAGACAGTAAGGTTACGAGTACCTTAGTAACTGAAGATAACACAGTCAAGAATGAACCTGAAATACATTATACTGTGACAGAACCTAAACCAAAACAAGCTATTAAACCCAAAGGCAAGAATAAGCACGTGTCCTCTGTGACCATTGAAGAAGTTCAATCTCCCCAAATAGTTACAGACACTCCTTTGACTCCGGCTTCTGACGCCCCATTGTCACCTCCAAATTATCCTACAGTCACTTGGAAACCACCCAAGAGGGATGAATCTACACTAATTATTGAAAGTGAAAAACAACTTCCTATAGTCCTTCAAGATGTAGACATCAGATGGAATCAGGCACAAGCTTTGGAAAGATTTAAAAACTTGCAGAATGCTAAAAAGACAACACATCTGAGTGATGTTTTATATTTGGCTACTCTGAATCAAGTGGTTACTGACGAAAGCGTGGAACAAAGAGATAACAACGTAAAGCAAAACTTGGAGGTACTACAACAAGCTGTAGAAAAACGTGATGTTGTCGTAATCCAACAAACTATAATAACAACAGTTGAAACAATAACAACTTGGCTAGAAACCATCGAATACAGAATCTACGTGAATAGACAACAAACAGCGGATGGACCTTCAAAAGAAAGAGTTCAAGAGTTTAACAATCTCAAAGAAGAAATTGCTAATATTGATGCTAAAGTTGACCAATTGCAGAAGGTCATGCAAAGTGCTGACAACATCTACAACGAAGAAGATAGAGAAAGGATGAGAAGTTACATTGAATCACTACAACAACAAGTCAAAGTAATTGAAGAAGTGACAGAAGAAAATGAACAACTTGCTGCTGGCGATCTACAACGATGGGAAGATTTCGTTAATGGAGTGGATACGGTATCTCACGACATTCGTAAACTTCAAAGGCAATTGAGTGATCTTAAAGAGTCTGATGCATCACCCCAGACAAAACTTAGTGAACTTGACAAACTAGAAAACAACAACAGATCTGACATGCTTAAGGCAGTACATCTCAAAGCAACAGCTAAGAGCTTACTGCGGGACTTCCCAACGCGTGAAATTCCTAAAGAAGTTTACGTAGTTCATGAAATGACAAAACAATTGGAACAACAAATTATCACAGAAAGAGTTAAGGCTTTACAATTGTTATCATTAGCTGATGAATATGAACAGACTCTTAAAGAATTTAAGCAGATTATTGTAATAGCTGAAGCACTTGTAGAGAGTTCAATTTCAGTGAAAAATCTTGAACATTTGGAGGATGAAATGCAAAACCATCGCAAATTCTTTGTCAACCTGAGCCACTGCCGGGCTATTCTAGAATCTTTAGAAGAAAATCTAGACTCAGAAACCAGAGCACACCATTCAGAGCTCCACAATAACCTCTACGATAGAGCTAAGAACATTTTGGACAAATCATCTGGTCGTTTCCAACAAATGTCTCTGGCTGCCTCGAGATGGACCGTCTTAGAACAAGGTACCAGAGAAGAAATGAAATGGCTACAGGTTGCTCAACAAAGAGTACCTGAGCTAAACAACGTTACTTCATCAGACTATGACAGATATATAGACCTATATCAATCTTTGGCTGACGATATTGCCCACCATCACAACAAATTGATTCACTTGAACGGTGTAGCTCAAAAATTGCAAGAGCTTGTCTACTGTTCTGGATTGGAAGAAGCCTTCAGCGAATCATTGGACATTATTGTAAGACTTCAAGAAGATGTCGACAACAAACTTGAAAGATTATCAGCATTCAGGGAAGCTTGGTCCATATACGATATTTTAAGTGACAAGGTGGAATACTGGATCAGAGACGCTGAAGCACAATTAAAGAAAATCGATGTGCATTCAGGACAGAGAGGACACATGAGACAATTTTGGGTAAGTTTATGGTGTAGAATGTAATTGCAGATATTAATTCGTATTTTTCACAGGAACTAAAAGCACAACATGAGGTCATCAACACATCCCGTCTAAACGCAACGCAAGCTTTGGAAAAGTCATTACAAGTTGTACCCATATCTGATGAGTTGGTCCAAAGGAAATTCCATGCGGAACTTCAAGGCCGCTGGAGCAAAGTTTCCGATAAAATTAACGACATTCAATCGTCTATTATAGAAACCATCTCAGCATCAGATAAACCAGTCAATGAAAAATTAGCTCTTTTAGAACAGGAGTTAGTTGACCTCAAAACGGATGTGGATAACCTACAAGGAATAATTAAAACCGAAGAAGATCTAGATTTGTATGTCGAAAGACTGCAAATTATGTCTTCTAGATTAGAAACCATTCAAAACGAACTCGGCAGATTGGGTCTCCTATCTGCTGATGAATCTGAAAAAGTTGGATCATTGTTGTCCTTGTCTAAAAATCTTGAAATCATCATCTCCGAAGAACTGGAAGGAGGTATCCTCCTCAAGGATCGGCTTCAAGCCATTCAGAAAGGTAACATCCTATTTGTTTATAAACTACGTCAATTCTAAAATTTAAATGAATGTGCACAGGTATCCAAAGGGTACGCAGGAAACACTCCGAATTCAGCAAGGCCCTGGACCAATGCGAGAGCGCCGAAAAGATGGGCAGCGAACAAGTCGAGAAGGCGCTCGTAGACTGCAACGAAATTGGCGAAGAACTCGTGACCCTGTGGCAAGACCTGATGGGTCTGCGTCAATTGCTTCACACCCTTCCGATGCGCCTCAAAGTCACCGTATCGCCGGTGCAAGTCGAACGGGAGATTTCCCAGCTTCAGGACGAACACGCGGCCCTGGAAAAACGTTGCGGCCAGCTTCTGGCGTTGCTGAGGAGCCGCCTCAATCTGTGGCAGAGGTTCGAGCGTCAGCTCGAACTTGTGCAGCAGAGCGTCAAGGAGGCCGACTTCATGATGGAGCTGCTGACCGTTCAGGGCACCGTCGACTACGAAAGACTGAGGAAGGCCACCGAGAGATTAGAGGTAAGTGTTTTTTTTTTTACTTTATGTTCAAGTCTTTCGAGAATTGTGCATTTCGTTGGAAGGGAGAAATATGTAGAACTATTACTGTGCTGGTTAAGGATTACGAAGCAAACCGCAAAAACTGGTACCGTTTTCCTGTCTAATTTTATAAAAGTCACTTTTAATTGCTAGAAAAAATTCACACACGTAACAGTTTAGTACACTTTAGTTGTAATTGCAAGTTAAGTATCTATTTTTACTGCAATGACTCAGATTTCACATAAACAAATATGGAACTGACCAAATAAAAAGTTACAAACGTGAGAAACTAAAGTGGTACAAACAGTAAAAAGTGAGTGGCAAGTCCATATTGGGCTTGATAAGTACTTTGGTTCTTGCATTATACAAGATAAACATATGGATTATTTCAATAAATTTAATGGTAAAATATGTAAAATAAACATGTTTATATTTTTGTATAAACTGCATAGAAGCTTGATAGAATGATGGGTTTCATTCATATTCAATTAACGGTAATAAAATGCATTTAAAATTTTATTTGATAGAATATTTTAAAAGGTATGAAAACTAAATTTTAAATATTGATGGTAACCAAATTAAGGACATCCACACGAAAATTGTGTTTATTATAATTCAAGTCTTAACTATTGGTTTTATTTTGATCAGTTTTCAACTCGACTGATTTACCTAGTTTAGGAATTAGTCAGTTGTTTTAAATAAAATAAATAGTTAGGTTAGGTAAGTGATCCTGTCAACTATTAACGACTATGCAATTGACAGAAATTACTCGTATGAAAATCTAAGAAATAAAACAATGTGTTTATTAGAATTCAATCTTTATTCTTGGCCAAATTTAAACTCGACTGATTTACCTACTTTTGGAATTAGTCAACTAATAAATAACTTATTAGCCGGTTTTATAAATAACCTGAATAGTTAGGTTATGTGATACTTTCAATGGCTAAAAACTGTGCAATTTACATACATTACTCATTATACGGTGTTTCTGAATAATCTGATTTAAAACTAACAAAATTGAAGTATGAAAACTGTCCAATAGGTTTTCATACGAATGGTTTCTGTCAATTGCATTCATTATTAGTGGTTAATTGTATAACATAACCTAATTATTCAGGTTATATTATAATCCGACTAATAGATTATTGCTTGCCGGCTAATCCCATCACAACACGAAACACACCCGCTTATGAAAAGTTACGGTATCATCTACGTGTGCAGGACCGGCAATCCAATTAGAATTGAAAAAGTAAAAGTGCGATTTATTATCGGATACGTACGGCGGGTTCTGTTGACCCGCGGCCCCAGCGGCGATAGTCGCGAAGCGTGAAAAAAGCTCTCCGGTCCGGTCGCCTTGACATTGAAATCGCTCGTAGCTCGGACGCGATAAGCCGCGAGAACTCGACAACGGACGGGTCTTGCGGGCTGAGCGCGCGCCAAACCAAAAATCATGGCCGTCCGGTCGGCGCTCAGTCCACCTCGAAACGCGGCTTAAAACGCAGCGCGTCCGCGAAACGCGCACACCGCGAATTCGAAACGTTGCCATAATAAAATAATTTACAACAGACTTGGCCCGTCGGCGTTCGAGGTTTGGATTAAATAGTGTCACGGCCCGGCATTTTTTTATATCCAGTTTCGAAGTGATTTATTCGGCCGGCCCTGGAACTGTGATTTACGATGTTGCGACCTTTTTTACGTTGATAGGTGATGTGATTTTTGAATGTAGATGTCGCTTGTTTTTTTTGTGTTGTTTTAATTTAACTAGTTCTGCGACATCTTTCAATTAGTTAATAACGAGTTTTTAAATTGTTTGTGTTAAATTATGCATGAGTCAGATTAAAAGAATGCCAGCACACACTATCGACGTCCTTATCTTCTTGTAAATAAACCTAAACAGTTTTGAAATAAATGTGATGTCATGGACGAAATGCGGGAATGCAAATCTTCGTCCGAGCTTCGTTTCTTGTTTATCGGAATTCCGTTTTTTTTTTTGAGGAACATGCGGCTCAGCAAATATTATAGACGACCGACAAGACGGATGCCCATTATCGGTTTATGTTTTCCTCCACAACGGGATAATTTCGCCTTGGTTTTCCATTTTATGTGAAATCCTAACGAGTCGACTCGTTAAAAATAGATGTATTATTATATTAATTCAAATTTATACAGTTGCACCCAACTAATTTGTAACGCCTATTGAGTTTTCACTTAAACACAGTTATTGTTATGTATGAATTATGCAATTCTTGTACCTAACTGAATATTTTCATAACGATTTAGATAATTTTAATTTAGGTCACATCTGAATTTTACTACAATACCCACCGCATATGTAAAGGAAAGTTAAACACTTGACAATATCTAAATGGAAACATGTTTAGTTAGCACTTGTGAGCAATAAAACGAACGAAAAGAAACTTCCTTTAGACAATTAAGAAAACATTTTCCTGCCTAACATTTTAAAACCATTAAAATATAAACTCCGTGTTTTATGAAAGCAATAAAATTTTCTCAGCTAACGTCAGCTGAAAAACATGTTTTTAATTCGTTAATTATTCTTATCTCTTTTATTGCACATTACCATGTCTCTAGCAGTTTTTCACGTCGATTATGTCATGTTCGTCGATACCATAATAAATTTAATGGGTAAATTGATATTCAGCACATATGCGTCTCCAACTACGCGGGAATGAGAGAATTATCTATGTATAATCATTAAATACATTGACCTCCAATATAAATTCTTTGATACCTTCTGAATAATAAAGAATACGTCAACATTTACATATTTTTAATACCTGTGTGTGTGCATATTTAATGGCAAATTTGCCTAGTTATGAAAAAATTAATGTAATATACGTGATTCAGTTAATATTCCAAACGTGGCATTCCTAAGTCACTTTTTCAAGTCGTGAGTTACTGGAAAACTATTTCTGATATTGGAAAAATGTAGAGTTGGGAATAACCGACTTATTTCAATAATCGACTGCTTGACGTTGGGCAACACCGACTATGTTTTCTTTAGAGTGAATTCTATCAATTGCATGGTTAGTCGTTAATCGCACTACATAACCTAATTAAGTTATTTAATACAACTAATGATAATTATTTAAGTTATTTTAAAAATTGACTAATAAGTTAATTGTTGGTCGGCTAATTCATTCTTAAATTCGTCAGTGGTCGTTTAAATTTTATATTAATTAAATCATTTATTCAAAAACCGACTAATAGGTTATTTCTTAGTCTTATAATCCCGTTACTAGTTCTGATAAATCAGTTGCACTGCCAGTTGGATTTTAAAATCGTAAATCAGTTAAAAATAATATCGACTAAAGGGTCATTTGTTAGTCGACTAATTCCATTACTAGTTTTTATACATAAATAGCAAGTTACAAGTTACTTAAAAACACAGACCAATATGTTTTCTATCAATTGCATGGTTAGTCGTTAATGATTAGTTGTCAGACGCCCCACATAACCTAATTAAGTTATTTAATACATCTAATGATGATTAAGGTTATTTTAAAAACCGACTGATAAGTAAATTGTTGGCCGTCTAATTCATTCTTAAATTTGTCTCTGGTCGTCCAAACATTAAATTAATTAAATCAGTTTATTTAATAACCGACTAATAGGTTATTTCTTAGACTATTAATCCCGTCTGTAGTTCTGATAAATCAGTTGCATTGCCAGTTGGATTTTAAAATCATAAGTCAGATTACTTAAAAATAATATCGACTAATAGGTTATTCATTAGTCGACTAATCCCATCACTAGTTTTCATAAATTGGCAGTAAGTTATAAGTGGTTTTCATACGTGTGAATTCTAGTGGTACGGTTAGTTCTTAGTTATATATCACATAACCTAATTATTCAGGTTACTGTAAAAACCGACTAGAAGGTTATTGATTAGTCGTTAGTCTTTAGTTGTATAACATAACCTAATTATTCAGGTTATTTTAATGACCGACTAATCCTATCACTAGAAATTTGTATTGGAAAAAAGATAAAAACATAATAATAACATAATTCAGATTGAGTGTTTAAAGAATATTTAATTGACCACCTGTTGAAAGTTCTGTAGATGAACTAATTTGCATTAAATTTTATTGTCAACATGTTCTAAAAAACAATGCAATTTGTCCCGGAAATCAGCGCCTGATTACTCACGTAAAATCTCAGAAAAACTAAATTACCATTCATTAGTTTAACATTCACGTCTGCGTTTTTATTATAGCAAGTCTACCGCATTTAGTAACACGTTGTTTTGCAACCATCAACAAATGATTGTTGTAGTTTATTATTAAAATCGATGACCCACTTGTCAGACTAATTGGCAGTTTCAGATAACCCATAGTTCAAATATTATAATAAACAACGTATAAAATAGTCGTAAAGGTGTTTAAAATGAGCGGTTACACCAAATTATCTTCTTCGAAATTCATGAGGCAAATAAAGTGTCCAACTAACAGTAATAACTGCCCAAACACTAACTCATTGTTTTAATTGAAACATCGGCGACCGAACAGGCTTAAATGCAAGCTGGTCAATTAATAATTATCAGGCGTGCGTTGGTTTAATCCGCCTTTTAAATAAAAACATTTTACGAATCGCAACCCAGATAAATAGAGAGGCTTATTAGGTCAATAACATCACTGGATTCTCTTCCACATTTTGGTCACCACCACCGCAACACCGTTTATTTTTAACTCCGTCTTCCACGGCGACGTCGTCTTTGCGGTGGTAAATTATCGTCTTCTTAGAAACTGACAGGATACCGGATGCGAAGATAAGAGCAAAAAGAAACGAAAAAGAGATGTCCAGACGGCGCGACTTTCGAGTTTTACTTTCTTATTGTCACATGCGAACCGTATGAGAAATCTTGTTTGTTCTGTGCTGATGCTTCGTTTGATTTTACATGGTCACCACTCTCGGTCAATGGACACAATTTTCTTATGGCGAACCGCGACGAATCGTTTGATGTCCTAAAAAAGTTTCTTGAATGGGTACCATTAAATTATACGTCAAAATCCACAAAATGGTTTTTAATTTGTCATTGCCAAATTTCACGGTGTGGTAATTGTTGATTTTTAGATAATTGAAATTATCTTGGGCGTGTAACAAATTAGAATTAATTCTAAAATATATTTGTAAATATAGGTATGTTGGTGAAATCCTTAAATACCCATTTACAAATGTTTATTTAAGGTCTGAGTACATGTTTACCAAGTTTTATTCAAGTATACAAATAGTAAATATTTACCTAATCTCACTAATAAAAATCATGCATAAATTATAAATTATAATCAGTAATGGAAACTTATTAATTATATAAAAAAATGTGGAATGTAAATTAAAATTTTATATTATGCAGGTTGATTCACCTTAATAAGTAGTAAGAGGATTATTTTTATATTTTTGATAAAATCTCTGTTAATATTCATTTTATGTATAGGAAATTCTTTTATTAATCAAAAGGTTTATTAATATTCAATCTAGTTATAACAAAACATACATGGTGTTCCACTGAAAACAATAAAGTTATTGATTAATGGTAAATAATGAATACCCTGTATAAAATTTGAAACTACTAATAATGGCTCCTTATAGGACGGTCCTTAGTTAACGTGTATGCCATAAATGAACTTTCCATCATCAAAATTGCTGACTTTACAGTCATTTTAGTTAGACCATCGACCTGTCAAAATTTTCAATCAATAATTCAATTTGTCGTTGTCTATAAGCTTCTAATGAATATGTTAATTGTATCACCCTGTATAAAATTAGATCCAGATGATCTATCAATAACAATATTTTAAAAATAAGTAAATAAAAACAAGTCCTCAGTACATGTTTGTAGGATATAAAAATAAATAAATTACCTGTTATAAGGTGATGAAAAACATCAATCATTTATACCTGTAATATTTACTTATAAAGTCAGAGTATTTTCAAATGTACGATAAATTCCTAAATTTTATCATGTAAGTATAAAGGGTAAAATTAATAGGCGTTACTAATATTTATATTTAAATAAAAACGAGCTTTCTGTTGAAAATGCACACGCTAAATTTAAATAAAACATGTTTCATTCGTAAAAATAGTTCTAAAAATTTTTCCACAACTATACAAAATGCACACGTGCCAATTTTTCTAGATTTAACAATTGCTTGCTTAGCAAGCTTATGTTTACCACAACATAACCTGACATATTAACAAATAACATTTCCAGAGCGTATCCGGGGACCTGGTGTCGCGCGAGACCCTCGTCGAGGAGCTGAAGGAGGCCGCCAAACCATTGGCCGACAGCTGTTCACCGGAAATATCCGCTAAAGTACAGGCCGCCGTACAGAACGCCGTCACAGCGTACTCGAGCACCTGCAGCCAGCTGAAGGAGCTCTGCACCAAGTACCATCACGCGGCCGATCTCTGGAAGCAGTACAGGGAGGCGGCCGACCTGGTGCGCGAATGGACCGACAACCCTATGGAGTCGGTGGACGATCTCGAGCCCGAGGAGGCCATCGAAAGAGTTAAGGTAAGTCTTACTTTTTTTTGGGTAGTACCATTCGTTGTATTTATTGGTTCTTTAGTTTAAATACAACTTTATTGACTTGATTCGTTGCTTTTCCTTTGTGGCGTCCGAATTTATTTACCTTATTTTACAACTTTACGGTCTTTAATGCTAACAAGACAGTAAAAATACGCCCTGATCAGAAACCATAAAAATACCAACTCGTAACTGGATACAGTTGCTTTTAATAAAAGGGAAAACAACAGACATGCGACGTCACGTCCCAAATGTCGTTCCGGAAGTACAAATCCAGAAGGCGCACATTTGGTTTTGTTTTCAATTCTAGCAATGTGGAGTATTCACACTTACAGCATGATTATTTATAGCGGTTGTGTTTGTGGTATTTTTAGCGGCATCTCTCAACATATCCAGCAATGGACCATTAAGAAAATGGAAAAACAAGCTATATCTGTCTGCAAGAAAGCTTTGCCCTCAATAAGTACCTCCTGTTTATCAAATTGGTTCTTACATTTATTTATTAATGTCTTGTCTCTAAGACAGTAAAACATATCCGTATTTAATTAATTATTTGGAACTGCTTCCAGCATCTCTTCCATACTATTTACTTAGGAACAATTGGACTAAGCAAATAAATTTGAAAACACCCCTTCTTCCTGGGTAATATATTGTACAAAGATGTTTATTGATAAATTAGTTTATCTTACAAAACTAAATTTAGTTGTTGCTTCGAAACATTAGTACTCATACCATCCATATCAGTAAGAAACAAAAATAAATATTTAAATAAGCGCCTTAATCAGAATTCCGTTAAACCGCTTATCTTTATCACCAACAATGCCTTCACTTCTTTCCACACCGCTCCGATGTGGTGGCGTCAAAGTTCAAGCTCCCGGCACCGGTCAACAACGACATAAAGTCCCTCAATTAAACATTTAAAAATAAACGCGGTGCATCTCGCCTCCGTTCGTCGCATCTTCGTGCAGCCTCCGACCAATCGATACCTGTGTTGGAGCCTCTCACACCCCTCTCGGAGCCGGCCGGCCATAACCTAACTGAAAAACGGCACCCCTCAAAAAGTGAGTCAGTACTTGATCGGGCGTGCTTTCGAATATGTGGGAACGGCGGACTTGGCTGGGAAAACGGCGAAGAGTCTATTTATAGAGGCGGGACGTCGCGAATTTTATAAATAACTTGCCAACGTTTGATGCCAAATGGTTCAGTGAATTGGGATGGGTGAACCGTGTTTGTGATGCTGTGATCTTCTAGTTTGTGTCCATTTTTTTAGTTAAATGTGTACGCCAGAGGAACTGAAGGTATTAAATTGTTGATTTGAGTCATCTGTAGAGATTTTATGTACAAAATATTCTCTGAGACGTGTTTATTGTCAAACTTTCTTTCACACGTGTATAAACTGAAAATTATGATGAAAACGCGATTAGACCCAGTGCCAATAAAGCCTAAACTAACTTTGTTATTGTTAATCTGTACGAAATTGAAGAAGCTTAACATATTGTTGTTTATTGTATATTAAATCATATTTATTTTTACATTTAGTATTTATCCAACGGCGATAAAGTCACTAATATATTTATTTACTTTTTTATAAGGCATTTAATTATATATTAAATTTTTAAGTGCTTAATAATTAATATATTGGGAAAATTGCAATGCAAATTATTCATTGATTATGCTAATTTTTGTAATATACTTATTTGGAACATATTAATCAATGTAATTACAAGAATATAAACATTTTTTAATTAATATTAAAGATTCAGCTATTACTATTAATTATATAGCAAGATAAATTTAAATTAATTAGTATCCCAAAGACATTATTAAAAACAAAATGTTGTTCCTAAGTAGTTCTTACCTGCTTAATCAGTTTTTAATAAACCCTATCTTTCACCATATTATGAACTCATCAAGTTTTATTCTTAATTTGAAAAGATTAAATTATAGATAAGTACATACAACTAAAAATTTATGTTACTTATTTCCTGCAAGTCAATACTTCCACTACTTTATAGGAAATTTAGAAAGTTTTACGACTTTTCGTTTATAATTTACCATTTCAAAAATAGAAATGTGCAGATTTAAAACCAACACAAAAATAAAACAAAATTATATGGTAAAGAGGCTTTCTCTAATTCAATTTTTTGATTTTATTATGATGTCTAATTTGAATTTAGCATGTACAATTTATTGACCATTCACACTTTTCTAATCCCAAAAGGCTTATACTATTTGAGTCGCAACTTTCACGTCAAATGCATAACTATATTTATTTCCCCTCTATTAGGAAGCTAAAGAATATGAATTTATTTCGTAGCACATTAATTAAAGCCCCTTAATACTATTGCACAATTACTTATGTTCCAAGGAACTCGGTTCTCACGTTCCAAAGCCTCTTGACATGATGAAAAAATGTTTCATTTGCCCATTGTTTAGTGCACACCGACTTCCAAGAATGGGACAATGTTTTTGTGTCACAGAGCAAATGAATTCACCGACTTTAATTCAATGGTGGTGAATTAAGGTTGCGTTCGAATTTAAAATTCTAATTCTTCAGTGCAACACCGTATCCCATTTTGTTGTAACCTCCACCGCTGAACGCGTAAACAACATCGTCACATTATCCCACAAGAATAATTCACCGCTGGGCGGTTGCAGGTCAACAGTTCTTCCGCAAAACGATATGCCCAAGATCGAATTACGAATGCAAGACTGGCGGAGCCTCGGCGATATTAATCGCGGCACAAGCCAATCCACCAACCAGACATCCTTGCATTGATGAGCGGAGATCAAGGCTGCGACTCCGGGGTGCTCGGGTTCTTGTACTCGACGTCTACCTGTACGCGAAATTTTCGTGCTCGTTATGCGGCCGGCCGGTTCGTCGAGATAATGACGGTGATTGCGGTGCGGAGTCAGCTTGTTCAACACTCTTGGCACCATGATCGAGTTATTGTCGTTGCCCGTATATGGTCTAGGTGCTGCTGATTCATCCGGTCACAATTCGGAGCATTAATTGTATTTGTTCTTTGTTTAATCGGGTTGTTGCCGGATGATTTTGTTCGCCAATTGGATTTTATTTATTAGTCGGGGACGTTATGTCATTGGTTGATAAAATTCCGGAAACGGAAGTGATAGCTTATCATTTATTACATATGTTTACCTTATAAGTAATTCGTACTATTGTTGGGAATAACTGACTTATTTCAATAATCGACAACTTGACTAATAATTAATTTTAATAACAGACTAATCAGTCGAGATAAATGAATTTAATACTCGACTTTGGCCAATGTAACTATTGTTTATTTAAGTTACTTTCCATATGATTAATTTCAGTCGTCAATCAAATATATATATCGAATATTTTTCATACATTACATTCGTCAGTGATGTCAGGTTACATCTTCTAACCTAACTTTTTAGGTTATTTTAAAAACCGACTAATTTGTTATTTGTTAGTCGACTAATCCCATCACTAATTCGTTCTTATATTTATCTAGTGATGGAAGCAGTCAGGTTATTTAGGAAAACCGAATCATAAATTTTCATACTAGTAATTTTTATTAATTATTTGGTTAGACGTTAGTCATTAGTCGTATCCTTTAACCTAACTTTTTAGGTTACTTTAAAAACCGACTAATTAGTTATTTGTTAGTCGACTGATCCCATCACTAATTCATTCTTATATTTATCTGTGAAGGAACCAGTCAGGTTATTTAGGAAAACCGACTCATAAATTTTCATACTAGTAATTTCTATTAATTATTTGGTTAGACGTTAGTCATTAGTCGAATCCTTTAACCTAACTTTTTAGGTTATTTTAAAAACCGACTAATTAGTTATTTGTTAGTCGACTAATCCCATCACTAATTCATTCTTATATTTATCTGTGATGGAACCAGTCAGGTTATTTAGGAAAATCGACTCATAAATTTTCATACTAGTAATTTCTATAAATTATTTGGTTAGGCGTTAGTCATTAGTCGTATCCTCCAACCTAATTATTTAGGTTACTTTAAAAACCGATTAATGAGTTATTTGCTAGACCCCACTAACTCAATTTCACATAAACTGAGTCAATTGTATGGTTAGTCGTTAATAGTTTTCACATAACCTAACTATTCAGGTTAGCTAGAAGAACTGACTAATAACTTTTAATACAATATAATATATTTAATATAATCTATCAATTATTTGGTTACTTATTATATATTATTAGCATCTTCTAACCTAATTATTTAGGTTATACACATAAACTAAATCAATTGTATGGTTAATCGTAACACATAACCTAACTATTCAGGTTAGTTAGAAGAACCGACTAATAAATTTTAATATTAATTATTTCTAACAATTAGTTTAGTCGCATTTTCTATCCTAATTATTTAGGTTATTTTAGGTTATTCGCCAGTAGGTGGGGGAACCTAAACTTTAACACAATTAAACTAAAACCAGTTGAGGAACTAAATAAATGTGCATTTATCTCACTTATAAAAAGTTTTACAACTCGTAAAAAGCTTACAGAAGTAATTGTGTTCCCTGTAGTGATAATAAATAACGAATGATTTCTGATTCCTACAACTCGTATCTAGGTTGTTGCCGTTCCATCTTTATATCAGACAGGAATTTTATATTGCTACGCGTCTGGCGGCTCTGCATAAATGCAATTGTTATTTTAAATGGGCACGCAAACGGTTTATTTTGTTTTGTTGCTAAATGAAACGGAAATCCGCATTGTGCAGCAGTTTTATTAATATTGCAGCCGTTGGGGAAGGCACTTCTTCTAAATAATATAAATTTGCCATCGCATAAACAGTTACACACTCCACGTACGTGTACGTTCCTCAACTGACGCATAAATTCGACCGGCTATTTAACGAAAAGCGACCGTCGGGACCGTCCATTATTATTTGTGTCTTGCTTTGTGCTTGAATTGAATTTAACGGGCTTAATCTCTAACGCATCTCGCCGTGATTTACTGCGTATCGTGTTAATTGCATCCGGCAGGGCATTAAATGTATAATACAGGTGTTGGGATTTTTCTCGTCAAGGCTCGCTTATTATTTTAGTAACCACACCCTTCGTACTCTTCGAGCAGCTGGTTATTGTCGGTGACCACTTCATTTGGCACCCTTTATTTGAACACTCCTTGAAATAATTAATTAGCGTAATAAAGAGCAGATTAACACGAGTTTTAGGGTGATAAATGTATAAGCTACAACGGGAATTGGAAGTATGTTGTATTGTTGTGTATTGTGCGTCAACATTTGATAAATTATCATAATTATTTCTTGAATGTCGGCATTTACAGGTACTACGGAAATGTTTTAATAAACATCTTATAACGAATGATTAACTTGACGCATGATGCATTATCCATCAACTAATCGAAACAACATAAAAATGAGTTTAATGGTCATGAGCTCTGACAGAGGTTGATTTTTCAACTCGCCTAATGAAGCAGCCAAAGCGACTCTGCTTGTAATCATAATCCTGATGAATAATTCGTTTGCATTTGATGCAGGTACTGTGATATATTCAGGATATTAAAGTTGGAATGTGTTTAAATTAATTTAAAAAATAATGATGGTGGAGCCTTTCAAAGGTAGTAATCAGAGTTGTTCTTAACTTAAGCTTTCAGACGTTTATCTTAATAATATATTGAACCTGTCTTCAATAATACACCTGATGTTTATCGTTACGATTTTAATGTATTATTACATCCACGTACAAGAAGATAACTCGTAAATCAGAGTTAGGAACAATAAAATATCAAAGTCATGCATAAGGCACAAGGTTTCAATGCATATGCATAAGTCATAATTGTCTTTTTACCAATGCCTGAACGTATAATGTGAATTTAATGGCATCAAGAAATTCACATTGTCTAGCTTTATTAATCTAGGCTAAAGGCACATTCTTGTTTATTTTCCATTAGTAATGACATCTATTTACAATTATCTCTTATTTGAATGGTGCAATAGACGAACAGTTATTACAGCACGATTACTCCATTATACGCCACTTATCAACTATTTTTTCTGTCTGTCGCAAAAGGAAGTCACCAGTTAACCGTGAAATCTTTGTATTAAACAATCCCATGCCAGCGAAAGTGTTTCTGTGCCATTCATTTTGACAAAATTTTAATGCTGCCGACTTGAATTATTTGCCAATCTCGTGCCAAACTGGGAAATGATTAATTTCCGCTTTTTGTGTTGTTTTCGGTAAGCATCATTGTGATAATTTAACTGGGTCACGATATATTATAAATTTTAGATTTCTGTATTTTTAAAAACGGGATTATATTTAGGACGTGGCATTGAGAAATCCTGACCTAATTCCGATTGTGGACGGGCGGGCGTTAATTTGTCAAAACATAAAACCTGAACACAGATGGAAACCAATAAAATTTAAAAACATTGATGTGTTACATTATCTACTTTAATCAAGGGATTTCAGGGTTTTCTTTTAATTTTATTCTTCCGTTGATTCGTATCGCGTGATAATTTTGATTATTGCCGGATTATTACAGATTTCGATTGTAGCTGAGTTAATTGAAATCGCTTGTCAAGGTTAATGGCTGAAAATCAAAGATAAACTACGGTTTTCGAGGCAGTTACAAACTTAGATTTTCATTATGGAAAGGCACGTGGCTAACAATGGAAAAGCAACGATCATGTGTGTTTTAAATCAATACAATACAAAAATCTTATAAACTTTCATTTAATTCTTTATAATTTTTATATTAATTATTCATTGATTATTATCAGAATAGAAACTGTTCAAATCGACTATTTCTATTCGTATTATTAATTCTTTTATTTCTATTCGTATTATTAATTCTTTTATTTCTTTTAGATATGTGAACAGACATATGCTGCCCACAAGAAACGTATTGGCGAAATCCAACAACTAGTAAATAACATCGCCTCAGTGGTGGGACTTGATGCTAAGGCTTTACTTGGTGGTGAAGTTGAGGCACTAGGAAAACGTCTTGACGATGTCAGGGAATCACTCACAGCCCTGGCCGACGTGGCCGAAGCAAAGGCCAAGACCAAGAGCGAGGCAAACGAGGAAATTATTGCCTCCAGAACCTACCTAGATTCAGTACAAAAGGTAAAACAACCACAAACTAACGCATTTCGCTCATACTAACGTATTCGTATTTATTAATTTCAGAGCATAAATTCATTGGACAGTAGCGATCCAGATTCGGATCCGGAGGATAAGCTTCATACTCTCAGGGATCACTTGTTGGCTCTGAGCAAGGCTGAGGGTCAAATCCAAAAGATCAAGGATAAAACTCTGGAGATTTCAACGACGAAGACTGAAACCTCCGTCATTGAAATCCTGGAACTTTGGCAACAAGTGTTCCGGGAGACGTTCCAACAGTATCACCGTTTGAGTACTCGTCTAGTCAAAAATGAGGATGGAGCGGCCGCTCTTAAACTCTGGCAAGAATATCTAGTCAATGTTCAACAGTTCTTGCAGGGTACGATTCCTGGTGACTACCACAGTCTTTCAGATCACCAACACCTTTGCCAAGTGCACCAAAATCTTCTGACCACGCAACAGAATGTTCTCAAACCACTCGAGAACAAAGAGAACCTCGTGGAAGGGTTAGTTGAGTCTACACTTATGGAACAGTTTAACTCTCTAACCAATGTCCACAATGAAACCTTATCCAGAATCATGGATAGACACAATGAAGTTCAAAATCGTTTGGATGCATGGGAAAGGTATAGAAAAGACCAACAAAATCTCCTAGACTGGCTAAAGAACGTTGAACAAGAAAAAGAAAAGCTACAGTTACGCTACATGCACATACGTAGGATACCCAAGTTAATATCTCGCATTGAAGGTCTCTTAGAGAAAGTTCCTAAAGGCTATGAACAATATGATAATCTACAGTTACAACAAAATCGATTGATACAATTCTGTGATGATGCACTAGCCACTTCTATCCGCATAGAACATGTTGCCATTAAACAAAGAATCGCCAATTTAGAAGCTGGTCTTCAGACTTGGAGGGAGTTCTTGGTACGCATTCAGAACTTGATCAAATCTCATGAAGAAAGGGCCAACAAGATCCAAGCTTCCTTTGATAACATTCAAGAAATCATTAACCAATCAACGAAACAGGTACCCAGTACACATGCAGGAATCGGTAACACACGTGATTATCTACAAAGGGTTAGAAGCAATCTGAGTTTGTCCGCTGGAGAACTCGAGCAACTCGGAATTTCTCAGGAGCAACTAAAGGAATGCCTAAGCCATGGAGACTTGAAGACCATCAACCAAAGAATGTGGCTTCTCAGACATCAATTTGAAGACTTGGAACACCAGTTGGCGACGATCTGTCACCAATATGATGAAAAACTAGGTTTAAGATCTGCCTTTGAGACGCGGCATTCCCGATTTATCACATGGGTGGACGAAATTGAAAAACGTCTGGACCATGAAAGCGAAGGTTCATCAACCCTTTCGGATCCTAAAGAGATGTTGCGTAAATTGGAAACTGAGCTTCAAGCAGAGATGTCTCTAAAAGATAGAGAATACAATTGGCTATTGCATACTGGAAAGGATCTAGTCGAAAATTGTGGTGAAGAGTACAGTGATGTGACGGCCAAACAGATTATCCAAAGAAAGGCCGAAGAAGTGCAAAACAGATGGGAACGCCTGGAAAATCTTGGCCGAACCCGTGCAAATAAGATCACGGAGATAATGCAAACCATGTTAACTTTACAAGAACGCATAGACCAGATAAGAGCGTGGTTATCTCAAATTGAAGTACAACTTGCCAAACCACTCATATTTGAAGCCAGTACCAAAGATGTGATAGACAGGAAGCTTCAAGAACATGACAAACTAAAGAAGTCCATTGAAAACGAAAGTGCTAATATTGCCGAAGTACTGAACCTATGTGAATTGCTCCTGAATGACGCTGATTTAGAGAAAGCCCGTTTTGACACTGAGAAAATTACCTCCGATTCTGAAAATCTTGAAAAACGCTGGAAAGCTGTTTGCGGTCACTCAGCTGAACGTAAACGTAAGATCACATACCTCTGGAAGCTTCTTTTAGATGTTCTTAAACTCAGCGAAGACCAGGATAAGTGGCTCAATGAAAAGGAAGCCAAACTTAAAGAATTCGACAGACCAATAAAAGACCTGGACCGTGATGAAATCCAAGATTTGATATACTTACTAGAGAATCAAATTAAGGATATTGAATCCCATACCCCACAATTCCAAATTTTGGAACAAACTTATTCCAAATTGGTCACTGATGGAGGATTAGAACCAAAGAATGTACTGGAGCTGACCTCCAAATCACGTGTTGTCATTACCAGATGGCACAATCTAATGCCGAAAGCTACAAGTAATCTAAACCGCCTTAAAGCTGAAATTGAACCTTTCAAAGAGTTCTCTCTTATTCATGAAGAAGCTGTAGTTGATTTAAGCAAGATCGACGCTCAACTGACGGAACTCCAACATCTGTCCAACGAGAAAATGCCAGCGAAAGAACGTCTTAAGAAACTTGAGGCGATTGAAAATAATTTGAAAGCCAAGACACCATCATTAGAAACTGCAGACAAATTAGGTTTGAAGATTATGAAAAAGAGCAAAAAGGCTGAAGTTACAAGGATACAAAAGATGATTGACGAATATCAAATCCTCTGCAAGGACATTCACGAGAGGATAATCATTCTTAAACGGGAAATAACAGCACAATGCAAAAAGAAGCCCAAAGAAGTCGACGAAAGTGTACAAGTTGAGACCTTGAAATTCGAACAAGACACAGCAGTTCAAGTTGACACCCTTCCGCCACAACTACAACGTATGACATCCATCAGCGCTAAAGATGCTTACTTGGTGGAGATTGGTGCTGCACTCACTGAATGCCGGGCAAATATTGACGACCTGGAAGAACTAGTCAGAAAGGAGATTCCTAAACAGGGTTCTCCAGAATTGCCGACCAGCAGCAAGAAGATCGCCAAGGCATCTGCCAAGTGCCAAGCCAGTGTTGAACTGGTGAAGCATCTTCACGATCTCTTGTTGAACGAATGCAACGCTTCTTCTTCCGAGGCGAGCACAAGTGACGTGGAAGACCTGAGCGAGAGGTTCGAAATGTTGCTAATCAGCGCCAAGGAGAAAGAGAAAAAATTAAGAGAACTCAGGTATGATATCTATTACTTATTTTGTTGAGTATTTACTTTTTCCTTTCCTTTAAACACTTATGGTTTTGGATAATTCTGTAACACAATTATGGTTTTTTCTTTTAAATATTTCTTTTGGTGTTTGTGTTAACAACTAACTAACAAAGGCTTTGTTCTAATTTTGGTGCAGATCAACCGAGGCTTACAATCTATTATGTCAACAGTAAGTATTGCTTTTTTACATAATTGTGTAAATATTACCCAGATTATGACGTAGTTACAGCTAAACTAAATATAATTCGTTTTAATCCGGGAATTAAAATTTCAATCTAAATATTATTGTATATTCACAATCAATTTTTCTTGTCACAGTGAGGCTGGAAGACTGTTGTGTCCATTGTGTACCCGCCGTAACTGGGACCAACTAGAAAACGATCTATGGCGTCTGGAAAAATGGCTGCAGGCAGCCGAAGGAACGCAGAAGTCACTGCGATCGCCCCCCAAGAACATCGAACATTTGGAAGATGTTATCCAAGACCACAGGGAGTTCCTGTTGGATCTGGACAGCCATAGAAGCATCGTAAGGTCTTTGAACATCGTAGGTACTCATTTGGCTGATCATACAGAGGACACCAAACGGGCCGAGGAGCTCAGAAAACGACTCGAGGGTGACAACAAGAAATGGGAGGTTATTTGCAAGAATGCCGACCAGTGGGGTATACAATTACAAAGAGCCCTCATGGATGTGAGTTAACGTACCTTCCTCTCAAAATACAGACAATTTAATTCTAAATGTTCTAGAACCAACAATTCCACAACATCGTTAACGAGCTGTGCCAGTGGCTGGAGAAGAACGAACGTAAGATCAAGACATCTGAACCAGTCGACCTGACGGCGTCCCGTGAGTCGATCGATGCGAAATACCGTTGCTTCTTGGAGCTTCGCGCCGAGCTGGAACGTTGCGAACCGCGGGTACTCAGCCTTCAGGAGGCCGCCAACCAGCTGCTGAAATGCGAGGGAGCGCCCGAAGGTTCCAGCGTGATATGTCAACAACTCACTGAGTTGCGGCTCAAGCTGCAGTCGCTGATCAGACTGACTGTGATCTACACGCTGAAACTGGGAACGGTTTTGGGCAAAGACCCGAACGAGTACTACAGTCTCATGACCGTGCAAACGGCTGAGACGCCACTGCAAGCACTCTCCTATGATGTAAGTCTGACAAACCGTTGCGTTATTTTGTAATCAATAACGAAAACATTAGTCCTGTTTAGATTCTCGTAAAAACATGTATATTAAATTAATCGATATTAGATGTAATTAGAGCTTTAACTCGGCCTGTCCTCTTGTAACGAATTGTGATAATCAATCTAGTGCCATCTGTATTTTTTTAACTAGTCGAATTATCTGTTATGGTTCTTTCGCACTGACGTCGTTATACTAGTCAGTCGAATGAACTAGACTTGGTTATATGTAGATCTGTCTGTAGTTTTATCGTTTTTTTTTGTTGGTTTCTTTTGTTGATTGGTTTTTGAGTAGCACTGTTATTGATATTATTTTAAAGTAATTAGTCCGTAAACAATTGAAATGTAGCACAAATTCACTTTTGGTTTGCGTTTTGGACAGCTTCTGGACCAACCAAGCAAGGATGAACCAAGTACATCGGCACGAGACGACACCGCTCACAAGTAAATATTTTTTTTATTTAATATTTTTTCATTATTTTTTTACATAGACCTGAAATACCAACACATTACACATTACCTTTGGAAATGTGGTGGTGCAAGGTTTAGCTTTTGCATGCTTATTTAGTTACAGTGTCGGACAATAAGCAGAGTCGCAAACGGATTATAAATTATATTTGTTTTTAGGAAAGAGAAGAATATAAAAACTCATTGCTCATTGTTCAATGCTGTTTAACATAATTATATTAACTAATCCTAGCTTTATAAACATCTTATATTTAATATATTCAGAGCTTTTCAATATTCTTTAACGAATACACTTTGTCGTTAAAGTCAAAAATAACTTAAACTACTCAAAACGTTTTTCAAGTTATTTATATTTCTATTAAAGCCCCTCTCATGAGAAAATCTATTTTGGTAGTTAAAGACACAAGCGAATTCAACAGAATCTGTATTTCAACGTGTCCGCGTGGTGTCTTTAATTGTAATTTAAGTTAATATGATTAAAAATGATTATTGGTAAGTTATTTTTTCGATTACTTTTTAATTACTCATTCATTCTATGTGGCAAATCTTGTTGGAAATTTAGATAATATGAAACGACTTTTTCAGATAATTAACATGGAATCATTGGTCCTTCATTTATTTGCACACATTCTAATATCCTATGCACGCACTAACCGAATCTGATGTAACACGATTTTGCCTTTCATTGTTTAACCAAATATATTTTTATTTTCAAGTGGTTCTTCTGACGAATCTGAGAACATCAACACCTCGACGTTGAGAAGAGGATGCAGATTTTTGGGACGTGTCGTTAGAGCTTCGTTCCCTATTCAAGTCGGGTTGATGCTGTTGCTTGGTGCAGCATCTTTTGTACCCTATTCAGAAGATGACTACTCTTGTTCAATTGTTAACAATTTGGCCAACCATCTGACGCCGACATTAAGATATATGGACGGACCACCGCCCATTTAAGAGAATACTCAACTATTGATTTATTCATTCCAATTATTATTTATGTATTGAATTAGTTACTTAATTTTTTTTGTACTATTTTTGTAAATATGTGACTTATTTTTTATCCAGGCAAAGCTCCATTCTAACACATATACAAAGAATTGTATACATATATGACTAGGATTTGTAATATTCTTTATATTATAGCGTAGTTTTTGTAATATTAAACTTGTAAATTAAAAACGATTTATCTGTATATTGGGGAAAGCACAAAATATTTAATATATTTTATATCGTTGTTTATGTAAAAGGTTGTGTAAAAATTAAACAGTTTGTGTACTAAAGGAGTGGAACATTTTAGTACGCAAACAAATTAATTTTTCTGTGATGAAACTGCCCCGAAGTATTGTATATTAACAACGCAAAAAGATCTCTCCACTTTTTGGGTCGTTTATAGCAATCCCGAAATGGTTTGCGTAGCTGCCTCTCCAAAGTTACGCAACTAGAAAAGAAACACTTCTTGTGAAGTAAAAATCTCCCAATTTACTTTGCGAGGACCTATATTCGGGGATATGTGAACATGTATAATGCCTTATATAACTAGTTTTTTATTTTTATTGTTGCTTTTTGCAAATTTTATATTGTTTTTCATTTGCTGTGTAAGGTATAATTTATCGTCGCAATATTACATGGATTTAGTTCACTGCTTTTAAACGAAAAACATACGCTTTAAAATATTTTAGAGAACCCATTAAAAATAGGAATGTTTTCGCAATAAGTTATATATTATTAGTTTATTTGGCATCTTGATATTATAATGTATGTTTTCATTTATAAAATATAGTTTAAAAATAATTTGTTGATGTTTATTTTACTCCCTTTCCTTAAACATATAACATATAAAATTAGTAATTGTATAAATAAAACACAAGTTAAACATTTACTAAATTTATTTAAAACTTAAATTATATTTCTTGGTGTAGTTCCAAGCCTCTTTTTAGAATTAGCAGAATTGTCTTTTCTTCCCAGAATAGGACTAGATGAAGTTCCCATATTTCTAATGAGATTTTTTAGAGATTTACCTTGACTGTCTATTATATTATTCTCCTGAGCTATTATGTAAAAATCGTCCAGTAAATGAGGCGGGGGCTCCACATTACAGGGGGTAACACTAGATTCTGGCCCCCTTTCTATCAGCAAGGACAAACGATTTTTTAAAGATTCATTGCGTTGTTCCAGTTTTGCTATTTTATTTGAATACTCCTCATATTGCATTAAAGTTGGTGTTGGCATGTACTGGAAGATTGAGGCAAGAAAATTATGAAGAGACACCAATAGTGTATCTTGATACTGTTTTGAGAAATGGAGAGAAAATGTTGGATTCTCCTCAGGGTTTTTTATGAAGGGGATTACTAAAATTTTTATTATTAAACAATTATCTGTAGTAAATAAATTAGACTTACCAAACCAATCTTTCCACTCAGTTTGGTTCTGTAACTCTGGTGTCATTTTAACAAAGAACTCATTAACTTTTTCTGATTTGTTATTAACAATTGCATTGACCAAATACAACTTTAATACGGCATTTTCGAGTTTCTTAACACCTGAAAATATAAGCAAGTTAACGATTAAATATGCCAGTTAAGTTTTACTTACCAGTTGCAAAATGACTTTCCAATTTTGAAAACATGTGCATGTCCAAATGTCCCCACAATTCCCTCAAGGAATTTAGATCGTAATTAGTTATGAACTGCATTAATTGATCAATAATTTTATCAACTCTAAAACTTTTACCCTTGTCTGACTTTAACTCTGAATCAAACACTTTTACTGTACTTGCAAAGCCTCGAAATGTTAAATATTCTCTTATAACCTCATCTAAATATTGAGTGTGAGCCATTTTAATTTTTGCTTAAAATGTTGTGTTGAAAAAATTAGGTCAAATTCCTTTAATTGTAACGATTATTGAGTATGTAAACAATGTATTTGTTATGACATCTGTGACAGACAGACACTGACAGTCGTTACTACTGGATCGAACACGCATTGTATAGAATAATATATATGTGTTATCTAGATTGTAAATTACGAAAAAAGATAACGCACAATGAAGATGCGATACAGTTGCTTCCATTTTTTAAATTTCTGCTACTACAATGCAATAATTATTTATTTTAATTCCCATAATCAATATATAACTCAAAATTTATATTATTGCGGAATGTACTATATATTTTCATTATGCGATAGTGGCGCCCTTGTCGAGCTACTTTGCTAGCAAAGATGGACAATGCCATTTTCTATGGTGTTTTAATGTAAACTTAGCTCATATTAGTAAATTAACAACTTGTTAATTCAATTTCGAAACAAAAAACCGGCCGTTATGTGTGTGCTGTTAAACCTAGTGAACTAAATACCTGTAGATTTAGTGAATTTATGAGTAAATGGCGATTATAAAATTAGTGACTCGAGTTAGATCATAACATTTTTCCCCAAATAAACAAAGTGCCGCAAACGATTTGTCCAATTTTACGGATGTTTTACCTGTAAGAATGTGAATCTCGTCGTGCGTTAAATGTTTACGGACCGTTTCGTTGTTGTACCGGGTCTAAATAAATAACGTATTAATGGCGGCTTATTTAAAACTACCACCAAAGACTCGTAAATAAATCGCAATGAATGTGTTATAAATATTGCTGACCACTCTCCACACGTTATGGAACCCGTACTCCAGCGACTGGGAGATGTCACAATACAGAGACTTGAAAAACCGAAAGAGCCCAAGGTGGGACCTCAAAATGACAGTGGTGCTTTGGAGAAGACGAAAGAAGTCAAAGAGGCGAGCTCCAGCTGCAGTGAAGAGGACAGCGAGGACGAATTTCCGTTGCCGACTCTCAAGAGGTCCCTGCCGGACTCGCAGATCTCGCTAAAAAAGTTTAAACGAGATTCCGGGGACCTAACACTGGAAGCTAAAAAATGTGATGACATAAACCGTGAAATTGCCAGTTTAAATAATTTTAGTGATACAGATAATTCAGAGTTCGAGGATGAATCTGAGATTGAGTCCGAGGGTGAACTGAATGAACTTTTAAATACTTCAGGTGATAAACCCATTATTGGGAAAGATGACATTTCTGAAGATGAGGGATCTTCCTCATTCTTAGGTTTGTTTGTGTGTATATTGTGTTAAAAGCATGTGATTTTAAAATGTGTAGTTACAGATAAATTGGTTGAGGGGGAAGCTTATAGTGAAGAGGCACCAATTGCTCCTAAACAAGAGCCTGATGAAGATTATGAGTATGATATAAAGGAAAAACTTAAAGAAATGGGTGAGATTAGTTTTGAGACTGTCAAAAAAGGGGAAAAACCCAAGAAGGCTGAAGTCAGTACTGAAAATGAGGTTGTTGTTACACCTGCCAAAAAACCTGGTAAGCAATTAAATAAATATTATTTTTGTACTTGTAATTTTATTAATTCTTCAAATTGTATTATAATATAAACAGAAATGTAAAATTATTACACCTTGCTGTCATGACTAATACTCCAAATATTACTTCATGGTCATGAATTAGTTCCTAGATATTTATAAATATCAAAATACTGCTTATTTAATACAGAATGTATATTTGGTTTGTTAGATAAAAAATATGTTTTAAATTCTAATGTATTTTTTTTATTTTTTATTCTTGTGTTTATAAACATAAATGTTTTGCATATTTTAAAATAATTTATATAAAGTTTAAGAACCTGTAAGTGTGGACATGAATAAATTTCATAATCTATTGCCACTAATATTTGATTATAGATTTTATAAATATTTCAATGTTATCTAATTAATTTTTCAATAAAATATATTTTACTTAAGTTCATTAATTGAAATCCAACATTTAATGTTGTTTTATTGTGATTTTTAGGAACATCAGAAGAAGACAAATCGGGTTTACAAAAAGGCTTAAACATGCGACGAAATATCAGAGAAGTGATGGATGAGACAAAGTTGGATGAAGCTACTCTGGCTGCTCAACGACAAGAAGCTGAAAGAGTGAGAAGGGTGGTGGAGCAGCAGAAAATCCTTAGGGAGTACCAGAGACAGGCGAACCAAGAGAAAACGCAGCAAAAAGTATTAAGTCTCCTACAAGGAAACAGCTTCAGCAAAGCTGGACAATCTTCGAGCACGCGAATCGGTAACACAGTATTAGTGAAACTGCCCAATGGTCAGACTAAACCAATGACGAAGTTGTCAAAACGACCGTACGATTTAATGAAACTGCCGAAAGGTCCGCCGCCACAGGTTCCCCAGCCACCAATGTCTCCAATGGCTGCTGCCAAACATCCTAGAAGTTTGCTTGTTCCAAAGAAACCTGGCACCCATCTAACACCCAGTGTTAGTATAGCTCCAGTTAATAAAAAGGCGCAATTGCCACCGATCATTCCTAAGCAGGAACAATTCAGCGAGTCTGACAGCGATGCCGAGGACAATAAGCCACCCATAATGAAGCCCAAAGGTAAGTTTATTAAGAAATCGATTCAATCACGTTACACGAATTAATTTTTTAGCAAAAGATACACCGGTTACGACCATCGATATATCATCTGATGACGATTGCATCGTGGTGTCGGAACCTGAAGGTGATGCCGATGACACTGAAGACGATCCCAGCAACTCGGGGATGCACACCAACGACGAGTTTAACGTGCCAGACGAGCAAGGCAGAATTCTGGTCAACGTAGGTCATCCCGACAACGAACCGGACGTTTTCGTTGCACCTCAAATTGCACGAATTATCAAGCCGCATCAAGTTGGAGGGGTACGATTCCTCTACGATAACGTCGTCGAAAGCACCAGTCGGTTCGAGGGCTCATCAGGTTAGACAATGACGCTAAATAGAATCACAAAATTTAACAAAATGTATTTCAGGTTTTGGATGTATACTGGCACATTCCATGGGCCTGGGCAAAACACTTCAAATCGTCTGTTTCTCGGACGTGTTTCTGAGGCACACTCCCGCAAAGACCATCCTCTGCATAATGCCCATCAACACACTGCAAAACTGGATGGCGGAGTATAACATGTGGTTGCCGACGGAAGAAAATGCGCCCGCATCGCCTTTAAACGCCCACGGCGAAGTGCGACCTAGGAACTTCAATTTGCACGTCCTCAATGACAGTCACAAAACGTTAACGGCCCGGGCCAAAGTGATAAACGCGTGGCGGTCTGCGGGAGGCGTGTTACTCATTGGGTATGAGCAGTTTAGGTTGTTATCGTTGAGAAAATTTCCAAAGTCAAGGAAGAAGGCGCATCTCCTTGATAATCAGGATGACAACAAGAATAAAGTCTTATTTGATCGTAAGTAGACTTAATAATTGTATTTCTATGTTATTTGACTAAAATCATTTATTAAATCAAATCTGATATATCTTTGTATAATGATATTTAAATGACGAACTTGTTGTTGCTCTTGAACTAGCTAAATAAAATATAAATTTAGCAGAGATCAACGAAATTAGGATATAAGTTAATAATTAAGATTTTGATTTCTTCTGGCAATGTATAAATTATTAACTATTAGTGATTTTAAAATTGTACATAAATTATTCTGATGTTAACAGAGGTACATGAAGCCCTCATCAAACCAGGCCCGGATTTAGTAATATGCGACGAAGGCCATCGAATAAAAAATTCTCACGCCTCCATTTCACAGGCCTTGAAGCAGATGTCGACCAAAAGACGAGTCGTACTGACCGGATATCCACTACAGAATAATCTGATGGAGTACTGGTGTATGGTTGATTTTGTACGTCCAAATTACCTCGGATCAAAAACTGAGTTTTGCAACATGTTCGAGCGTCCGATAATGAACGGACAGTGCATAGATTCCACCGAAGCTGATATAAAACTTATGCGTTATCGGGCACACGTTTTGCATTCGTTGTTGTTAGGATTTGTGCAACGTCGATCTCATACCGTCCTACAAACTTCGCTGCCTCAGAAAGAGGAGTACGTACTGCTCGTCAGAATGACACCATTCCAAAGGAAACTTTACGAGACGTTCATGAACGAAGTTGTGCGGTCACAAGCCGTGCCCAATCCTTTGAAAGCGTTCGCCGTTTGCTGCAAAATTTGGAACCACCCAGATGTGCTGTATAATTTCCTTAAAAAACGTGCAGGAGGTGAAGCTGTCGATATTGACCTGGAGGAAGTAGCAGGGGCGACTCCAGTGATCACAGGGACCCCAACACAAACGCCGGTTAAAGAAGCCAAACCTAAGAGGACGCCGTCGCCAAGAAAGAAAGCCACTCCTAAGGCAAAAAATGTTAAACCTGCTGCTTCGGTGACGCCCTACAATAGCACATCCGACCCCACAGCTTCTAGCCAAACGTCGCAGCCTCCAACACAGTTATTGGGAATACCTGTGTCTTCGGCTGCGCCGACCTCGTTTCGTAACACTATTTCATCACAAAAAACGCCTACAGAGCCAGGACAGTCCACTTCTTTTACTGGCAACTCATCATATCAACAGAATCAAAGTTTCCAAAGTAGTAATAGCAACAGCAGTTACTTTGAGCATAATTTTGATCAGAATGCTCAATTTCCCACCAACTTTGGATCCAGCACACCAAAGCAGACCAACTTTCAACAAACATATCCCCCGGACAATGCGACTCCATCACAAAGTACAAATTTCAACGAAAGTAGTAGTAATTTTAGTTTACAAGCGGATTCTCCACAAAGTTTCCTTAACTTGGACAATCAATCGACTGTTCAAGGGAACGCCACTATTTCTTCTTTAGCAAATCTCCCCTCAGGTATATCGTTAACACCACTAAAACCACGAGAATCAGCTTTAGCTCAACTGAACTCAAGTCAAATTTCATTGACGCCCATGAGTTCTTCGCAAGGTACTTCTACTTATCAACAGTTAAACAACAGTCAAATTTCACTGACTCCTATGAATACAGGCCATAGTTCATCGAGTTTCGCTCACTTGAACTCGAATCAAATTACTTTAACGCCTGCCAGGGAAAGTCCTCGTGAAACTACGATGAATCAAATAAACAGTGGACAAATATCTCTTACACCACTTGGAGGTTCCAGTCAGAACATGCCGCCACCTAGTAACTACAGTCAATTTGGAAGCCATCAATATAATAGTAATTCACAATATTCGGCCAATCAAGAGGGATTCAACCAGCAACCTGAGCAGAGGCCTGTTAACTTCAAACCCGGCCTACCTGGAGGTGCTCCACACAGTGCCACTTATGCACCCGGATCCGTTGCAAATCCAAACTACAACCAACAAAATGAGCAAGGCAATCAACAGAATCCCAATTTTAACCAACAAAATAACGCCTTTAATCAGCAAAATCCCGGATTTAACCAAGAAAATCTTCCTTTCAACAACGCAACAAATCAACAAAATCCGGGATTCCAGCAGGCAAACCAACAAAATCCAGGATTTAATCAACAGAATGCCAATTTTAACCAACAAAACGTGGGATTAAATCAGACTCAACCTGGTAATCAACATTACAATCAAAGTACTACAAATTTCAACCAACAGTCCCTCCAAAACCAAAGTTACAATCAGTCGCAGCAGAATTTTAATTATAATCAAACGACAGGAAATCAACAAAACCCTGGTTATACACAACAACAAAACTCCACTGTTGTTAGTCATCAAGCCACTCAAAGAAGTATTTCTTATAATCAACCTTCAGCGCAACCAGTTGCGAACCCTCTTGATTTGAACTATACTCAGACATCACAAAGTGTTAATCAGTACAATTCTCCAACCACCAATAGAAGTCAGCAAAATCAGAATTTCAACCAGACAAATTACAATCGACAGGTATCTGATTATGATCAACAGACTACGAATTTTAATCAACAGTTTAGTAATACACAACAGAATACTAATTTTAATTCTGCAACAAATCAACAGTTTCCCACTACACCAACCCAAAATTACAATCAACAAAACAATGAAAACTCAACTTTAACATCTAGTAGCCAAAACAGGGAGTTTAATAATCAACAAAATCAGCCTAATAGGCATACTTTTAGTCAATCAAATAATTATCCGGAAATATCTTTCACTGAAAACAGTTCTACGCAACAAAATTTTAATAATCCAAGGCAAAACTACAGTCAGCAGTCGCAAACTCAGTTCGGTAGAAACAGTCAGCCTCAAAGTGCAACAAATACCCAACCCAATCAGTTTAACCAGCAGAACTATACCCAGAGCAGCAGCTTTAATCAGCAGGAAAACTTCAATTACAACCAAAGCCAACAGGGATTCGAAAGCAATCAAAACTTCCAACAAACTACGTCACAAGGAAACTTCGAACAAAATAACTTTCAACAGGCATCCAATTATTGGCAACAACAACAAACCTCCGGCACTCAGGAGGGAAATTTCTCAAGCCCACAAGACAACAACTATTACAATCCACCATCTAATTCCCAACAAATTAATTTCAGTGCCGGCAATTCAAATCAGAATTGGTTAAAGAAAGAGGATAGCAAATCTAATGTGTCCAATCAAATAATGAGCTCGATCAAGAACGAAAGCAGTAACGACTCAAAACCAAAGATAAACATCATCAGTGATATCAAGCTGCCGCCGGCGTTTTCCAGTTCGTCCGGCTCCGAAAAGAAGATCAACATTATCAGCGACATCAAGTTGGAACCGAAAATGGAGGAGGTGGACGATAAGTTTGACGTCAAAAAGGAGATCAACAAGTTGAAGAACGAATTCAAGAACGAGTTGAAGATAGAGAACGACCAAAAGCCTTTGCCGCCACCGTCTATCTCTCCGCTGCCGAAGTTGGGCTCCTTGATGTCGGGCAAAAACGATTTTAAGATGGAGAACGAGCCGAAGCCTTTGCCGCCGCCGTCTATCTCTCCGCTGCCTAAGTTGAGTTCTTTGATGCCTAGCAAGGACTCGAAGGAAGACAGTGGAATTCCCTATGATTGGGTAGTTTTTCTAAAAAAATTGTTGAACTTGTTAGTTAATTTTTATTTGCAGGCAATTGAGCTGTTAAAGGATTATGTGCCAGGGAGGATAGAAAACTCAGCTAAAATGGAAATACTCTTCTGTATTATAAAGGAAAGCATCGCCCTCGGTGACAGACTTTTGGTTTTCAGTCAATCTTTGATAACGTTGGATTTGATTGAACATTTCCTGCAAATGAATATCGTTCCGGGTGACACCATCAATTGGGCAAAAAATGTCAGCTATTACAGTAAGTATATAGTCTCTCCCCCTGATCCTAAGAGGTAATAATTGCGTTTTTAGGATTGGATGGTTCTACCACTGCTCTAGAAAGAGAAAAACTGATAAATGAGTTCAATTCGAACCCCAAAATTCATTTGTTTTTGGTGTCGACGAGAGCCGGCTCTCTTGGTATTAATCTTGTGGGTGCGAATAGAGTTGTAGTACTGGACGCTTCCTGGAATCCCTGTCACGATACACAGGCTGTATGTAGGGTGTACAGGTATGGGCAGAGGAAACCTTGTTTCGTCTACAGGTTGGTCGTTGATAATTGTCTTGAGAAAAAGATTTACGACCGGCAGGTTAATAAACAAGGTAATGAAATATTTGAGCAACCAAAACTAAACTAAATTAATACTATCATTATTGACTTTTAGGTATGTCTGATAGAATAGTAGATGAATGTAACCCGGACGCTCATCTGACTATGAAAGACGTAAGTACTTTGTGTTGGGATGACAAAAAGGATGAAGGAGAGGAAAAAGACTGGTCACATGTAAAGGATAATTACATTGATGTGGTGTTACAAAAGGTATCATCTTAACTAATGTTATATACTATAAACCAAATAATTGTTACATTACGTTTTAGGTTTTGGATAAGCATGGACGAATGTTGAACAAAGAGCCGTTCCAACATGAATCCCTCCTGGTTGATCGCAAAGAGAAGCAGCTTTCATCACAGGAAAAACGTCTGGCCAAGAAAGGCTACGAACGTGAGAAGCAAGCAGCTAGACAACCCGCCTATAGCATGGCCTCTATGGGTCGGGGTGGTCACAGACCAGTCGCCTCCGTCAGACCGATGCAACAAGGTGAGCGACCCTCTCGATGGATACCCGCCGAACATTGGCAACGACAAGGTATACCACCACCTTCCATTAAACTTTCACATATTAACAATTATTTTCTTTTTAGGTATGACGGCCCAGGAGATGACGTTGCCGTTGGACGTGGTGATTCCAACGAATCAGCCGGAGAAAGGCAACATCGTGTTGAAGGCGGGGCAGAAGGTACTCGTACTTAAGTCGCCCAAAGGGGTCTATATGCAGTTGGAGAGTGGCAAGATCGTTGCCATCAAGACCGCCATCAAAGTTAAGGGCAAAGCAGACGACAACTCTGGCGACCCGACGAAAATGAACAAACCTATGATACCTCCTATGCCACAACTACCGCCCACCATGAAGGTAATTAATACATTTGTTTGGCATTAATCAAACTACGAAGTCTACAGTGCATATAAAAAATTTTCGTATGATTTATACAATAAATTAAACAAATCTTTACATCCAACCAATACCTAAACGAATTAATGCAAGTATTATATCAATTTTCAAATTACTTTTCTACTTTTATATTAAGATATTAAAAATTTTTAAAAACATTCTAGAGGTGGACCAATCAACCAAACTTATGGGCTTTAGGAAATGTAAGTAAAAATTTGTTGATCAAATAAGATGTAAAACACATTGTAGTATTACTTCAAATTATTTTAAGTAAAAACAGCAACCGTTTTTTATTTTTATCAGCACTTTTATACATATGTATATAATTATTACCTTTAATAATATCTTTATTATGTAGTTATGAAATGTACAGAGGAATTAGTTATGATGTTTCTGTATTACACATGTGTTGTGTGTATGTGTTTACATTTTAAAATGTGTTATTGATAATAACCAATATCAATATGACGAACTACTTTTGTTAACTATCAAGATGTCGGACTCAAATAATGTTTTTGAAAATGTGAAAGTAACAGAAATTATTTTTGATACTGCATTTATTTGACAATTGGATAATGCACATGAAAATAATATAAAAACTTCCCATAAACAAAATGTTGTTTATTTAAGGTGAATCCATCTTTGTCTGTGATTCCCCCACATATGCAGCACCAGCAAAAGAAGATCGTTAAGCCGTTCCAACCCGGAGTGGCCAAATTCAACGTCAAAAGCATCCGCCAAGCGGTGCCCAATCTAGTTTCGCGGATTCAAAGCGTCTCAAAGAAAGTACAAATGGCTAAAACGAAGCCTTATAATCTTGGCAGCGAGATTGCGAAGTCTCTGAAGGAGAATACGGATAGCGTCCGAGGCAGCAGCAGCGAGGACGAGCAGCATTCCATAGTTGCGCCTGTCGATAAAGTAAGTTGTCATTTAGGATGTGTAACTTATGTTAACACTTTTTGGTGTTTTAAGATGGATAAGCCTAAGCCGCATGTAGAACGTCTGAACGGGCCCGAGGAAATCCAGAGGAGGATTTCCATGTTGAAAAACAAACAAATCTCCATTCAGCGTGTAAGTAGTCAGACACCTAAATCTACAGTGAGTTCTGGTGTGCCACAGGAGGATAAGAAGAAGCAGACTTCTTCCTCGGCTCTAGAACAACTTGAGCAAACTACAAGCTCCGTAATAAACGAAAATGCTCCTTTTCAAGTAATAATTAGGGAAATTAATTCTTAATCGCACTACTAAATTAACTTTTAATTTTTAGGATACCCTCGACAGTATTACTAGTAATTATAAAAATGACATGGGAAGTATTGACGATCATTTAGAGCACTTACAAGATGAGGTGGAACCCTCTGAGGAAGAAGAGGAGGAGGAAGATCCAGGTTTAATGGAAGACAAAGAATCTCAACAAGAAGTGGATACTGAGGCTGAAACCCACGAGATTAGCGATCACAGTGACGAAGTGACCTACGTATCCGAACAACCGCCCACCTCATCCCACTATCCCGCACAGTCCCAGGCGTCAACGGAACAAAGCAAACCCGAGGGCACGCAGGATTACAGCTATAACAACTACTACAACTACCCGCCGTACCCAGGTCATCCACCGCCTCCGCAAGGCTACGCGTACCCACCACAACATCCACCTCCGTACGACATGGGGTACCACCAACAACCGCAGTATACTTACGGGTACCAGGGTTATCCCCCGCCACAACCGTATCCTCCACCTCCCCCGCAGCCCGGTTATGACTATAACGCACCTCCTCCCCCTCCCCAGCCGATCTACGGTGGGTACCACCAGCCATATCCTCAACAGTATCCTCCCCCGCCACAAGGTATGTACCCTCCACCACCGCCCGCAGGGGCGCCCTATCCAGACTACCAATATCCTTCCAATGCGCCGCCCCCACAACAACCATACTATCCCAACACTTAAGGAGAACTAACGTGTTAATTTAGTGCAATCGTAATTGTTTTTATTGAGGTCTGAAACTATCGGTGTTTGCATGCAAAATTCTTATTTAGTTTGGTATCATGTCATATTTTAGATTATGAGACATCATTCTAGATGTGTTAACTGGTTTCTATGTTTACCAAACTTAAATATCAACGCTTAGGAGATGAAATACAAACAAGCTTTGTAGAATTTGAATGTTGATAAATGTAATTATTTTATTTTATCTTGTAACAAGATAGTTATATTATTTAAAGTGGAACTGAATTATGTAATATCACTCCCGTTTAATTTTTAAACATAAATTTATTTTGCATTTACTAATTAAGGTATATATTTTCAGTGATCCATTAGAACATTAAATTATCGTATTATAATTGCTGTTTTAATTATCCCTATAATAAATTGATCAACTTTTAATAAAACACCAAGTAATAACAAATTTATATTATCTTAAAAATAAATAACATTATATTTATTTTGTATACATAAACCTTATAAATAAATAACAGTGTACTGACATTGTTAAATCATATTTTGCGTAAATATAATATATGTATCACATAAAAAGCTCCAAAAAGAAAATGCTAAAATATAAATTACTGGACGCATGGCATACTAAACATCTTTGTACTATTTTGGCAATGTACAAAAAATATGTTTCTCTATAAAATAAACAGAATCTAATAGTAAGTGATTTGTCTTTGGAAATGCATATAATATTGCTAGTGATGTTAGATCTAGTATGGCATTTTATCCTGAATCAAATACTTAAAAATTAACCACACATTACACACAATACCAATGTACATATTTTCCACATAATTAATAATTCAATTCATGTGTTTTGTTTCAACTTGGAAACTAGTTTTTCTACCAAAATAATCTATTTAACTTTTTTACAATAAGGTAAATTTGATTTCTAATACAATTACAAAGAACATTTTTAAAATTAATACCTGAGCAAAATAAAATTAATTACATCATAATTACAATTACAAATCTTTCGGTGTGGTCAGTGTTTCAAGTCAAATATTTCAATGAGCAGAGGTTCGACCTCTGAGGGGTTTACGTTAACGTAAACATTAACAAGTTCTTCATTGAGCTTATGAAGTTCCGTAATTTTTTGGATGAGCTTTAGGAACGTCGACTTGGCTTCGCATCCTGGGTATATACTTTCCAAATAACGTCTGAGCAGGTAGTAATAGGCATTCTGGAAAACAAATTTATAAGTTTTAAAGTTAAAAAGTAAAATAATTTGAAGTGAAGTACCTGTTCCAATTTAATGACGTCTTGGTGTATGACTCTGGGCCTATCGGGCGTGAATAAGACTATGGCACACAAAATTAAAATTATGTTTTCATCCGACCTCCAAACTGGGTCGAATGTTTTGATAAATCGGTCGTGTTCTTGGTACATGTTTCCCTTGGCCAATTTCAGCACATCTACGTTTAAATTCATTTCTTCCTGGCTGTGAGGTATCTTCCAAGTCTGTTTTTTGGCATCGTAGTTTATTGCACTGCGCAAGATCATGATTTCCGTGCATCCTCCTTTTAATAAAGCAACTTGGTCTTCTTGGCACATGTTTTTGAAGGCGTTTATTTTCTTTGCCATTATTATCAAGCGCCTTATACCAATTGCTGTCAGGTTTATCACGTCCACCAACGCGGGGTCCGCTTCTAGGGCTCTTTGTGGGTTACCCTATTAAAATTACGTGTTATTAAACAAAGAAAAGGAAATTAAGCATTTTTATTGAGATAAAAACGTGAATGAGATATGGTGCTTCCATTTCTGCCAACAACAAAGTGACACAGTAAATTACTCATAATGATGCGAATATTTTTATCGGGGATTCAACGTTGCACGAGATAAGAGTGTTTTGATTTTAAATAAAATTGTTTTTTAACTGCGATTATTATCGTGATTTATTGAACTTGATAACTAAAAATTTTGCGATTTATATGTCTGGAATGTGGTACTCATACATGGGCCATAAAATTTAATTTTTAATGGCAAAGCGATTACTTATTGCTGCGTTAGCATTGTTAAGTTTGACGTAATATTATGATGACTAAACTAAATTATGTCAAACCTTAAATTTGCATTTGTCTCCCCCGCACATGTTTTTCAATTCGGCATCAACAGGTGTCGAAAGAGCCTTGTTGGCCACGATCAGTTCATTCAGTTTCGCCCTTTCCGCATCGTTCAATTCACGTGAATGGGACAAGCATTGGGCTATGGATGTGTACGCCTCGTACTCCAGTTTAATCGCCTCCACAAGGATCGATTCTATGGGGCTAGACACCATAGAGTTTGCTCTGCAACAAGACGTTTGTGTAACTAATGATATTCTTTGTATCAATAAAATAATAAATAACTGAAATTGTTAAATCTAAGATTGTATTTTAAATGTGTCTGATACTTAAAAAATTTTACTTTGTAAATTGGCTTAAATCAAATGCAAAATTGTCAATGTGGTTTATTTTTGAAACTCTTACGTAACGAAAGTATCTAATATTTATTCAGTAAATTGAATAGTGTCATAAATTACAATGTTTCGCATAAGAATCAAGGTCTCTCAAGTAACAGAAAAAAGTTCATGTTTACTGAGCCCATCAAATTTACACATTAAATGTTGTCAACAGAATTTACAATATTTTAATTTTACTTCAACAGTTTAATTTAGTTGCCAATCTAAAATTTTTCTGAAATAATTAAAATATGTAGTAAAATTATTCAGTTAAATATGAAGTAGTTTCAGTAAATAGCAAAAAATATTAATTCAGTAAGACATGTTGTGAGTTTTTGAAATTGTAGAATGAGATATTGAAATACGAAATAAATAAGTAATAAATACTAAAATGATTTTATCTGATATACGGTAATTTACCTTTAAATTATAAATAAAAGTATATACTGATAAGGTATTACTATTATTATTATTATTATTTACTTAACATGAATGACTCTCTTATTATTCATTATTCATCAGAAATTTATGGAGAACAGAATAACTTTAAATACTTTTCTAATTTAATTTATTTTCAATAGAAAGCCCTGTATATTTTTAGATTTTGATGCTGAAAATTTTAATTTTGGAATACACGTTAACCAAGAACTATTCTATAAGGAACCATTATTAATACTCCCAAATTTTCTACAGGGTGTTCGTTTTTTACATGGGTGTAAATGAAAATTTCATATCAATTCCTTTTTTTATTCTCCATAAACTTCTAATGAATATATATATATTCATATATATATATATATATATATATATATATATATATGTTAGCTTACGTCATCACCTTCACCGATGGACCGATGCGACGTGCTCACATCTATTTAGACTAGTTTTGTTTTATAAGCAAATCTGAAGTATTTGTTTACATTTAATAATCGGGGCAGTTCCTAAGAAAGAACCAGGCAGTCAAGCTTTAGATGTCGAGGGTTAAAGTACGTTTGTTGTAATAAAGCGTAGTATTGTGAATTTAGTGTTTTAATCAAACTAAAATGACAGATTAATAGTCGCTAATCTATCATCAGAAGTGGGATATCTTCTCGTGAATTATTTCCGGAAGAAAGGACCTAAAAAAAAAAATAAATTTTTTTTTGTGTTTCTTTGTGAACGAACAATGGCAGACAATAGTGAAAAACGCGACCGCGCAGTGAGTCCGAACGTTGTGAACATTACCGAAAGTGTATCGGAGACGGACAATAATATGGCGTTGTTATTTAAAATGCAGCAAGAAAATAACAACAGTTTCCAAAAACAAATCATGGAAATTTTGTCGACAATGGCCAACGCCCAAACTACTCAAGCAACATTGAGGGTGACTGCGCAGACGCAACCTGTTTCCGCTTCAGTATCAGAAGGTGTAAGTGCCGCGGCGGCGCAGTTTCGACTTGCAAGTTTTGACCCAGATGATACACCGTTTACTATGGTTGAGTGGATGGATGATGTTACTAGGATCCAACAGGAGCTGGAAATATCCGATACTCTTATTGTTTTAAAAGCTGGTCATGCTTTACGAGGACGTGCAGCACGCTTTTATCAACATTGGAAACCTATTATTAGAGATTGGGCTTCTTTTCGACGAGATTTTGAAATTGCGTTTCCTGAGTTAGGTACTCCTGCTACTCGTATCAGAAATTGTTTAGCAATTAAGAGTTCAAGTTTTGATTCACTAGTAGAATACGGTAACGCCAAATTAACAGCAATTAGAAGATTTTATTCAGACTTTCCATGGAATGTTGTGTTAAGTCTTGTTGAATACGATATTCAAAACACAGAAGTGAAAAATCGAATCTCCTTGCTAGCTCCTACATGTGATTCTGAACTATTAAAACTGTTGGCTACCTGTGATGCGAATAAATTGAACGCTGGTGTGCGAGAGCGTGAATTGTCACGAAAACGACCGTATAGCTTTCGTGATCAGCGTTCGTTTCAAGGAAACTGCAGAAGATGTCAACGCTATGGACATAAAGCAGTGGATTGCAAAAATGCGGAAAAAATACAGAATATGTCGGAAAAGGTACAGCCGGGTCCTTCTGGAGTACATCAAAGAAATTTTTCGTCTGGCAACAACACCTCAGCAAATAAGAAGTTTTGTAACATCTGTGGAGTGAATGGACATTCAGAAGATACATGCTATAGTAAAAAACAATGACATGAGGCATCAAAACGAGTGCTCCTGGCAAAAAACACTCGTTTTATCCGTTCATTTCCATCAGCTACGGTTACTAACAATTCCATGATCAGTTCAATAGCATACTTAGTAGACACAGGTGCAGATGTCTCAATACTTCACGAAAAAATAGCGAAAGCCTTAGACTTGCAAATTCAACCGGATTGCCAAATACTGTCTGGTGTAGGAAATTGTGTTATGAAGCCTCTGGGTCGCAGTAGTGTTGTGATGTGTACACCAACCATGACATTAGAAATTGATTTTCTAATTGTGCCAGATGGATCAATTCCGGGATGTGATGTTGACGCTTTAATTGGACTTGATGTTTTAAAACGACCAGGTATTAAAATTGAATTTAATGCAAACAGTGTAGACATTGTATATGATCATAGTGATAGGCAACGAATTTGTGCTATATACGCGTTTGAAGAAAATGACTTAAATTTGTCAGGACTGGACGAGTGGGTTATTAAGGAAATAAAAACAATAATCCAAAATGGAATAAGTCAAACACCGGCCGCAGTAACAACAAACAAGTTAAGAATAACATTACGTGATCTACAGCCAGTGGCCTATAAACCCCGTCATTTGTCATATGGCGAAAGATTACAAGTGAAACAAATAATAAAAGAACAAATTGAGAGTGGAATAATACGACAAAGTGAATCTCCTTATGCAAGCCCAATAGTCCTTGTCAAAAAGAAAAACGGAGACACAAGATTATGTGTAGATTATCGTGACGTAAATAAAAAAGTATTACGTAATAATTATCCTCTACCACGGATACAAGATCAGATTGACGCCCTTGCCAAAGCTGTATATTTTTGTACTCTTGATATGAAATCGGGATTTCACCAAGTTGAAATAGAAGAGAATTCAAAACATATAACTGCTTTTGTGACACCAGATGGACTTTACGAGTACAATCGAATGCCGTTTGGTTTTATAAACTCCCCATCGTGTTATCAAAGTGCCATCGATAAAGCCCTTGGACCACTTAAAGACGATATTGCGTTTGTTTACGTTGATGATGTGTTGTGCCCCTCTCGAACCATTCAAGAAGGTCTTAAGAACTTAAGAAAGGTCATTGACGCCCTTTCGAAGGCCGGATTTGTTTTAAACATAAAAAAATGTAACTTTTTCCAAACATCTGTGGAATATTTGGGTGTTGTGATCGAAAACGGTACGGTAAAACCTAGTTCGCGAAAAGTTGACGCGCTCGCTCAAACATCAGCTCCTAAAGATGTAAAAGGTGTTCGTCAATTATTAGGACTGGCTGGATACTTTAGACGTTTCGTGAAAAACTTTGCAACTTTGACAGCACCGATATCTGCACTGTTACGTAAGGGAAAAACTTTTGAGTGGACAAGTGAATGTGAAAATGTGCGATTGGATTTAGTGAAACGATTGACTTCTTATCCGATTTTGAACATTTTTGATCCGGAACTGACTACCGAACTACACACAGACGCGAGTTCGCTTGGATTGGGTGCCATACTTATGCAAAAAGACTTAAATAATGTGCTTCATCCAGTGGCGTATTACTCTAGGCGTACAACTGATTGTGAATCGCGATATCATTCTTATGATTTGGAAACTCTAGCGATAGTGGAAGCCACTCAGTATTTTCGCACATATCTGTATGGTATAAAGTTTACAATCTATACAGACTGTAATTCAGTAAGGGCTACAGCACTCAAAAAGGAACTACACCCCCGCGTTGCAAGATGGTGGATAAAATTGCAGGACTTTAATTTTGATATAGAATATAGACCAGGACATAAAATGGCACATGTCGACTATTTAAGTCGAAATACAGCATCTCCGACAAAACGAATTTTAGCAGCACGAATTATTGCTAACAAACCAAAGACAATTTGTGAATATCAATCAGAGGATGTGTTTTGTCAGACAATAATAAACAAAACGCATCATGAGACGGGATATATAGTGAAAGACAATTTAGTGTTTTTACAATGTTCAAATGATGGTCGCGAACGTTGTTTTGTACCTGTAGCAGCTCGACTAGAGATAATGAAACTGTATCATGATAACTCGTCTCATATTGGTGCTGATAAAATGTTAATGAAATTACGTGAGGACTTAATATGGCCACGCATGGGTAAAACAGTACGCAAATATGTTGCAAATTGTAGATCGTGTGTGTTGGGTAAATCTTTTACTGGAAAACGGAGTGGATTGTGTCAACAGAAAACGAAACCTTCAAGTAAAATGGATACGTGGCATATTGACCATGCCGGACCTTTGGTCAAATCTAATAAATGCACTCAAATTTTAGTGGTTATAGACGCTTTTACTAAATTTGTGCGATTTTGTCCTATTAGACAAAAAAATGCCGAATGTACTATAAAGGCATTAGATGCATTATTTATGGAATTGGGTCGACCAAAACGAATAATAGCTGATCGGGGAACAGCATTTGTAGCGAGTAAATTTCGAGAATTTCTCAATGATAACTCTGTTGAGCTACACCTAATTGCAACAGGAGTTCCTAGAGGTAATGGACAAGTGGAACGCGTTATGAGAAGTTTGTTTAATGCGATGCGTGCTGTGTTGAATGAAAAAGACGAAAATAAATGGACAAAAGTGCTACCTGATATTGAGGACGATTTTAATGTAACTGTGAACAAATCGACAGGATTCGCGCCGTGGATATTAATGTTTGGTGAAAATCGACGTCTGAGAGCAACTAACGAACTGTTAAATGGTGTGCCAATACAGACAAGTGATGTGGACGCTGAAATACTTAGACAACAAGCTCACAGTCGCGTGTGCGAAGTAACCAGTAGAACAATTACAAACTTTAATAAGAAAAGAGTGCCGGCAATACCATACGCTGTTGGTGATAAAGTTGTTGTTGAAAATAGTCAGCTGTCGAATGGAGGAAAATTGAAACCAAAGTATCACGGACCCTTTGAGGTAACGCATTGTTTACCTAATGAGAGGTATGCTCTCCGAAGGATTGGCAGCCGAGGTAGAACTACAATAGCGGCACATGAACAGTTACGAACCTGGCCAGATACAGAAATTCTATAAGGTATGATGGATATAGATTTATTTAATAAGATTGATGTGTGAATGTGTGTAAAGGTCCCTGCTTAGTAGGCTGTTTAAGGTCCCTGTGTATCAGGCTATATGTGAAGGTCCCTGCTTAGTAGGCTATGATTAAGGTCCCTGCTCGGCAGGCTATTTTTAAGGTCCCTGCGTCGCAGGCTATGTTTGAGGTCCCTACTTTGCAGGCTATGTTTAAGGTCCCTACTTTGCAGGCTATGTTTAAAGGTTCCTGCTCGGCAGGCTATTTTTAAGGTCCCTGCTCTGCAGGCTTAGATTGTTGTGTTCTGGGTCTGTGAGACAAGCGGGTAATAGACCTGGTAGTGGTTGAACCGCCTCTGAGCTCCTGGCTAGAATATGGTATCTTTTGATAGCACTTGAGAGTCATGGGTGTAACAGACCTGTTGATGGTTGAACCGCCTCTGAGCTTCTAGTGGTTGTTAACTGTGCCACATAACAGTCTATTTTGTTAAATGAAATAAGGTTTAGACTTAGTTCTTCGAATATATTTTGAGCTTGTACTGCTGTTATAATGTTTACAGATTACCGGTGTCAGGTGAATCTTTGCAAAACTGCGGAAGGTGCGAGGACGCCCCACATGTCAGGAAGGCCGTGTTAGCTTACGTCATCACCTTCACCGATGGACCGATGCGACGTGCTCACATCTATTTAGACTAGTTTTGTTTTATAAGCAAATCTGAAGTATTTGTTTACATTTAATAATCGGGGCAGTTCCTAAGAAAGAACCAGGCAGTCAAGCTTTAGATGTCGAGGGTTAAAGTACGTTTGTTGTAATAAAGCGTAGTATTGTGAATTTAGTGTTTTAATCAAACTAAAATGACAGATTAATAGTCGCTAATCTATCATATATATATATATATATATATATATCACAAAAATTAATTACTGATAAGGTGTTATTATTATTATTTATGTTTAATCACAATCAATACTTTGTAATGTGAATGAAGAAAAAGATTTAATATAGTCACTCTTATAAATTAATTATTTTTTAGAGTATATTTCAATTCAGTTATGATGCAATATGGAAAAATTATTAAATACTTACAATTTCAGTTGTGCTATAAAATAATAATCTTTTATTATCAACTATGCGTTTTTCGCAATATTTGAAACAGGTGTTTAAACATTGCATTTTGATAGTGTTTCAATATACAATTGTAGAAACGGGATAACTTTAATACATTTAAATTGGCATTAAATTTTAAATTTACATTATGAAAATTAAATATTTTTAACAATATTATGGATAATTTGATTACATTGAGAAATATTTGACATAGTGAACTATAATAAGAAAAAACCTAGTGACATAAATCATTTAATACAGGTGATAAATCCACTACCAATACATATTCACCAATGTGATGTTTTTAATTTAGCACAATATTTAGTTTTAATATTATGGTATTAATTTAATAATCCAATTGGATTCCTTTTGTAATGCAAATAAAAATTACCTTTGAACATCCTCTACCACATCTTTTGTGACATCCAACCTATGTTTACTGTCAGCAACACTTGTTTGATTATTTTCACTATTATTATTACAATTAAGGTCATTATTGTTAACTAAATTGTCTAACAAATGATTCTCCACTTCACTTGGCTCTTTTTCCACTAATTTGGGCGTTTGTGTATTTAACTCAGAGCCTGTACTCATAATTTTTCTAATATCATCACTTGATGACACCAAACAATCGTTTGGGGAGGCCACACTGTTGTCCAATTTCGTATAGTTAATGACACCAACATTTTGATTATTGGGCTGATATCCCTGGTCAGACATAACAGTTTCCTTAGAATCGGAGTCAGTGAATGCACCATTAAAACTATCAGTCTCCTGTGACTCTGCATCTGTCGAGTTCCTCTCTTTCTTGATCTTTTTAAAGCCGGATTTGAAACCATCGATGCTCCTCTTTTTGGCCCTGTTCTCCTCAATTTTTTGTCTCTTGAGTACCTTGTCCTGTTCCGACATGATCAAGTCTTTGCACATGCCTATGTTGAAACACTTGTCAAGCCTGCACTTCTGGCAGAACCTCCTGGTGACCTGGGTGATCTCACATCGGTTGTCAAATGGACACTTGAACTCCTTCTGCAACAGGGCATTTCTTCTGAAAAAAGCCTTGCAGCTCTCGCATGTCACCGCGTTGAAATTGTAGCCAAGCGCTTTGTCGCCGCATACACCACATTTTTTCGAGTCCACCTTCACCTTCATCTTTCCGTATTTATTTATCTTTAACTGCGTATAAACAACACACGGTTCACATCGGGGCGCTGTCAGCTGGAATTCAGCCAATTGTGGACCGAAAAGTTTACTGTCGTTCCACCATTCATTGTAATTCTCTGATTAAATTGAAGATCATAGATTTTAATTTGATAGGTATTATTATGAAGTGATATGACCTTGGACTGGTGACAATTTTGTCAGATGCTGGCCTGTGCGTAGGAGAAAAGTTACTACATTACGGTTGGCTGCAACTTCGAATTCGAATTGGAATGTAATTGTGGTGTAAATCCCCTTATTCTTTTCTAAATGTGGATTTCACCACATTTATTACTAAATATTATTTTGTATATACTAAACTATTTACTAATCAATAATTTCATATATTATTATGAACACAACAAAAATGTTGTGTAATATTCAGATTTTTATTTACTTATACACACGTGTTGTGTTACTTATGGTAATTAAATATTTATATGTTAAATTGTTTTTTAACATTCATGAGACGTCTATAAATTAAAATTAACATTTTACATTTTTTTCTAATAAAAGAAAATTTTATCTCGATCCTAATTACACAAACAACTAAAAATTTAACGCAAGTTAAACACAAGTTAAATTTAAATATACATTCAATTAATGTAATATAATGAACAATAATTTTAAATAAAAATTATATTTAAATTATTTTTAATATACACACATACAGAGTGATTAATCGTAATTATTCATTAAAAATTGGAGAATGGAAATAGATATTTAAAATTTAAAACTTTATATTATAATTACTATAAAACTTTCAAATCAATACCTTTTCTGTTCTCCATAACCTACTTAGGTAAATCAAAAACTAACCATACTAAGAAAATTGAAAATATTTTAAAATTGCCAAGTTTATTACTTATTATAATTAGAATAAAATTGTGCAATCGCATTCTTAATTACTAAACAATTTAAAAGTATTACACTTTGTTTTGCTGAGTCGATTGTTCAAATAAATTTACTTTGCACTATTTCATTTTATTTTAGACTTACAATTAGTTCATATTCAGATTTTATTCAGGTTCATTATGGAAGTTACATATTAAAGAAAATAATAATGATGATTTTTAAAAGTTTTTACCTTTCATTTTTCATATTTTTAATTATAAATAATGTTAGGACAGAGGAAGACTTTTGTTCAATTAATTTTAAAAAAGTTGTGAATAAAGTTAGTGATAAGTTTTTGAGTTTCTCTATTGACCCTGTAGTTCTTCTGAGTGGTTTTAATTTAAGGTGAGTTTTATCCTTTTTAATGAAGTGTATAAATTTATTTAATTAATAATGAAAATTTCTCAAATTAATTTCTCTCACTTAACTTTTTTTGAATTAAAACTGGGACTAACTATCGAATTTTATTAAAATCAAATAGATAGTGTTAAATTTATAAAGATTTACAAAAAAAAAAATAAAATAATTCACTCCATTTCATACCAACAGAATATTTTAGTTTGTCTTTAATATTTCTTTTTAATTGTTAAGACCTGTACAGTCGTTTTTAAATCGAAAAAATATATATAGTCGTTGTTAAACTAAAAAATCAATTTTTGAAAAAAAAAAAAAAATAATAAATATTTAAAAATGTTAAAATAATTATTTTGTGGTATTTTATCTGTTTGATAAGTTGTTGTAAATATATTTTATACTTTGCACTTAAACTTATCAAAACTAACTTACTTATAAATAATTGGGTATTAACATTTCAGTCACTGTTTTTCACTAATTAATATTGAGTATCTTACTTAATGTTTGTCATTCATCTCCTACTAGGCAAATTATTAAAATAAAAAGCATAAACGACTTAAATAATGATATTGCAAAAATTTATTTAATTTTATAAAAAATAAAAATATACATATGCAGTTATATAAATCAGAAATACATATTTTATATTTCTAATATATTTATGTATTTATCATATGGGAATGTCAAGGGTTAAAAGTGGACACATTATCAAAATGATTAATCATTTATTGGAATTTAAAAATTAGCGACAAAGAGAGCAGATAACATACTTTTAAATCTTAAATATTGGTTATCTGGTCACAGATATCTTATTTTTCTGATTTGAAATAAACACATTTGTTTATCTTATTCAGAAACAATAATTATAATTTAATTTAAATTAATTTTCAGTGAGTCTTCTCAGCAACTAGCCAAACGTCTCGCTCCAACTTACGTACGATTGGCTGGACCCTCAACGAAATTTGTTAAATACATCGACAACGAATATGGAACTGCTGAAAACAATGACACCTCCAAAATTATGGTTACTCCTTCCATGTGGTTCGGTGTTAATGAATGGTTATACCAGGCCAACATAACGCCTGTATTTGGCATCAATGATTTGGAAACAGACATGGGAGAATGGAATCCCCAATCCACTTTGCCCCTTTTAGAACTTTCTGACAAGTTCAACGTCAGTTGCTATTGGCAATTAGGTTTCGGTAAGAATTTATTTTCAATTCAGCAATAAATACCAATAAACAGCAACTTTCATGCACCCAAACGAAAAACACCTTGGAGAAATAATGTTGAAAAATCGTTAATGTATGCATTTCAGTCGATTTTCTAGGTAATATTTCAGGATTCATTCAGCATATTAATACTCAGTATAGTTGCCTCGGAAATTTATCCCTGAAACAAAGCAATAGCCTCGTATCGAATTTAAAGCGCAGCCCATAAATTTCCCGGCAAGAATAATAGGGAGAACTATTTAACTGTCTGCATCAATAATGAAATGAGATTTATTGGGTGGGAGGTGTTTCTTTCAAATGATTTCCTATTCCTGCCTTTCCGGCACACGTGTATTTTATGGGGCAAATAAAACTAACTTTTTAGTTTTTGAAATATGCACATTTAATTTAATAAGCTGTCCTAAATTTTCTTTATAGATTGTTCCAACAAAAATGAAACCCAATACAAAGAAGACTTGACAAAATTACGAAATGTTTTGAACACATTTCCTGATAAAGCAAAAACGTGGAAAATTGTTGCCAGTGATTTCAGTAAATGTCATTCACTCGAATATTTGGAAAACGTGCGGAAAGTCATTCAGGAAATTGAAAACCGTGCTGATGTCGTGGTTCTTGAACCGTAAGTATAAATTATTTAGTTCACAATACCAAAACTAAAGCTTTCCCCTCTTTTAGAAATGATAAAACCGGACTATATGTTAAGAAAGATTTACTGCCTAAACTAATTCATTCGACAAACAGTAATTTGCTGATGTGGAAAACAATTCAAAAAGATTCCAAACCTGTCAGCTTTTCTTCAGCTATTAGTTGGTGTCAGCAACTGGGAGATGCTGCCAAACTTGGTTATGACGTGATTTTGAGACAACCCAGATATAACGAATTGTTTTCTATTACACCTGTACGTCTTTAATATAAGTTTTTACTGTCTCATTAATATTTTTACTAATTGCAGGTTTATTGGGTTAGTATTTTATACAAAACCCTGATGGGCAGAGTGGTGTTGGATACCAGGAAACCATTCTCTTCCTCAAAATCTTACGTATATGCTCAGTGTTCCAAAAAACAAAACGATTTCTTAAGAAGAGGAGCAGTTACCATAATGATTGTAAATAATGAAACAGAATCGTATACTACCAGCTTTAGACTTGGCAATCCATACATTAAATCGGTGGAAATACAAACTTACATATTGACCTCCACTAGTGAAGATTCGATGTAAGTATCTTAATATACTCTGAGTGTAACAAAAAACACAAGTACTTGTTTCAGTGACATATTTTTGAATGGTGTTAAACTGGAAGAAGACTTCCTTAAAGATGAAAAACTAACATTCCCATCTAAACATCGCAGAGCAAATGCTTTAAAACCGATTTCTTTGGAGGTACCATCAAAATCCATCGGATTTTTCGTTTTACCGAGTGCCAGGGCATCAGCCTGCATACAATACGAAGGTGTCGAGGATCAACTGATAAAAGAAATCGACGAAGATCAGCAAATATCTTTATCCCGAGAGATTGTTGAAGCCGTAGAACCTCGTGGCATGTTCAACTCCCTCAAGGAAATTCAAGAGATGTTGGAAAAAGAATTGCAGTCTGACGAAACGTATTATAAAAGTAACAGACAAAATAAAGTGGACTTTAATATACTGAAATCCAGATTGCTGAAGCCTCTTAATCACAAATTAACTGAGAACAATTTCGGTACTAATAATCTGATATTGGATAAGTTAAGGAAACCAAAACAATCAGAGATTGATTCAAGATTAGATAAGTTACTGGAAGAAGTAAACTCACTTAAACAATCATTAGGAAACGATGTGCCTGTGTTCAAACTAAAACCAAAATTACATAACTTAAGTAGTTCAGAAATGTCCAGGGTTATGAAAAATAGGGCAAGACTTATGGCAGCCAGGAAGAATATCGTGTTCACCAGCAAAGAATTGGATGAATTAGTTTCTAGAGGTCAAAAGAAACACTCCAGGATGTATAGAAGCGTTGCTGATCAATGGGAAGATTTAAAATGGAAGCTGGAAGAGAAACGGGACGAATTTTTAAGTAAAACAAACGATTTAAAAGCAAAATGGGAACAAAACAAGAACGTGATGTTAAAGAAAGACTTTAATTCAAAGTTTGAGAGTTTTAAAAACAAATACAACAAAAAGCCATCTATACCTAGTCTAAGTAATCTCAGATCGAAACTTCAGGCTCCTCTTAGATTTAGAAGAACTGTAGATGTAGAACCATGGAATAGTTGGAAAGATAAGTTGCAGCAGAAGAAAAATGAGTTCCTAGGAAGTTTAAACATTAATGATTTAGTATCAAACTTTGACAGACAGAGAGAACAAGTTCAGGCCAAACTCGACATGGAGAAAGTTCAATCTAAGTTCGAGGATGCCAAAAACAAGATATTAGGAGCGATGAATTTAAATGATTTAAAATCCAGAATTCAGGATGCACATGACAAATTTCTCCAAAGTTTCGATATCGGTGATGTGCAATCCAAACTTGAAGAAGCAAAAAACAATCTTTTAAGAAGTTCAAATTTGGACGATATTAAGGAAAGATTTAATGACGTAATTTCAAAGTGGGACGAACAAAAAAATGCTTTGTATAACAGAAGGTCAAAAAGATCGGCGACAAAATTAGGTTCAATACGATCTAAGTTGGCACATAAAAGGCAAATAAGTGCCTTATTAAAAAGTCGTATGAAAGAAATGAATAAAAAGGGGAACCTTCGGAGAAATAGGAGGGATATCAACATGAATTTGTTGAATTTAAAATCGAGGACTGATAGTACGGGACTACCGACTACACCTAAACATCTTTCAAATTTGCCGTCTTTTAAAAAACCATTAGATTTAAGTGAAAGAAGTAGTGAAGAGTTTATGTCAAGTTCAGATGAAATTAACCTCGACTCTGGTGAGTCAAAACCGCCGACACCTAAAAAGAAAATAGACATTTTCAACTTGCCTAGACTTAAACCGATGCACCTTCCAGTGAGCCCCAAGTCACGAATAAACCATGAGAAGGAGCAACACCCGTGCGAAGAGGAAATATTTGGAAAAGGAATTATTTCTGGTTCTCCCGATGAGCAATGGGCCCATTTTAAAAAGTTAGACGACTGCTTCCACATGTTCAATGAGAAAAAATCTGTGAGTGTATACTGTATAGTTACTTGTGCATAAGTTCCATTTTTTTTGTTTCAGAGCGATGGCTTCACAAAAAAACTGTCGGATTATCTTAAAGATCCTGTGGCAACGCAAAAGAGTGATGAAATAGACTTGTCCCTGGATGACGGTATGGATTTTGATTTTAAAAGGAAAAGGAGGGATGCCGAAGTAACACACGGTGTAAGTTTATACTGGGTATAGTTAATTGTGCATAAGTTCCATTTTTTTGTTTCAGGGCAAAGGCTTCACAAAAAAACTGTCGGATAATCTTAAAGATCATGTTGAAGTGCAAGAGAGTGATGAATTAGAGTTGTCCCTGTCCCTGGATGATGACGATATGGATTTTGATTTGGAGAGGAAAAGGAGGGATGCCGAAGTAACACACGATGATGTGGAAAAATATAAAAAGATGTTGCATAAGAAAATCGCAGACTTAGAAAAAGTTATCAAGCAAGATCGCAAAAAAATTGTTGAGGACAAGCTTAGAATGCAAAAGGAGCGTGTAAAAGCATTAAAAGATAAAAGTCTTAAAAAAGTGCAACCAGAAAATATAGTCACTAGCGAAATTTCTACAAATGCAACAAGTGATGAGTCTAAAATAAATAAATTAAATATTCTCAAAGAAAAACTGAGGCAAGCGAAAGTCGAATCTGCCAAAAATACGGACGCACTCAAAAAGAAACGCAAAGAAGAACTTGACAAGATCGTGACACAGCTCAATAAGAGCAAAGGAATAGTCAGTAGACTAAGTGCAGCTGCATTAGATATTGGGCAATCGAGTAAACCTGTTGAGAAACCAAATATTTTAGGGGATATTGAAGACAAACGAAAACAACTATTAATAAAATCTGAAATGAAGGAAATAGAAATGCTTAAGAAAAGATTGGAGAGGCGAAAGAAAATTCTTGATAGACTTATAAATGAAGGAGTATATAATGAAAAAAATGTTGAAGAAAGTACTTCCACACCACCTAGTTTACTAAATGATGTTATAGATAAAAAAGTGGAACCCGAAAAAATAGAGGAGCATAATAATGTTGACATTTTCCATCAAAATATGTTCAAAATTAAAACAGAACCGAAATTGGCCAAAGAAGAACCCACAAAATTTGCAACACATAATAATAAAAGTAACATCATACATTTCGTAGATGGTAATGGAAATTCTACAGAAAAATCCTTAGAAGGGACATTGGGTTTACCATTAGAATTAGGGGAGTCTGGCAAAACAGAAAAATCTAACGATTCAACAATAGAAAACGTAACTGAAAATGAATTAATTGAAGAAATGAATACTCAAAAACCAGGAACGACTTCTCAGAACACTGTTGATGATACCCTAAGTGCCCCTGAACATATACAAGTCACAGATAAAATTACTGAAGTAACAGACAAATCTGTTATCGAATCCCAATTAAATTCTTCCCCAAGAAATGTAAATACTGATGAAACGTTAAATATAAAGAAAGAGGAAAACCTTAATGGTAATCAAGAAGGAATGAATTTGTCTGAAAATGAAATAGACGATACTCTAAGTGCTCCTCCAACTGATGTCTTTGATGGTGTACATGTTACAGAAAATATTCCAAAATTGGAGGGCAATGATCAATCAAAATCAAATTCAGAACATTCAAGTAATGACGCAAAAATTTATTTTGTAGATTCTGAGGAACAACTGCAATCCACAAAGAAAGATCTTATAATTGATGACTCCATCCACAACAAGCTTCAAGAAAACAATCCACAAATTCAAACTAAAGAATCTGATAAGATAGAACAAACAACTGTATCGCATGATATAACTGAATCTTCTACTGAACCTAATTTGGGATCTACCGTTGATGATAATAAACATGAAACTACCTTACAGTTAGTTAATAATGGTCAATTCACTGAAGATAAAATAAAGATTAAAACTCATACAAAAAACAGAAGCTTAGTTAATCAACTAGAAGAACTTGAAAGAAAACTGGAAGAAAAAATGGCACAAACAGTAAAAGAAAATGTTGACAAATCAAACAACGAAACTGAATCTTCAAAAACACACGTGTCGCAAGCGGAGAGCAACATTGTTAAAATGTTAGTAGATAATTTAGAAGCAACTGATGAAACTCAAGAAACTAAAGCTACGGAAGTGGTATCAACGACCGAAAATCAATTACAAACCGTTCAAGAGGAAGGCCAAGAGAAAACGACCGTTCCAAATACTGTTGAGGTCGCTTCTCATTTAGATCCACTTCAGACCTTAGCCGAAGGAATGCTTGAGGCAGCAACCGACAATGTGCAAGAAGGTTCTCAATCAAGTACCACTGAAAGTCTGGACGACATTAAACCCGAAAAAAGAAAAAGATCCGTTTCGGCGTTTGGTAAAACGTTTGGGGATTACCAACCAAGAACCGTAAACTTGAGAAAATGGAAACCTGAAGATATACTTTCCTTGAAGAGGGTCAGCATGGTGTCGAGAAACGGCTTTAGACCTAGTGGGGATAACAATATTTACAGATCATTTTTGGATACCAAGATGGGTAATACACATTTTAAAAACAAACGCAGCACAGATATTGATTTGATGTCGGTGGAAAAAGATGTGGACAGTGCTATGAACGACATAGATGCTGATTATCAGTTTAACAACCGGATTGCACAACATTCTAGTGCTGAAAGCAACGATGATATTTTTAAGATGGAGGAAAGGAAGGCTCATTATGGGGACAGTTACGATGGTGAAGATTTGAACGGCATTACGAAGGAATCGGTCGTAGAATCAGAGACAATTATGGATGACAAGAAGGAGCCGCTTGTAAGCTACGACGATAAGATGACATTTGGATCGAAGCAGAAAAAACCTATTAAGCCCCAATCTTATGATTACATCCAGAAGATATTGCCCAGAGATGAACAACATGCTATTACTAAGTTGTTTAGTAATTTAAATGGATTGCTGCAGAGCATTGGGAAGAAATTTGAAACCTCTTTCAAGAGTATATTTTTGTAAATTATTCTTTGTGTTTAGGATAAGTTAAACATTTTTGTATAGTTGTGTATAATAAATAATAAAAAATAATATCAGTTGGTTTTCTTTTAATTTTAATCCCCAATGAAGGATTTATAACAGTAAAGGTAAGTAGAGAAATAAAGCAACAGTTAAACTGTAATATTTTATTTTAGTCCGTTTCATGTTTTCACAATAACTTGCGGGTGGATGTAAACTAACAACAATCAAGTCAATCGACTAAGATTTTTTAATATCATCATCATTAATATTAATATTATTTATAACAATGTGAACAGCCCTTAACTATCTATTTTATAGGTACTGGAGGCAACTACAACGTGTTTCATCTGTCTCAATTTTTTTTTATTGAAACGCCAACTGCGAAAAGAAGCCAACTTCGATTATTTTCTGGTAGCTGTCTCTCGTAGTCGCACATTCAGTTTGTTTTCTGTTTAATAAGTGTATAAATACAAAATTGCTACATTACTAGGTCTTCAAAATTACTTCGTGGCGTTAATACCTGTCATTTGGGTTTTATTTTTTCTTTTGTACAGATTGTATTTCAATCGCCGTTGTAGAAACGCCACGAACAAGATTCAAAACAATCAATAAAAACTAAAACAATACATATCGAATCAACAATGTATCTACATTACAATTTATATACTCATGGCAGTGACTGCACACATATTTCGCAACCTAACAAGTAACAAGAACTTTGCAAAATATCATCAGCGTTCGTATTCTAAACAGAAATTTCTCCGTAACTTGATATAGTCGTAACATAAATTTTGGTCGTCCATTAAGAAACCAGTAATTAACTTTAAGTCTCAAAATAGTGTACGGTCACTCTTAATAACAATACAACATTGATCATAACATTTTCAGTTTTTTATTCTTGCAATAAAATATCACTAGCTTTTTAAATGTCACTGAAGCTGAAGCTCTGCGAATTCAGAACAAACCACTCACAAATAATGATAATTCTAAAGGATTTTGGCTTATGATGAACACTAACATGTTTTCGTGGTGGTTTATTTCGAGTTCGTCACATCCCACAAGAAGTCCGAGAAACTACGCAGAAAACAAATCAATTTGACGCCATAATTTTATAGACTTACTTGTGATAACCACGAAAAAATCATTGTGTAACCGCTTAGCCAGTTTGTGTTCAATTTCAATGGTAATTTCCCCGATTCTTGTGGAATTTCAAGTAATTAAGTAAGAAATTACAGATTGTTTCTAGTATGTTTAAGTGTCGTTGTCTCTAGAATTTAGATATTCAATGTGTGTTGTGTTTACCTATTCGGCGTTATAGATCGAGCTCGCGAACATCCAGCTCCAACAAATTTGAATTACACGTTAGTTTCCAATTCATCAAAGTCGGTTGTTCAGGTTGATTATAAGGTCGTCAATTAAAAAAGAATGAAATACATTTATATCACTTCATACTAAGTCATTCTTCTAAACATTGCTTATTGTTATACTTTCCCCGGCTCCGTTACAAGACCGTCAAAAAATGACGTTCCAACAAAGGAGCCGGCAAAGTTTTGTTTGATTAATAACAACAGATAAAGTAGGAACGATAATTTGGGCAAGATTCCTACACATTTTCCAAAAAACACCAAGATCGTAATAACTATAGATACACAGCGGAATAGCTACGAGGAAGCTTATATTGCTTCAAGTAATAGATACAATTACGTATGCGTACACAGTTAAGTTATTAGGAGTTAAGGCCCAAATCAATAAATTAAACCTTGTTAACCGGGTTAACAACTTCTAAATAAGTAATCATTATCCTACTAAATGATTTGCATTGATCTGCATTTGCGTTCAAATATCACTAATAAGTAATATTTTGTTTGTACATATAATAAGTGACAAAACCCTCACGTTAAAACATTACTACAAGCGCAATGCGTGGCACGACTTAGTGGTTCAGCTTATAGTACAGGTTGGCTGTGAGGTTTCGTGTTTTTTCACGTTGATTTCACCCAAATTCCAAATAAAAAAATGCGTTTTGCCAAAGAGACACAGTTTTTTTAGTTAAACAACGACACCTATGTTAGTAAATTACATTGATACAGTCTAAGATACACTACTTTACCTAAGATAAGATAGACATAGATGCTATTCTACTAGTAAAGAGATATAATGATGATATACATATATTGAAGTAATTGACACATAGACAGAGGATAGAGGGGGAGGGGGTTAAAAGAAGTGATACGTTAAGTTATATTGTTTAACTTTAGATTGTTTTCTCTTTGGATATTTGTTGGGTACAACGACGAAAACTATTTTTTACAGACCTACGCATATCCTTAATTACTTTTTTTTTTTGGTAACGATCAACTTTTTTTTTTGTTGACAATTGTAGGAGGTTAGTGTACAATAGTCAAATTTTTGTGAGAGTTTTTTTTATAACATGGAATATGGTGGTTGTCATTTTCACTTCGTTGTAGCAGCAAATACCCAAAATCGTCCTCAAAAATGGATACAAATAATACTTTATAATATATTATTGTCTTTACTTTTACATTGATGAGATGATGCGTGAACAATTTGATAAGCATGCTGTAATTTTCTCCACAGTTAAACAGTATAACCGACAGCTGAAATTAATATAAAGTGCCTAGGACAGGAAAGCGGTGCATATTCTAAACTAAAACAAATACATAATTAAGTGTTCTGTTCAATTTAATCCTAGTGATAACACTAGTTGTATTAAAAATAACCGGATTTAATAAAAAATAAGAGTATCTTTGTTACAATGGTGTTAATTTGGTCAAAATTATTTCGGAGAGATAAGAGAGAGCGCGAGAGAAAGAGATCCACGTACAAAAAGCAAAACGTCTGTCTCAACATCATCGATACAGCAGTTTTGCCCAAAACAACTGACAAAGAGTAATTTCAATAAACACCAAACAAGAATCCAATGACATGCGACACCGAAACCAAAATAAACAACGCCTTCGTCTTGGAAAAGTCAAGTGGTGACGACTCGAAGACGACCAGTCGGTTGTACAAGCATTGAGTACACGGTAACGTAATTTTCACATCCATTAAGCTCTAGATTTAGTAAGGCACCGAGATTATTGGAACAAACAAGAAAATCTGATTTAGCTTGTGGAAAATATCACAGGAGCCGTACGACGGCGACGACTTAAAACTTGATGTGATTTCTTGTCTAATTTTTATATTTGTCGGGAGTTTAATCAACATGAAGCGGTGGCCAAATTACAGTTATTTATCTCCGTTCATCATCAAGCATTAATTGTTTGTTCCGACAATTTAGGTGTGACATCAAAGGCAGTTTTGGGAATTTGGATGACGAATCACGATGTGCAAAAGTGGAGGTAAAGTGTGTACGAGAAAAGTCAAAAGTGTTCTGAAAAAGGATAAGCTTCGAATTTTTTGTTTGTTTAAATGTTTGTTAATTTTTTCATTGTATTTTAAAAAGTCTACATGCGTCTTTAGAAAATGATCGTAACAAAAATTTTATTCACTTTTTTGGTTTACACTTATATCTGACGTTACAAAAAAATAGGTTTAAACTATGTTTTCTATCTACAAAACCTGTTAACAATTGTTTTTTTTTAACATCTCTACAAAATTATTATGACAATAATATTTCGGTATATCAGGTCATCATAATAGTTTTGTCTTGTTATCGAGTTGTTTATCGCAGTCTCTTTTTTGTTAATGGCTATATCTGCGTGTCGCGTCATATGAATAATTTTGAATAGAACAACATAACTTACACAAAAACACATTTATCATTTCCTCTATTTAGTAAAAAACTACAATGTATCTTTCTTAAAATTATCTACATCAAAAACAATGGATAAACTTGGCAATTTTTAATACTAAGTAACCTTAAGGCTGTCGATCTGCGTCTAAAAAAACGATAAAATAATTTTAAAAAAGATATCACTACTGAAAATACTTTGGATCACAGGTGAACTCACTACTTCCAAACCGGGAACGAAATAACTGAACCGAACCGTGTCAAAACTAGGTGTCAAAAATGTTTGGGTGTTAATAATGTGTTTGCTACGATGTTGTGGTTGACGCTCCGCAGAGGAAGCCCTGTGGAACTCCTCCTATTCATTGCATTACGCATTTACTCTCTAACTGAGACTTGAGCTCGATTACTTGTGTTTCTATTGTGTTCTTCAGTTCTGAAATTAACATAGAAAACATTTATTTATAAACATTTATACACAAAAAAAATTATTAATAAATTTTTGTATATCTGAACAAAGTTAAAGTACTACAAGCTAAAGGGATGGTTGAGTAAAATGAAAATGGTGCAGTGTAATATTAAATGTGTCCAAGAAAAATGCCAACACAACACAAACAAAACGAAAAGACTTACCTTCACTGGGAGTGAACGAAATTCAAGTAAAATAAAACTAAAAAATCAAAATAAAACAAATCAAACATAATTTATTGATAAAACGTCTACAAATAAACAGTTCTAAGTTACAATAGTCAACATCAAGAAAGTACAAAACAAAAATAACGGTATCAATTTTCCGTAACATAAATCCACAACTACACTAGAAGATTTTCGCATTTAAATGCCTGAAATGAACTTCCAGAACTTTTCTAATGATCCTCCTCGTTAAAAGAGTTCAACTTTAAATGACATCCCGGGTAATGGAAACTAAGATGTTAAAAAAAAAACGTGCTTCTAATGTAGTTGATCAATTTGTAAAGTTGAAGGGGGAGACAGCGAAGGAAAAGAGAGAGAACATTTATCGGTCAATTTTGGCAAACGACAAATGTGAAATTTCCACGACCCCGCTCCGTAAAGGCACAGATTTACGCAGTTCGTATTAACGAGTATTTGGAAACTGTTCAAAATATTATTGTTGGTTTGTACTTTGGTTGTACAAAATGGTTTGTCGATGAATGTTGACTTAGTACAAGTGCGAATTACCAACTACAGCTAGATAAACGATCGTCGGTTATATACCAAACAAAAATGTCTACAGATGATTGTGTGTTTTACCCTGCGAAACAATTTGATCCATTGCTTATTCTAAATGCTTTTTTGTAGGTTTTGTTTAGCATATAAGCGTGGCATTTGTGTGTTAAGTGCTTATACCTAGATAACATTAAAAAATTGAGTAAAAACATTTATACCATTTAAGTAAACTACACTCTACATAATAATTTAAACGACTTTTTAATTGAGGTAATTAATTCAACTGCAAAGACATCGAAAATACATTTAAACTTGCGAGAGATTTAAAACTTCGAAGAATCTAAAATTCAAGGCGATTCAGCTTGGTTTGGATCGTCCTTTAATTACGGCATAATCCAAACAAAGACAAATCCTCCAGCGTCAACTACACCTAAGATAAATCGTATTTAGAATAGGTCATTATTGTTGTGTGTTCATTCCAGTCGTTGTACATGAATAGCGGGGGTTTGTTCTCTAAGTGAATATATGTCATAATCGGCCGCCTAGTCTACATGATCGAGCACCGCTTGCTCATCTGTCTAAAAGCCTGAATGCACTCACTTGTGAACTCGTCCTCGTCCGCCTCTTCCGCCTCGCGGGCCAGTTCCTCGGGCGTTTTCTTCTTCCGCATCAGGGGGTTGGGTTCCTCCTCCATCGGCGGTTGCGGCTCCTCTTTTTTCTTTATATTGTACTGGAAACAAGCGACATACCGTCAGTGTCCGCAGCGAGACGCATTGATTTTTACGTTCATTAATTAAGCGGTGAATAATGGGTCGGGTGCGAAAATTTTCGTTTAATTTAATTTTAGGGCTAATGAAAAAATGCCGGGCGTATTTTGAATTTTATTATTTGGCTCTTGGTTTATTATTTTTGACGCGGATTTTTAATTAAATAATCTGCATCGGAACAATGAGCTCTTTGTAATTATTCCATAGTATGTTGTAAATATGATACATTTTCATAGTTCCGTTTTAATTGTAATAACTTCGATTCTAGTCGGATATTAAATTATTATATCGCATCACAAATAAATTATGATACGAATAAACTGATTTATTTGTGACATTAAAGCTGTATATAATTTGTAAGTGGTATTATGAACGATGATTCATTTTGATTTTGTTAATAAACAGTATTAAATTATTATTAATAAATTTATCAAATATTTTAATTCTAAATTGAACATCATTATTGTCATTTAAAATAATTATACAATACATTGGGTGTCCTTTGAAGTAGATTATTTGAATTTAACAGACTTAAAAATATTTTTAAATTATTTTATTTTAAATTTATCTAATAGAGAAACAGAATTCCATTTCAAGTAAAATTTTTTTAATTTTAATTTGGTTCATTATGTTTGTCTGTTGTTTAGCACAGTAAAATACCTCAATAACTTTAATTAACTTTGTTTTATTGTCTTCCCAAGGTGATACTAGTTTTATTACTGGTTTAAAAGTTCTGTTGTTGATGTAATTGTGATTAGTTTATGCAGAAGTTTACACTGTCATTTTATTAAAAGAACGATTCAAAAGATTCATAATGTATCATTTAAATTAAAATATTGAGTGATCATTCAAGTGCACAATTAAAAGTTTCGAAGCAAGCCTTTAAAATAACTTTGAACTTTACTTCGTTTCAATTTTCCACCAATTCAGGATTAAAATTTAAATGTCAAACGTCTGCAAAGGAATCGTGCCGGCGATGGGGGCGTAAAGTTTGCATGCCATCACGAGATAAAATTTCGTTTTACAAAAATAGATACATAATACGGAGACTATTATTACGTTCAAGGATATTTCGAAAACGAAGTTTACGTGTTTCGTAACTGAGAATTTACATAATAAAATTCAAAATACTGAAATTTTAATTGGTAAACCTCATTACTGTTACCATCGTTGAATGCGACGTTGAATAATTCAACAATTCGTGGAAACGTACCTGCGGGAGGAACCATGCATTTCGATTTTGAGCAATTTAATCAGTTAAAAGCAACACAATCCAGATATTGTTCATTTCTGGAGGGATCGTATTAGTCCTGTTAGGCAATCAATATTATGGGCAAATAATATCCATGCATGTGTCTGTTTACAGAGGTCTACTGGGACGCTTGAGTCAATTAGAACGATTTGCAACCAGTTTGGTTTTAGTCGTTTAAACATTACTTTAGCTGATTACCATGATGTAAGCTAATAATTTTGAAGTTAAGTTGCAAATATTTATTATCACATTCAACATTTAAGTGATTATAATAAATGGTAGTTTTTAGAAGTAAATTTATTATTTTGACGTGCGCCTAAATATTAAAATGTGTGACACATCCCCGCATAAAGAATGATAAAATAATTTTACAACCGTGAAAGCTGCTGTTTTTGTCGGCAAAACTTCGAGGCGTTACTAATATGAAAAATGTCACTTTTTATTGTATTTGCCGTAACACAAAACCTTTTTAGCTTTTCCATTCGTCCCTCCAGGGAACACGAATCGATCTTTTTCTGGTTATCCGAAAAAAACTTATTTAATTCAAACAGAGCATCTTGTATTGAACATAATAAAAAATTGTCTTTGATGTCAACCCAAAATACATTATTTTATTATTTTGTTGTCAGATAATAAATTATTGACAAATTAAACATGCTCAATAAAAAAACAAAGAATTTGTCTATTTTGTACACCATTTAATAATATATTAGCAAAAAATATCTTTATTGTTAGCTGAACGTAAATTATTATATTCGCATTATTATTAAAAATTATTTAAAATGAGTAACTTGTTAAAAAAATAAAAGTAAATTAATAATAAATTAAACATTGTTAAAGACAAAGAACTTGTGTATTTTGTACACCATTTAATAATTTATTTGCAAAAAAAATACTTTTGTTGTCAGCTTGAAATAAATTATTATATTCGTATTTTTATTAAGAATCAATTAAAATGAGTAATTTATTAATAAAATTGAAGTAAATTTATTAATAAAATTAAAGTAAAGACAAATTAAACATTTTTCATTAATAAAAAAGTATGTTGTCAGTAGAAGTAAATTATTATATTTCTATTTTTATTAAGAATTTATTAACATGAGTATTCTATTAATAAAATAAAAGTAATGACAAATTAAACATTACTAAAAAATAAAGAATTTTGTGTGTTTTGTACACAATTTAGTAATTTATTAGGAAGAAAAAAGATACTTTTGTTCTTAGCTGGAAGTAAATTATTATATTCATATTTTTATTAAGAATTGATTAATATGAGTAATTTATTAATAAAAAAAGTAAATTAATGACAAATTCATTAAAAAACAACAAATCTGTGTTTTTTATACACTATTTAATAATTTATTACCAGGAAAAAAGTACTTTTATTGTCAGCTGGAAGTAAATTATTATATTTCTATTTTTATTAAGAATTAATTAAAATGAATAATGTATTAACAAAAATAAAAGTAAACTAATGACTAAAAAATAAAGAATTTTGTGTGTTTTGTATACAATTTAATAATTTATTAGCAAGAAAAAAAAATACTTTTGTTCTTAGCTGGAAGTAAATTATTATATTCATATTTTTATCAAGAATTGACTAAAATGAGTAATGTATTAATACAATAAAAGTAAATTAATGACAAATTCATTAAAAAACAACAAATCTTTGTTTTTTATACACTATTTAATAATTTATTACCAGGAAAAAAGTACTTTTATTGTCAGCTGGAAGTAAATTATTATATTCCTATTTTTATTAAGAATTAATTAAAATGAGTAATGTATTAACAAAAATAAAAGTAAACTAATGACAAATTAAACATTACTAAAAAATAAAGAATTTTGTGTGTTTTGTACACAATTTAATAATTTATTAGCAAGAAAAAAAAAAAATACTTTTGTTCTTAGCTGGAAGTAAATTATTATATTTCTATTTTTATTAAGAATTAATTAAAATGAGTAATGTATTAACAAAAATAAAAGTAAACTAATGACAAATTAAACATTACTAAAAAATAAAAAATTTTGTGTGTTTTGTACACAATTTAATAATTTATTAGCATGAAAAAAAATACTTTTGTTCTTAGCTGGAAGTAAATTATTATATTTCTATTTTTATTAAGAATTAATTAAAATGAGTAAGTAATGTATTAACAAAAATAAAAGTAAACTTATGACAAATTAAACATTACTAAAAAATAAAGAATTTTGTGTGTTTTGTACACAATTTAATAATTTATTAGCAAGAAAAAAAATACTTTTGTTCTTAGCTGAAAGTAAATTATTATATTCACATTTTTATTAAGAATTAATTAATGAGTAATGTATTAAAAAAATAAAAGTAAACTAATGACAAATTAACAATCAAAAACAAAGAATATATATATATATATATATATATATATATATATATATATATATATATATATATATATACATATATATATATACTATTTAATAATTTATTTAAATGTATAAAAAGTATTCAGATAAAATTATTTTTCCATTTTTATCCAAATAAAAATTAACAAATATCTTTTATTAAATATAAAAAATGTGTATTTTGTTATAATAAATAAAATTCACATTTTTTGATGTATTCACTTATTATAAGATATAATTAAATTTAATTTTACTAAATTAACTTACAAATCTATTAATCTAAATAGATGTATAGATTTTAAATATAAGTAACAATAATTAAATTGATCTTATTAGTCTAAAGAAATAAAAATGAATATAACTATATTAATATATGTAGATATTTCAAGTAAAATTATACATTTATTTGTTTGATTTAATTTTAATAAAAAATATGTATTGGAAATAATAATTTAATATAACAATAATAATAATCTTATTTAAATTAATGACAATAATCTTATTTAAATTAACTAATCTAACCTACAACTCCTATATTAAATATAGCTTAATATTTAATTAAAATAGATACATATCTGGATTTCATCATTTACATAAACAACAATAAATAATTCAAAATAAGTATTAGTTTTAATTTCTATGATAATATGCCTTGACAATAATACTACATAAATTACCTATTGTATTGTAATTACATCGAATCCTGGGCAATAACTTCGATCACGTCCAGCGGCATCCCTCCCAGCTGGACGCTGACTACCCTCAAAGGGAGTCAACCTGACTCCGTTAGGGAGTCGCTATAAAGTAACGGACTCCCTACTAGAGTCAATTTGACCCCGATTAAGACTCGACGACCGGCTCTCCGCTGTCTTGTGCGTCCCGTCCGTGACTGGAGCCGTCCTGTACGTGACGGGGCTCTGCAGGACGATTGAAATAAAAAAAAACTGCGGATGTTGCAAATGCGTTCGCCGCTTTTGTCACGTACCAGACAAAACATGTCCCCGTTTATAAAGATATAATTGGACGCAAGCCATAAACTATCTTACTACATTAACTGTCACTCGTCCTAACTACAATGATTTTATTATTAAGAATACATAATATGTTATCAGCCCACATGTTTTGGAATATTTAATAGTGGATTAAAATTTTATTATCCCTGAAAACTGACCACTTACGCATTAAAACAAAAATATTTATTAATCACCGTAAAAGTCCGCACATGTAAATCCGGCTTCCTGAATATTTATTAACAGCTTTCGGATAAGCACTCCAATTACGCTTTACAGCTAAAAACAAATTACGCTTAATGTTCATTTTATATGCTCGTTTCGCCCGACCTGTCATAAATTTTTACGATATTTTTACTACTTGGTGTACATTAACTTCAATTTTCATCTCGTAAATATAATCAGGCATCCCTACAAAATACGGCGGATGCCCTTTCATTGAAACTCCATACCACTGAAGTTTATTTTTGATCGTTTCTATCGGATTTTAAAAATTCTTAAATTTAAATAACCAATAACCATTTGGTATAGTTACATGAAATGTTCAAAAGTTCTAAATGGCTAATTCTTCTTTTGTATGTAATAGATTAGGTTATTATACTATAAATGTTTTTTTATATATTTATGTATCTATACATTTTGGTATTTTTTAATAAAAATGAAATAAGTTTTGTATTTATAAAAAACTTCCTTTATGATCAGATTCCTTAAAAGCTTCAATCCCTTTTAAACATTTTTTAGATAAAAGAAACACCAACCCTGATATTTTGCTGCTTAATTACAAAAACTGTTGATAGTTCTGATGAATAAGAAATTATTAATTCATCTTTCCCCTAATTAATTTGTTGGTGGTTAATGGTTCTTTTTAATTTTCTTGAAAAAACTGAAGGTTATTTATCAACTTTGAATTTAAGGCAAATGGAAATAAATTTTGTAATTGTACAATTTTAAAATATTCCTTTATTGAAGCTGTTTACGACTAGCTGTATTTTTTAATTGCCTCAATGAAGTATCAACAATTATTAAATAAAAACACTATTTGACAATTCAATTTTTGCTTCACGATAATTACATGAAATGTTCGACAGTTCTAATGTCAACCAAAAACATTTTTTTTATTTTATTGTTGTTTAATTTACGCTAATTGTTAATTATCCTCATGTGGATAGTTGAAATTCTGAAATAAAGTTAATATACATTTTAAATTTATTATAATTATAATAATTTTGATTTAATGAACTGAAAATTTTTAAATATTATACTCCTAAAATTAATTAAGGGTACAATAAAGTTGTTTAAATATCAATTCAATGGAAAATATTGATTTATTTTGTTCTAAATTACAATAAAATGAAAAATATACAAAACATTAATAGTTAAAAATAATAATTATTATAAATATTTATTTAAAATTATTAAATTATTTTATAGCAATTCAAATTATGTTCTTATTAAAATAAATAGACACAAAAAGTTAACTTTTATTTAATAAAAATATTTGAATTTTTTTTAAATAAATAAGAAAAAAAGTAATGTGATATTACCATTACAAGACAATTACATGAAATATTCGACAGCCTAGAAAGCAGTAGGGTGAATTAATAAGGACGTAACACAAGTATAATTGAATAATTCTGAAAAAAGCTCCTCCGAATTTCAACCCTCTTCTTTCGGTTTTCGACCACTTAATTCGCCCTAATGGCTTATTATACTTGTGAAATTGACACAGAATTGTACCGTTAAATTTAGATTGGCTCTGCGGCGCATACTGTCCCCGTTTTGTTATTTTCGAAAGGAAACGAACATTTAAAGTTTTTTCATTTCCATTAAATTGCACGTTATTTTACATTTAAATTGCTTACCCCCATTCGTAAACCATGATTTTATCAATTACCTGCAACAAAAAAAAATACACAAATTAGCATAAGTAATTTTAATAAAATCTGCGAAAGTCGCAAGTGCAATAAACCGGGATTGAAGTCCGCACAAGAAATCGGACCGGAGACCGGGGGCGTACTCGAGGCGCCAATAAAGCTAATGCACGGGTAGTTCCTGTTTAATGTATCATGCAAAATCGTAAAGTTGACTAATTATGCCCCGGCCTCGGTCGACATGTGAGCAATTCGAAATGGAATTTGCATATTTATAAGGAGACGTGGGGGCGGTAGAACTTTAACCCCGGCACGGTGACGTGGCGGAAAACACGAGCCCCCTCTGTAAATATGGGGAACGAGGGCTCGTGTGGAAATTGGAACATTCCGAAAACATAATAGGGAAGTTTGCATATTAACGTCGGGATTTAAATAAAAAAATTGAGGCGCATCCGCCACAATTGTTGGCGCATTCGCCACATTTGCAACTGCGGTGTCGGGTCCCTTAAATTTTCGTGGCCGGAAACGTCGCGGTCCTTGATAAATAGTTGGTAATTGTTTTGATTAAGAGCGTCTCGAGAATTGTGATGCCGATTAAATTTCGTATTTGAATTGCTGATTTTTGGACGGTTCCACTCGAAAACCGTCAGACGGGTGCATCTGTTTTTGTCCCGGCCATTATGACTGATTGCGATAATTAAAATTATTAATTACCGTGCCGAAGTGGAATTTACATTAACACGGACCGTTTTTGCCGTTTTATTAATTGCAACCGTTGAATTCGTATTTTATTGTTCGCGTCGGTTCCTGTTTAATTTTAAGGACAATTAAAACGGCAGTAGGTATTGTGATTTCCATTTAATTTGAACGAGTGATTTTATTTACATTCCCCGCAGCGTTCGATAAATTACTTGGTTATAAATTAGACTACAAAGACAGACAATTTGTTTTAATCACAAACGTTGTTTATTTGTTGAAAAATAGTTGATTGTGTTAAGAAAATATTTGAAAGAATAATTACAATTACATGATTAAAGAGGAAGTAATTATTAACAGTCACTAAATTGACTTTACGATCCATTTAGACAGGAAAACTTAATAAAACCGCTTTTTATGTAGAATGTGCATTATAGTATGTAAATACTAACATAGCGTGTGTAAATATAGCGTGTTGGTTCCTACTTTATCGTACAATTGCATAAAGGCCTAATTAATAATTCAATACGAGCAAAAGACCTCAATTTGAAAAATAATCTTATACAATTAATTATAATTTGAGCTAAATATAAAAAAAGTTTTATTTAGAATTTATGTATGATTACGTTTGTCGCATATTTTAAATTTAAAAACTAATTAATAATAGTATTTAAAGCTCATTTAATAGCTAAAATTGAATTTAAATGTTTTAACAATTCCAGCTTTTTACTGCCACCAATATAAAGTAAATCCCAATATCCATTTTAAAACCTAACAACAATATAACACATAAAAGCAATAAATACATACAACTGTAATATTTTGTGGCAATGGATGAAAAATCGAGGATAATATAATCAATTTATATTACACATAAAACGTCAAAGCCAATTAATTAAACAGATGGTACTCATACATTTACAATAATAAAATATTACACTGCATAAATATAAAAAACCAACGTCACAATCGACTGAATGCTCTTTGAACATTTATTTTCTGAGGTAATTAATACCAAATGAAGTACAATTTATCATTGTTTAAATTTATAAATTAAATGAGCCTATAATAAATGTGTGATTCATAAATTCATAAATCATCAATTTTTCATATATTTATGTAGTTTTATATGATGCCAATTATTTTACATTACCTCTGAATAAAAAAGCAGTTGAAATTTTTGTATACTTTGAATAAGATCAATAATAATTATTATAATAAATGACTCAATAGTGTATTTCTAAAATAGGTATCTTCAGTATCTTACATACTAAAAGAAAGGAATAAGATAAAAAATAATATATAATGGACTAAATCATATGTTTTTAAATATAGACGTAGTTATATAGGTGGTCCTCATTATTAAGAAATATGTGGGTGTATAAATATTTAAATGAGCCTTTTGTTTAGTTGAAAAATCATTAATATTTAAATAATTATCAAATAACTTATAAATATAATAAATAAAATAATTTTATAAATGTTGTTAAAAATTTAAAAATAATAAATTAAATTAATCTTCAGTGTTATACATACTAAAATAAAGTGGCAAAAATAAATAATGATAATATATAATGACTTATAAATGTAATAAATCATATTTTTTTAAATATTGACATAGTTATAGACGGTTTTGATTATTATAAATATTGTGGATAAATATTTAAACGGGCATAAAATTTTTATTTGCTTTGAAAAAAGTCAATAATAATTATTTAAATTAAATTAATATTTTATGTACTAAAGTGGCAAAAATAAAAAATTATCATATATAACTGTGTGACTCATAAATCGTATTTTTTTTAATATTGAAAGATTTGTAGGTGGTTTAGATTAATATAAAATATGTATGGGTGTGGATAAATATTTAAACTGGCTAAAAATTTGTATTTAGTTTGTAAAAGGTCAATAATGATTCAAAATAAATGACTCAATAGTGTAATTTTTTATATAGGTATTGAATCATTGTTGAAAACTTAAAAATTCAGTGTTTCACATACTAAAATAAAGTGGCAAAAATAAATAATGATAATATATAACTGTATGATTCATAAATGTAGTAAATCAAATTTTTTGAAATATTGACATAGTTATAAACGGTTTTGATCATTATCATATCATATGTATGACTGTGGATAAATATTTAAATGGGCTCAAAATTTTTATTTAGTTTGAAAAAGGTCGATAATAATATTCAAAATAAATGATTCAATAGTGTAAATTTATAAATGGGTACAGAGTCATTATTAGAATCTTAAAAATAAAAAATTAAATTAATCTTCAGTATTTTAGTACTAAAATAAAGTGATAAAAATAAAAAATAATAATATACAATTGTATGATTCATAAATGGAATAAATCATATTTTATTAAATATTGACATACTTATAGGTGGTTTTGATTATTATAAAATTGAAAGAAATCATGATGAATGAATAAAAAAAGTCAATGATAATAAATAGTAAATAATAAATTTAAATTATTATTATACTGATTAATAAAAATTTTGTATGATTATGAAATGAGTTTTCAGAATTTTAATGTAATAATAATTTTAAATGACACATATATTAAAATGGGGCTGAATTTTGTCATGAGGACCCTAAGACGAATTGAAAGAATTTTAGGAAATCAATCGCAATCGAAATGCTCAAAGCGAAACTTCGGAAACGGTCGATTTAAGTTACATGTTCGCATTCGGCAAAGCATTCCGGAACAACTCAGTTAAGTTCCATTGTCGTTGATTTTTCTGACCTCCCCAACTTTTTCACGTTATTCCGCGTCGCCTCGATTGGCCCGACTCGTATAACTCCGACTCGAAATCAAACAAGCCCATTCCGTTAACTTTGTTGTCCCCAATAAATTGCAGTCGAATCACCGGCAAACATTTCTGTTTACATTTACGTTCCGGGGAAAAAAGTATTCATATCGCAGACAAAGCTGCATCGTTTCCATTAACTGCGAGTTGCAAACAAGACAGGTGCATAAAGCCGAAACGCCGCAATAAACTGAAACGATTCAGCCAACGTTACATGTGGGATGTCACATGTTTAAGAATAAAAAGGGACTTTCGAGATCATTAACGTTGGCAAGGTGGAAACACAACACGTCATGTACTCCCGTGTTTTGTCGTTCGTAATGCGGCGGTGGTTTGCTTACAATCCGGTCGTGTTTGCGGGTTGTTCACGACCACGCACAAAACATTAATACCCGATATTACCAATTAATTAGGGCGCAATTCTTTTCTTTTGACCGCCGCACCAACATCGAACCGTGCTCGTATTTCATGTAGCCAGTGTATAAATTACCGGCCGACACGCTCGCCCCAGATAATTAGGACCAAATCCGCCCCGTTTTGTTTCGCACAACTTTACCGGGGATAATGCCGGAATTTATTGCAGTTGTTAGATAAGAAAAAAACTTGAATTAATGGCAACGATTCGGAATGAAATTAAAAAACAAACTGCTGGAGTTTAAGGAATAAAAATTACACCTCCGCAGTTTGCACGATAAGGGAGCCGTAAAGTTTTCGGGGTGTTTAAAATAAAAAAAAATATTTATATATTTTTTGTTTTAAGTAAACTGCGGCATTCTCCACCTAGAAAACACAATATCGATTTCGGAGGCGGTTAATTTTTAGAGCGTAAAAATTCCAATCACAATTAAAGCCATTGACAAAACGGCGGACGATAAAAAGAGCAAACATGAGGTAGTTTGTGGCATTTAACTGGGTAATTGGCGGACTTTTTATTCAATGTTATGCAATGCTCTGCGGCTAAAACTGCACCAATTACTTTAATTGCTTTCAGCAAATTAAATAAATGCATTGTAATGAGGTAAAAGAGGAAAATTATGGGAGAAATAACAAAACTGTTTAACTTTTTAATGTGAGTTCTTTATTTCTGATTTTAGTTCGGAATAAAACAGAATACAATTTATAATTAGAGTAATATGTAAAGTTTATCTAACAAATTTAATATATGGATGTAGTTTCAGAATGCTCATATTTTGTAGCCAGTGGCCCCATAATTAAATTTACCGTATTATTAATTAAAATTATCATGAAAAATATTGAAAAAATATTCTTAACTTTCTAACACTCACTGGCTGTTCTAAATTATAATTTTTTTCTTAATAATTTGATTATTTATCTTTAGAATATTTGCTGTATTTAAATTACAGAAACTTTTTTACTTTATCTCTCAAAATAAAGAGGTGGGAAATTTTTTCTGTTCCATTTTCTACAATTTACAATAATTTTCTGATTATTTCCCTTGAGCCCTTAGAAATACTACTTTTACTTAATTTTTTGTATACAAAAACATAAAAAGCAAAGAAATTGATGAAAGTTGCATCTTAATATTTTAGTTTATCTAATTGAGATATTTTGTAGTTTTAGAGGTTGCCAAATAGTTGGGGTTGTTAGTCATATGATCAAAACTGCTAAATGAACAGGATTATTAATTAAAATTATCATGAAAAAAATGAGTAAACTATTTTTAACTTTTGACACTACTGACAATTTTCTTAATAATTTGCCAATTGAAAGTGCATTTAGGATATTAGATTATTTATCTTTAGAACATTTGCTCTATTAAAAAAAAAAACGAAAACTTTCTACTGCATCTTTTAAAATAAAAAGACAGCAATTTGTTGAAACATTAAAAATAACAAAACTAGATTACTCCAGTTTAGGTTAATGAAGAATCATAAACTTAATCTTAAAAGAAAAGGGTTTTCTCTGCTCTATTTTCTACATTTTACAACAATTTTCTGATACTTTCCCTCGAGTCTTTAAGAACATTTAAACATGTCTTTAAAATATTTGCTCTATTTTAAAATACATAAACTTTTTTCGTCTATCTCTTAAAATAAAAAGGTTGGGATTAATGAAAGCTCATGAACTTGTTGAAACGTTAAAACTAATAAAACTAAATTACTCCAGTTGGGGTTAATGAAAAATCATAAACTTAATGTTAAAAGAAAAGGGTTTTCTCTGCTCTATTTTCTACATTTTACAACAATTTTTTGTTGTTGTTCTCCTTGAGCCATTAGAAATAATAACTTAATTTAATTTATTGTACAAAAAAAATAAAACATAAAAAAGCAAAAAAGTTGTTGCTTCTTAATATTTTAGTTTATCTAATTGAAATATTATATAGTTTTAGAATTTTAATCTTTTACTCGAAGTCGCCAAATAGATTTTACCTATATGTCTGAAAACATTGAAAATGATAAACTAGATGATGCCAGTTTGGCTTAATGAAAGAAAAGGGTTTTTCCTGCTGTATATTCTACATTTTACAACAATTTTTTGGTACTTCCACTTTAGCCTGCAGAAATATTAATTTAATTTAATTTAATTTTATAAACATGTAAATAATACAAAAAATGAAGTTGATATATATCTTGAGAACGTTTGCAATTATTTTTATTAATTTTTTTAACTGTGTCTCTTCGTATATAGAGGAGATTACATGTTTATTTTTTATGTAATCACGTATCATGAGAGTAAATAATTTCACACATTACTATAATGGAAGTGTGACCTATAATCAAATTAATCAGATTGTTGTAATTACCCGGCCTCAAGTGTTGTATCATAAACTGTGTATTGCATTATCAAGTGCATAAGCTCATTGCCACTCCATAATAAAATTTGTGCGCCACATATCAGATTTAAAGCTCTCGGAGCACAAGACAGACCTGCAGGCGGAACACTAAGCCGATTATGTCCTTTGCAAAACGTCAGCGTCGTCGACATTGAGGCGTCACGGCGCCACACAGATAATCTCCAGTGTATATTTGTTTAAAAGACGTAAACTCCTTTTATCGATACACACATCTCGAACCTGTTTTTCCGTTCCATCCACTGCAAGCACGCACGTCTTACTTATCCGCAAATTAGACACGTGTGACGGGTGTTTTAAAAACACCGACACAATTTATTCCTCATTAAAACCAGATCGTTATGCACGTTGAAGGTGGTGGTTATTTATAATGCGAAATTTGTCTTCGTTCCCACCATCGGCACGGCAACGAATTCAATGTTGGGCTGATAACATAACTCGGGGGGATTAATCTGAGATGCAATCCGGTGCGATTTGCCTCGAGCTTGTTAGTGGACGATTTTTCTTGTGGCCGGAGAAACATCGGTAATAAATTGGTTTTCCTGAAATATGCAACTTGCCTCTGGCGTCGGCAATAAATTTTCATAACGTTCGCTGGTTGCTGCTTATGAAAATATGCTACGGAATTATGGCTTTCCCGATAAGACCCGCTGAATTTTGGCCTGAAATATCGGCGTGCCGCCCCTGATATTCTTCACCGTCTCCTTTGGTTTCATGTAAATTTTCGTTTTTTATTGTGTAAGGGTTCATAAAGTGAGTAGTTAAAATTTGGTTGTGGGTGATGAAAGAGTGAAAAAAGGATTGCGATATGGTAATTTGAGGCGATTATATAAATTGTTGGGAAAAGAGCGCCGAAAAGGACATTGTTTCAGTGAGGAAAACAAGAACCAACAATTAAATTAATAATTCATTAGATGTAAGGGAAAATGTTAAAACATATTCCCATAATTACTAACTCAAGCGGCGTTCAAGTGCTTTAGAAGAATTTTTAATGACTAACTTTATTAACATTGTAAAAATTATGATTAAATTATTATGTTTTTAACTGTAATTTTTTTGTTCCAGTTTAATAATAATGATAAAAATGTTTTGTATATTAATAAGAACAATAACAAAGTATACATTGCGATTCATTTAATTGATTCATTGGAATTATAAGAAATGATAAGAAGATAGCTAAAAAAGTCAATTATTTTAAGTATTATTAAAATATTAGAGAAACTGTCTAAGTGGTAGCTACAAAAATATTTATCTGAGTGCGAAAAAAAAAAAAAAAAAAATAGGAGACTGGATAATTCGAATATCAAAAAACAATTCAAATTAAAGTCAACCTGGAGGAAATGGGACTTGCTGAAATTAGTATAAGTAGAGTGAGAAAATGGTTAGTGAACGGGGGTTTGTTTAATCCCGGACCTACAAGAAAAACTATGGCTTCTACTAAAAATATGGGAGTTCAATTTTGACTTGCTTAGGATCACATTCACTGGACTACAGAACAGTGAAGACGAGTAGTTTTTAGTCAGGAATGGTAAGTAAAATAACCTTTAAAATACTATAAAAAATATGATTTTGATGTTTAATAAATGTTTAAACATCGTGAATGCAGAAACATATTTTATAATTACAACTACATCCAAAAGGCAATTAATTTTATATTTTCAAATATCTTATCCTAATTCATTTGAATATTTTAATTAAGTTTTTTGTGTCGCATCCACCATTTTTGTAACTGTTGTTAAAAATGGCGAATGCGCAACCAATCCAATAATTAGTTACTATTAAACAAATTCTAAGAATAAGTTGATTATATTAAAAGTAATTTATTTTATCCACTGTTAGATCCATTTTTAACAGGTACTATTTAACTTTTTTTTATTAATCAGCAAAGTAACCTTTAAAATACTATAAAAAATGTGATTTTGATGTTTAATAAATATTTAAACATCGTGAATGCGCAAATAAATTGTATAATTACAACTACATCCAAAAGGCAATTAATTTTATGTTTTCAAATATATTATCCTAATTCATTTGAATATTTTAATTAAGTTTTTTGTTGCGCATCCACCATTTTTATAACTGTTGTTAAAATGGCGAATGCGCAACAAATTCAATAATTAGTTACTATTAAACAAATTCTAATAGCCTAATTAGGCTATGGGGTTGCTTCAATTCTTCAGGCGTAGGTCCTCTTAGACTGCCCTTAATAAATATGTTTCAACATGAAACCGATCCAAAACACAAATCCAAAATTGTGATAAATTTTATTTTTATCTATATGTGCTCATAAAGATTGGGGTTGGCTAATTAGATAAGTTTAATTAATATTTTATGTTTCTATAAAAAAGTTTAATTTAACTAAAACTCCTATTAATTTTTATTAATGATTTAATTTTTATTATTATTTTATATTAAATAATATAATAAACTTTTAAAAAGTAGGTACGTACAGTACCAAGCAAAAGTAGAGGAACAATCTTATTTTGTAATTTTTACTTTAATTAAATAATATAATAAACTTTTAAAAAGTAGGTACGTAAGTACCGAGCAAAAGTAGAGGAACAATCTTATTTTGTAATTTTTCCTTTATACAATCAAAAAAAATTGCAACAACAAGAAGGGGATGTTCAAATTTTACATTATTTTGGTAAAACATAGTTATAGCAAAGAGTAAATGATTAAAATTTGGAATTAAAATATTAAAGATTTTAGATTATTTTTCATATTTTTTTAATAGTGTGTTTGTCTATCGAAGTTATCTAAACACTCCCCAATATTTCTTGGCATTAATTCAGTAGGGTGGTCTATTTTCTCTCGGTATGGTTTCTCAATGTAAGGTACACTTGGTACTTCTTGGTGTTGTAATTTCTTTGTCAGTGTATTTTGTATTTGTTTCTCTGCTTTTGTTCGGTATTGTATGTGTAAACTAATACTTAATTTTAATAGCAAAATAAATTAAAAAACTTTAAGCAACATTGAAAATAGAAATATAAGAATAAAATATTCTTTATCTTCATAATTATTCTGTTTAGATAAAAGTAGAATTTTGTTTTTATTAATTATTATGATCATATAATAATATGTAACTCTATGTTATTATTAAGTAATGGTAACTTTGTCCGAATAAATGAAGTATTTGATTATTCATTTAGATCAGGACATTTTTTCCATTTAAATCTTCTAATCAAGAATTCCTCAAGTGTTAATTATGCAAAATAATGTAAATAATATTAAGCCATTTTCCTGGTATCTTACGTACGCACGTCACTGGTTTTTCATCAAAACTTACGTGACCGCACGCAAAGTGCCCCCGGCTCTCGGGTCACGTGACCAGGGTAGTATACTTTTTTGCGTCACGCTGAAAAATAAAATTAACGGAAAACGTAAGATTTACGACGGCGTAAAACGTCGGGACAGTTTACAACCTCGCAAACGGCAATTGTGTGTCGACTCGAATTTGATTTACCACCCCCGAGTCGCGGACCATAAAAATACAATTTGAACGATCCGAAAACGAAACTATTTAATCGGGCTACATTTAAAAAGTTGACTACGCACCTCACGGTTATCAAAATTCAATAACCGATGCCGTTAAAGAACGGCGCACTAATCCGATTCCGGTTCGGTATCCCGAAACCCGGATGCCGGGTCGAACTCATCCAACTTTTATTACCGCAACACAAGTTCTCCGGGGTTGAACAAAAAAAAAAAAAAAAGTAGGACAAAAATGGGGCCGCAACAAAAGCGGAAATGCAACGGGCGCAACACTAAAACCAAATTCCGTGCCCTACAACTTTACAATCCATTTTATTATATTTTACATTTCGCTACGTTATTCGTTCCGATCCAATAAAAATTTTACTGTACTTATATTTTAAGTTGATCTGTCCATGTGTTTGGGTACAACGTTTTTATGTGTTGTAAACTTCGGTCGGTTTATTGTGGTAAAATACTTATCGGAATATAAAAATGCGAGACGGAAAATTCAATAAATTCCGTTCCTTTTTTTAATTTAAAAATATTTACTATTTATATACAATCAAATGTTTGCTAGTTTTAATATTTTTTATGTTGGTTTGTAAATATTACAAGGTGTGTCTTAAAATTGAGTAAACTTGGTAATCTCAATCTTAAGACCACTAAAAATACAGTGATGATCATTATGTATTATAGCAATTTCTTAAAACATTAAATATTTTATCCATCACTCTATTATTTCATGTCAACTGTTAAAATAATATTAATTTACTATTGTTATTTTATACAGTATTATTAAAACTACTATATTTTATCTTACACAATGTTACATATGTTTTCTCTCAAATTCAAAAACATAAATGATATTATTTAAAGAAGGATTCTTTTTTATTTTAATTAATTTTATGATTATTAAGTGTCTAAACGTTTCGTACCTCCCCTTATATGTGGATATCTTTATTCACATAGTTTTTATATAACATTTTATTTCGAACAGGGTTCATATGTAAAGCAACCAAACCGTATATTCAATACAGTTGACCAACATCGTTCCTTGAAGCTAAAAATGCCTATAGGTGTCCATTTATCGATACAAATTAAACGACAAATTGTAAAAATGCCCTAAAATGGTGATGATAATTAGAGTAAAATTACAATCGATTTAAATTTTAACAGAAGGAAAACATTTGGGGGGTACTTTGAATCCATATTGATTAGAACAAGATCAGATGGTAAAAAATTCTCCTCCTAACAAAAGTTTGGATCCCAGATACAATACAGACACTTTGAAACTCGGTGGAGGAAAAGTTTTGGTTTGGGGTACTTTTCTTTGCCTTGATATAGAACATTATAAAAAATTATTAGTAAAATAGGCCATTTCGTACATCATAAGAGATGTAATGGAACCACTTGCCAATGATAATTTACCAATTACATAGATTTTTATGCATGATAATGATACGAAGAGTGGATCCAAAGTTGTTCAAAGTTGGTTAAAATACGCTTTGATTCAGATACATACGCTTTGATTCAGCTCCAAGAGCAGACCTCTTTGGTAAATAATTGGGCAGACCTTAAAACGTATAGTTCAGGGATGTCTATAAATTGCTAATTCCCATCTCTGAGGCCGCGTCCAATCGATTCGATCTCTGTTCGGCCGCTCAACAATTCAGACCGCCCCCGAAATCGCCCGCGTTTTAATACCGAAACGGTTATTCGATTGGCAATTTTTCGACGAAAAAACTAAATGCACCGGACGAACGCCGCATCGAAAAATCATATATCAACAAATGTTCGACTAAAAACCATTTTCTGTAAATCACCGAAGTGAATTATGCGGTACAAGTGGATAATCGCACACGGTCCGTGTTCATTGTGCCGGGGCACCTATGTATTTCGACTAACAAAACATAACAGACACATTTAACATTACGATACACGGCGGATGGAATTGCCGGCACCGTGTTTTACTACTTCTGCACGGGCTGTTATGCGTGGCCGGGAATATGCAAAACTATCGATCGCACCCATTTTACCGCACTCGATTTTGGAATCGCCGGGGGTAACTGTTAAGTTCCAGAACGGGGATTATAAGTTGCGCCCAAGCGGGAACTCAACAGCAGGTGAAGTGGGCCAGGTAAAATCGAGAACTTTGATATGTACATAAAATGAACCAAATAAAATAACATTACGGCATAATTAATGGGAATCGAGTGGTGCAATTACTGGGTGGAGGGTGGCGTGTTGTCGGTATCGAATGACGGGAGAAATGAGTGCCTTGCATGTAATACGCTTCAATTTTCTGATTATTTTTGCAAAATCGTATGTTTGATTTGATGCAGTGGCTTTGAAATGTGTTATTGTAGTTGTTATCGGTTATATACACGTGGAGGTTTTTTACTGTAATTTGATGGCAGACGGAGTCTTGCTGTAACGTGTCACAAGCAGATGCTGCACTTCTATAGGTAAAAAAATGCGACAGAACAAAGAGAATCATGGTTCGTTTACAAAATAAAAACTGTTTTAGTTTCATCGGTACATCCAACTTGTCCCCTTTCAACTGCGATTTAAATTCATTGTCGAACAAAGAACAAACTCGACGTGCTATTAATGTTTGAGTAATTAATTAGTTGTACATACAATACGGTGACTTGGGGAGTTGGTGACTTTATTATAAAACAAATAATGACGAGGAGTTTCATGGATTTATAAATGAATTTTAGTTTGTAAATGTCCTTACCTTATCTCGTATTTCTTGCCTCATCTTTTCCCTTTCTTCCTCCATTTTCCTATGTTTTTCTTTCCTTCGTTCCTCGGCCTCTTTGATGGCCTCCTGTCGTTCCCTCTCTGCCTCCTCCTCCTTTTCTTTGTCGTCGGCATCGTCGCTGTCGCCACCAACCGCTCCTGAAAAAATTAACAGTCAATGTTAAAAAAATTAACCTAATATTACAACTGAAATATTTCGAGTTTATTTGTAAAGATACTTTTAATGAAAAAGTTTAAGAAAATTACCAATTAAATTATTTTTAGATAAATTTATTAATTTAAATTAATTGTTATTTTATATTTATATATATTTTATGTTTTATTTAATCACATAAACAAAAAATTAATAATAACATATTATTTTAAATTTTAAAAAAAAATTATTAATTTAAATTTATAATATTTAACAATTAAAAGTAACCAATAAAATTAAAAAAAAATACAATTGTTATTTATAAAATTAAAAATTTTAAGTTTAAGCAAAATTAAAATTGTTGTTTCTTCTTTGGAGAATAAATGTTAATTTAAATTAATATATATATATATATATATATATATATATATATATATATATATACATATATATATATATATATAAAAAATTAAATCTTAAAAAATTAAATATATCATATTATTATAAATCAAATCAAAAATTAATAAATAATAGATATAATATTTTAAATTAATATTTTTATCTTATTCACTGTAATATTTTTGTAAAAAATAAAATTATTAATTTCAATTTATAATGTTTAAAGTATTAAATGCAATTAAAAATAACAAATAAAATTAAAAAATAAAAAAATTGCTGTTGTTTGTTTATAAAATTAAAAATTTTAAGTTTAAAAAATTAGAAATAAATTAAATAAATATTTAAATAATAATGTTAATTCTATAAAGATTTAAAAATTAAGTGTAAAGAAATTGAAAATAGCGAAAGTTTAAGGAAATTAAAAATGTTGTTTCTTATTTGGAGAATAAATGATAATTTAAATTAAAAAAAAAATTAAAATTGTTAATTTATATTTATAAAATTTAGGCTTAAAAATCAAAAATTAATAAATAATAGATATAATATTTTAAATTAATATATTTATCTCATTCACTGTAATACTTTTATAAAAAAATAAAATTATTAATTTCAAATAACCAAAAAAAATTTAAAAAAAACAAAATTACTGTTGTTTGTTTATAAAATTAAAAATTTTAAGTTTAAAAAATTAAAAATAACAAACTAAATAAATATTTAAATAATAATTTTAATTCAATAAAGTTTTAAAACTTAAGCTTGAGAAATTGAAAATAACGAAAGTATAATATTTTTATCTTATTCACTGTAATATTTTTGTTTATTTTTCACATTCCTTTTTAATTGGGCTGTTAAATAAAAATATGTTTTTTAATTACTTTATTTAAAACTTTTATTTAATAATTTCTGGCGAATTAAAATGTTTTTGTGAAATTATTTCTCTCTGAATACTAGAAGGTAAATTCTTATGAACAAATATTAAAGACAATAAAAATAAAACAATTAAAAGTTTTCTACTTAAATTTTTAGTTCGATAGTTCAAAATTTTAATTAAAAACTTTTACAATTTTAAACTACGTATACTGATAAAACATTCAGGGTAAATTAAAACTATTTTATATAAGATTCAGTATTTTTTATATTTACTTGATATTGCATTAATTTTAATTTTATCTAATTATAACAAATGGTAATAAATATTTAAATGATAATTTTTAAATTCACAAAGTATTAAATAAAAAATTAATATGTTTTAACTGATATTTAATACATTAACAGTAAAAGTAAATATAAAGAATTAATTTATATTTTAGAATGATAAAAAATATAGTGTTAAATTTAAAATTGTTTTATAAAATAGTGTTTGTTTAAAAATTATATATGATATATAAATTTACTAATTAAATACTAAAATTAATATGAAGCAAAATTTATTTTAAGGTCAAAATAAATATTGCTTAAATTTTATTTCATATTTTGTATTTTATTTTATTTTTAGTTTAAAACATTGGAGTTTTCAATATGTGCTTTATTTTTTTAATTTTCACTTTTTGCTTTGTTTACATTTTTCGCTGAATAATTGACCAAAAATTGAATATTTTGCACATTTAAAAAATTTCAGAGGTACACTATAATATACAGTTAAATAAACGTAATTGTTATTGTTTCGTTTTTGGTCACTGATGGCAACATTTTGCTGTAAACAAAAGGAACGTTTGAAACAACCGAACGAACAACGAGATAATTAGTCGCCAAAAAATACTCCCGGGCAAAAATTAGCCGTGATTAAACGTTCGTACACATCGACATTAAAGGCGAAATCCAATTTTCGTCGGGGCGGCCGTGGGGGGACCGACGTGGCGACGTCGCGTCGTCATAAGCCGTGAAGTGGATTTTCTAACACGCTTTGTTTGAAGGATGCGGGATTAATTGAATGGGGACCGCGGGGACGTTGCGGCCGCGGGCCCGGGGCCCGTCCGCCTCGCAGGAGCAAGATAGCCGGGACCGACGTTTCGAGGGCCGGCCTGTTTGTTTATGATAAAGCGTTTTAGTTAATCAACTGGAAAATTGGTTTTGGTTTTATTAAATCTGTCATTCGGGCGTCGGGGACAATTCGCTCTGTTCGTATAAAATGGACCGTGAACGGGTTTCCGAGCCCCGCGACAATCGATCCCTCGGTTTTCTTTAATTGAAAAGTTTGCATTGTTTACGACAGCGGCTTTGTGCCGCCGGCGGGAGATTAAACTTCGTGTAAATATGATATCGATTCCGTGCGTGCATTATTCAAATTTCAAAGGCGCCGAACGACGAATTTTAAATTTAAATGTGGGCGAAACAGCACGGATTCATCGATTACTCAAGGGAACTATCTCAATCAAAGTAATGTTAATTAGTGTGCCGTTTGATGGATTTGTTTGTTCCCGCACTCGATGAATGTTTTAGACATAAAATCAAAACAGTCATTATGTTATATTGCTTTAGGCTTTAGACTCTGGGGTAAATATAAACTTTAGTACTAAAACTATACTGTAACAGTAATGATAATAATAATTTTATTATTATGCTGCCTTAAATGTCCATGAATAGTTTATGGTTACTGTATTTTGTTTAGTTAATGAAAACTGAAACAAACATTTTAATAAAATTTAATTGTAATTGTAAAACATTTTCTTTAATTTTATAAATCCATAAAAATATTTAATATGAATATATAAAAAGTTAAGCTTATTTCATTTACTATTGCAATAAAATTATGTAGAAATTAATTAAATAACTTACATACAATAATCTCATTCATGGGAAATAATATTTGTAAACTAATTCAAATTTTAAATACTAATTTATTACATTATTACTATTATTCTATATTTTATATTTAATAAATTAATTACCTTCAAAAATCAATACTTATTACATACTTCTAAAATTCCTTTAATTTTATAGATTATTTTAAATTTAGTGATATCTGATTTAATATGATAATTCAAAGTATATACAGTAAAAATTATTTTCATGTATTATCATATTTTGCAGTCAAAAATTAGAAAAATTATAAAAAAGTAAGTTATCCACTGAAAACTTTTTGACTATTAATTTTCAATTATCATGCTACTTAATTAATATCAATTATTATAGTTAATATATCTTTTAAAAATTAAAACACGACAATCCTACAGCGAATTTTAAAAATATAGAAATTTTGTTGATTTTTAATTTTAAATTAAAATAATATAAATTAGTAGACAATTAATATATCCCTTAGAAATTAAAATATAACAATTCTCCACTGAATTTTGAAAAATTGTAAATGTGGTTGATTCTTAATTTTCAATTATTAGCCTACTTAAATTAATATAAATTATTATATTTAAAACACAATAATTCTACAGCGAATTTTGAATATATAGAATTTTTTTTGATTCTTAACTTTAAAAACATTTATTACATACTTCTCTACTTCCTTTAATTTTATAGATTATTTTAAATTTAGTGATATCTGATTAAATATGATAATTTAGAGTATATACAATAAAAATTATTTTGATGTATTATTATATTTTGCAGTCAAAAATTAGAAAAATTAAAAAAAAGTAAGTTATCCACTGAAAATTTTTTGACTCATTTTCAATTATCATTCTATTTAAATTAATATCAATTATTATAGTTAAGATATCTTTTAAAAATTAAAACACGACAATTTTTCAGCGAACTTTAAAAATATAGAAATTTTGTTGATTCTTAATTTTAAAATAAAATAATATAAATTAGTAAACAATTAATATATCCTTTAGAAATTAAAATATAACAATTCTCCACTGAATTTAGACAAATTGTATTTATTTGTATGTATTATCTTATTTAAATTAATATAAATTATTATAATTAAAACACAACAATTCTTCAGCGAATTTTTTGATTCTTAATTTTAAATTATTGCCTGATTTAAAATAATATAAATTAATAGGCAATTAATATGTCTCTTAGAAATTAAAATATAACAATTCTCTATTGAATTTTGAGAAATTTGGATGACAAAATTATATCTCCTAAAAATAAAACATCACATTAATTTTTTCGCATCATCATTTGAAATGTCATCTTAAATTCTTTAGTACGGGAAAGTCTTTATTGCACACAGAATTAAATTTTTTAACGAAAAGGTCATTACTAAAATGGAAAACGAATGGGAATATTTCTTATGGTAACACATAAAGAAATATCGTTAACTGTAACTAATATCCAAGTTTAAAACTAATACATTTTGATGTTAGTAGACAGTAAATAATTTATTTCGTTTGCAGTTAAAGTTTATTTTCTTCATTTAATTGGGTGATATACGACCACAGTTTCAAGTAACCATTACCTGAACCAACAATTAGTGCTGCATCCTTAAACCATCACGTACACTTTTATTTTTCGTTGCAGTTGTTGACGTTATCTCAAAAATAAACGTGTCTCATCATTTTGTTGGTTCAGTTATTTGCACCTGTTGAGTCTAAGTTGGACTGAAACACCTGGTTTTATTTTCCAATATAATGGAATTTCTCGGTTCAGATACAAAAACAGGGCGAGGAAACTTCATTAAACTTTATCGATTGTGGCGCATAAGAAAATAAAGGCAATTGTAATTGTGTTGCAAGGGATTAGGTAAACAGACAACAGTTATTGGATTTATTAGGAGCGTCAAAGAAAATGTCTGAGGGTATATTTTACGACCCACCTCTCACATTGATTTAGATTAGTATTGTCGTTCACAGTTCTTGAGCAAATATTATCTTAAATGTAATAAATTCAAAATATTATTTTAAATAAATACGTTCTATAAAAATGTATTTATCGCAGAGGGTGTTAAAATATATAGAACAGTGATTTTTAAGAGTTTTGACATGAAATAGGTAATAAAAATTGATGGTTTTGAAAAACATTCACATATATTGATCTATAAAAGTAACTATAAAATTAAATAGCCCGATAAAAGATCTTAAACAGAGATTTCTCATACACTTAAACACCCTGCTGTATAGGTAACTAACTGTGACTCCTTAATAGAAATAATAAAAATTTATTAATAAACATTAGAAATGTTTTAAAATTATTTTTACTTAATTTTACAATTTTTAGGCCATACACTTTTATAATTAAGCTTATTAAGTTTCTATTATCTCAATATTTTGTCAATTTATTCTTGGATTCTTCAGGAGAAATTTTGTAAAAAATATTAAGATAAGAGATTTTATCAGTAATTAATAAAAATCTTTAAAATAATTTTTTGTGGGTAATGGTCTGTAAATAAAAATCAATTATCTCAAAAATTTGCCAATTTATTCTCGAATTCTTCAGGAAAAATTCTATAAAAATTATTAAATTAAAAGATTCTATCAGTAATTAAAAAATACCTTTAAAATTATTATTTTTTTAGGTAATAGTCTGTAAATAAAAATCTAATATCTCAAAATTTTGCCAACTTACTCTCGAACTCTTCAGGAGAAATTCTATACAAATTGTTAAGTTAAAAGATTATATTAGTAATTAAACAATATCTTTAAAATTATTATTTTCTGAGGTAATGGTCTGTAAATAAATATCTATTATCTCAAAAATTTGCTAATTTATTCTCGAACACTTCAGGAAAAATTCTATAAAAATTATTAAGTTAAGAGATTCTATCAGTAATTAAAAAATACCTTTAAAATTATTATTTTTTAGGTAATAGTCTGTAAATAAAAATCTAATATCCCAAAATTTAGCCAACTTACTTTCGAAAGCTTCAGGAGAAATTCTATACAAATTATTAAATTAAAAGATTCTAAGGAATTAAACAATATCTTTAAAATTATTAATTTCTGAGGTAATGGTCTGTAAATAAATATCTATTATCTCAAAAATTTGCTAATTTATTCTCAAACTCTTCAGGAAAAATTCTATAAAAATTATTAAGTCGAGAGATTCTATCAGTAATTAAAAAATACCTTTAAAATTATTATTTTTTAGGTAATAGTCTGTAAATAAAAATCTAATATCTCAAAATTTCGCCAACTTACTTTCGAAATCTTCAGAGGAAATTCTATACAAAGTATTAAATTAAAAGATTCTAAGTAATTAAACAATATCTTTAAAATTATTATTTTCTGAGATAATGGTCTGTAAATAAATATCTATTATCTCAAAAATTTGCTAATTTATTCTCGAACTCTTCAGGAAAAATTCTATAAAAATTATTAAGTTAAGAGATTCTATCAGTAATTAAAAAATACCTTTAAAATTATTATTTTTTAGGTAATAGTCTGTAAATAAAAATCTAATATCTCAAAATTTTGCCAACTTACTTTCGAACTCTTCAGGAGAAATTCTATACAAATTGTTAAGTTAAAAGATTATATTAGTAATTAAACAATATCTTTAAAATTATTATTTTCTGAGGTAATGGTCTGTAAATAAATATCTATTATCTCAAAAATTTGCTAATTTATTCTCGAACTCTTCAGGAAAAATTCTATAAAAATTATTAAGTTAAGAGATTCTATCAGTAATTAAAAAATACCTTTAAAATTATTATTTTTTAGGTAATAGTCTGTAAATAAAAATCTAATATCCCAAAATTTAGCCAACTTACTTTCGAAAGCTTCAGGAGAAATTCTATACAAATTATTAAATTAAAAGATTCTAAGGAATTAAACAATATCTTTAAAATTATTATTTTCTGAGATAATGGTCTGTAAATAAATATCTATTATCTCAAACATTTACTAATTTATTCTCGAACTCTTCAGGAAAAATTCTATAAAAATTATTAAGTTAAGAGATTCTATCAGTAATTAAAAAATACCTTTAAAATTATTATTTTTTAGGTAATAGTCTGTAAATAAAAATCTAATATCTCAAAATTTTGCCAACTTACTCTCGAACTCTTCAGGAGAAATTCTATACAAATTGTTAAGTTAAAAGATTATATTAGTAATTAAACAATATCTTTAAAATTATTATTTTCTGAGGTAATGGTCTGTAAATAAATATCTATTATCTCAAAAATTTGCTAATTTATTCTCGAACTCTTCAGGAAAAATTCTATAAAAATTATTAAGTTAAGAGATTCTATCAGTAATTAAAAAATACCTTTAAAATTATTATTTTTTAGGTAATAGTCTGTAAATAAAAATCTAATATCCCAAAATTTTGCCAACTTACTTTCGAAATCTTCAGGGGAAATTCTATACAAATTATTAAATTAAAAGATTCTAAGGAATTAAACAATATCTTTAAAATTATTATTTTCTGAGGTAATGGTCTGTAAATAAATATCTATTATCTCAAAAATTTGCTAATTTATTCTCAAACTCTTCAGGAAAAATTCTATAAAAATTATTAAGTTAAGAGATTCTATCAGTAATTAAAAAATACCTTTAAAATTATTATTTTTTAGGTAAGAGTCTGTAAATAAAAATTTAATATCCCAAAATTTTGCCAACTTACTTTCGAACTCTGCAGGAGAAATTCTGTACAAATTATTAAGTTAAATTAAAAATATCTTTAAAATTATTATTTTCTGAGACAATGGTCTGTAAATAAATATCTATTATCTCAAAAATTTGTTAATTTATTCTCGAACTCTTCAGGAAAAATTCTATAAAAATTATTAAGTTAAGAGATTCTATCAGTAATTAAAAAATACCTTTAAAATTATTATTTTTTAGGTAATAGTCTGTAAATAAAAATCTAATATCCCAAAATTTTGCCAACTTACTTTCGAACTCTTCAGGAGAAATTCTATACAAATTATTAAGTTAAATTAAAAATATCTTTAAAATTATTATTTTCTGAGACAATGGTCTGTAAATAAATATCTATTATCCCAAAAATTTGTTAATTTATTCTCGAACTCTTCAGGAAAAATTCTATACAAATTATTAAGTTAAGAGATTCTATCAGTAATTAAAAAATACCTTTAAAATTATTATTTTTTAGATAATAGTCTGTAAATAAAAATCTAATATCACAAAATTTCGCCAACTTACTTTCTAACTTTTCAGAAGAAATTCTATACAAATTATTAAGTTATAAGATTCTATCAGTAATTAAAAAGTATCTTTAAAATTATTATTTTCTGAGTTAATGGTGTGTAAATAAATATCTATTATCTCAAAAATTCGCCAATTTATTCTCGGATTCTTCAGGAGAAATTCTACAAAATTATGTTAAGACATTCATATATACCTTTAAAATTATTTTTTGTGGTAATATTTCTTATTCATATACATCTTTAAAATTATTTTTTTTTGTGGTAATGTTCTTTAGGAGAAATTCTATAAATTCTTGATATTATAATCAATTTTTGGTAATTGAAGCATAATATTAGAAATTTGATATAATTTGATGTAATTTTCACTTAAATTTAATTGAACAAAACCCGTTTTTCCTCAGCATGAAAATTGGATCAATCCACGTTCAATTAGACATAAATTTAAAGCGGCCGTCTTATCGTCCAGTCCCCGGCCACGAAGGTCGTTCGGCCAGTGTCCAACCCGGGTCCCAGATGGGACGCGTGAAACGTAGGGGATTGAATTCATTAAATCGTGCATCTGCGATATAATGGAAAACAGGCGACCGACGCTGTTTGCGGTCGCCCGCATTTATGTTGTTCACATGTGTTCCCCGTGGGTCCGTCCAAATTTGTCGTGGATTTAAAACGCACACGGCCGGACCTTTTTCGTTTCCAATGCGGAGACGGAATGCGACAGAATAAATTCGCCCCGTGCACCGCGGACGTAACGAAATTTCCGGTCGAAATTGAAAATTCCGCTTCACGTCGACTCGTGGGCTGGCGAAAATGGCGGATGCGCCGGTGGATGCAATTTGAAATGAAATGTGCGGATTGTGATGGGGTTTTATTGCTTTAGAATGAGTCCCCGGGCACTAGAGTGTAAGAAATGGACGATCTGGACCGCTGACCGGGCATTTCCTGACAAAGGACCCGGGGCTCTCTTGCGGATTCCAAATTAAGCCTCATAAATCCCGGTTTCGCACGCACGAAAATTCGCATTCAGCCCCGTATTAGGTCCCGAGATTAATCCCGCCGGTGGATTCTTATATAAAGTGGAATCCGTTTTGCCTATTATAAACGATGACGATAAATTGTAAGGAGGGGCTCACACGTCCGATGTAGATATGTGAAATTTCATTCGAGGCGGCAAAGTATAATTTGCTTAAAATGTTTATTTATTGCGCCGTGCATATTAGCACGGAAACGGTGCATTTTAATACGCGTTGATTAATTACAATGCCAGTGATTAAATGAAGTGGCCCGTTATTCAAAATTACTTTGTAAAGTAAACAGTTTTGCTGTGCAACGCAGTTTCGGGCTTCTTGCACTGAACCTGAGATGCATTAAGATGTAAACATGGAACTTAAATGACATAGACTCTGGCCCAAGTTAAATAGAAACGGCGTAGATTTATGATACGTTTAGAGAAAATCCCACAGTGTCTCAACTATAAATAACAAGTTCTTTTAAGGACGCGACATTTTTGTCTTATATTATCTCCGTCTGGAAAACTGAGACTTTTATAGGTATGTAGATTTTTTAATATAACATTTTTTGGTCTAGTTTATAAATAAGTGTTCATGACGATACATTGCTTATCCTTCTGTCTTTGAAATTGTGCTTTTGTTATATCTTACTTAATATTACTTTTATACTTTGTATACAGAAAGAAGGAATATTTGGTACAAAAATTCAATTTTAATCGTCACAAAACTACAATTTTTAAGGTATTACTTTACTCATTTTTTACTTTATGTTTTTGTTAAAGGTTGGATTAAAAATAAAACACTATAATTACAATTAGATAGTACATAATTTTGCATTTTGTTATTGTTTCATGTCAAATAATAAAATAAAGTACAGGTATATAAAATAAATATAAATAATTTTCTTATTTATAATAAAAACAATAAAACTTTTACGAATGCAAATAAAAACATTTGAATGGGTCATAAAATCATGTTTTCATTACATTTACAATGATTTTCATTTCGTTCATATTTGATTATATTCGTTTTAAATTTACTTTTATTGTTTATTTAACTTTAGATTACAACTAAAATGTCAAGTTGAAATCTGTCTAACAGAATGATGATTACATTTATTGCTAATTTTGATATTTAAATCTCAAAATCCAATTTTAGTTTTCTTTTCGTTTTAAGAAATATTTTCATAAAATGCAATAAAAAATACATAAATTATATAATTGTAATTTACAAGAACTTTAAAATTCTAAGTAAAATTTTGAGAAACATAAAATAACCAATTTAACATATATTTAACTATAATATAATATATTAAAATTATACATAAATTTCGAATATTTATTGATATTAAATGTATAAAAAATTTAATATATTATCTTCTAACATAATAATTAATTTTATATTAAAATTATACTTAAATTAGGATGAAAATTATACATAAATTTCGATAATTTATTGATATTAAATGTTTAATTGTAATAAAAAAAAATTAAAAAACTTAAAAATAATACACAAAATTTTCAGAAATATAGAATAAAAAATTTAATACATTATCAATTTCTAATAATTATATTTTTTATCAAAATCATACTTAAATTAAGATGATTATTGATATTGAATGAATAATTTTAATTAAAAAAATTAGAAATCTGTAATAATTACAAGTAAAACATTGAGAAATATAGAATAACAAATTTAAGATATTTTTAACTTATATTAATTATATTTTATAGGAAAATTATACATACATTTCGATAATTTATTGACATAAAAAGTAAAAATTGTAAAAATATTAAAAAACATAAAAATTATAAGTAAAATTTTGAGAAACATAAAATAACATATAATTAACTTATAACAATTATAATTTACATTAAAATTTTACATAAATTTCGAATATTTATTGATATTAAATGTATTAAAAATTTAATATATTCTTCTAACATAATAATTGCATTTTATATTAAAATCATACTTAAATTAGGATTTTATTTATATTGAATGAATAATTGTAATTAAAAAATTAGATATCTTTAATATATTTTAAGTAAAACATTGAGGAATATAGAATAACAAATTTAATATACTTAAATTTCGATAATTTATTGATATTTAATGTATTATTGTAATAAAAAAAACTTTTCAGAAATATAGAATACAAAATTTAATATATTATCAACTTTTAATAATTACATTTTATGTTAAAATCATACTTAAATTAGTATGATTATTGATATTGAATGAATAATTGTAATAATGTTAATTATATTTTATATGAAAATTTCGAAAATTTATTGATATAAAAAGTAAAATTTTAACATAAAAAGAAAAAAAAAAAATTAAAAAATTTAAAAATTATAAGCAAAATTTTCAGAAATATAGAATAAAAATTTTAATATATTTTCACATATAATAATTATATTTTATATTAAAATCATATTTAAATTAGAATGATTTATTGATATTGAATCTATAAAGTAATTATAATTTATATTAAAAGCATACTTATGTTGTATATACGGTAATTTTTTGATATTAAATGTATAATTATAATTTAAAAAATTTAAAAAAAAAAACAAAACTTACTAATAAATATAAGTAAAATTTTAAAAGGCACTAAGTTACAAATTTAGAACTAATGACACATTTTATTTATAATTTTACCAATATTTTGACCTTTTTAACTTAATAATTTGATAAATTTTTAACCTAACCTAATGTAGGTTGTATTAATGTTAAAAAACTAAAGTTGTTGAAATATTTGTAAAACACATAATGGTGTAAATTTCACATTGAATTTATCTTTATGAATTTCATTTGAAACGAAAATAGAATCAAATTGTAATTTGAGAGAATAATCATATAAATTAAGTGTAACTTTTTTAATACCCTCAGTTTAATTGTGCACAACTGTGCGAGTTCAACGCGGCAGTGCGATCCAGTCAGTGACTTGACCTGAAGCAGGTCTTATAATTACATTAGCAAGCTGCAAAGTGAAGGAAATAAAACGTCACAGACACTTTGTACCTTTATTTTGTGCGCGATGCGACATCCTAGAAAGTCGCTTTAATTAGTGCACAGTGACTTGAATATGTTTCGAGTTTTATGCGGTGCAACGCTTCTTCCGTTCACCTTTTACCCATTGTCGACCGTTTTTTAATTGCATTTTTGCGCCCGTTTTAATGTCTTTTACAGTGTTGCGTTGTTTCGCATCGGCGGCCGAAATTGAGCCTCAATCATTCCCAATTCCGGCTCAAGGAGATTTGTGGAAATTGAATTTGTCGTGGCGAAATTAAAACGCCACTCGGCCCGCCACAGAGGTGCAACCAATAAAAACTACGAAACGAGCAATAAATTCTTACCTCGGCGATATCAAATGAAAATTTCGTCCCTGGAAAACGTGAGTGTGTGTGTGTGAGCAGGAATGTTCAGACGTTGCCTCAATTGGAATGTGACAGCGGAAAATTCGGGGAATTTCGATGAAAATTGAAATTAAATTTTCTGTTTTATTAAACCTGTTTGGCTCGTTCACTTCATGACGGCTCGAGCGCATTCCGACGATACTTCATTGAACTTCCATACCCTATTTCCACCCATCATCTCAACCGTCTGTGCTGCTCACTTTTCTGCCGTCGATACACAAGCTTTGTGTCATTGTGTGAATTATAAATATTTAAATTGGCCGAATTTATCTCCACAATCAGTTCTTTGATCAAAAAAACACAAAACCGTGTGAAGGGATTCGATGAGGCCCCCGAAAGCGTCGCCTCCCGGTAATTAGATGAGAACGGTTCAAAGGACTGCCGCGGGGTGACGGCTCTTTGGCACCGTCGCCGCATCCCTTTTATTACCCCCAGTGACCGGAAATTGGAGTATCCGCGACGGGGACGTCGCGGTCGCCGAATGTTTGGACGGATGGCGGAGACAACGAAGTTTTGGAACTGGCATGATTACTTCGATCAATCTTATTGTTTGTCGAGGTGGAGCCCTGTTTGATATTCATTGCTTTAAACAATATTGTGAGTTTAAATTTAATATAAAACATATTTCAGTCAAACTGATGGCAGATTGATTTATTCAGAGTTAAGTGATGATTAAATGTAAAAACTATGATTTTGAGTTACATAATTTGACAACGTGCAAAAATAGACTAACCTATTTTCATAATTTAAATAATATACAAATATTAATGCTCTGATATGTGAATAATTCAAATGTATCAAATGAAATGATCAAATTATGAAATTAATTTATGAATATCCAACATATAAATCACAAGTAAATTTTAATAAATTTGTATTTTCCTAAAATTTTCAATCATATTTGACTATTTTCAATTAAACTAAGTAATTTATTCATGTTCACGTTTATGCTATTAAAATAAACCGAAACACTTGTAACTAATTTTAAATGTATAAACTTAAGCATGCAACTATGAAAATGTTTCTTACTTTCTTAAACTTTTAATATTATATGAAAACAAGCACTTGTTACAACTTTCGATGGCAATTTTCTACTTTTAACTCACTGAAACTTTGCATTAATTGCTACGAGAAAGTTTATCTATCTATCATTCCAACGTTCCATTACACTTCTTTATATTCCAAAAATTAAATTAATTAATTAATGTTCATTTACTGATTATTTTTAATAGTTATATAATATACACATTTAAATTATAAATAAAATAAAATATATTTTAGTACATAATTGACATATTATTTAAATTAATGTGGTGAACTCTGTAATTCAAAGATATAATTATGAAACAGGTCGACACTTCTTGAACTTTCATACAATTTCATATGAAACTAAGTAGTTATTACAACTTACCCAGACAATTTTCTACTTTTAATTAACTAAGTTTATCCCGATTCTGGAATTCCATTAAAGTTGCAAACTTACATTAATACATCATGAATTAATTTTTGTTTAAATTTTTGGCACATGTATTTTACATATTAATTGACCAATAAATGAAGTATAATTTAGATCGCCTCCTCATCATTTTTTTAATTTAATTGTTAGTATTTATTATTAGCATTTACGTGGTAAATTATTACAGTATAAAACATAAATTACATTCGTTTTTAATTAACTAAATTGGTTCAAATTTATAGCAATAATTTCATATGTAATAAATTATATTTCTTTGACAATAACTGATTTGGTTTCAATAAAATTAGTCTAATTAATAAATATAAATAAATTAAACTGATTTAAACCAACACATTATCGAAATTAGTTTTATTTGAAAAAAATAATAAATTTGATGTTTTAAATTTTATTTCATTAAACAATATAAATATTTATTATGCAATAATTAATAAGAAGTGTGTTATATTAATAGTCCATTAGTTTTTATTTTTGACATCAATTTATCAAAAATAAATATTTTAAGGTTTCTACATCAGTAAAATTAGTATAAAAGTGGGAAATCACACAATTTTGAAAAATAATAATGAAAAAATTATTACTAAATAAATTTTTAGTTAAAAAATAATTGGTAACTATTATCACAATTTTCGTCATTAGTTTTTTACTATCTCATTAATTAATTTATAATTTTAAATTAATCAAATTAGTTTTACTTGAAATTCATTAAAGAATAATAAAGAACTATTTTTTATTATGCAATTTTTATTAAAAACAAAGAGTAATCTAATGTTAAGCATTAAAAAAAAAAATATGTAAAAATAGAAAAAGGTTTCTATTCAGTAAAATTAGTATAAAATTTTCAAAAATAATAATGAAGAAATTAGTACAAAGTAAATTTTGAGTATAATAATAATTGGAAACAGTTATAACAACTTTTGTCATTAGTTTTTTACTTCTACTAACAAAAGTAACTCATTAATTTATAATTTTAAATTAATCAAATTAGTTTTACTTGAAAAAATTAATAAATTTGATATTTTATTTCATTAAACAATAATAAAGAAATATTTACAAATTGTAATCTAAAAGCATTTAAAAAAAATATGGTAAATTAATAGTCCCTTATTTTATTTATTTTAAGGTTTCTTTATCAGAAAAATTGGTATAAAAGTGAGAAGAAATCATACAATTTTCAAAAATAATAAAACAATAAAAAAATATTTTTTGTAGGATTTATATTAAAAGCAAAATATACTTTAATTTTTACAAGTTTCTAAAACAATAAAAAAAAAATCGACAGTTACTTAAATTTCACTAACAAAAGCCTTGTTTTAATATACTATACATAAATATATGGTGCATTTAAAGAAATTGAATTACTCGTCCTTTATTATTAGTTTTATTTCATATTTTTGTCGACAATTTACAAAGGAAACAAAAATTTTAATATTTCTGGGTCAGTTGAATTAAGACAAACAAACCGTACAATTTTCGAATATAATGAACAAACTGCTACTTCTTAAACATTGAGACAAAAACTAATTGGAAACAGTTATCACAACTTTCGTCGTCGGTTTTCTAGTTCTAACGAACAAAAGCGTCGCATTAATTGCCTGGCAAAACGATTTTAACATTTCAGATTTTCAATTTAAAGTTGGACAATTTACACAGATACCGGCCAATTAATTCGCTTAAACGTGGTGTTAATTAAGATTTATTATCTATATGATCCCGGTATTGAATACTAATAAAACAAATCGCCATTAGTTAGTTGGTAGCGAAATAATTACAGATTGAAACTCGGCTTGTTTTAGTTGCAAAATTGAATACAAACAATGTATTTGATGTATATTTTTATATTTGCTTAAAATTGGTTAATTTATTCGGACAAAGTGTGGAATAATGGCGGTGGTAGAAACTTTTTGGTACGGCTGTGTTTATAATCCCCGCAATTTTCCTTGTTTTCCGCATTGTTAGAAACCCCACCAATCAAAAACCCACAATGGAAATCTGCACACAGATAATAACGGTGTCCATTGTTCGTCGGTGGGACTTTATTATCTCGACAGCGTCCTGTGCTTCCTATCAATATAATAGAATTTCGGCGGCAGTTCAAATAATAAATTTCGATTATTGTTATTTATTTCGGCACAGACGTTTTAATTTATAATATCGATAGCCGAAAACGTACATTTATTTCCCGAAATAAATTGGTAATAATTTAACGCGTGTTACGAATTTATTGCAGCCTGGTACGGTCATTATATATAATTAAACGATTTATGTTGAAAAATAAATTCGGTCGAATTTAAATTTGGAAATTGGCTAACGCGAATTAGTAATTATGTAAATTATGTAAAAAATACAAACACGACAGAAGCAATTAAAAAATAAATTGGTTTATTCGACACTAGTCGAATTTGTCACAAGCGACATTGGTAATTAACCATCTTCATCATACTGTATAATACCTAAATAATGAATAACCATTAGTACGTCCAGATTGTGGACCGATAGAGTTTCATAACGGATAGATTAGAATCGGGCACAGCAATAATATACGTTCCTTTTGTACGAGATAGTGGCAACATTAAGCAGTTAAATTTATTGCTAAGCACGCTATTCTCCAATTAAATTCGAAGGTAATCTAAAAAGTTATCTTGAAGGGTCTCCTGTGTGTATATTTGAAATTTATTGATGTCGTGTGGATCCTCCAACAACAGGCGGAAACCAAAGCGAGAAACGTTGTAATTTGCCTCGAAAAAAGCTCTTAATATCACGTTCATTACACAGGCCAGCAATTTTTTGCCCCGGAACACAAAGAGCTGATTTAGGATATTCACAGTGAGTTTTGGAAACAGTATTGACTTTGAAGTACATATGTTAATTGGCAAGAACTAAACAGATTTTATAAGAGATCTCTGAAAGAAGCCTTCTGAATAATCAGCATCCAAATTAAACGAAAAAAATTTGCTTGAATTAATGAATGTACTATCTTTAATTCTGCACTGGGGACAGAGAACTGGCTCTTGACCTGTATCATTCATACCTTATTCAGAATCTTTTCCAGTCGTCATTCACGTAAAAAAACGCATCTAACTTTAGAATTTATGCATAATCTCATAAAACCGAGGTGTGATATTTTATAACCAAATCAGTATTCATGTGGCCACAGAAAAAAAAATCGTAAAAGGGGCCCAAAGAAACTCGATAAAGAAACAAGCAGGTTGTAAGGGTACAATTCAAGTTTTACGAAATACACTGACATAGTAAAAGCGGGCACTGAAAGCACACAGGGAATCAGTTAAGTACTCGTAAAAACTCCACCGAAAAAAAAAAAGTATGAAAAATATCGTGCGGTTTGCGGATTTGGGCAAACGTACAATATTAAGGGCACTCGACACAAAGGAAGCTGTCGAGAACTTTCCGCTATACGTGTATAAATATTTGCACAGTTAAGTTGGTAGTAAAAGTGAAGGTCACGTGCGCACAAACTAGTGCGCAAATAAATTGTCCTAATGTTAATTTAGCGGACTCTACAATTAATAATTTGATGAGATTTTGTTGCCTCATTAATAATCTGAATATGTCAACAAATTTGAGTAATTTAGTAAACAGTTACATCCGGAATAGTTGCACAAAACAACCGGAGGAACCTATTTACATTTTTCTTAATTTATCGTCCTAGTTCCTCGAACCATGTATCTCAGTCGCCGCTTTCCGCATCGATCCCACCCCAACCCCTTAACTACAGTTAAAGTGGGGCCCTAAATTCGTGACTGTGTGTTGTTTTCATGTGAAGGGAAAATTGAATTTTGATTCGGTTGCAGGCCGCGACCGGTTATATTGCTCTCGTGATTAGCCGCGTTCAAAAGCTACTCTGCTGCAATGGGCCAAAAGCGAATTTAATATAATATCGTTCGGTTCATATTTAATTAGGACGTTTGAAATTAACATCATAATTGTTCGTGGGTAATGGAAAATGTTAATTGGAACCGGGAGGCGAAGAAGTCATCGTTTCATGTTCAATTGGACGAACGAAATTCCTAATTGAAAGTAACTACAACATTAGTTTGGCAGCGAAAATATGGAATGTAAGATAATTTGCTGATGATGAAAGATATTTTCGACAATTTAATAATATTTCCAACAAGGACATATACATTATATATTTCTAAAATTGAAAATTATAATCAATGTAATTAATAAAATTAATTTTTCTAGAGTGACCTACAAACAATTAAAACTGTATTCAACCGCAGTGACAGATATTAAATATTTACTTCAATATCGAATATATAATTTATAAACAATTATGATAAAAACAAGTGGAAGTCAAACCATGCACATTTAATAGTAAAATTATAATTATATTTTATAAATAATAATTATTTATATATTATGGTTTATTGCACGGTTAAATAATTTAAGTTTAAACATTTTCAAATTCAGTAAACCAACGTTTCAAACTAAAATAGAATTGAATTCATTAAATATGATATTTGTTTTATAAACATAGCCAATACTACGTTATTAGTAGCGTAATTGGCTTAATTAATGTTGATTTGCGTTTGGTTTTCAAACTGGATTCGGTTAAATTGAAATTGAAATCTACAAATTAATTTAATGTTGTTTATGTAATATTCTAATTACTAATGTATGTTTTATAGGTAATTTATATTAAGAATAAACTTGTACATATGAAATTTAAATTAATATAACACATCAATATCAATAATCTTTGGTGTTTAATTTCAATACGTATTATCCTAAAATACATACCGATTGGAAAGCCTTTTTTGAGGAAGACATCATGCATAACAAAGACAGTAAAAGATTCCCACTACGGAGCAAATTTGCACACTTTTACTGTCTCTTTCAAAATTCAGTCGGATCAAACGTTTTTTGAATGGTATATTTATTAGATTTCGTGTTGTTTGGAAATTTTTTTCAAAATTTAAAACTGAAATATCCCAAAACGACTAATTAATCAATAGGATCTTCTTTCTAAAATGTACAGAGAACATAAGAACCTTAATAGTTTTAAAAAATAATGCACCTCTTTAAAATGGTCACTGAAAAGTATTTTAATAAAAATCAATTAATAAAAACATAAAATACATAAGAGGAATACTCAAGTATGACTCCATTAGATGTATTAAAAAATTTAATTACTTGATCTATACATACTGAAACAAAAACCTTTAATGGGATAATATTATTAATTATATTAGTTTAGCTAAAGATAACTCTAAAGATAAATCAGACACGTTCGTGTACTTAATGTCATATTCAATCTGTTACGAAGGAAATTGAGTCTATTTCGAAAATCTGTCTTGGAACGAATGCACAGATAGTAATACTTTATAATATCCGTACAGCCAATTTGCCAGGCTATTGAGTGTATGTCAAAGGCACTTGAATTAAAGTGGAGTGCCGTTTCAAAGGTTGTAATATGTAAGAACTCTCTGAGTATTTCCTTGTCTTCATATAAAATTTTATCAGTTGAACGAAATAGTCGTACAACCATTCTATAATTTTATCACAGTTTTTCTTTAATGTCTTGTTCACATGCACGTAATTCATATAATTTCCCAAATTAATAAAACCACAAAAATCACATCAAAAGATTCAGTCGTCACAATCGTGCATTAATTTAAGTGTCTGTCTACATTTACGTTGGAGTTCGCAGTAAGTACGTGAGTAAGTGCAAAGCTTTCAAGGTGCAGCGATGAAACCCGAGTATAAACCGCGTTCATGGATCAATGTCTCAATTAAAACCGAGGGATTTTTAATTAATGGTCTACATAGTTCATTAGCTGTTCCGGTCGGGTCTTACTTTGTCTTATCGCGACACAGAGGTCTTTGTTAATCAAGCCTGAAGGCTGCATATTTAAAGTATTCTCCCGTGCAGAAAAAAGAAAAGATGATTAAAAAGGCGATGCGATATAATCGACATTGTGCGGTTGCTCTAATTAGATGAATAATTTAAGTGGATCGCCTTATGGGAAGGAATTTGTGGCTTGTGATGGTCTCACGTGAGTGGTTTATGACAGGGTGTGTCAAATCGGTTTAATTTATCTGTTACTGTTGTTTCTAGACCAAATAGAGGAAATCTAGCTCATGTTCAAAGCTATTTTTTTTTAAATGTTGCAGCAAAAAGTATTATATCTCAGGTTATCCAGATGAATTTGATCCAAGGCACCCCATAATTCTGGAAGACATTGTCTTAATTCTCTGGCAGAATGAGAACGGAGCTGGTAAGCAATTAATGATCTTTCAAGCATCTCCAAGATCAAGGGTAGATGCTTAATAAATGATAAATAACTTTTCCGCATGATTTTTAGAAAAAAACAGTACAAATTCTTGAACAAAGTTGAAATAAAGCTGAATATTTAAATATCAACTGAACCCACCTTGATTTTTGTCTAAGATTTTATTGTTATTCATTTTGACGTTTTTATTCATAAAGAATCAACATAAACAGGGTATATCAAAATGTATGGTTAAATTTATATTTTGGTCGAAATGTTACTGGTGTATCTAGACCAAGTAGAGGAAATCTAGCTCATGTTCAAAGCTAAATTTTTTTAAATGTTGCAGCAAAAAGTATTATATCTCAGGTTATCCAGATGATTTTGATCCAAGGCACCCCATAATTCTGGAAGAAATTAATTCTCTGGCAGAATGAGAACGGGACTGGTGAGCAATTAATGATCTTTCAGGTATCTCCAAGATCATGGGTAGGTGCTCAATAAATGATAAATAACTTTTCCGCATGATTTTTAGAAAAAAACAGTACAAATTCTTGAACAAAGTTGAAATAAAGCTGAATATTTAAATATCAACTGAACCCACCTTGATTTTTGTCTAAGATTTTATTGTTATTCATTTTTACGTTTTTATTCATAAAGAATCAACATAAACAGGGTATATCAAAATGTATGGTTAAATTTATATTTTGGTCGAAATGTTACTGGTGTATCTAGACCAAATAGAGGAAATCTAGCTCATGTTCAAAGCTAAATTTTTTTAAATGTTGCAGCAAAAAGTATTATATCTCAGGTTATCCAGATGATTTTGATCCAAGGCACCCCATAATTCTGGAAGAAATTAATTCTCTGGCAGAATGAGAACGGGACTGGTGAGCAATTAATGATCTTTCAGGTATCTCCAAGATCATGGGTAGGTGCTCAATAAATGATAAATAACTTTTCCGCATGATTTTTAGAAAAAAACAGTACAAATTCTTGAACAAAGTTGAAATAAAGCTGAATATTTAAATATCAACTGAACCCACCTTGATTTTTGTCTAAGATTTTATTGTTATTCATTTTTACGTTTTTATTCATAAAGAATCAACATAAACAGGGTATATCAAAATGTATGGTTAAATTTATATTTTGGTCGAAATGTTACTGGTGTTTCTAGACCAAATAGAGGAAATCTAGCTCATGTTCAAAGCTAAATTTTTTTAAATGTTGCAGCAAAAAGTATTATATCTCAGGTTATCCAGATGATTTTGATCCAAGGCACCCCATAATTCTGGAAGAAATTAATTCTCTGGCAGAATGAGAACGGGACTGGTGAGCAATTAATGATCTTTCAGGTATCTCCAAGATCATGGGTAGGTGCTCAATAAATGATAAATAACTTTTCCGCATGATTTTTAGAAAAAAACAGTACAAATTCTTGAACAAAGTTGAAATAAAGCTGAATATTTAAATATCAACTGAACCCACCTTGATTTTTGTCTAAGATTTTATTGTTATTCATTTTGACGTTTTTATTCATAAAGAATCAACATAAACAGGGTATATCAAAATGTATGGTTAAATTTATATTTTGGTCGAAATGTTACTGGTGTATCTAGACCAAGTAGAGGAAATCTAGCTCATGTTCAAAGCTAAATTTTTTTAAATGTTGCAGCAAAAAGTATTATATCTCAGGTTATCCAGATGATTTTGATCCAAGGCACCCCATAATTCTGGAAGAAATTAATTCTCTGGCAGAATGAGAACGGGACTGGTGAGCAATTAATGATCTTTCAGGTATCTCCAAGATCATGGGTAGGTGCTCAATAAATGATAAATAACTTTTCCGCATGATTTTTAGAAAAAAACAGTACAAATTCTTGAACAAAGTTGAAATAAAGCTGAATATTTAAATATCAACTGAACCCACCTTGATTTTTGTCTAAGATTTTATTGTTATTCATTTTTACGTTTTTATTCATAAAGAATCAACATAAACAGGGTATATCAAAATGTATGGTTAAATTTATATTTTGGTCGAAATGTTACTGGTGTATCTAGACCAAATAGAGGAAATCTAGCTCATGTTCAAAGCTAAATTTTTTTAAATGTTGCAGCAAAAAGTATTATATCTCAGGTTATCCAGATGATTTTGATCCAAGGCACCCCATAATTCTGGAAGAAATTAATTCTCTGGCAGAATGAGAACGGGACTGGTGAGCAATTAATGATCTTTCAGGTATCTCCAAGATCATGGGTAGGTGCTCAATAAATGATAAATAACTTTTCCGCATGATTTTTAGAAAAAAACAGTACAAATTCTTGAACAAAGTTGAAATAAAGCTGAATATTTAAATATCAACTGAACCCACCTTGATTTTTGTCTAAGATTTTATTGTTATTCATTTTTACGTTTTTATTCATAAAGAATCAACATAAACAGGGTATATCAAAATGTATGGTTAAATTTATATTTTGGTCGAAATGTTACTGGTGTATCTAGACCAAATAGAGGAAATCTAGCTCATGTTCAAAGCTAAATTTTTTTAAATGTTGCAGCAAAAAGTATTATATCTCAGGTTATCCAGATGATTTTGATCCAAGGCACCCCATAATTCTGGAAGAAATTAATTCTCTGGCAGAATGAGAACGGGACTGGTGAGCAATTAATGATCTTTCAGGTATCTCCAAGATCATGGGTAGGTGCTCAATAAATGATAAATAACTTTTCCGCATGATTTTTAGAAAAAAACAGTACAAATTCTTGAACAAAGTTGAAATAAAGCTGAATATTTAAATATCAACTGAACCCACCTTGATTTTTGTCTAAGATTTTATTGTTATTCATTTTTACGTTTTTATTCATAAAGAATCAACATAAACAGGGTATATCAAAATGTATGGTTAAATTTATATTTTGGTCGAAATGTTACTGGTGTTTCTAGACCAAATAGAGGAAATCTAGCTCATGTTCAAAGCTAAATTTTTTTAAATGTTGCAGCAAAAAGTATTATATCTCAGGTTATCCAGATGATTTTGATCCAAGGCACCCCATAATTCTGGAAGAAATTAATTCTCTGGCAGAATGAGAACGGGACTGGTGAGCAATTAATGATCTTTCAGGTATCTCCAAGATCATGGGTAGGTGCTCAATAAATGATAAATAACTTTTCCGCATGATTTTTAGAAAAAAACAGTACAAATTCTTGAACAAAGTTGAAATAAAGCTGAATATTTAAATATCAACTGAACCCACCTTGATTTTTGTCTAAGATTTTATTGTTATTCATTTTGACGTTTTTATTCATAAAGAATCAACATAAACAGGGTATATCAAAATGTATGGTTAAATTTATATTTTGGTCGAAATGTTACTGGTGTATCTAGACCAAGTAGAGGAAATCTAGCTCATGTTCAAAGCTAAATTTTTTTAAATGTTGCAGCAAAAAGTATTATATCTCAGGTTATCCAGATGATTTTGATCCAAGGCACCCCATAATTCTGGAAGAAATTAATTCTCTGGCAGAATGAGAACGGGACTGGTGAGCAATTAATGATCTTTCAGGTATCTCCAAGATCATGGGTAGGTGCTCAATAAATGATAAATAACTTTTCCGCATGATTTTTAGAAAAAAACAGTACAAATTCTTGAACAAAGTTGAAATAAAGCTGAATATTTAAATATCAACTGAACCCACCTTGATTTTTGTCTAAGATTTTATTGTTATTCATTTTTACGTTTTTATTCATAAAGAATCAACATAAACAGGGTATATCAAAATGTATGGTTAAATTTATATTTTGGTCGAAATGTTACTGGTGTATCTAGACCAAATAGAGGAAATCTAGCTCATGTTCAAAGCTAAATTTTTTTAAATGTTGCAGCAAAAAGTATTATATCTCAGGTTATCCAGATGATTTTGATCCAAGGCACCCCATAATTCTGGAAGAAATTAATTCTCTGGCAGAATGAGAACGGGACTGGTGAGCAATTAATGATCTTTCAGGTATCTCCAAGATCATGGGTAGGTGCTCAATAAATGATAAATAACTTTTTCGCATGATTTTTAGAAAAAAACAGTACAAATTCTTGAACAAAGTTGAAATAAAGCTGAATATTTAAATATCAACTGAACCCACCTTGATTTTTGTCTAAGATTTTATTGTTATTCATTTTTACGTTTTTATTCATAAAGAATCAACATAAACAGGGTATATCAAAATGTATGGTTAAATTTATATTTTGGTCGAAATGTTACTGGTGTTTCTAGACCAAATAGAGGAAATCTAGCTCATGTTCAAAGCTAAATTTTTTTAAATGTTGCAGCAAAAAGTATTATATCTCAGGTTATCCAGATGATTTTGATCCAAGGCACCCCATAATTCTGGAAGAAATGAATTCTCTGGTAGAATGAGAACGGGACTGGTAAGCAATTAATGATCTTTCAAGCATCTCCAAGATCAAGGGTAGGTGCTCAATAAATGATAAATAACTTTTCCGCATGATTTTTAGAAAAAAAAAATAGTACAAATTCTTGAACAAAGTTGAAATAAAGCTGAATATTTAAATATCAACTGAACCCACCTTGATTTTTGTCTAAGATTTTATTGTTATTCATTTCATTCATTCATATCAAAATGTATGGTTAAATTTATATTTTGGTCGAAATATGTGCTGAACTTTTTTCAGTGTATGTGACATTTTATAGAATGGGAACAGATTAGTTTTCATGAGTATAAAACGACAAAAGTAATCAAATATTAGTTATAGCTAAAATATTGATCATTTTAAAAAGTTGCTGTAATAACGGCCACTTCTGTATATACCAGCAGAAAGAATTGCCTTGGTAAAATTATACTTTGTAGAAATTTGCCAAATGTTAGTCTTCGTAGTATTTCAGAAATGACAGTAAAAATAAAAGGTATGAAAAGAATGAAACTGTGAACATTTTTTTTGTTTCAGGTATGTAAAGAGTAAAAACTATTCAATTTAGAACACCCTGTATGTCACTGACTTTGTTGCTGAACCCTCCTCATAAAGTTATTCATCACACGAATGCATAAAAGATTCCCTCTTTTCCGCAATGTTTCCTTTAATAATAGCTTCCAGTTTTCCATGCACATCTATCGGTATTGACACTCCGATGGTGCACGCCCAACCCGACCGTTTTCTGCATTTAATTTTCCGGCGTTGCAGTGTTTCCAGACAACGTCACGTCATCGCGCGACAGACAGATTAACATACGGCGTGAATTGACGGGACGCGAATAAAATCCGGCCGTGGGATTACGATTAAATTGAATGGCGTCGTCCCGTCTGTGTTGCGGGAGCAGGCGAGCCGGTCCCCCAGGGATATTGACAATGCCTGGCAAAATGTAGCACCTCGTAAATATGGCGTTGAACTGTCGTTTTATTGAACTTTATACGGTGCCCGTAAATAACCGGAGGCGGGACGCCATCGACTTTTTCAATCGGGATCAATGGAGGAATTTGCTACTTTGTTGTGTGTGTATCGGGGGCATGTCGTTCATTCGGGAGGAACGTGTGCCGGAATCGCACGCGTGTCGGGATGAAAATGCGACGGTGAATTCTCGCGGGCTTAACTTTTGACGGGGCCCCGATAATCGGGTTAAATAAGCTATCAAGACGGGATGTTTAGTAATATCAACTTCCGACAGCCGAGAGGAAAAAGTAATTTGATTTCGCGTCTCTCGACAATGCAATTATTATTGTAATTTTGTATGTGAAATTCCGGGTGCTAAATTGAAAATACGCCCGCTTTGTGCGGGGTAAATTAATTTGAGTTAAGTCGGGAATTAGTCATTTTATGTTTTAACGTGACGACAACAGGATCGTTTAATTGGAACATATACACGAACATAACAGTTGTAAAAATTATTTTCAAAAACAGGTTTTGTAAATATTTTATAAAATTATTGGAGGTGGTCTTATGAAATTGTCAATTAAGAAATCTATCATTTAAACAGGAATTTTTAAAAAGATCTCTTTTATTTATGAACCAATATGATGATGGTGATAAATAATGGTGAGCTTTACATTTTGGACATTCTAGAAGAACATATCGTGCCATTTGCCTCGTTTGCCTAATAACTTAACGAAATTTTGTTGAATTTAAACAGAAAATGTGAAACTGTCATTGATAGTAAATATGGAAATATCCAATATTAAATTCAAATGTCTATATTTTATCACATAAAATTTTGTTAATTTTTAATTTTTTTAGAAAAACGATATTTTTAAGATTTTTTTGTAACAATTATAAATAAAAATCTATTTTTAAATAAATATACAAAGAGTGTATACGTTTGTTTTTCCCGTTTGGGATGGATTTTTTGAATAATTCAAATAGAAAGAGAATAATCTATAATTCAAATAAAATAGTAAAATCTAAAAGGTATTCTGAGTACCTCAGTAAACTGCAACTCCTGTCAAGAATTGGTTGAAATGTTAAATCAGGGAATCGATTCAAATTAGATATTAAAAGCACTTTCAAAATGCACGAGGTGAGGACTGACTTACAACATTTTAAAATTTAATTAACCCCGAGTATTCTACGTACTTTGGCAGCAAGTAAAAATTTAATGTCTGTAGATTTTAAAGCCGTCTTTTAGATAAAAATGTAAGGACTATATTTTATCGACTTGCCGCAAACCCCAAGGGAATAAAGAGGACTATTTAAAGAATGTGTAATAGTTTGGCCAGTAGCCAAGCCGTTTTTATAAGTAATCGATAACGACACACTGGTTGTCAAGAACAAATTTATTACATCCCTTTATGGTCTTAAATATGTCCCCGTTTGTCACGTTCATCAGTCCCATTAAAAAATTCAGCCTAAAATACTCAAATTGTAACAAGTTTTAAGTAAACCGTATGATTTGATGAAATCAATTTAATAATCGAGATAATAATGGGTTAGGGGCTGAAAAGTTACTGATCCAACATCTGAAATGATTGTGAACCAGATCGCGGTCACCATTCACCGCCGTACGAACGAAGCCAATCCATAAATGCATTGTTACTCGTGCCTTTTCGTTGTAAATGCAACGTGCAAACCGTGTTCCGGTTAAAAACAGTTTTATTTCGTAGAACGAAAACCGGCAGCGAGAAATACGTCGGCGTCCGGCGAAAAATCGTGCCAATCAGCCGGCGCGAAACAAAATTCGTCGTAATCAACCGTGACAATTGCCGTAAATAAAAGCGGGTGAATAAAAATAAAATGGAGATGAGTCCGATCCGTAGTGCAAACATCCAATTAAGGGTGAAACGTGCGCACGCAAACGAAAACGCCGACGGCGGACGCTCTCTCGACTATTCGCCAGGTGAACATAAAACCGGGGATGTAATTCTTGACCCTGAAAATGCGGTTGTGTAATCAAAAATAAACCGGTGTAATCATTCTTCGGGGCCGTTTCGGCGATTGGCCGACGCAGACACTTTTCAATCGGTCAGGATCAATGTGGAATTTTCTTGGACTTGAACTTATGGGGTAATAAAATTATACTAAATATAAATTTATTATTAATTTTGAGAAAAAAATATTATTAAATTATATTTTAACGTTTTCAAAACATTTTTGTAAATTGAAAGCTATAAACCTGTATTTTCAAATAATAATGTTCATACATCTTAACTTGATTTAATAAAGATTTTATAGAGTAATAAAATAATATTGTTTATTAACATTTACTCTGTGTTGCTACCCCTTTAATACTTATATATCAAATTGAATTTTATTTTTCTGCATTTAAATATATAATATAATTTTATCTTTCATTTTCATATTTTGCAAATATTGGAAAAACTGTGATATTTTTAGTACCAAATTAAAACAATTCTCTTTTCTAATATTTATTTAATAAAAATAAATAATATGTCCTTAGCAGACCTTCTAGATAATTTAAATATTTAATAAATAAATAAAGAACAATAAGTGAAGTTATTCTCTGGATATTATTAAATATGAAATAAATTATTACTCTCTTTTATTTTGACGTTTTCTTTTGATTTAATTCTCAAAACAATTTTGTAAATTGAAAGCTATAAACCTGTATTTTCAAATAATAATGTTCATACATGTTAACCTGGTTTAATAAATAATTTATTGAATAATAAAATAATATTAAGTGTATTAACATTTACTCTTTGTGGCTACCCCTTTAATATTTACATATGAAATTGAATTTTGTATTTCTGCATTTTTAAATATATAATATAATTTTATTTTGTATTTTAATATTTCACAAATATTGGAAAATCTGTGTTATTTTTAGTACCAAATTAAAACAATTCTCTTTTCCAGTATTTATTTAATAAAAATAAATAATATGCCCTTTGCAGATCTTCTAGATAATTTAAATATTTAATAAATAAATAAAGAACAATAAGTGAAGTTATTCTCTGGATATTATTAAATATGAAATAAATTATTACTCTCTTTTATTTTGACGTTTTCTTTTGATTTAATTCTCAAAACAATTTTGTAAATTGAAAGCTATAAACCTGTATTTTCAAATAATAATGTTCATACATGTTAACCTGGTTTAATAAATAATTTATTGAATAATAAAATAATATTAAGTGTATTAACATTTATTCTTTGTGGCTACCCCTTTAATCTTTACATATGAAATTGAATTTTGTATTTCTGCATTTTTAAATATATAATATAATTTTATTTTTCATTTTAATATTTCACAAATATTGGAAAATCTGTGTTATTTTTAGTACCAAATTAAAACAATTCTCTTTTCCAGTATTTATTTAATAAAAATAAATAATATGTCCTTTGCAGATCTTCTAGATAATTTAAATATTTAATAAATAAATAAAGAACAATAAGTGAAGTTATTCTCTGGATATTATTAAATATGAAACAAATTATTACTATCTTTTATTTTGACGTATTCTTTTGATTTAATTCTCAAAACATTTTTGTAAATTGAAAGCTATAAACCTGTATTTTCAAATAATAATGTTCATACATCTTAACTTGGTTTAATATTATTGAATAATAAAATAATATTAAGTTTATTAACATTTACTCTTTGTTGTTACCCCTTTAATATTTATATATCAAATTGAATTTTGTCTTTCTGCATTTTTAAATATATAATATAATTTTATTTTTCATTTTAATATTTCACAAATATTTTAAAATCTGTGTTATTTTTAGTACCAAATTAAAACAATTCTCTTTTCTAGTATTTATTTAATAAAAATATGTCCTTTGCAGATCTTCTAGATAATTTAAATATTTAATAAATAGATAAAGAACAATAAATGAAGTTATTCTGTGGATATTATTAAATATGAAATAAATTATTACTGTCTGTTATTTTGACGTTTTCTTTTGATTTAATTCTCAAAACATTTTTGTAAATTGAAAGTTATAAACCTGTATTTTCAAATAATAATGTTCATACATCTTACCTGATTTAATATTATTGAATAATAAAATAATATTAAGTTTATTAACATTTAGTCTTTGTTGCTACCCCTTTAATATTTATATATAAAATTGAATTTTGTCTTTCTACATTTTTAAATATATAATATAACTTTATTTTTCATTTTAATGTTTCACAAATATTGGAAAATCTGTGTTATTTTTAGAACTAAATTAAAACAATTTATTAAACAATAAAATTATATAAAGTTTATTAATATTTACTCTATGTTATTGTCCCTTTAATATTTACATATGAAATTGAATTTTGTCTGCATATTTAAATTGAAATTTGGAAAATTCGGATTATTTTATCCGGTATTTATTTAATAAAAATAAATATTATGTCCTCTTTTTTTTAAATATTATATAAATAAATAAATTAGGAATAATGACTGAATTTTTTCTCTGGATGTATTTTTTGAGAATTTTATTTATTTTTATAATTTGAAATCTATAAAATGAGTTTTAAAATAAAAATAAATCCAAAATAATCCTCAATAGAACCAATCAAATTAATATTCCATGTCATAATTGCTACAATCAGTTGCAGCATAAAATTTTATTCCACATTTAACAAACAATCCCAAATTTCCCCTGACAATAGACGAATCGAAAACTATATGAGGGGTGCCATTTAAAGCGAATTACATTTTTTATGTAATCCACGCAATTTTAATATAACTAACAAATCCCGTGTGCAACATCCCCATCCGGCCGAGATTTGAATAACGACCCGTCGCCGCGGGGGTAAATCTGCATAAAGAAAATTTTTGGCGACCCATAAATGTCGCGAACGAATTCCACCGGGGCGACATGAGAACGCGGCAGCGTCGGTGTTGCCGGCGATGCGGGACCTTTCGGTAATTTATCGGAGATTGGGAGCACTTTCGGTCCGTCGTCCCTTCGGGGAGGGCCGCGGCGCACGTGTACCGGGTTTACGGAGTTGCCGCAAAAAAATTGAAACCCGACGAAAATTGCTTTTCGCTAACGCGTCGACATTGTCGCACCAAATTGGATTCGGCTGTGGATTTTTTGTCGCGCCTCCTATTTATCTTGATTCCCGGATTGTTACGGGCGGTTTTCCCGTGGCAAATGGAATAAGATGTGCAAGACCTTTAAGAACTACTCAAAAATATGGTTTAGATTGATTGTTGTTACAATTAATTACTTATGTTTAGGGAGATAATTAATAATAACCGGTAAACACAAAACTAGCTCAGAATTCATTAAAAATTAAATTTAGTGAAATAAACTCTTTAAAATTTAAGGATATTAAAAAAAAAAGATTTTCTTTAGATATACAAAATAAACCAAAATAAGAATAATATTTTTTTATATTTTATATATAATATATAATAATAATATATTTTAATAATATTATATTATAATAATATATTTTAAATATAATATATAATAATATACATTTTTATTAATATATACATAATATATATATTGAAACAATTTGTGGCGTTTTTGATAGCTTAATAATTAAATTATTGAATTTAAAATTGATAAAATTCAATAAAATTAGTTATTTAAATAAAATGAAGTAAAATGCAATAACAAATTGAAAAAACTTATTGTGGTGATAGTTTTATAATTAAATTATTGAATTTAATATTGATAATTGTTAAAAAATTAAGAAAAAAATATATTGAAAAATTGATGTTCAATTAATTATTGAATTTAAAATTCTTTTTTATTAATATATTATTATTATTAATATATACAGAATATATTAATAAAAATTAATTTTAACATATATATCAAAAAAAAATATATTGTTTTTTCTTTATTACTTAAAAGTTAACTTATATTATATATATTATAACAATTTATTCATAGTCATATTAAATGTATTAAGAAAACAAATAAATAAAATTATTTTACAAAATATAAAATTTTTAAAATTTTGAAAATCTATTAAAGAATATGTTGAAACAATATGTGGCGAAGTTTTTGATGCTTGATAATTAAATTATTGAATTTAAAATTGATAAAATTCAATAAAATTAGTTATTTAAATAAAATGAATAAAGATGCAATAACAAATTGAAAAAATTTATTGTGGTGATAGTTTTATAATTAAATCATTGAATTTAATATTGCTAATAGTTACAAAATTAAGAAAAATTCAAAAAATTGAAAAAATGTATGGTAAAATACTTTTGATGTTCAATTAATTATTGAATTTAAAATTCTTTTTTATTAGTATATTATTATTATTATTATTATACATAATTATATTAATAATAATGAATTTTAACATATATGTATCAAAAAAATATTGTTTTTCGTTATTATTTAAAAATTAAATAAAAAATTAACTTATATTATATACATATTATAACAATTTTTATTCATAGACATATTTAATGTATTAAGAAAACAAATAAATAAAATTATTTTACAAAATATAAAATATGTAAAATTTTGAGAATCAAATAAAGAATATATTGAAACAATTTGTAGAGAAGTTTTTGGAAGCTTAATAATTAAATTATTGAATTTAAAATTGATAAAATAAATTATTTAAATAAAATTAAGAAAAATGCAATAACAAATAGAAAAATCTTATTGTGGTGATAGTTTTATAATTAAATCATTGAATTTAATATTGATAATAGTTACAAAATTAAGAAAAATTCAAAAATATATTGAAACAATTTATGGTAAAATATTTTTGATGTTCAATTAATTATTGAATTTAAAATTCAACAAAAACAAATTCTAATATTAAACAAAAATTGAAAAAATAACTTATTTTTAACGGTTTTATAATTAAATTTATTTTTTAAATAACAAATTTTTACAAATTTTGTTAAATTTTATCCATTTAGAATCCAGTTTAATGTTGAATATATCTTCTTTTTTAAACTAAAAATTCTGTTTAATTTTATTAATTTTAATTTTAAAAATTTAATTATAAATACCTAACACATTAAAAAATTAATTTTGGAATATTTTTAAAAAATTTTTTAATTAAATTATTGTATTCAACATTTAAAAAATCTATTAAATAAAATAATAATAAAGAAAAATGAAAGAAACAGGAAATATTATATAAATATTTGTGTTTTTTAACGATATTTTATTTGATATTTGAAATAATAACAATTGTACAAAATTTGTTATTTAAAAAATTAAGAAATATCTATTTACAGATTAAAAAAAACTAGTTTGGTGTAGTAATTCTGATAGATTTATAATTAAATTGTTATCAAGAACACTATAAAAGAAAAAATATTTAAAAGATCCAGACAAATTAATAACATATTATAAAAATATATAAGAATTAGCTCAGCATGTATTTTTATGCAAATTGTTCTGATAAATTACAATATTGCAAAAAAACTAACTAAACGTATATTTGTGTCCAATTAGCCTAGTTTTAACAACAATTAAAAAGCGACAAGAAATGTGCCAGTTATTGCAGTGCTTTTTTCATAAATATGTAAAAGAACTTACCATTGGTTTAATGTGCAACAATGTAAATTGAAATATTCAACATACCTGTAACAAAACATGAAAATGTACACGAACGAACATTTTAAAATTTCAAAGGAAATACAAGTTTTAAGTTACCAGCTCAAGAAACATTAGGAAGAAGTAACAAATCATCGCACAATTAGCATCAAATTTTTCCCCCAAGCACTGATAATAAGTAATTAATCCAAATTCGCAAGTCCATCCAATTAGTGTTGCAGCTACGTCTTAACGAATCCAATAAGAAAATCGTGTCGGAATTGCGGATGCGGCAATTCATTTGGACTCGCCTGATAAACGGGAACGGGGAATCAAAACCGATCCAGAAATAAGCCGCGTGATAAAGTTAATTAGTCGCACAATCCGTAATTAGGGAGATTCGTCGGCACTGAAATATCACAGAATGTTGTGGCGGTGGAATTTTAACGATTCGAACAAGTGAAATGGAGGCAATCGAGTTGAATTACGAGGAGGGGGCGGAATTATGACAAAAATTTAATAATTATGTTTAGGTTAAACGGCGGCACGACTTCCACACATACGTACGTAATTAAAACCGTACTCGGGACTCGGCTGCGAAATAGTTGGGCCAATCTCACGGATACACAGACGACCGTAGGGGCGCGAGCCGGAGGCTCGAGATGTCTTAAAATTAGGACAATTGTGTTTGTAATGAATTTCGGTGCGGGACTGGAAGCAAGACTTACGGGCGGCGTAAGTGTTCATGGCAATTTTAGTTTGGATTACTCTCGCAATTGGTGGAAGTTAGACACTCGTGCCGTTGGGCAATTGTGGAAACACACACGTTATATAACTCTGTTCGAAGAAATTAACACACCACCTACAATTTTGTAAATAAATTTTTCTAGCGTGACCCTTTGTTACGACTCATTTATCATCCCCATTTTTATCAATATGCAACGGCGACCTAAAAATTTAACTCACGATGACTGTGTCCAAGTGGTTGTTTTAGTGGAAGAAGGTTGAAGTTACTGCAGAATAGCCGAAAGGTTTGGCATATCCCATACATCCATTTCCCATATGTTACAGCAGCACATGGAGTTTTGTGACCATACTAGGAGACCCGGTCAGGCTAGAAATTGTGCTACAACCCCTTCTGAAGATCGTTTTTTGAGACAACAGTTTGTGATTACAAAAAGTTTACAGTTTCAGGTAAACGTTTTAGGAATTCGAATAAATATTGAAAAAAAATGCAGAATGAAAAATCTGCTCAATGTAACTTCATAAATACCACCTTATTTGGTGGAGGCTCAATTATGGTGTGGGAAGGAATTTGGTGATGACAAACAATGGGAACCTTAAGGTTGATTTAGACATTCTAGAAGAACCCCTTTCATAGGTCCAAATTTTTTACTAATGCAGGATAATTCACGACTCCATACGGCCCATGCTGTCCGAAATTATCCTGTCGACGTGAGGGATTAATGCTATGGCTTGGCCAGCTCGCGGTCCAGACGTTGATCCAATAGAACATATCTGGGACATTCTTGGGAGACGTTTAAGGGACCTTCTATTCGAAATTTTGGAAAATATGGACCAAAATGAAATTCGAACTCAGATTTTGAGTATGAAAAGAAGATATGAAGTAGAGGTGGAAATACACCATATTAACTGCCAATTTTTATTTTTTATGTACACTAAATTTTGTTAATTTTTATTATTTATAAAAACAATACTTTTAAAGATTTTTTGCAACAATTATAAATGAAAACCAACCAACTAATTAATATTGGTGTGGTGCGTAAATTTCTTGGAACAGTGTATTTAAACTGTGTTATGGAACAAGATGAATTACACGCAAAACGAATTATTGACCCATAATTGCAATTATTACGGCATTTTAACAATCCGAAATCATGAAAGCGTTTCCATTTTTTTATAATAGCCCATTTAACTTTTATTTAACTTTATTTCACAGGCCCTAAATCTGAACGATGAGGGGAACAAAGTAGGCATTATCTGCAAAGAATATAAAAGCAATTTAAGGAGTTTCCGAAGGATAAAACCGACATCTTAGAAGTGTTGTTGAGCGTTTTCGTGCCTTTAGCGTTTTGTTATACGACTATCGAGTGCCCCACTGATAAAACTTATATGATGACTATAAAATAAAATAAAGCGATGGAATACAGGGATTATACCCTCTGACGCATTAAGTTCAACCTGCATTATCGTTCCGTTTCGCGATATTTATTGGCGTGCTTGAACCGCACTCGAAACCATTTATTCGGTCCCGTTGCCAATTTATGCTTGAGGTATCGGTTATGTTCCTGCACGTTCGAGTGCCGCAAACCGGCTTTTTGTACAACTTGGAATAATGCTAAGCGTGTGCAAGCTATATAAAAGTAATTGTAGAAATTCTAAAGGGAATATAATATTTTCATATGAATTATTTTTATTATTGCAATGGAATATTGTGAAACTTATAGTTTAAAAATAGGTCAAAATAAATTATAGATAATATTAGTAAATAGAAACTCTCTTCGAATAAAAAAATGCGGTTTGGCCTCTTTAAAAAATGGAATGAAGATAAAATGTTACCTCCTCTTTTTGGAAAATTTAAGAAATCCATTTTTTAAACCTTGAATGTGTTTCTCACAGAGTTTAAAACGAAGAAATTAAAAGTAATTTATTATTATTATTATTATAATAGACTTGTGGAGAGAACATTGAACTTAAAAATATTTATTAAGTCGAATATAGATTTTTTATACAGAAAACAAATTATTTTAATTAAAATTAATGATACCATTGTTAATACAACATCAGAGATAAAGTTAACGACAAAATAATCATTTAATATCAATTAATCTTATGTGTAAAAATTATCCAATAATGTCCAGCTTCAGGCAATGAATTATTTTTTTTCAAGAAGTCTGTAATATAATCATCTTTCATATTTTATAAAATTCTGGGTGGCAACTAGTTTTGCATTTATTTTAAAATAATGATAAACATTAAACAAAATTAGTAATATACAAATGTTGGTCAATAAAATGTATGTACCACTTGAAGGCGCATCCACCATTTTTATAACTAAGAATGTTCAAGATCAAAATAGTTTAGTCGATTGTAATAGAACTCTAATTATTAATTACTCTTCAAAGACTAGCTTCAGTTTTTTATATTATAAATATTGTGAATTAAATTTAAATTAACACTTTTTATTTGAAGAATCGTCTGAATTTAAGAGGTTAATCTAAAATCATATTGTAATAATAATGAACATAAAATATGAAAATGATACGTGATTGTTGAAACTTTTTTCCTATTTAAAATAGGTGATTTTGTTGTTTTTAAACAAAGAACTAAAATAAATAAACTAGATTTGTATTTGTAAAGTATACATTAAGAGTAATAGGATTCAAACTTTGTGTATATAAAAGTAATTGTAGAAATTCTAAAGAAAATATAATATTTTCATACGAATTGTTTTTATTATTTATTATTGCAGTGGAATATTGTGAAATTTATAGTTTAAAAATAGATCAAAACAAATTATAGATAATATTAGTTAGTACATAGAAACTCCCTTCGAATAAAAAAATGTGATTTGGTCTCTTTAAAAAAATAAAACGAAGATAACATGTTACTTCCTCTTTTTGGAAAATATAAAAAATCCATTTTTTAAACCTTGAATACATTTCTCACAGAGTTTAAAACGAATAAATGAAAAATAATGATTATTATTATTAGTATAATAGATTTGTGGATTGAACATTGAACTTAAAAATATTTATTAAAACGAATATTGATTTCTTATACAGAAAACAATTTATTTTAATTAAAATTAATGATACCATTATTAATACAACATCAGAGATAAAGTTAATGACAAAATAATGATTTACTACCAATTAATCTTATGTGTAAAAATATCCAATAACGTCCAGCTTCAAGCAATGAATTATTTTGTTTCAAGAAGTCTGTAATATAATCATCTTTCATATTTTATAAAATTCTGGGTGGCAACTAGTTTTGCATTTATTTTAAAATAATGATAAACATTAAACAAAATTAGTAACATACAAATGTTGGTCAATAAAATGTATGTACCACTTGAATGCGCATCCACCATTTTTTAAACTAATAATTTTTGTTCAAGATCAAAATAGTTTAGTCGATTTTAAGTAAGTAATAGAATTCTAATTATTAATTACTCTTCAAAAACTAGTTTCAATTTTTTATATTATAATGAATTTGAAACTGTCTTCCTATTTGAAATGTCATTTTTATTTCTTGGAAAATATTGTGAAGTAAATTTAAATTAATACTTTTTATTTGAAGAATCGTCTGAATTTAAGATGTTAATCTAAAATCATATTGTAATAATAATGAACATAAAATATGGAAATGATACTTGATTGTTGAAACCTTTTTCCTACTTAAAATATGTCATTTTATTGTTTTTAAACAAAGAACCAAAATAAATAAACTAGATTTGCATCTGTAAAATATACATTAATAATAACAGGATTAAAACTTTAGCTATGAATGAGTTTTTATTGAATTTAACCTTGTATTTTTCAGGCCAACATTGTCAACAATTAATTGAACTGAAAACGTTTTATTTTTTCTTATCAGCATTTATGTAGGTTTGAACAGAACAAATGGGTCGTTCACAACCTATACACTAAAAACAAATGCGACTAAACAGATAAATACTTGATGACTAGGCTGGTTTTGAAATGACTCCACTGACACAATTGCTGCATATCAGTTTTTTTATTTTACAAACAGAGATTTATGTAATTAATGAACGTCACAAATGTTGGAGTTTTTACAAATTTTAGACTTCAATTCAGAGGCTGCGGTAAGTAAAAATGTTACATTTACTCGTTATAATCCAATCCAAGTCATATTTTAATGAAGCCCCCCTTAAAATCCCGGCTTACATTCTTCCATCATTAATCTTCGTCTTATTTACAAAATCCGAATCCTACTTAGCGTCCCGTTTGACACAAATTAAGCATCATAATGAATTATTTCGATTACGAGCCGCCATTGCCCGTTGTTTTTGTCGCGACAATGCCAAGATTAGCGTTCGTTATTTTCGACACGGAAAAAAAAAATGCCGGCAACTCCGCATCGGGATGTGATTAATGGGGAAACGGTGGGGGTGAAAAATCGCACAAAAAGATTGTGGAAAAAGTTGAAATTTCGTTCTTTAAGTTAATATAATGGCGCGAAGTGTTGTAGAATGGCAGTTTTGTTCGCGAGTCATTAATTCGGGGGAATGTTACGGCTGCATTAAGATGATGAAGTGGACGCGGACGATGGTTTCCATTTCGCGTGGTCGTCGCAATTACTTGCAAGGAAGCCCACGGTGAATCGCGTTCCAGTGAAAGTTTCACTGTAATTGCTCTTATTAATTATGCGGTGGTGAAAAAGTGAATCGGCGGAAGCGACGGTTCTTGCGAAGTTTAAACAATTCATTAACATACGAATATAAAAGAGATTATTAAATAAAACTTTGTTATTGCCTTTTGCTATCGCTGAGGAATATTAATGCTTCTCAGATGCTTAAACATCTTTATTTTAACTTTAATTTTCCAAGTTATTTTATATACTGATATTTTTTCTATAAAGTTACAATTCATGATAAATATATTTGATTAATTAAATAAAGTTTTTAATTGTTCAAAACAATTAAAATAAAGTCTAGAAAAATATCAATTGTTTTAATTTATTAATTTTATTAAACACTCAAATTTTATAATTAAATAAGTATAGTTTCTTCTTTTTATCACTTTCACTTTGAACCATAAATGCCATAAAATATAAATTAATAAAGGTTAAATACCATTTTCTCATTTAGTTTTCTTAGATCAAGTTTCGAAGGACAAATGCCCCTTCGCCATTTTTTATCTTGAAAAGTTAATTTCTTAAAAATTTGAACACAAGTAGAAAAAGTGAGTAAAAGTTATCTGTTAAAAATTAAAGCGCATTCACCATTTTTTAAAGTAATTGTTTTTGTTGTTGATATTATTTTCCCATTTGAAATATCAATTTTTCTTCTTATGAATTATTTTATTGATAATCTAAGTTTAATAATTCGATAAATTTAAAGATTAAATTTAATTTAACACTTCTTCTTTCAGGGATCGTTTAATTATGAAAAATTAATTTGGATCAACGTTGTAGATCTAAAAATTTGAAGATAAGAATAATCCTCTATCACGTTGAAATTATAGTTCCATTAAATGACGTAAATAAAGAGCTTATTATGACGTTTTACTTCCTGCTGAAAATGATGATTGTTGATTTATTGCTTTAATTGCGGAAGCTTCGAAGACTATATTGATGATTTATTTATTGTTGAAGGTCTTTTCCATTTCAAATGTGATTTTTTTTCTTCTTACAAATGTTTAAGAATTCGAAAAAATTATTGTGAATTTAAACTAACACTTCTTACTTCAAAAATTTTAGGAATCAATCTGAATTCTCATTTACTTTTCTTAGATGAAGTTTCGAAGGACAAATGCGCTTTCGTCATTTTTTATATTGAAAAGATAATTTCTTAAAAATTTAAACAGTAGAAAAAGATATAAAAAATGTAATTACGAATTAAATATTGAACAAATACTAAAATTTATTCGAATTCAAAAAAATATGTGAGTAAAAGTTATCTATTAAAAATTGAAGCGCATTCACCATTTTAAAAAAAACTAATTGTTGATACTATTTTCCCATTTGAAATATCAATTTTCCTTGTTATGAATTATTTTATTGATAATCAAAATTTAATAATTCAATAAATCAAAGATTAAATTTAATTTAATACTTCTTCTTTCAGGAATCTTCTAATTATTAGTAATTAATTTGGATCAACGTTGTAGATCTAAAATTTTGAATATAAGAAAAATCCACGTTTAAATTATAGTTCCATTGTAAATAAAGAGTTTAGTATGACGTTTTACTTCCCACTAAGAATGATATTTGTTGATTTATTTCTTTAATTGCGGAATCTTCGAAGAGTATATTAAAGATTTTTTATTGTTGAAGCTCTTTTCCATTTCAAAGGTGATTTTTTCTTCTTACAAAACATTGTCAATTAGTTTATAGAAGATCAATGGTTAAGAATTCGAAAAAATTATTGTAAATTTAAACTAACACTTCTTACTTCAAAAATTTTAGGAATCAATCTGAATCAACGTTGTATATTAAGAAAATTGAATATAAAATATAGAAAAAAGATCTTCTATCACGTTCAAATTATAGTTCCATTAGATAATGTAAATAAAGAACTTTATATGATGTTTTATTTCAAACTGAAAATGATATTTCTTTATTTCCTGCTTTAAAGTTTCGAAGATATATTGATGATTTTTTATTGTTGAAGCTTTTTCCCATTTAAAATTTGATTTTTTATTCTTAAAATAATTTGTGAATATATTTGTAGATGATCAGAGTTTAAGAATTCGAAAAAATTATTGTTTAGATTTAAATTAACATTTCTTCTTTCAAGAATTTTAGAAATTAATCTGAATCAACTTTATATGTTTAGAAAATTGAAGATGAAATATAGAAAAGAAAAATCTTCTTTCACATTCAAGTTTTAGTTTTATTAGATAATATAAACAAAGAGTTGTTACGATGTTTTCCTATAAACTGAAAATGATTTTTGTTTATTTACTGCTTTAACTGTAGAAGTTTCGAAAATATATTGATGAAGTTATTCTCACTTAAAAAGAACTTGAAAAACTTGAGTTAATTTAAAAATTTAGAAAAAAATATTGTTTAGATTCAATTTAACACTTCTTTTTTTTTTAAAAAAAAAAACCTTTTTTTCAGAAGAAAATAGTATTTGTTTATGATGAAAATATCATTATTGTTAGAATTTATAATATTAAAACAAAGAAATCAAAATTTTATCTTTAGAAAGTGGAACGCATTGTTACTGATTTTGATGTACCATAATTATGATGTAAAGAAGTGAAGTTGACATCAAAATAATCTTCCTCTACAGTTACAATAGAAAATTGTACCATTTAATGGAAAATTACCCAAAACAAGGACAAGCATATTTAACATGTAAAGAGAGACAAGTAGCATGGAAAATTGCACTGCGCATAACAATAGCCAACTTTTAAACAACACACTCCACCATATTCTAAATCTTTTGTCAGCATTAGTTAATATTTAATGCTGAAATGACACTTTAAAATGAATATAGAAAAAAATTTTACAAAAGATCCAGGATGTATTGTTTGCAGTGGTTTTTAACAATTAAAATTTGGTCCAGATAAATTTTGATCACACAATTAAAGTTTTGGAGACTTAGGAAAGTCGCTTCCGGGTTTGTCACAAGTAAAATCAACATTATCATTGTTAAGACCATAGTGCCAATTAGGCCATGGTCTCAACCAAACGGGCAATACAAAAACACACAAGAACATCGAAAAGAACGACAACAGTACACAGGAAATAAAAAAACAAGTCGACAGTCAAGCAAGATAGAAGAACATTCAACAGTAGGTAGTATTTAAAAAAAAATAGGTCGTACCAATTGGACAAAGTCGTGGCAGTGGACTGGGCCATGAACTCGCAGCTTACCTAAAATGTTCATATCTCTAATACGAACACACTAGATGTCAGACTGCTACTCCGCACAGTTGTGTTCGTCTCGACGGCACGCCGCGTAACTTTATCCCTTCCAGCGCCGCGGCGCCTGCCGTCCCGAGCGCGACGGGGTGGGGGACAGGCGCAGCCGGCGGCGGCGGCGTCGGGGGACGGCGCGGGGCTCCGCAAAAGCTGCGGCCCGCTGGTGGGGGTGTGTACGGAGGTTAGGACGCGCGAGTTCGCATCGGTGCATTTCTGTGTGCGGCGATCCCGTTGCGGCCGAGGCGCCTCCGCTCTAGTCGGGAAGTGGGACACTGCATCGGGACGCGGCGCCTAACGAGGGCGGAGGATTGCGGTCCGCGAGGTCCGTGAATTTTAATTCGGCACACCGCGGATTATTAATGCTTTCGGGGGGCGGCTTAGCGTTCGCGTTCTCGCGCGTCCGAGCCGATTTTATCGTCGCTGTTGATGCCGAATTGCGGCGCTAATAATATGAAACTTCGGACGATGTAATTACTTTTTTAGTGCAAAGGTCAAATGGTCTATAAATAGAACGAACTCGTTAAATGCGGCGGACCTTTTCAGTGAAATTTATTTCGAAGTTTCATTTTCTTAGCTTAATAATAAATGATTTCGATTATTCTTTTATATATTTGTTATAAAAATAGCTTTAATCACCATGAACCTTAAAACTAGAACTGACACAGTATTATTGAAATATACTTATTTACTTTTAAAGCATTCATAACTTAATTTATCTATTTAATTAAGTTATTCTTCACACTACATACATAATTCATATTGATTTAAAATTTTAAAACCTTTAAGTCCATTCACAAATTAGATTTATTTGACTTTTTGAAAGTAAATTTTATTTTTATGTGGTTTAATATACAATACGAAACAATAATAAATAAACATACTAGAATTATCATTAAATGTTTAAGAAATAACGAAAATTATTTGATTGAAATTTAGATTTTTTAATATTCGAAATAAACTTTAATTCAAATATTTGTAAAAATGTTTGTAAAAATTATTTGTAAAAAAATATATGTTTAATAATCATAATCATATAAACTAAAGCAGGAAATAACTTTATTGAAATATTTTTAATTAATTAATTTACTTCTTTAATTAATTTCTTCATCACATTGATTTAAAGTTTTAGAAATTGTGTTTAAAACTTAATATTTTATTAAAACTCGAAAAGGCGATTTCAAATTAGATTTTAATCAATTTGCTGAACAGCAAAATATTTTGAATTTATTTTTAAAGTAAAATTTATATTTTAGGACTTATATAAAATACAAAATTATTTTGTTAAGTGTAAAATATTTTATTGAAATGTAGAAAATAATAATTAATATTTTTGTTATATTAGTTATATAAATATTTTTTAATCATTAAAAATGTCAGAACTAAATCTGTCATAACTTTATTGAAACATATTTCAATTAATTAATTAATTTACTCATTCAATTAATTTTCAATCTTCAAAATCCTGACAACACATTAAATTTTAAGTTATTTTTTTTAAATTTAATATTTTTAAGTAATATTGTCTATAAAGAAAGGGATGTATATTTCTTTGAACCTCGAAATAACAACCTTTTGAAGTTGACATTTTAATCAATTTGTTCAACAGCAAATTATTTTTTATTTATTGATTAAGTTGAAAGTAAAATTGATATTTGGAAGGGATTTAATATAAAATACGAAATACTAATTAAATAAATATATTACAATTATGTTTTCTTATTTAATGCCTTCTTAGCCTCTTAATCATAAATAATTTCAGATTTTATTAAAATCTAGAAAATTAATAATTAAATTTTGAAATTTTCAATTAATGTTATATAATTACCAATTAATTTATTAAATATTTAAAAAAAAAACTTACTGTGACATTAATAAAAATAAATTACTCTTGTTCCTCTAAATTGCACATAGTCACTAATTATTCATTTGATATTTGCGGTTAAAAAAGGTCACTGATTTCTTGAATTACAATATTCAAAAGGGCAATTTCGCTGAAAGGTAATTATAAATTTTTAATGATTTGTTGAGAAAAAAGTACGAGTAATAATTTAGAATGTAATATTTTAACCAAAGCACAACAAAATTTCTTCTAATACAAAGAGTGAATTTATTCCTTATTTATTTTTTCATTTCCAGTCATATTATACAAATAAATTTAAATTTAATATAAAACATTTTTGGTAAATATACATAATGTTAATATTATTTATTAATTTAATATTACAATTTTAATTTTCTCTTCTGTATTAATTATTAATTTGGTCACAAAATGATACTTTAATAAGCATACCTAACTTTTGTATTGTGTGCTAAAATAATATACATATTTAAATATTATTAATAAAAAATAAATAAAAATAAATACTAATATATATATATAATATATTTATAATAATTTTATTTAAATTATATTTTGGTTAAACATCTTTCTTGTATTATTGAATTCTTTTTAATTTTCAGTTCATTTCAGTTAAATTATTATAAGAAATATATAAATTGTCTAATTCAAGAATTTTTATACATATAATTATTTATAAACATTATTATATTATATATATTGATACGCCTTTCAGAACAAAAGGCAAATTTAAATGTTACTATAACATTTAATAAATCAATTAAAGTTTAGTTTTATCTATACTTCAATATTTATTTCTATATATTCTTTAAATACGAAACATTTTTTGGTTAATATATTTGTTACAATTTTATTTTAATTTTATTTTTAAGTAAAAACGTGTTATATTAATTATTACTTTCACTTCATTTCAGTTGTTATATTATAAGATCTTTACAAGATATGTTAATCTAAGAATTTTTATACCTAAATTATGGGCAAATGTTCACGTAATTGTTCTATTATATTCAGCATATATTAAATATTGTTGAAATAGTTAATAAAAGATTTAAAGTTTATATTTATTTATATTTCATTATTTACACATATTTTTCAATTTACTTACATTATTACTGCAGTAAATAAACAAAAAAATATGATAATATAATGTAAACACATAAGGGATTGTAATGAAGCCACATAATTGCATCATCATTGTAATATTCGAATTAATGGCTTGTACGCAGATCCGATAATTCAAAATTTGGTTTTCATACGGTCATTAACAAAGTGACCCTAAAACAGTGGATAATACTGCTAATAGGCATCACTGACCCACAACCTGATATTAAATAATTACAATGTAGGTCAGCTTAAAGTCTTTCCCTAAAGTACCTAAACGTGTAGTCAAATAACATTTTTTTTTTTGGTATGTGACGAGAAATCGTCGAATTTTTTAAAATTATTGTTCGAAACTTTCGCAAATCATCGAAAAATCCATCGGGAGAAAGCAAATCTATGGGTCCCTTGCATATCGAGTTACAGTTGCAACGGAAACTTTATATAAAATCCCTTCGACTTATTGCCCTCATTTGACGATCGGCAGGACGCTGCTTCCACACTTATTCTTCGACTTACGAACGGCTTATTCATGGCGGGGATCTGTGTCTTTCAGCGATATTGCACAGTCGGAACGGCATCGAAAAAACGTCTCGGATCGTCCGGAAAATTGATTTAATTTGTGAAATATTCACTTTTGCACCCTGCTAAACGCGGAGAGCGATGATATTGCAACAATAAGCGGGCGGAAAAGACCCAAGGAGTTCGATAAGAATTTATGAACTTCGTACGGACGACTTCATTATCTTTAAATTGCTTTCTGAAAGAAATCAAGTTTCCAGCTGAATTGTATTTATGCTTTTTCGGTTTACTTGAAACAGAAGCCACGAAAGGGGTGGGTGACGTTCAATTAACTTGAACACCACAATTATCGTACATTTTTTTAACTTTATTTAATTGAAAACTAACATTTATGTACATATTTGTATTTTATATCTGAAATAAAACAGCCATCACTGTTGTTGGTATTAATTACGATGCAAGGCATTAATCTCCCGGTTTTAATATCGACGACTTTATTAAAGATCCCAAAGGGAGATGCCGTTTCTCCATTAACCGAACCGAGGCACGTGGTGCATAAAAGTACACGGAACTGGCACGATATTGCCGGGGAGTGCTTTCCGCGATTCACTCGACGAATACTTTATGAATAACTTAATAACTGACAGAAATTCACATCAAACGACTGCAATAACTCAGGCTAAGCTTTATTGTAACCGAGTGTCGACCATTCATTGTGTGTCACATTATTATTTATTATAGAGTTGGGTGCTTTCAACATTTCGCAATTGGAATTTTGCCTTTGGGGACCACTTCAACCTTGTTTAGTTGAGTTAAAAATTTATTTCAGTTATTGAGCGTGTTTCACATAATTATACACGTGTAAATTAGGATGTCTGTTAAAAAAACTCTCATGAAACCTTCATTCAAATATATTTTATATTATAGACTCATTTTTTAACATTACACATAGTTTTTTAGAGTGTATATTAAAATAAAATGACTATAAATTAACAAAATTATTAAAAAAAGCAAATATTTATCCGTTATAAATTAGGATGTCTGTTAAAAAAAACTCTCATGAAACCTTCATTTAAAAATATTTTATTTATAATTTTTTTTATATTATAGACTCATTTTTTAACATTACACATATTTTTTTAGAGAGCATATTAAAATAAAATGACTAAATTAACAAAATTATAAAAAAATCAAATATTAATTTTATTAAAAAAATATACTTTGTGATTATTCAGATATCACAAATGTAATTTTTATTAAATTTTACTTTATTTGTGTCAAAAATTTTTATTTCTCTTCGAAATTGGAAAATACTCTTCTTTTAATATTATGGTTTCTTTTTAATGTGTTTATTCAAATATTATACCTATAAATTAATAAAATTAAAAACAAAAATCTTATAATAAATTATTATTATTCACAAAAAACGCAGAAAGAGAACTTTTATTTATTATATTTTTCTTTATTATTTGTTATTTGTATTAGAAACTTGTATTCATTTTCAAAATCTTTTTAACATTATAGTTTCTATTTAGTGCCTTTATTCGTATAAATCAACAGAATTAACAAATTTCTCGTAATAAATTATCATTCTTTACAAAATTTCTAAGTAATATTTATTTTTGATTAGTATTCATATGTCACAGGTGTAAAATCAAGATTTCTGTTCAAAAAAATATTGAGGAAACCTTCATTTATTACATTTTTCTTTGTTATTTGTGTTAGAAATTTGTATTTCTGTTCAAAATTCGAAAGAATTCTTCTTTTAATATTATAGTTTAATTTTGTGTTGTATTAATTATTACTTTCACTTCATTTCAGTTGTACTACTATAAGATCTTTACAAGATATGTTAATCTAAGAATTTTTATAGCTATATTATGGGCAAATGTTTAACTTTATGTAACAATGTTATTTTTATGAGGTCACGTAATTTTTCTGTTATATTCAGCACCACATACTTTTTTAATTATTGTTGAAATAGTTAATAAAACGTTTATATTTATTTATATTTCAATATTTACACGTATTCTTTACTATACTTACTTTATTACGTTTTTCTTTATTATTTGTGTTAGAAATTTGTATTTCTCTTCAAAATTCGAAAGAATTCTTCTTTTAATATTATAATTTCTTTTTAGTGTGGCTATTCAAATATTATCCCTAAAAATTAACAAAATTTGAAACAAAATTGTCATAATAAATTATTAATATTCACAAAATTCCTAAGTAATGTTTATTTTTGATTAGTATTTATATGTCACAGGTGTAAATGAAGATTTCTATTAAAAAAAAACTCTTAGGAATCCCATTTTTTACATTTTTCTTTATTATTTATTATTTGTATTGGGAATTTTTATTTCTCTTTAAAATTAGAAATACGTCCATCTTTTAATTTTATAGTTTCTTTTTAATGTGTTTATTTAAATAATATTCCTTTAAACACTTTCATTTACTACATTTTTCTTTATTATTTATTAAATATACTAGAAATTTGTATTTCTCTTCAAAATTCGAAATAATCCTTTTAGTATTGTAGTTTCTATTTAGTGTGTTTATTCAAATATTATATTAATAAATTAACAAAATTAGAAACAAAATTTTCATAACAAATTATTATTCTTTACAAAATTCCTAATTAATAATTTTTTTAATTATAATTCATATGTCACAAGTGTAAATGAAAATTTTTATAAAAAAACACATTTGACAATCACCCATTTATTATATTTTGCTTTATTATTTATAATTTTTAGAAATTTTTATTTCTCTTCAAAATTCGAAAGAATCCTTCTTTTAACATTATAGTTTCTTCTTAGTGTGCTTATTTAAATAATAACAAAATTTTCATAACAAATTATTCTTTACAAAATTTCTAAGTAATATTTTTTTAAAATTATTATTATTATTATTCATATTTTACAGATGTAAATGAAGATTTCTGTCAAAAAAACCTTCATGTATTATATTTTTCTTTATTATTTATTATTTGTGTTAGAAATTTTTATTTCTTTTCAAAATTTGAAAATCCTTTTTTTAATATTATAGTTCAAAAGGTGTTCAAATATTATACCTAACTTTAATACACATTTCAAGAAATTTAACATTCTTTCCTAAATTAAATAGTATTTAATAATATATATAAAATAAATAATACATTAACGGAAATTATGAAGGGTTTATTCAAACTTTACTATTTATTAAAATATTAAAACGTAGTATATTAATTATGTCGAAAATTACCGGAATACTTTAAGCAGCTTTAGAATTTAATATAAACTTTAGTGGATATTAAAATATTGAGTTAGTATGTTAAAAATTAATTTATAATTAAATTTTTTATATAAAGCCTGAAGAGCTTACTCTATTAAGGTTTTTTTTATTGAAATATGGATTTTCTTTTCGTTTATTATAACTTTAACAAATTTTATTAATGTAATCGAATTAGATTATTAATTTATATTATATATAATATTTATTATTAAAATGAAAAAATCTGGTTAAATTTGCGGTTTCATTCGGACTTGAAATTTTAGTGAAATATGTAATTGTCGATGAACCTCGTCACATTTTCAAGGGCTGTTCATTTGAGCGTCGTTCGGTCGTTTTCCTGGACCGTGCCAATTCTTTCCGATTGCGTCGAGATTAGAGGGAGAGAGTGCGGCCGCCATTTGCGGTCGGAAGTACATCTAAGTGCTGCGGATAAGACATCTCCTACATTGGAAATACATTTTCGCTCTCTTTGCCAAATAGCGCCACTTTCACGTGCAGCCGAGGCCGCTCTAACGCCTCAAACGCCCTATCTGATTTTCGCACACATGAATATTTGGTGGGGCCAGTTCCTAGCCTTGGCTATTTGGCCATTGGAAATGTCGTAAACCTTTACGAGCCCCGTCGTTCCGTTCGCCTGTTTACAAGCGGCTCCATCACGTTAATTGCACAGAACAAATCTGGTCGTGTTGACAATCTTTTGTGCGGACACAAAAGACGGCGATTCCAATTAGGCATCGGCAAACGGCGGAAAGTAATTGACCGTCGAGGGCTTGTGTTTCGGAAACATCGGAAACGTCTCGTGAGACCGCACTCGTCGAATTAACGGAATCAAACGCGACCGCAACACCGGCGTTCCGGCCGTTTTTCGATGAAAGGGATCGAACGTCGACCAATCGTCGTCATTGTTTCCCCGTTTCTGCGGCGATAATTAAATTTTTAATTGCCAGTTCGAGACGACGCTTTGTGCCGCCGCCGAACGATGTGTAAGCAATCGGTCGCACCCCCTACCACCCCCCGGCAAGTGGGTATGAAAACACGTGGGAGGGGAAAATTCAATCGGACGTCGCCGAAAAGGAAAATAAGCTATTAGTCGATTTAATCGAATCGTCCGCAAAAACAACACGGAATTGTTTCAAAGTGTACGGCTGATAATCACTGAATCGTGTTTGTGCGGCAGTAAAAATGATAATTCCGGCCCGGATTTATCGAGTTTCCGAATCGTTAAACAATAACGGTTCGAGCATCGGTCCTTGGTTAATGTGGAATCGCATTCGGCAAGACACTGGGCTACTTCATTATACTCACAAGTGGCGATTTTCCCGTTTTAATACGAGTATTTGTATACAGCTGGGACCCATCTAATAATGTCCGTGCGCAGCCCGTCCGGACCGGCAAAAGCTCTTAGTCGAAATGAAACGTTTTGAATTTCAAATCGTTCCTTGCGATGCCCCGGAAGACGGATGAAGAGCGGTAGATTGATCAAGAAGGGACCGCAGGAAAACATCGGTGTCGACATTGTTCGATTCCCGTTCGAATATAATTTGAATCTAGTTTAATGCCGACAATTGGTTTTGCGATTTTTTGACTGCAGCAGCGATGCTGCACTGTCACAAACTCAATTTCCCGTCTCGTGTCGAGATGAATTTGAATAATTTCGAACATTCCTATATTTTTAATTGACTATATTTTTAATTGACTTGAATTGAATTAAGTGTATGGATGGGTTGATATCTCCTTCGTATATTTGGAGATTTGTATTTTAATGTCCTTTGAAACGTTTAAACAGGATAATGATAAATAGCAGAAATATAATGATGTTTTATTCTGCTGACAAAATTAAACGATGTATAATACTCACAACAAAAAATTGTTAGTTATTTAAACCGCAATAATTCCAGCGTTTTATTTTTATTCGTGTACTACATTTTAAACCAACAATTATACAACAGAATAGCCACTTTTCAAAATAATATTTTTATATTTGCTTTTAAACTTCATTCTTTATTTTAGCTTAATTGTTTTTATAATAAAATAATTAAAAAAAGGCTTAATTATTAACTATTAATTTTAAGTTATTTAAAATTTGAAGATTTCTCAATAAATAAAACTTAAATACAAAAATATTAAAATAAATATATTATCAAGATTTTTATGTCTTTTATTTTAACTTGTTATAAATTCTCAATATTTAAGGATTTAGCTTCACATTTACAGTAAAGTGAGAAATATATTAAATAGTTTTATTAAAAAAATTGATCAAACTATTAAACAATATTTGAAGATTAAATATCTAAAATATCTAAATAAATTACAACTTAAATATTTATTAATTCAATATTATGCTTTTAAACAATATTTTTGTACAACATTTACTTTGACTATTATGTTATATAGATTCAATATTTAAGGATTTTCTAGTCAGAATTTAGACCCACTTTATATTTTTCCTGAAATAAGGAGTTTTAAAACAATACTTCAAAATTAAATATCTAATAGACATGAACAAACATCTGTACTATTTAAGTAATAGTTAAGTGAATATTATGGTTTTAAACAATTTTTTCGTACTTCATTCACGTTGAAGGATTTAAACCAAATTTATATTTTTCTTGAAATAAGTAGTTAACAATTTAAAAATTAAATATTTTAAAATATTTTTATCTCATCACATATTAGAAACTTTTCAAAGATACTTCAAAATTAAATATTTAAGATAATAAAGTAAAGACATGAGTAAATCTGTACTATTTAAATAATTGTTAATTCAATATTATGCTTCTAAACTATATTTTTGTGCATCTTTCACTTTAACTTGTTAGACAGAATTAACATTTAATAATTTTCTAATTGGAATTTAGACCAACTTTATATTTTTTCTATACCAATTAACAAATATAAAAATTGAATAGTTTAAAATGTTCTCTTTTCACCACTATTAGAAACTTTTAAACAATACTTCAAAAATATAAATATCTAAGAAAAGACATGAACAAACAGCTGTACTATCTAAGTAATAGTTAATTCAATATTATGGTTTTAAACAATATTTTTGTACTTCATTTATGTTGACTTGTTTTACAGAATCCATATTTAAGGATGTTCTTGTCAGAATATAGGCCAAATTTATATTTTTCTTGAAATAAGAAGTTAGCAATTTAAAAATTGAACATTTTAAAATAATTTCTTCTCACCACATATTAGAAACATTTCAAAGATGATTCAAAATTAAATATCTAAGATAATAAAGACATGAATAAACATCTATACTATTTATGTAATTGTTAATTCAATATACTTTTAAACAATATTTTAGTCATTCACTTTGACTTATTTTACAGAATCAATATTTAATGATTTTCTAGCCAGAATTTAAACTAAATACATATGTTTCTTGAAATAAGAAGTTTATTTATCAATTAGCAATTTAAAAATTGAATATTTTAAAATATTTTCTTTCCGACATAAATTAGAAACGATACAAAATTAAATATCTAAAATATCAAAATAAAGACATGAAAAAACATCTGTACTATTTAAGTAATTGTTAATTTAATATTATGCTTTTAAACAATATTTTTATAGTTCATTCACATTGACTCCTTTATATAATCAATATTTAAGGATTTTCTTGTCAGAATTGAGATCAAATTTATATTTTTCTTGAAATAAGGAATTTAATTATCAACTACCAATTTAAAAATTGAATACTTGTAATATTTTCTTAACACTACATTTTAGAAGTTTTTAAACAAAACTTCAAAATTTAATATCTAAAATATCGAAATAAAGACAAGAACAAACATCTGCACTATTTAAGCAATTATTAATCAGTATTATGCTTTTAAACAATATTTTTTGGACATCTTACACTTCGACTAATTATATAGAATCAATATTTAAGGATTTTCTAGTCAGAATTTAGGCCAACTTTATATTTTACCTGAAGTAAGGAGTTTAATTAATTAATATTTGATTTCTGATGCAGAATCAATATTTCAAGATTTTCTAATCAGAATTTAGAACAACTTTATACTTTCCCTGAAATAAGAAGTTTAATTGTCAACTAATAATTTAAAAATTGAATAATTTAAAATATTTTCTTTTCAGCACCAACTTTTAAATAATACTTCAAAATTATACAAACGTTATATTATAATTTATTATTATATACTTCGGTTTTTGAAAAAGTGGAATTTTTGTCTAATTATTACCCATTACTAATTCACACAGCTTTGAACTAAAGTTAGAAATACAATTCTTGAATTCGTTAAACATAGTCTGAAAAGGTCTAAATTTAGCTTTTGCGTTGCGAAATTGATGCATCTTTTTGTTAACATTATGAAGTGGCTCTTTGTCCACACGAAAATGCAATGTTTATGTTGGTGTTGGGGACGTTAAAACATATGGGTCGCATTTAGTGTCGTTAAAGGGACTATACAACAAAAACTGCGGTCCTAAAGAGCATAAAGAGGCCGTGGCCGTCATACAACGGTGGCAAATCCTAATAGCTAATAGCTGTTGAGGGCTAGTTCGTCCCAACTACACTTTAACAACACCAAAAACTTGTGCCAGTTCTATTTGCGACCATAAATTTCGGTTAGTTCTAATTATGGCGGAAACGGGCGGCTTTCAACTGCGGCATTGGACGGTTTAATAGTTTCGTGTTTACTTTGGGGAGGAAAAATTGTTTATTGTCCTCGAGTTCACGGTTTGGGCGCATTAATTGGGAAATTAGTCAAATATATCAAAATTGCCGTTTGGCCTTTTACATTTGTTTTTTTAAACAACATTTTGCAATGTGCATTTGTGACAGTAAATTATTATAGGCTAACGCCATTTGCAGCATTTACCTAATGTGTGGCTGAGGTTTTATTAAAATAATAAAAATAAATGGGAACGGGGCTAAATTATGTGCTTCGTATACACATCAATGTGCGGCCTCCCAACAAATTAATTGCCTCTTATATTTATAGCAAGCGAAAATTGAAATTAATGATTGAGCCCAACAATAAGATCAAGAATAATTGAGAAACCTCGGCCGACCGTCGGTCCTCAACGGCCACAATGGATCCGAAACCCCGAAAACAATTCATTAACAAGCCAATCCGTCATCTTCTGCATCCGACCTGGTTTTTGCCCGGCCCGCGTCTTCGTCCGGGGTGAGAGCCATCAGTTGCAGACGGCCGTGACCGTTCGTCTCAAAGACGCACCTTATGATAGATCGTCCATTCATTGTCCCGTTCAATCTGGACGCGGTGCGGCCTTTTTGCGGGAGGAAGGCGAGCCTCCATACGACCGACTTTATTAAGTCCCGGCTTCGTTCTGTCGGCCGTCTTGATTTATAACTTTCGCCGCCGCCGCCCCCCACGGACGCTGTTTAACGGCGGCTTCATGGAGGCATTAAGATATTACGCCATATGACGGCTCCATTCGCGTTATTGCACTGGTCGGACATTACGCCGCGGCGTTATAAAACCCCCGGAATCCGGAGTTGCTTTATTGCGATTATGGACTACGGCACGGTTTTGGGGCGCATTTGGTCAATAATTTTTTATTTTACGCCATCAGTGATACTACACTTTTAAAGTGGTCTGATTTATTTTATCCTTTTGTACACTTGGCTATAAACTTTTTATTTATCGATAAAACTAACAAATCTTATACACTGTTACAAGAAATTAAGGACCACTAGACTGTTTCAAAAAAATCGACAAATTTGTTTTTTCTTATTTATATCGAAAATCTTGTCGGAAATGGTAAAAAAAATACTGTGCAAGTTACAGCTCTCTTACAGTTTTTTGATATATTTATTTTTTCAAAAGTTATTAAACATTAAAGTTGGATTGATTTAAAATTTTGACATTTTTCTCATTTTCTGACGAAACCATCAACTTTATGGGAAAATTTTATATGACATTTTTTGTAGAGAATTCAATTTCCTATAATTTATCTCCGAAAAAGTTATCTACTGAAAACTAAAAATTGCCAAATTGTAGTAAAAGTCTGTTGGTGTAACGATATATACATACTACTTTGATTATAATAAACAATCAATTCTTTTAGTAAAATCTATTTACTTAAATAAAATGCTTAATTTTAAGCAGGAAAATAACATTTATTTAATAAAATTTTTAGTTTTCAGTAGATAACTTATGATTTGTAAAAAATATCAATCAAATCTTTTTCGGAGATAAATTATAGGAAATTGAATTCTCTACAAAAAATGTCAAAATTTTAAATCAATCCAACTTTAATGTTAAATAACATTTGAAAAAATGAATATATCAAAAAACTTTAAGAGACATTTTTTGTAGAGCGTTAAATTTTCTAAAAGAATCTGTTTTGATCATTTTGAAATATTACATCTAACGAGAGTTAAAAAATTTCAAAATTCAAGAGAACACCGTTCCCATGTTATTTAAACGGGAAATTAAAATTTAGAATGTGGCACCTCTTAATATTAATATTAAGAGCTGTAACTTTCACAGTATTTTTTTTAAACATTTCCAACATGATTTTCGATATAAATAAGAAAAAAAAATTAACTTTGATTATCTTACTGACGTTGGAATTAATGTTTTTGTCTGGCCACCTTCCAGTCCAGACCTTAACCCAATAGAATATATGTGGGAAATTGTTCTACTCGAAATTGGGGATAATTTGGACCAAACTGAAATTCGAACCCATATTTTGAGTATGAACGAAAGATGTGAGGCTGTCATTTGTAATAAAATTGAAATACCCCAATTAAGTTAAAATTTTTATTATTTATAAACATCGAATTTTGTTAATTTTTAATATTTTTAGAAAAATAGTATTTTTTTAAATTTTTTGGTAAAATTATAAATGAAAATCTATTTTTAAATATATATATACAAAGAGTGTATACATTTATTTTTCCTGTTTTCAGAATATATTAATCAGAATCAATGATTATTGATGTGATGTGTTAATTTCTTAGAACAGTATACAATGTGGCCTATTTAAGATGGAAACATCCACCCAACTTTTGATTTATAACTTCTAATGAATTTTTTTCTTCTGACAATATCAAAAGGTATAAGTGTAATCATGGTGGTTATAGAATAACAGACAAAATTGAGCTTTTAACACTAAAAATTAGACATTTCATTCCATGATTTATGTGGATAGAAATAATAAATTCAATAAATAAAATGACATTTTTAAATTTTGTTAACATGGACCATATTTTTGAATACTTGTCCATTTAAAAAAATACCATGATAAGTTTTTCTCCCTTTTTTTTCTATTATTTATTAAAATCGATTTGTAATTTCCCTCTTAAATGTACTTTCATCTAAAATATAGACAAGGGAATCCGGCCAGATGTTTTTTATCAAGCCTCCAATCCCGGAAAAAGTGGACGCACTGACACCGCCACACATTCCGGGGGAATTTCCTGCTAACGATGCGGTTTTTGCCCGCGCCAAAATTAGATTACCCTTCGGTAAACAAAAACAGTCCGACTCCGACTTCCCCATACGATAAAAGAACGTGTCAGGTTATCCGCATATTAACCCCAACCCCAACCCGACGTCGTCGTCGTTTCAGGCAATAAAACCTCGCATGTTGGGCCGCGATAATTTTTTTTTCGTCCCGTTCGACTTTTTCGTCCCCGTGACCCCAAATAATAAAATCCGGTCGTCGTGTAATTCCCCGAGACGGAAGCGGAATTTAGTGGGTGCACCGCAGGATGATAAATTTTTTCCTAGCGCTTAATCGATATCGGGGTCGTAAATCAGTCGCGTGGAATGGGGGGGTGGTCGTCGAAAAAATGCCGGGAGGTTATCACTATGCGGTTGGAGGGTAGATGTTGTCTTGACGGATGTAAATTAAAAACGAATACTCATTTGTGATACGAGCACGTGAAGCAAAGTATTTCCGATTCATACTTGTGTTGGTGCCAATTAAAAATGAATAACTTCACATGTTTACTATGTAATTGGAAAGTTAATTACATATTGACACGAGGGTCATGATGTGGTTTTGTGGAAACATGTGAAACGTTATTGGAGATAAAAAATTATTTTGAATTAAAGATAACAAGATTTTCGTATTTTTCTAGTATACTGTGGTGGCCATAACTATAGCAACTTATTAAAAATATGAGGTATGGTATTTGGAATTTGATGCCAAACCTATAATATAAATAATCAATAATTTTATTTACTTATCGCATTAAATAAAATAATTATATCTAAAAATTTAACATTTTAAAAAGTTGCTATAATAATGTCCACTAGTGTGCCTACAAAAATCATTTTTTTACTCTTCTATTATAGTAAAAGTAAACTCTCCTTTATTAAAGGCACAATATGACCCTGTCAAAAATAAATATTCATATATGACAAGGAAAAAGTTCTTGTTTTACACCACAAAAACTTAAAGGAATCTCATACATATTTATAAAAATTTCAGATGCATGTCCGCCAACAACACACCTACTTGTTAGTATCACAACCAGATTTATTCTATTCATTGTTAAATGCAAATTAAAACCAAATTCAAAGCTTGTTTCCCCGACACAGTAATTATCGTGTTAATTACACTCGCCACGCAAATGTTACTCCTCTTATGTGTATATAAACAGGTCGATTTAAGGGTGCATTATGATAATTTCTTAATAACGCTGAAAAGAAATCTGATTGAGAAAAACAAAAAGATCTCTGTGGCTTAACTTTATGAATATATTTATGCACCAGTTTAAGCAAAAAAACTACTGACGTCCTCTTTATTTTAAAAATGCCATAAAACATTGTATGTCACAGTAAAATTAAAAATTCTTTTCACCGTCCTGATGCAACGGTGCGCGTTAATAGAGTCGGCTTTTTTAATTAAATTTAAATTATTAGGTTGGCTGAAGTTTTTAAGGCTTTTTTAGTGTGAAAGTTTCATTTACTACGATGATTAAAGGACTACACAGTGATAATAGATAAGTACAGTAACGGCGAAGTAAGTCAGTAATTTTTAAATTTATTCGAAATAGGTCGTTACGTAGAATAGACGTTCGCTGTAATTAAATGTAATTAACTTTTGTTCTGTTATAAAGCGCTAAAGCAAAGAATATTTTAGATAATTAGCCCGAGTTTGGGGTTTATTTTTAATTGAAATGTTTGGACGATTATTGTACAAATGGAGGTTGATAACATGACTGTGTGTGTCACGAAACAATATCATTAAATGCTAAATACTAATATCAATTATTTTAAAGCCATCACTAAATTGAAATTGAATCTATTGTTTTTCAGTTCACGTCAAATTATTATTGTACAATTTAATGATTAGTGGTCAAATTTTTAGATATTTTAAAAAACCAAATACATACAACATTTACTAAATCTTAACCTATGTTAATAAATATCAAAATTGCTCCTTTTCCTACAAATTATTTTTGTTACAATCATACATTATATTTGTGAGTACAATATTCTAAAAATATTTATATGCCCATAAGAATTAAAATTGATCCCTTTCTTAAAAATTTTTTAGGTTTACAACCATAAAGAATAATTTGAATTTTTTGGAGTATAATATTTTAAAATTAAAAATTGACATTACTAAATCCCAAATCAGAATTATTCTTATTCATAAATCATTTAGTTCTAAAATAAGGCAATATGTTTTTTTGCAATCAGTTTATATTTTTTTTACTTATTCAGCCATAAATTATAGTTTTAATTAAATTTTTAAACAAGTTTTTACTAAAGCCTATACCAACAAAAATCCTAATGATTCCTCTTCATAAAAATTTTCTAATTTTTCATCCGTAATTTACAATTTATGGATGAAAAAATATTTTTATTCCCTTTCCTACAGTTTTCCCAGTTCGCAATTTGAATTGAAGTGTGTTAAATTCAACATAAATATTTAAATTTTCCCCGAGTTATCACAACATCTAAACAAACATACAAACAATTTTTACGTCCAAAACTTCGTATTTATTTTGGGAGAACGAAATTTTTTCTCTCCCTCGAAAAACAAACTTTTGCCTGATTTTTTAAATTGATAATTTATATTCGGGAACAGTTTTCTCATAAAGATTTACATTATAACATGATTGAAATTGAAAAATTTCAATAAGAATCTGTAAAATTTATTTACTTTCGCATTATAATTTCCGTGTTCAGTATTCAGTTGGGTTGTTTTTTTTCAATATACTCCTCGAAACACATCCCGGGATATATATATCCGAATGGTATATCAAGCTCAGAAACTATTCGAGAGGGATGAAGGAAATCACATATTAAAACTCATCCGCACCCACGACGCCGACACGTCCGTACGTGACCACGGCTCGGGGTGACGGCACTACCCCCACAGAAAAATCCATCGGTCCCGGCTAATCTACCTTTAACCCAAATGCAATTGTCGTGTAAGTCGGTCGATCGTTCTCGCGGCCCATTATCCCACCGCCACATCGTCACGCATGTATGTGGGTGGATTTGCGTTGATGGGTCTGGATGGTACGTGCCGAAAAAAAAGCGGACGATAGAAAAAAAAGGGGTCGTTGAGTAATTATAAATGATTTTTATCCGGTAATAAATTCATCCGGCGAACACATCCGTTTAACGTCGGAAGCCGGAGCAAAGGCAGTGATGAATTGAGATGGACTGGCGCGATAACCAGAACACTCGATAACGACAACGAAACAATGTGATAAATGGAGGCTGAAATGTTCCTGCTGCTGCATATCTCGCGTACCCTGGCCGCAGTTTCGAAAGGCGACTGCCAGTCGTCGGATTATGGCCTGTCACGATATCGGCAACGTCGTAAAGGATGTTTTTGTCTGGAGGATCTGGAACAAGTCCACGTCCAGACGTTCGCTCTGTTGCTGTTAATTGTGGAGGTTAATTCGGGGGGTTTGATTTGCTTTGTGGCCAAGACAAAGGCACTACGAGTTCAGGAACTGGATTAATTTCGGAATTGATGATCTTAAGTGTTCAACGAAGCCGAAAATGATAGTGCAAACATGGTTATATTATAATATAAGGGTCAGTAGTATCCTGTTGAATTGAGGAATATTCTAGATTAATGAACAATTAAAATTTATCACAGTTATGTTCATTTCTGTAAATTAAATTGTGATCTAAACTTCAGAGGACATACATAATTAAAAATGTTAGTGGTAAAATTTGGGTTTATTCCGAATGTATGGTAGTTAAAAACAAAATAAAAATATTTGGATAAAACAGAATATATTTCCTATTTGAATAAAGCTGAATGCAGTTAATGAATGGGTGTATCGAATACCAAATTTTACATCAACCACAAAATTCAAAAACTTTTTAGTGTGGAATATAAATTCTGTTCTCTCTTAATTTTACAATTTCTAAATGATCTAAATTTCTAAAACTAAACTGTAATTATTGAAATTTAGTTTAGTTGTTTTTTTAATCTTATTAAGAATATCAAAAACTAAAAGATTTTTCAAATTATCATTTATTATAACTATTTGAAAAACTGTAAAGAATCCAAAAATTTCTTATGGATGAATCAAAAAATCAAAATTCTTAGTTTTCTGGCTTCAATAAACATAAAATATTCTTCTATTAATGTTCCAATAAATAGATTCTCCAGATTTTGAGACTATTGTATAAGATTGTAAAAATTGAGTTGTCTACAATTGTTGTCTTGTGGAGTATTAATTCATTCAATTACTAATTTTTACATTGAATTACACTTTAGTTTATTTTTTAATTTTATTAGGACAATCAAAAACTAAAAGATTTTTCAACTTAACTTTTATGTTACATTTTAAAAAACAATTAAAAATCTATAAATTTCTTGTGGATTAATCAAAAAATCAAAATTCTTTATTTTCCGGCTTTAATAAACATAAAATGTTCTTCCATTAATGCTCCAATAAATAGATTTCCTAGATTTTGAGATTACTGTAAAAAACTACAAAAATTGATAAATATACAATTGTGGTATTGCGGAACAACATTCATTCAATTACTAATTATTACATTGACCTAAACTTTAGTTTATTTTAAATCTTATTAGCAATATCAAAAACAAAAAGATTTTTCAAATTCTCATTAACATAACGATTTGGAAAACAGTAAAAAATCTATAAATTTCTTGTGAATTAATCAAAAATCAAAAATTTTAATTTTCTAGTTTTAATTAACATAAAATATTGTTCCATTAATGCTCCAATAAATATGTTAGATTCTCTAGATTTTGAGATTACTGTATGAGATTGTAAAAATTGATAAATCAAAACCTAAAAGAATTTTCAAAATATCATTTAATATAACGATTTGAAAAACAGTTAAATATCCAAAAATTTCTTATGGAAGAATCAAAAAATCAAAATTCTTAGTTTTCTGGCTCCAATAAACATAAAATATTCTTCTATTAATACTCCAATAAACAGATTCTCCAGATTTTTAGACTAATGTATAAGATTGTAAAAATTGATATGTCTACAATTGTGGTCTTGTGGAACATTAATTCATTAAATTACTAATTTTTACATTGAATTACACTTTAGTTTCTTTTAAATCTTATTAGGACAATTAAAAAAATCTATAAATTTCTTGTGGATTAATCAAAAAATCAAAATTCTTAGTTTTCCGGCTTTAATAAATATAAAATGTTCTTCCATTAATGCTCCAATAAATAGATTCTTTAGATTTTGGGATTACTGTATAAGATTGTAAAAATTGAGTTGTCTACAATTGTGCTATTGAGGAACATTAATTTATTTAATTACTAATTATTACATTGAACTAAACTTTAGTTTCTTTCAAATCTTATTAAGGCAATCAAAAACTAAAGGATTTTTCAAATTAACATTAACATAACAATTTGGAAAGCAGTAAAAAATCTATAAATTTCTTGTGAATTAATCAAAAATCAAAAATTTTAATTTTCTAGCTTCATTTAACATAAAATATTCTTTAACGTTTCAGTAGATATGTTAGATTCTCTAGATTTTGAGATTACTGTATGAGATTGTAAAAATTGATAAATCTACATTTATGGTCTTGAGGAACATTCGATTACTAATTGTTTTATTGAACTACAATATTGTTAATCATAAAAATCGTATAAAAAAATCAAAGTTGTGAGCAATGAATCAGAGAGTTTAACGTATGCATTACCCAAAAATAAAATCCACCAGACAAAACAAGTATTAGATCACTCGTGCAAGACTATTGATAACCAACGGGGAATATGTATATTAGAATTTCCTCCAAAATCGACTCGGCAATGTGACTAGCAAAGACAAACTCCTTCCTCGGCAGCCGGGAGCTGATGGAACGCGGCTGGAATGCGAAATGCGTCTGGATGTCAGGAATTTGCGTACGCGATTCCCGAAATGGACGTGCCGCGACTGGTTAACGACCGTTTATTTACTTATTTGGCGTCCTATCAGGAATTTTTTTCTAGCGCCATCCGGGCCGTTGAACTAACTTGGAGTTTATGGCCCACCAATTTGTATGCGTGCTGTTTTTTGGATTTCTATTTGATCCACTTTTTTCGTTGTTATATCCGAATATTATGACCTTCGAAAAGCTTTTTAAAGTGGGGCCAAAAAAGAGTGGTGGGTCAAAATGTAAAAGTGGTCACGGTGATTTTTCTGAGTAATTAATTCGGCTGTTTTACGGAAAGCAGTGGCACATAAATCAATCTGCCACAACATGAGTGGGTAAATCCAGTGATCTGCAAGTATGATGGAGTTTTATCTAATTTATTAACCCTTCTCGCAAACGTAAAACATGCACAGATAACTCGAAAAACCCCTGTTCGGCAAACATTAAGCCCGACTCAAACCGACAGAAACGAATAATACCCAATACATTTTCATGATTTTTCAGTTAGAGTGTGAAACTTGGCGTGATGAAATTCAGGCGATCCATAAATCCATCAAGTTACCGGCTCCTGCTTGCCGGCCATCCATTAAGTGTTTACCCATACATAATTCAGGGGTTTCCCGATGCAGTTCGTTGACTTGCAGATCCTCCGGGCAGTAAACGGAGTTGAGAATTACCCATTGACACATATTCAATTCCTGCAAAGTGGCTGCTTGGGGAAGTTTTTAATCAGGAAACTCCCTGATGAACTGCGTTAAAATTTATTGCGGACGATTCATTAAATAATTGTAGCACTTTTCTGTATAGTACTTAACACCTTTGTAATCCTTAAATTGTAACATTTAATTATCTTCAGTGATAGAATCTGGAACGCATTTGACCTTTCCGGATGGGAATCTGTGTGTAGCACATACTTGCAGATAATACATCAAATTAGGATTAACTAATCAACCCACTTCCCTATAGGGGTTGTTTCACGAAGACACTTTACCGTCGGCGTCAAAGCGAGACACCAACACAGGACACAGCACTAACCTGTCGACCATCTGATCCAATTATATTTAGATGAAACGACGTTATATTCACCCGTGTTGGTCCTATCTGACGCTCTAAGGACACGGACGACTGGATACCTCTAATTCATTTGCATAACCTCTTAATTTAGCCCGGATTATGGAGTTATCCGGGCAATTATTAACGATCGTCTGGGCTCGAGGTTTTGTACGTCCCAGTTAAATTTGTAGTGATTTATACACGGTTACGGCAAAGTTAACAAAGCCATTAGCGATTAGGGTGAATGCATAATCAAATCGGAAAAGTTTACGAAAGAACTTAAGCACTTGACTGACAGTGGCCAAAATATCTGTATAATTTTTCTCAGTGCCAAGTGTTAATTCAATAAGTCCTGATTGAAGACAAAAATTAAATTAACACTCCAACCTTTGGCAGCGTGATTTATTTTATTATTTATCGTATGCCAGGCATTAGAGGGTCCATACTGATTCCTAAACAGCGAAGCAAATTAAATTCAAGTCGAAAGGTGGATGAGTGGAAGTTCCACTGGCGATATTACTAATAGCATTAATAGCGCACAGTTTCTTGCCCCTGTACACATTTAATTTACCACTTCCCCGATTCCGAAACCGTGATTTTATTTTTTGTTCGGCCGTAACAACAAAGCGTTTTCCACATATCTCGGAACACTGTTATCTACTTAATTTATGTCCTTTGGACCATTTATCTTGGCAAGTGTATATGTTGCATTTCGCTTTAGACGTTAAATTTATAACACTTTATTTTCTTACCCCATGATATAGTTGGTTTTCATGTGTTAGGCACTGGATTAATTGTACTTATACAATTGTGTGACATATAAAGGATTTTATGTAGAATATTCTACGGTAATAAGCTTATAAGAATTTTATTTTTATTAACTTAAACACTTTTTGAGCCTTTTAGGTCACTAGTTCACAAAGAAAGGCAATTCACGTTGAAAATTGTGCACTAATTGCGATGAAAATAAGAAGTTTTCGAGAATTGTAAGTTTTTAAACAATTGTAGATAAATATGCTTAAGATTAAACTCAAAAGATATGTATTTATATTCAATTAAATGCGCATATATTGTTTTATTTCAATTTAGTATATAATTACAATATTTGTATGTTATTAATTTGTTGGAAAATTTATATACAGTAACAAATTAAATATTAATCTAATATCAGATATTATTCAAATAAATGTATCAAATCAATTCTAATTTATTATTTATATGTACAATTTCAATTACAATTCTTTATTACCATTAAATATTACACGTATTTTGTAAATTATCAAATAATAATAAAATAATGTGACCATGAACGACCCTCACCTAAAAATCGATTCCAGGAACGTCCCTGTTTGCCATGCGGCTAACTTCAGTTGAGAAAATCGATGGAGTAGTGAGGTTAGAACTTCGTGTCATTTTTCTAATAAATAAATTTCCACTTTTGAAACTAAATTTACAGTGCAGAATTTACAACAATGGCTCATCGGTAAGTTACTAATGTAATTATGCTCTGTTCAAGTTCGCAACGTTATCCGATACGTTGTCACGTACTAATCAATCCGGTTTGACTTTTCGAAAGTATTTTCCTATATTTTCGCACGTACAAGTGGAAAACCAGTAAATTTTTCAGTCACAAGTCTATTTATACTTAGAAAACGTCACGTCACACTCATTTTTACTTATAAATTTTGATTTTAATTAACATAACCTCTTTGTTTATTTACATTTTAATTTCATTAATTGTGTTTAGTTACAGTTTGGAACTCACGAAACCCTTTTACGAATACCTTTGCAAACACTACACAAAAAATATACTTGAATCCAGACTAATGCTTGACGAAGATATGGAGGTGATTTTGAATGATTATTATATGGAATCCAATTTATTGAAGTCTCAGTACAAGCCTTCAATTCTGGTGACTGTTAGTGGAGTTTTCTCGTTGATTACATCATTTATATGTAAAAAAATGGACGCCCCCGTATTATATATACCATCATTAATAGTGGCATCTTGTGCAATAATGTATAAAGGTTTCGAAGGATTCAAGCAAAGACAATTGCAAAAAAATATTGTTGAGTTGAATGAAATTTTGAGAGACATGAGGAACTTAAACGGCTCTGTGTTACAGTACATTAAAATTAGACATGATGTGAAGGAACACAGTTCAAATGAACACTTCCAATCAATTACAACTGAAGTTAAGGACTTGTTGTCATATATGTACAAACAAGAAATGGCATTATTTATAAAAATTAAATCTGTTCTAATCGATCTCTCTAAGTATGACGCGGGAGTTGCAGAAGACGTACTAATTTTAAATGATATTAATTTAAATGAAAATTTTAAACTAGAAAATAACTCTACGGAATGTTTGTTTATTTTGCAAAAATTGCAAGCTATTTATATCCTGTTTATTTCAAAATTACTCAGCTATTTATGCATTGTTCTCAATAAACGCGTTAAGAATTATGGATTCAAACGAGTGATATTTAATAGTGTAGTGCCTGAGGTTATTAAAGACGTAAAAGTATGCATAAAAAATATAAAAACAAACTTTGATAAAGTTAAATATTCCAAAGAGAAACGAAGAAAATTTAAAAGCAATGCACTAGTAAAACCAGGTGGTAAGAATATTGTGAATAGAATGGCTAACACACTTGCATTTTCTACAACAAATTTATCAATAATACTAGAAAAATCAGAAACACTGTTAAACCAAGTGCAACAACTTAAAGACAGAGATATTGTGAAAATAGCTCCATCAATTCTTGATTTAAAAAACCACACGTATGCTACTTTCGAAGCTCTTGACGTCCTATGCAAATTTTATGACGTATATAGCAACACGAAAATTACTGACACCGAAAATCGCAGCTTTGATACTGCTACGTCGTCAATAGCCCAGAGTTCAAACATTCCCTCCATCAATTACGACGACGAATATGAACCTAAAGACGAGGAGTATGAACTGGAAGTTAAAAGTATTAAAGAGTACGACGATGTGGAGTACAAAGAGGTATACATCGAGGACAGTGGTGCTGAATATATGAGCTTGATGATACAAGAAATGAAACAGGCACTGAGCAAACACAAAAGATTCGTGGATGCTAAAAATCGTCGTATGAGTTTAAGTACAACTGACTTAAACGAAGAGACCGGGAGGGACACTAAGTCCCCCAGGTCGTCAAAAAGTGAAGGTTTTAGTAACACGAAAAAGAATCCGTCATATAAAACGGACCAATCTGTTCTTGATACAACTAATAATTGTGAAGCTGTGATGAAGACATCAGAGGGCGTGTTGCCAAACTATAACGAGGCTATGAAGTTTTCGGAAACGGAGGTCGGGACCAAAGCGTCCTTATTGGAAATTGGCGATAGTGCAGCTATGAGGTCTTTTGCGGAGAGTATAAAATTTATGGCCAACAATCGTATGTCAGTAAGTGAGGAAGTTTTTGGCGACGATGAAACTGACAATGAGGATGTATTGTAAAAGGATAATGATTCGGTTATGTTTTGTTATTATTTTGTTGGGATATTTTTGGCAACCGTGAGAAATTTTGTGTTCTATTTATTATTGTACATAGAATTTTTAATATTTATTAACAGACTGTTGGCTTTAAATTTGTGATATTAACAGTTGTAAGAAATAAAACGTTAAAAATAATTTTGAATATTATTTCTATGGCATAATTCCATAAAAACTACACAAAGGCAGAAGTAAGTATCATGTATTATATTGAATACTATAAATTGAATATTGGAAGAAACTTATGGATGTTCCTATCAGGAAACCATCAAGAGAATCTTTTATGACCATCAGTATGTAACATAATTTTATACAATTCCACTCCGTATTTATTAGATTATCCACGGTCAAGTTCAGTTAAATCTTAAACCTCGTCCATTCGTAATCAAATCAGAAAACTGATCGCATTTCACGTTGCCTGGAAACCGATGGAACTTTGTCGATTTGTTACTAACGTATCCCGCTTTTTAAGAACGTTTCCAGGCTAGATCGCAGGGAATTCTCGGTGAAAAATTGCTCCGTGAAATAGTTGCAGTTGCCGTTAGACAGATGTTGGTAATAGCAGTTGGCGCAGATTGATTCAACTTACCAGCTGGATAAAATATAAGCTGACATACCTAAAACAAATAATACGTGTACTTGTTTGTCGACTCTTGTTACAAAGTAAAAAATATATTGAATTATTCCAACTTCATGAGCTCATCATTGTTAGGATGCAACTCCCGTCTCCGCCTTATTTACCTGTCTTTTACTTCATATCACGTGCTTTATGCACGTACAAGCTATATAATAACCATAAATCTGCATCCAGCACATGTGGGCATTCCCAGCCCGACACGTTCGTGCCGGAGTCCCGTAAGCCGAATGGACACTTTACAAGCCCTGCGGACTTTATGTGACCTTTGCATTTTCATTTCCCGTAAAATTCCCCCCAATATATCATCTGTTCGGTCGACTTTTATGCACCACTGTACGACCGGCACCGAGGTCTTTCCAGTTATTGGACCCCGATGCCGCGGATCCTTCTCAGTCCATGGATCTGGGTTAGAGGCGGCTACGGGAGCTTAGCATTGCCCGTTTTCTCTCGTGTGCGCTCCGTTTTGCCGCTTTGTTCGCTGGAATTAAACGACTGAAGGAATTGTTGGGGATTCAGACGAATCGATATTGGGGTTTGTTTCTTATTAAATAATACAGCGGGAGCGAAGTGTGGATAATGTTATATATCAATTCAGTCGATATTGTGTTTCATTCAATGATAAATTTATGTAGGAATACGAGAATAATATTGGATGAAAGAACTTAAGCAACCTTACAGAAGTATTTTATTAATTTCGAAGCAAAACATTACTTTTATTACAGTCAAATTTTAATATAACTTTTTATTAAAAGCCTACTTTGGGTATTTCATTATTATTTTATGCCTGGCTATTTTCCAATGAATGTTGCAATCAGGTGCGCCCATAAGAGCTCCGCATCCAGGTACGTAATACATTTTAATGCTCGTTAGAGGCGATTTTCATAATAATCCAATTTCGGTCATTTATAATAAAATTACGAGGAAATGCAAATTTTCACTCACTATTGGCCCGCTTCCAACTGCCTTTAACAAAGGATTCAATGCAGCAAAAGTTGTAACACTGTTGTAGGAAACAACTAAAATAACTAATTGGGTTTGTGCATCCAACAATTTTAATTATTCAGTCAATTTTCGCTGTTTATATCGTAAATGGGTAAATATAAAACTGTAGTTCAGACTCCATGAAATAACACACAACATGTTGTGAAATATTTTTAAACAACTTTATTATTTAGATAAAATTAGCATAATTTGTCAGTGTCGACGTAAATCTGCGTACGCCTAGGGACAAAGCTTATTATTATGGAAACGTCGTTCAACATGTTAGGTTTTTGCGCCGTCAGCTTTTCCCACCCCCAGGCTCACCCCATTATTTTTCTTTCTTCGCAATGCACGGAGTCGCTAATGCTAGTTTACATGTTCATTAATTTCACTTTGACCCGTGATTTACCAACAACATTTTACTACAACACAGACTTGTAAGACAACATTTGCTGGCGGCCTTAAATGCAGTTTATTACGTAGTTTGTTGTACTAATCCCCAGCACTTAAAGTTCAGCAAAAGCATTAATACATGTACAAACACTGTCGTAATCCACGAAAGAAAATACATTAAAAAAAAAGCGACAAACAAATAATTCAACTCTCAAGCGAAACTCGCAACAACTGTGCGGTGCGAAACAGTGGCGAAGGAAAGTGGCTTTAAAGGGGAACTGGCGCTAACAATGCAGCAGACTTTGAAGTTACCCCGTTCCCGTTCGATACTGGTTCAGTTATTTTTGGCACGCCGCCAATTCGGGATTACAGAACGCCCCCCAACCCTTCCCAGATATACCGATTGCCCAGTAACATCCTGACGCATTAAGATCATTTTAAAAAACTGATAAGGACCCATTCGGGACGACTTTTAAGTGGCCCGTAATTCCGCACGGGTAATCTACCGTGCCAAATCGGCCAGATAACGTGATAATTTTATTTGTGCGATTTTTCGGGGGTGGCGAGTTTAAACGACCCAGATTTATTTTGCGACGGTTTAATTCTTATTAATGAACGCGCATTCGTTTTTTCTAAATCCTCCGTATTTCATATTGCTTTGGTGGATAAACAGAAATATGAGTTTCATTGCCCACCTTTGTTGTGAAATGACCCTTTTATGTAATTACGATAAATATATATGTGGAGATAATTAGAAAAAACTGGAAATCCCAATTTGTCCCAGTCTGATCAAATTCACGAGGTAATATTAGTAAAAAATTGTAATAAAAGTTTCAGTTTTTTTATTGACCAGACTAATGTCAAATATAGCTGTAAAAAATATTCATAAAAAAGTAAAATAAATATGTTCTCGTGTTGGAACAAGAACAAAAATTAATTGAGATGTCTCACTGTATGGTATGGTAGAATGGTTAAATTGCAAAAAAAATGTATAATTATATGATTTTGTTTTTTTTTTTTAATCAATGTGATATTTAGTGACAAATAATAATTTTATATGCCATAGTGATATGAAATAATAACCCATCATTGTATTGTGAAATTGAATGGTTTATTATTTATTTAATATTCCATATTGATATATCTTGCCTTTGTAATACATATGTAATTGAAGTAAAAATTGTTCTACTAATTATACGTTTATTTACGTGTCTCATTTATTTATGTAATATTACATGAGTAATGTAGTTTTGTCTAATAGTGGATTGTTAGTTGTCCCTTGAATTTTACTATAAATACAGAATATCTTATAACATTAAAATATGACAGTGACAAATTGTAACACCAAGAAGGGAACTTTAATATTGTTTTGGTAAAACATGGATGTTGTAGCAAATAGTAAAAGAGTAAAATTTGGAAACAAAATATCAAAAATTTTATTTTTAAAAATTTAGTTAATTATGTGTTCATCTATCGATGTTATCTAATCTATCATTGATTCAAGAAGTTGGTCTATTTCCTCTTGAGGACTTCATGTCTTAGAAGCTTCAAAGTCCGTGGGGACTGGGGTAAATTTAGTAGCTTTGTACTCATCATATCCCAAACATGTTCTATGGGTGAAAGGTGGGGGGATCTGGCTAGCCATGGTATCAGATTCACATGGGTCTCTTCAAAAAAATTTATACTAACCTTAGCAACATGGATTGGACCATTATATTGCTCAAATATTGGATCCCTGGGCCGGAAGATATTTGGTTCCACTACTTCCTGAAGATAACGAAGATAACGCCTCTAATAAAGATTAAGAGTGAACTACTTCCATGAGCAATAGCACCCCATACCATTTAGTATATATTAAAGATAGCAGCTGTACTATTGGAATTGCTTATTATAATTATTTAATCATTGTTCGAAGTAAAACTGTAAACACTGCGTTACCAAAATCAAGAGAAATAAGAAGAGATGCCCAAAAGTTTAATAGTGTTATTAAAATTTAGAGAAACTACCCAATAAAATCTTATCTCCGATTGAAATTAAAGCCATCCTGAAGGAAAGAGAAAAACCTTAGTTTCTACTAAAAATGTCCAATTTTGATTCACTTAGGATTACATTCAGTGAACCAAAGAACAGTAAGAATGGAGTTTTTAGAGACGAGTCTAAATTTAATATATAAAAAAATATAGTTTTGCTTATGTTAAACATTCTACTATGACAAAACTACACAAATAGTTTATTAGACCCAAAGTGAAACGTGGTAGCGGTTCAATTATGTTTTGGGGAAGCTTCAATTCTTGTAGTGTAGACTGATGTATGTACAGGGATATATTAAACAACAGTTTACTTCCATATAGTGAAGAAATGATTGTCTTGTGACGGATTGATTAAAAGATCAGAGAAACGATGTTTTGTTTTGCTCATCTCAATTTCCAGACGTCAACCCTATAGAAAATATGAGGCATCACGTTTATAACTAAATTCGACTTAAAGATTTTACAAATTCAAGAAAGATTGAAGGAATATAAACGTGTCGTATAGTCAGAAAATGGTCATGTCTATGCCAAAATTAAAAAACCAAAATATTTTAATATTTAAATGTTAAATTAAATAATACAGATTTAAACATCAAAAATCCCATTCAAAATTAAAGTTGCATATTTATATCCATCTTATATTCTTTATTCCATTTTATAGATTAAGAATATACTATAATCTTTTATAATACTGTATAAAACAAGAATAGTGAATTATTATTATTTGAACAGTTCACATTAAATAAAATATTTAATATTTTAAAAAGTTGCTTTAATGATAACCACTACTATGGTCTTTGTTATATCTTTAAATATGAAAAAAATGTGTATAATAAATTTTATTTTAATTATGAATTTTCCTAAATTTTATTAGTATTCTTTTTTTGCTTTGGTTATTTATTTAAATATTTTATTATTTATCATAAAATAATATTTTTTACATTATTTATTCAATATAAATATAGATAAATAATTATATTGTATATTGTAAATATTGAATTAATTTATTTTATGTCGATAACATTTGTTGTACTATATTTTTTGCTTTAAGTGCTTATAATATTTTTTTGTCAAACATACTTAATGTGCAGTAAAATAAAAATTCTAAAAAAAGAGTATGAAGTATAAAATTTCACGGTATCGAATCACACGTCAGTTTAAAGAAAGGTCTAAAACTCCGGAGTGGAACACGGAGGAGTGATATACCCGGCTCCACCATTCTCCGGTACACGATTAGATCTCAACGACCTTTTTCCGGCAGGCTCAGCATGGGAGCCTTAACACACCGGCTAATGGGCCCATTTTCCCAAAACTAGCTACCTACTAATAGAGGTGTGTGTGTGAGCGGCATTGGGGTGATACGTCGACTAAATTTTGAATATTACTACGTTCCACCAAAGGGCCCCGCCATACGGCACAAAATGTTATTGTGTTTCTAAACGCTAGCTGTTTTATTATTTCAACTCGTCGGCGCGTATGGATTTAATTCAGTACCTCCCCGCGACTGGCTGCATATTTTACGGTGCGTTGTTAAACAGGGGTCCGTTTATATTGTCACACCATACCTTGTTATTGTAGATAGTAAAAGTACAATACGAGCTGTTTATTTTACGGCTGGACATTGAAAATTCTCCATTACATTGTAACAAATAAAAATGACTTGCACATCGATGACGTTAACCCATTACAGTCGTCGTGCCCTAATCCATTTACAATCCCATTTAACCCCCGACCTTTCATTTCGGTATAAAATTACAGCCGGAGCACTCAGCAAGTACAAGTACGGAAATCATTATCCCTCCGACGTGGAGCGGATGGGAGCGGGGCGGTGTGAGAGGGCACGAAGACATCGACGTCTGCAAATTCCTCACGCATTTTTAACCCGCCACCCCCGCGCCTCCTCGCCCTTTTAATTCAGTTCAGCAGTTGAATTCCGGGCGGCTGAAGGCTGAGGAATGTCCGATATACCCTCAGCCGGCAATTGGTTCACGGGAACAACGGACGCAACGAAATATATTATCGCTCGAAATGAGGATCTCGATCGTGAGAGTATGATGGTCCGGGGTGTGGGGGTGGCGAGGCGATCGCATAATATCGCCCGGCACTATTTAATTATAACGCGACGATCAGCTGCAAGCTATTTTGTGTAATGAAGTTCGGGGCTGCTGCGATGGTTTTATTAAAATTGAAAAATTTTGTACGACGGTACAAAAAACACATATAAATTTTTAAAATAAAACCACCATTCGAAATTTATGAAATTTAACGACAATTATTTTTATTTACATTTCTTAGAACGTGATATTAATTAAAAAAGTTTTTTGTTTTTTACATTTAAAATGTATATGTGCTCTACAGTGAAATAATATTTTTAATCACAATAATTACATACATATGTATAATACATACACAAATGTTGGATATTTGTTTTACATTTTAATTAAGAGTTTATAATTAATTTTATTCATAATACAGTTATTTAAATTATTGTATTTATTTGGTTAAATTATTATTAAAATAAAAAAAATAATTATTATTGAGTTATAAAATATTCAAAATTCTTCAGTACATTTTTGTATGTATGTTATTAAAACAATTAAGATAATGTAATTAATTTTAATTTAATTTTACAAATTACACAATTTTTATTTACATAATTATAAACTAAAGATAATTATTATTAAGTTTTTGAAACACTTAAACTTTTTATTAAAACTCGCATTAAAATTATGTTAATAATTTACTAACAATAGTTATAGAAGATAAATGATTCAATTATATCTTTTACTCTTTCAGAAGAAGACTTTCCAAATACATTATTTATATTTTAAATTTCTTATGAAAAAATTAATTTCTAATAAGTTTCAAAAGATTTATTAATAATACTTTTCTTATGAAAAACAATTTGTTCATTATTAAAACAATTTAATTAATTTTTCTCACACCACACAATCCTTGTTTACGTTGTTATAATTATGTAATAAAACTATTAATTAACTATTATTAATTAAACTACAATTAAAATATAAAATAAATTATTATTAGATTTTAAAACATGTAAAACTTTTATTAAAACTAAAATAGTGTTGATAAATTATTTTCAATTTTAAATGTTTCAAGTATGCTTTACAATCTTTCTGAAGAATTTTCCAAATATATTATTTTTTAGTCTAAATATTTTTTAGAAATAATTACATTTTTATTAATATAAAAAGTTTTATATAGTTTTTAGAAATAATCCATTATTAATTCATATTAATATATTACAATAATCTTGTCAAATTTCTTTCAGAAGAATTTTTTAAATATATTATTTTTTAGTCTAAATATTTTTTAGAAATTGTAATTATAATAATTAATATTTCATTTTTAATTATTAACAATCCAAAAGACCACATTATTATTATAAAATTTGTTCCTCTGTTTATAAGAAATATATCAATAAATATGATTTTTATTAATATAAAAAGTTTTATATAGTTTTTATAAATATTCCATTATTAATTCATATTAATATATTACAACAATCTTGTCAAATTTCTTTCAGAAGAATTTTTCAAATATATTATTTTTTTAGCCTAAATATTTTTTAGAAATAATTACGTTGTAATAATAATTAATAATTCATTTTGAATTAATAATAGTCTTAGACTACACATTATTATTATAAAATTAGTTCCTCTGTATATAAAAAATATTTAAATAAGTATGTTTTTTATTAATATAAAGTTTTATGTATAAAATATAAATAATTATTTTTATAAAATATATTCATTCCATAAAAAATTAATTTTAGTTGGATAAATATAAAATTATGTTATTTTTTATTGTTTCTTAATATTATAGTTATTAAACATTTTTAAAAATTATCAAAAATACATAGTATGGCTCAATATTAAAAAATATTAAAATTTAAAATTTTTATATATAAAATAAATAAATAATATTGTCATAAAAATAAATAATAGTTAAACAAAAATAAAATTATATTTTTTTTAATATTAATTAATATTAGGATTTTAAAACATCTAAAATTTTTGTAAAAACTAATTTTAAAATTGTGTTGATAATTTACTACTAATATTTCTAAAAAGAAATGTTTCAAGTATGTTGTACTAATTTTATTTGTTATATAATGTATATAAAAAATTGTAATAACAGACCATTATTGGTTCATATTAAATATATTTGGAAAAAATACAACAATCTTGACAAATATTTTTCAGGAGAATTTTTAGACATTTGTCACATTTATATTTTAATTTCTTTTAGTCTAGACATTTAATTGTAATAAATATTCGAATTTTAATATTGAATTAATTTCAAAACATTAATTGAAATATGGATTAAAATAAAAAACAAATTGTGTTCATAATTCAAACAATTTGTTTAGTATATATGTTAAAAACTTTCAGCTTTTGGAATAAATAGAATTCATGGAATTTCACAGCAATATTTGTTGTAGCAAAAATAAATAAAATGGAAGCATATATTAAAAAATATATTTTTTAAATAACGAACTTTGTTTTTCAATAAACAATAGTTTTAATAAACGTAAACATTGAATTGTTCATAATTTTTTCAGTATAAATTTATTTACTTATTTAACTAAAATAAATTTGTCCTTGTAAATATTAAAAATTCTTTAACATAATTTTAATAACGTATACTTAAAACAAAAGTACATTTTCTAATAACATATTGGCTCAAATATCACTGAAAAATTAATCCCGACACAGACAAGATCTCATTCGTCGCTTCTGCTTTGATACCACGTCACACGGCCGAATTAACGTAATTTAGTGAAGCGGGCCCGTCGCAAAAAAAAAAGAACACGTCACAGCCATAATCTCGATAACGAAATATTCGCGAGATGTGCGTAAAAACAAACAGACGGAGAAACAGTGGAAAAACATCATTTTGAGTGGCGGCTCGCGAAAATGAACGAAAAAAAAAAAAAGTGTCAATGAATATTTATGAAGTGGCCGAACGCAGGACCAGGAATAATGGAGTTAAGCTCCGGCGAAACTGTTCAAATACGAAATCGAGTAAAGCCCCCCCGTGACACTCGGCAAATGTAATTTTTCATATCGGATTAAATCCATTCGTCGGATAGCGTTGCCAATCTGTATAATGCGTTTCTTTTTTGAGCCCAGACCGGGCTACGTGATCGCTTCAGCCGAAACGAAAATACACGTGAAAAGTGCATATGGTCGACGTTCGCCTAAATTGAAACGTAAACACCGCTTTGGAATGGAAATTTTCTTGCACAGAGACGAAAAATCTCACTGGAAAATGCACAATATTATTGCAAAACTGGTTCATGATTATTATTACTATTTTAATATTAATTAATATATGACGGGTTTTGTATAAAAAATTATTGTATATAAAATATAAATATTCATTCTCATAAAAAATAAATTATAGAAAATAATTGTTTTTTGATATTTTGACTATGTAACTTATTTAAGTTGGAACCAACTCGTGAACTTTCATTTTAAGGAATAATAAAAAGTACAAAAGAGTACACAATATTATTTTAAAATTAGTTGACGTGTATATAATTAAATATATAAATAAATATGTTTTTGGTCTTAATATAAAAAGTTACTATATTTAAAATATACATTTATTTCCAAAAAAAAATGAGGTATTCTAAAATTATACCGTGTGGTACATTTAAGACATTTAAGATTATGTCCTTAAACTTTTATTAATGAGTCAATTTTGATGAATATTAAACAATATTATTTTAAAAATAAATATATTATTGGCTTAATATAAATAATTATTATATATAAAAAATATATTACAGTTAAATATAATATAATATTTTAAATAGTTATAATTTTTTTTTAATTATCAAAAATATAAGGTCACAAGTAACCACCAAACTTTTATTAGTAATTCAATTAAGCAATATCATTTTAAAAATAGTTAATAGTTAAGCAACAATAAAATTACGTTATTTTTTAATGTTTCTTAATATTTTAAATAGTTAATTAAAATTTTCTTAAAACTTATCAATCAAAAATATACAGGGTGGCTCAATTAAAATGGAACTAATCTCATAAACTTTTATTAATAATTCAATTTTAATGAATAATAATTCAAAATATTAAACATTATTATTTTAAAAATGATTATTTTAAAAATAAAATTGAATAAATATATTATCAGTATAATATATAAAATTATTATATATAAATTATAAATATTCATTCTCATAAAAAATAAATTATAGTTAAGCAAAATTAAAAACGTTATTTTTTAATATTTTTTAATATTTTAAATAGTTATTTCTTAAAAATTATTAAAAGTATACAGGCTCAATTAAAATGGAACTAATCTCCTAAACTTATATTAATAATTCAATTTTAATGAATAATACTTCAGAATATTAAATAATAAAATTGAAAAAATATATTACCAGTATAATATATAAAATTATTATATATAAATTATAAATATTCATTTTCATAAAAAATAAATTATAGTTAAGCAAAAATAAAATTACGTTATTTTTTAATGTTTCTTAATATTTTAAATAGTTATTAAAATTTTCTTAAAAACTATCAAAAATATACAGTGTGTTTCAATTAAGATGGAATTAATCTCATAAACTTTTATTAATTTAAAAATAATTATTTCAAAAATAAAATTGAATAAATATATGATCGGTGTTTCTTAATATTTTAAATAGTTAATTAAAATTTTCTTAAAAATTATCAAAAATATACAGTGTGGCTCAATTAAGATGGAATTAATCTCATAAACTTTTATTAATAATTCAATTTTAATGAATAATAGTTCTGAATATTAAATTTTTTATTTTAAAAATAGTTATTTCCAGAATTGAATAATATAAAAAATTATTATATATAAATTATAAATATTCATAAAAAATAAATTAGAGTTAAGGAAAAATAAAATTACGTTGTTTTTTAATGTATCTTAATATTTTAAGTAGTCATTATTATTTTTAAATAATCAAAAATATACAATGTGTCTCAATTAAGATGGAACTAACCCCCTAAACTTTTATTAATAATTCAATTTTAATCAGTAATAGAAAAGTGTTTAAAAGTGGATCATATACATTTTTTAATAACACTAATATGTAATTGATTTAATATAAAAATATTATATATACCTAATCAAAATAAAATTACATTTCTTTTTTGAATATTTTTTAATATTCTGATTAGATAATACATATTTCTAAAAATGATCAAAAATATATAGCATGACTTATTTAAAGTGGAATTAACCGCGTAAACTTTTATTAATTTAATTTTAATCAATAATTAAAAGATATAGAAATAAAGATAACAGAAAACAATATATTCTAAAAATTGTTATCTCTAATCTGGTAAAGATCTGTAATACCTTTTTTTCTCAAAATTTGAAAAAAATTGTAAAGGACATTTTTATATATATATATATATATATATATATATATATATATATATATATATATATATATATATATATATATATATATATATTATTGAATGTGACATTCTGTTATTTTACAAATTTATTCACTACATTGCGAATTGTCAGCTCATTTAACTAATTTTTATCTTACATTCTAACGAAACTTCCCAGAAAGCTCTTCCCTTAGGGATCAGAGTCTAATCTTTGTCTAAAATTTTAGTGAAACTATACAAAATTAACAAATTAAACGTATAACTCTTTGAAACATTGTTTCGTGCAGTTTTAATCCCGACACTTTATACAAACAAAATTTAAATTCCACAGAATTAAATGCATGAAATGCATATTATAATTACTAAAATATGCAGAAATTTGACACCTTGTATAATGAATAAAGCAATAAATTAATGATAATTAAAAAAATGTATAATGCATGCCTTATCTTTGTTAAAAAAACATGACCATACGATACCACTATACTCATAAATTTAAATTTTAACCCTTATTTTCCATTACAACATTACATTCATACACGAAAAAAAATATATAAAAATACAATTCGTCTAATAAATCAATCTTCCATGTTTTAGTATTCGAAATGTAATTTTGATGTTGAGCAAATATTTGTCCGAAACGAATATAAAACAGATCAGACTCTAATACTCAGTGATATGAGGATTTGTGGATAAATAACTGATTTTTTCTGAGGATAATCGAGTACACATTCTCTAATTAAAACTCGGCTTCACTCGGTCGTAATCAATTATAACCTGCGGCATGAATTTTAACACAACTCATCTATATACGTACGTGTTTTTGAAAAACTACAATTGAAACATTCTTATTACGTATTAATTTAGACTTTGGGTTCGTGCGGTTTAACTAGTGGCAAAATTTTATTGGATGTTTGCGAAACACATAAAAATACTTGAACCATGCATCGAAAAATCTATTTACCTCGACCCGGGTCTAAAACGTTGAACTGTCGTGCAGAAGTTTGTTGGTTTCCAGTCTATTGGTTAGACACGAACAATTGCCTCGATATGAACTTTGTAATTTATTTTTTAACGACGTTTTCTTATGGTAAAATATTCGTTTTCCTTTTTAAGGAATTACCATAATCGATTGTAATGACAAGACGTGAGTTTTTGTTCAACATAAACAGTCTTCATATAAAATGAATGTTTGGCGGAGTGAACAGATAAAAATGACAGGAAAATAGAATGCATCCATCAAGTTGATCCAGCAACGCACATAAATAATACGTCCACGTTATAAATAGACCAGCAATAATTTAGTTATAGTATATTGTGCACCGGTTGTGTTTTATATAAAAATCTGATGCTATTGGATTTTATGTGTGTTGTCATCGATATCTGTCAATTGTTTTCGGAACGGACAAACAATAAGGATATAATATCCTTTGAGCCTCGGTCCTACATTTCACGTTATTGTCATGTTATCAGCTGTTTCGTCCACGCAAGAGAGGCAAATAAATGTGACAGTCCGTGTTATTTTTGTAGAACACGAACCATTAAGTATATTTTGTAAATTGATCGAAAAAAGGGTATGCATATTAATTAATTTCGACCAAAATATTAATTTAACCACTCATTTTTATACGCCTTGTGTACGTCGATTATTTGTGTACAATTCTATCAATACAATTTTAATTTTTCATTTAACATAGTTCTAAAATAAGCTTAATTTTATGCGATCAGTTATATTAAATAAATATAAACGTAATGATTTATAAAACGCAAAATTATCTTCAGTAATGACAGAACACAAAACGAAACACATTTATATTTTATTAACTTAATAAATCAAAATGGGCCCATTACTCACACCGGGTAATACACTTTTTATACATCAACGGCCAATGCGACTTTCTGTCCATACCCAATAAAAGAATTAACAGCTGATTTATATTTCTTTATTTAGGGCACGCGTGTCGAATTATTGTGCGTGTTGGGGACACAATGATCGATTACGTCCTTAAAATAAAACACGAATGCATCAATTAAGCCACGATTTTTTCGATTAAGTTCCAAGAATAGAAATGGTTACTAAACACGGGGTATTAAAGTAATTTTACAATCAAGATCAGTTGGTGGGTTCTTGTTAAGGGAGTAACATTTTGTTTTAACGTTTTGATCGAATGTTGTGGCACTGAACGGTTTCCTTCAAACAGTATTTACAATAAAACGGGTTAAAGGGATCGCTGAAATTTTAACCACGTCTGCTACCCTTCTCAAACTGTTTGTGCAGATTTAACCGGAGAGAATGAAATCCACGCCATGAGGACTAAAACTAATATAAATGATTCAAAGCTTAATGTATTAAAAGGCTCCGCGTCCGAAACCATAGATAAATAAATGAAATTCTTTGCTGCCAGGAAAAACCTAATTTTAAACGAACCATTGAGTGTGTGCTAAAGGCTTTTGTTCATAGAATATCGTTTCTAAGCTGGTGACGTCGCTAAATATTATAACTAATGGTAACAGGATCCACTTATATGTATGAATTTTCGAAGCATGCACATTGTTTACAATAAAGACGTTTCCCCACGATTAATTACACTTTGAAGTTAACTCAAATTACCAAAGTTATTTCACAGAAAATGCACTTTCTGTGTGTACGAAATCTTGGTTACTTACTTAAATGAATAGACCCCGGCTTCCTGTTGAGGTACGCTGGATTTAATCAAAGTTTTTAGAACGGAACTGATTAACTGGGCTAATTGACAAAACTCGTTCTCAGTAGAACCGGGAAAAAAACCAACCACCTTGCCTTTAATAAATTAATAGATTGTTTTTTACTTTGTGGGTTTTTAATTGCCTTAAAATTTGAACGGAACAAATTGGAAAAGTTCAATTAACAGTTTTTGTACGAGAAGATAAATGACTGGAGTTATTTACCGGGTTTCAGTTAGGTACTAATGGCAGGCAACCCGCTTAAATATTTGTACACATCGCAACTAAACACATACGGTGATTTAAGTGGATTACTGATGGTTTAGCATTCGAATAAGCACACGAAGTCTTAATTAGATGAATACATCAAAGATAAATACGTGGGGGTAATCATATAGGCTCGTCTCTACTGATTTAAGTAACTAACAGCTCGTCCATAATTAAGTTTCAAATTCACACATTCGAGTGTTCTATTTCGTGTGATTAGGATCGATTTACTATAATTTTATTTAAGACATTTACTGAGAAATAAAAGCACCAGTATTTTCCAGTTTCTGGATGGAATACGTTTAGTATACACACACATATTTTAGAATTATTTCCAAATTTGACCTATTTTGTAACTCTAATACCTCTTTTAAATTCATATTCTTGTTAATTAATATTTTTCATTGGAAAATTATATTAATTAATTATAAAAATATTTATAAACCTAAAAAAATATTAATAAAAATAAATTGAATTTCTTTTTCTACATTTGATATTATTTAGAATAACTTTGACGAAAATATCATGATTCAAATCCAAATTCCAATATTTAAATCGTAGTTCCAGTCATTCAGAATTAAACAAAAAAAATAAAAATTTATTACTTAAATCAAAATAACTCGCAACTTAAATCAACATGCTTTCAAACTTACATAATACAATCTTTATTTATAATACAGATTCATTCACTTCAAAATCTAAAAATACAAAATTAATGTATAAATTTATATGATAAATCTATTTTTAAATAAAATATAATTTTTATTAAATAAATTAAATATATCAATTAATTAAAAAATAGTTCTAAAGTCTAATATAAACAAAAAAACTATTGACAATGACAATGATTTTCTCCATCATTGATATTATTTAGAATAAATGAGGCAAAAAAAACATCATTTAGAATAAGTAAAAATTTTGTTGTTGTTATTTCTAAACCTAAAAATACAAATGTATATAAAAAACTAATTTAATTTTATTTCTGATTCTATTTAAAACAAATTACACAGTTTTACAAGTGACTTAAAAAATTACTTGAATGAATATCTTACTTTCATTGCCGTTTATGTGGTATTTTATATGATAAATCTATTTTTAAATGAAATATGTTTTTTATTAAAAAATATATTAATTAATTATAAAAATATTTCTACAGTCTAATAAAAACAAAAATACTATTGAAAATGAATTAAAAGACAGTGACTTAATTAATTTCCCCATCATTGATATTATTTAGAATAAATGATACAAAAAAAACATTATTTAGAATAAGTAATTTTTTTTGTTATTTCTAAACTTAAAACATACAAATGTACATAAAAAACTAATTTAATTTTATTTCTGATTCTATTTAGAACAAATTACACAGTCATACAAGTGACTTAAAAAATTACTTGAATGAATATCCTACTTTCATTGATGTTTATGTGGTAATTTATATGATAAATCTATTTTTAAATGAAATATAATTTTCATTAAAAAATATATTAATTGATTATAAAAATATTTCTAAAGTCTAATATAAACAAAAATACTATTGAAAATGAATTAAAAGACAATGATTTAAAGATTTTCCCCATCATTGATATTATTTAGAATAAATGATATAAAAAAAACATTATTTAGAATAAGTAATTTTTTTTTATTTTTAAACCTAAAACATACAAATGTACATAAAAAACTAATTTAATTTTATTTCTGATTCTATTTAAAACAAATTATACAGTCATATAAGTGACTTAAAAAATTACTTGAATGAATATCCTACTTTCATTGATGTTTATGTGGTAATTTATATGATAAATCTATTTTTAAATGAAATATAATTTTCATTAAAAAATATATTAATTGATTATAAAAATATTTCTAAAGTCTAATATAAACAAAAATACTATTGAAAATGAATTAAAAGACAATGATTTAAAGATTTTCCCCATCATTGATATTATTTAGAATAAATGATATAAAAAAAACATTATTTAGAATAAGTAATTTTTTTTTATTTTTAAACCTAAAACATACAAATGTACATAAAAAACTAATTTAATTTTATTTCTGATTCTATTTAAAACAAATTATACAGTCATATAAGTGACTTAAAAAAATACTTGAATGAATATCTTACTCTCATTGCTGTTTATGTGGTAACTTACATGATAAATCTATTTTTAAATGAAATAAAATTTTTATTAAAAAATATATTAATTAATTATAAAAATATTTATAAAGTCTAATATAAACAAAAATACTATTGAAAATGAATTAAAAGACAATGATTTAATGATTTTTTCCATCATTAATATTATTTAGTATAAATGAGAAAAAAAAAAACATTATTTAGAATAAGTAATTTTTTTTTATTTCTAAACCCAAAACATACAAATGTACATAAAAAACTAATTTAATTTTATTTCTGAATCTATTTAAAACAAATTAAACAGTCATACAAGTGAATTAAAAATTTACCTTACTCTCCTTGTTGTTTATGTATGTGGTAATTTATATGATAAATCTATTTTTAAATGAAATATAATTTTTATTAAAAAATATATTAATTAATTATAAAAATATTTCTAAAGCCTACTATAAACAAAAATACTATTGAAAATGAATTAAAAGACAATGACTTAAAGATTTTCCCCATCATTGATATTATTTAGAATAATTGAGACAAAAAAAAAAAACATTATTTAGAATAAGTAAAATTTGTTTTGTTATTTCTAAACCTAAAACATACAAATGTACATAAAAACTAATTTAATTTTATTTCAGATTCTAATTAAAACAAATTATACAAGTGACTTAAAAAATTACTTTCATTGCTGTTCAGACAAATGATTATGCCATAAGACATGCATTTTGAAAAGAGGTTCAAGTCACAAAACTAACTCAACATAAAAAAAGGAGGAAACTTGAGAACTTGTGCCTGACAGCTCGTCTTTTGTGTGCACGATATTAAATTCAATCTCGTTAGTGCATCATCATCTTCAGAGGAACAATTCGATTCTTGGCATGGAGCCGCGAACAAAGAGCCTTTTAACGACATTAACACAATAAATAACGAAGCGACGGGCCTGCGCGAACGGCTAAAACCAGTGCATCTGAGTGCAGAGAATGCGGAACATAAGAACCTTAAAACTGAAACACACTTCATATAAAAATGGGGGCTGGGGCGTTGGAATATGAACGGTTTCGCAGTGTTGTGTGCGGCTGATAAGGAGTCCCGGTAATGTGAATGTGAACGTGTTCGATGGGGTTATTTATCAGCCGTTCACATTCTCAGATCGTACATAATTCTTCTGGAGGGTGTGTGTGTGTGTGGGACCACCTTTCCGCTCAGATTGTCACAGGTTTTCAGAAAACATTCCGGTCCCTGCGAACGTTGGCGACGGTCGGTTCACTGAACAACATTTTATGGTGATTTTCAATGTGGCTAGAGCTCCGATGTGTCGTCGTCTGTTCGGAACTGATATCGGATATTCATAACTGGTCGACTAGCTTAAAATTACGGTTCGCATTGAAATGCCTTCATGGCTCATTGAACGGATGAATTTATGTTTTCTATTAGTCGGGGTCGATCTGGGTAATCAGCCGTGGCCTCTATACGACTACGGAGTACACGTTTGATCAACGTGTCTCTAAATCCATCCACGAAGACAAAAGGGAAAGATTAAGATTGGCCCTTGTAGTGCTAGTACAGTAAATTAAATTTTATTCCAGTTACGTTCTTTTACTCGGGTTTTATTTCAGAAAATTGTTCAAAAATAGGGGTGTTTTATATGCAGATTATAACAATTATCTAATTTTCTGGTTTGATTCCCAATTGAAAATGTTAATGAGATATAATTAAATAACATAATGCAAAATATTGCAATTTAAACAAACTTACTTTATTTAATTTTCAATCTTTATTAATAAAATTAATTTTTGTTGACGATAATATTGTATTGTCTTTGACATTTGAATTGACCAGTTAATCATTTTTGTTTTCAAGTTTTTCGAACTGAAAAATAATAAAAAAGTATTTAGTTTAATTATTATTTAAAATTACCTATTTTCCTGTGTTTTTATGAGAAAAAAGTATTTAAAAAAATAACACAAAGAAGAAGAAGAAGAATAAAATAAAATTAACAAAGGAATTAATAAATGTGATAGATATAATTTTTTAAATTAATTTTTTTAAAAAGTATTATAAAATATATTTTTATAAATAAATTAATTTTTTTAAAAAGTATTATAAAATATATTTTTATAAATTATAAAGAATTAAATACAATTATTCAGAAACTTTTGTTAAATAAAAAGAAAATTTAGAAATAATATAAGAAAAAATTTTTATTTATTTCCCTCTAATAACGATTTTTTTGATTTTGACTTAATTTAATAGTTATGGCTAATAAAAATATATATAAAAAATTTTGACACAAAGTAAATACATTTTAATTTTTTTATATACTTATTTACTCTAAAATACACTTTAATATCATAATTTATAGTTACTTACTTTAAAATATATATTTTCTTGTAATTTTATGAAAAATAAAAAATATTTAAATAATTAATCCAAAGCAAAAAAAAATGATATTCATCAAATATTTTCAAACAATATTTAATTGTAGTAGAAAATAATCTATAGAACTAAAATTAATAAAAAGATTACTAAATTGTACAATATTTTAAATTAGTTTTTAAAGAATCATTGTAAAATACATTTTTATAAATAAATTATAAAGAATTAAATACAATTATTCATAAACTTTTGTTAAATAAAAAGAAAATTTAGAAATAATATAAGAAAATTTTTTTTATTTATTTCCCTCTATTAATGATTTTTTTGATTTTCACTTAATTTAATAGTTATGGCTAATAAAAATGAATATAAAATATTTTAAAACAAAGGACAAACATTTGTGCAATAAATGCACAGAAAAAATAAATCAGCTTATAAAAATGATTTTTTTTTATATATTTATTTACTTTATAAGTCATTTTAATATCATAATTCATACTTACTTACTTAAAAGTACATATTTTCCTGTAATTTTAGGATAAATAAAAAATATTTATATAATTAATCCAAATCAAAAAAAGATATGATATTAATAAAATATTTTCAAACAATATTTAATTGTAGCAGCAAATAATCTACAGAAATATAAAGAATGAACTAAGATTAATAAGAAAATTATTAAATTGTTATTATTTTTTAAAATAGTTTTTTAAGAATCACTATAAAATATACTTTTTATAAATGAATTATAAAGAATTAAAATCAATTAGTCAGAAACTTTTGTTAAAAAAAGCTAAGAACATTTAGAAATAAAATAAGAAAACAAAATAGTTATTTATATTCCTATATTAATGTATTTTTTGATTTTGATCTAATTTAATGCTTATGAGTAAAAAATTTTAATGCACAGGATAAAGGCATTTCTGTAATAAGTGCACAGAGAAAATGGATATATTTATATATTTATTTACTATTAAAAGACATTTTAATATAATAATTCTTACTTATTTTATTTTCAAACTAAAATGTAAAATATTATTTATGAAAACCTTTATGAAAATTAATTTCAAATTAAATTAAAATTAAAATTTTCCATCCGTTGTATAAAAGAAAATTGAATTGTTTATTTTATATTTATGTCCAACTTCAATATTTATTCAAACGAAAGTATACATAGTTAAATGTTAAATGTTCATTGTCATTTCAATACAAAATTTAAATGGAATTAACGATTCATTGGTTTAAATATACAAAATTATTATTTATTAAATCAACTCGAAATAAGCTCTTTTTACTCGAATTAAAATTGTGGTGGATGCGCCACAATGAAAACCTAATTCACAGGTAACAAAAGATTCAATTTAATTAAAGCAAAAGGGCGCACACAAAAAGAAAAGTTATGCACATTAATAAAAGTGAAAACCATTAAATCGAAACACACATTTCAAGCGAACCGTTCCATACGTGCCACAAATTACAAAAGAGTGTTTTTCAGCGCAATCAATAAACTAGGAATTTAGTAACCCTAATCGGATTTTGGGTTTTAGATCGGGGCTGGTTGAATTTGTATTTTAGCATGTTGTAAATATTTAGCCGGATACTAATTGATTTCGCATGGAGCCACGGATAACGAGTGGTTTTGGTCGCATAATTCGGAATAAAACAAATCGCATTTCGATGGTCCAACAAATAATGAAATTTAACACTAGATTTGCACTAAACCCACTCGTCCGTCAGCTGTATTAAAATAGTTTATTTGCTTATATGTCCCGTTTTATGATGTATATCCAATTAGTTTGGTTTAACGTTTCCAGGACGCTGCAAAGTGGATATTTCTGCAGCATCGTTTACGGCCTTATTACATTAAAAGCCTTCTTACAGAATTTTCAGGCCCCGGTATGCGTATAATTAGATTCGCTACACGCTAAAGGACTACTCAAAATGAGCAGCTTCTAAATCACATTTATTTAGGAGAATCTCGTCGCGAATTTGATGCTTTTTTGATTACGGAGCAGCGAAATCTCGCGAAATTACATTATTCAGTTATTGACGAAGTGAATCGGTGACGCTAATTTCGGATGTGAATTCCCGCCCCGTCCTCAGTTTGTTTACACGGGTACCTCATTAGACGCAACCCCGACAATATAATAATTTTTGAGCACAGTTCTGCGGTCGCGTTTCATCTAAATTTAATGACGCTTAGGCAGTGTGTGTGCTCTCGTTTCTTCGCGGATATTACAACTCGTTAAGGCGGGCCTGGAAGGGGCAACGCTCGTGCACCACTTCACTGGAGTTAATTATTTGCCCTGCGGATGGGTAAACAATGCGACTTTCAGCGAGATGATGCGGTGTCTTTATAGAATCCGGGCAATAAGTCATGTCGTGTAACATTAGGTGCTCGCTGAACTGTGCACGGTATAAACAAGATTTATCATTGAGGAACTGACACATCCACTGCGATGGCCATAATTTTGCGGGTGAACATGGCGAAATTTAACTAGAAATGGATATTAGCACTGTATTATCTCCTAGTTGGGGCTGAATGTTTGGACAATTATTGTGCGGACACTTTGGGTTAATTGAGAGTTAAATATATTGTGTGGGGTCCGCTCCATTTAAGAACAAAGCACGATACTGTACACAACTCAAAAAATATGACATTTTAGATACTCATGTATAAAAGCCTAATTTATTTATAATTCATTTTTAAATTATACATACATTTAAACTGAAATAAACGTTATTGATTGAAACCTTTATGGAAACTCATATACAAATTTAAATTGAAATTTTCGGCTAAACGGTTTTATTTTGTAACGACATTTTTTTAGTTTAAACATATCGGCATTTAATGTTTAACATTTAAATTTATTCACCTGAATTATTTCATTGTTATTGTAAACGTTTATTACTCCAAAATCAACAAGAGAAAATTGATAGTAGAATTATGTATAATATATCGTCCCGATACATGTTAAAAAAATTAAATTGTACTAACCATTTATTCGGTCACAAATTCATTTTGATATAAATATCACGCAGTCATATATAGAGTAAAAATAAAATCACATGAACATAAAATTAATTTTATATTTTCGTACACAAAAATAGCGTGCATAGTCACAAAAAATTAGGAAACGGAAGGTTGGGAGTAGAAAAGAAGAAATGAATAGAAGAGGAGAGAAAAGAGGAACAGAGAACAGAAGAGAAAAGAAGGGAGGAGAAAAGAAGAAAGGAAAAGAGGAGAAGAGAAGAGAAGAGGAGAGAGGAGAGAAGAGGAAAGGAAGGGATGGAGAAAGGAAATGAAGAGAAGAGAAGAAAAGAGGAGAGGAAAAAAGAGAAGAGATAAGAAGAGAAGAGAAGAGAGGAGAAGAGAAGAGGGGAGGAGAAGGAAGAAGAGGAGAGGAAAAGAGAAGAGAAGAGAAGAGAAAAGAAGAGGAGAGGAGAAGTGAGAAGAGGAGGGGAGAGGCGAGTGGAGAAGAGAAAGGAAGAGAAGAGAAGAGGATAAAGGAGAGAAGAGGAAAGAAAGGGATGGAGAAAGGAAAGGAAGAGAAGAGAAGAAAAGCGGGGAGGAGAAAAGAGAAGAGAAAAGAAGAGAGGAAAGAGAAGAGAAGAGAGGAGACGAGAAGAGAGGAGAAGGGAAGAGAAGAGGAGGGAAGAAGGGAGAAGAGGAGAGGAGGAGAAGAGAAGAGAGGAGAGAAGAAGGGAGAAGAGGAAGGAAGAGAAGAGAAGAGGAGAGAAGAGAAGAAGAGAGAAGAGAAGAGAAGAAAAGAGAAGAGGAGGGAAGAGAAGAGAAGAAGATAAAAGATAAAAGAAGAGAAGAGAAGAGAAGAGAAGAGAAGAGAAGAGAAAAGAAGAGAAGAGAAGAGAAGAGAAGAGAAGAGAAGAGAAGAGAAGAGAAGAGAAGTGGAACGAAAGAAGAGAAGAGAAACGAAGCAAACAAAAAACAACAGAAGAGAAATGAAGAAAAGAGAAGGGAAGATAAAAGAAGGGAAGTGAAGAGGAAACAAAGTAGGTCAGATGAAAGGAAAATAAGAAATGACAAAATCCTTGGAGTATACACATGATTTAAATGTCACGTGACTTTGATACGTTTTTCTGCCACTGATGTCATTGAAAAACTCTAGATAAGTACTTACTTAACTAATTAAAATAAGTACTTGAATTCATACAGGTGCAGGATATTGATAAAAGAATCCCTTAATGTAATTAGCCCGTTTAGAATTATCACCAACATAATAACTTATAATACTTTTTATTCCTTTGCATTTACTTAGTTCAGTAATAAAAAGCCAACGTATAAAATAGTTTATCAAGACGGAAAATTGAATAGGATAACTTACAAGGCGCCTTAAACATCAGTCCTTTAATCTCGTCTGTGACGGTTTGTTTTTATTCCTGCCTGTATCCTTGAGCCTCTTATTAGGATTACATTATTTCACTTGAACCGAGTACGATTTTTCCTTTTGTGGTGGAGCATAAACCTACCTTTGGCGCATCCCTGGAGATGTGACTTCGAACACCGGTGCCGTGCCGGTCCACGATAAAGGATAAAGAAAAAATGACGATATCAGCAAGGACATATAATAGAGCCTTCAGTGGCCGTTTCTACTTCCGACGTGGACTCCGCACTTTACGACCGACGGCAAATAGACGATCGCACTAACGGCACACTAGATTACGACCTACAACTGCCATTCGCCGTTGCTTTTTGGCCCGTATTACTCCGGCATTTTTGGGCTTAGGACTAAAAAGGTGGAACATATTTTTCAGTTGTGTCCAGAACAAAGTATACAGTTAGAAGAAATAATGGGCAAGATTACTCCGTTCAAGCACACATTGAGGAGTAAATATGTTGTCCAGAATTGCCTCTTGGATTTTTATTTGAGACTCGAAACGATAAGTACTTTACTTTATAGGAGTCAAAATTTACATACATGTGTTACACGAGAATGTTCCAAAACAAATTAATTTAATATTACTAAATGAAATCATAAAATGTATGGATAAAACCCAGCATTGGATATGGATTGTTCCGAAGTTATTGGTCGGGTAAAAATTGAATTCGGAAAGTAATAAATCAGTCGTCATCTGGCACGGTCATTACCACAATGGGCGAGAAGGAGCACCGAACAATAAACACACTCCCAATGCAAAAGAAAACCGCCGATGCCGTCTTGAATTTAATTAATATCCCCGATATGAATTCGTCTGGCGTGAATAAAGGCCGGTCCGTAAGTTCCTATTTGCTCCGAAATTGATCAGTAATGTACATTCCTGCTTTTTATGTTCAATTCTTCCGGCATTTCAGACGGCCATTATCTGGAGTAATGGGTTTTATTGATGGATCTTTGCAGTTGACTCCCGATGCTATCTAGCAGCCGTGCAGCGCTCGCCGAGGCGGCATTTTAAGATTGAAATGTTAATGCAATCGAGAACGAATTAATTTTATTTTCGCGGCCGGCAGCCTTTTATTTCGTAATGAGAACGGGAAAGCCGGAAGATGAATAAGAAAATTTTTATCTCCGATTCACGACGATCGTTTAATGCACAATCACGGAATCCGATGAATTCACATTGAAACATTGTAGAAAATACATCGGTGGCGGACCGAACTGGAATTCTTATTCCCTTAATTAAGGGCGGGGCGACCCACCGCTGAAATTCAATACGCCCGGCACAGATCGGAAATGCCTGCATAAATTAATTCTTTCCTCATTAATGCTCGCTGCCGATCCGATCCGCATAGTTCCGGCGCCGCGACGCAAAAAAGATCATCGGTTCTGGAATATAGATGCCGATTTACCGGTCCGAATTCCTGGCGTTCTACCCGTACCCGATATTTCAATAAAGTCGGTTATGACCGTTCCCAGCCACATGCCCGGTATTATTATTATGCGGGAGCTTTGGGCGGGCGCATTCTTTCATCAACAAATTTCGGTATTGTGCACAATCGGCTTGCATTTTGATTATGAAGTTTGAGACGAATAAAGAATGTATTTTATTATCATATGTGGAGAGTTGGTGAAAGTATTTCATTCCAGATAAACTGGGGCTTAATATGTAATAGAAAATAAATTAAATCATGGGGAAGCCATTTAATTATATGAAATTATTAGTTATTTCAAACGATAAAAATCATACAAACTTGTCCAAAAAATTTTAAACTATTCATATTAATGATGTCAATAAAATTGTTAAAAACTGAAAGAAATATTTTAATTATAGTAATTAATAAATAACACATTCCAAACCTTATTTAATAAATTAAAAAATCTACTTGATAAATCATTAAGTTATCATATTATATTTTCTTTAGAGGACGTAATTTAATTGATTTGTTTGACTAAATTTTAAGGCTTTCCATTAAGAAACTTCTGGAGTATGTATCTTACGACTTTTATTTTTCTCAAGAAGTTTCAAATCATTTAAGGGTGTGTTTTTATATGACATTATCCAAGTTGTTGAAAATTAAAGAGAATATTTCTTGGTAATTAATAAATAATTAATAGGTAAAATGACATTGGTTCTTAAATTATAATGGAAAATAAACTAAATCACCTCCTCTGTTTAATCCATACTTTTAGATTATTATATATTAAATATCATATAAGTTAAATAAGAAAAAATTTAAAATACGTCAATAAATGAACATTTTAATCATGTTCAATAAATTAAAAAATCTAAAAAATTGAAAGAAATATTTTAATTATAGTAATTAATAAATAATTAATAGCTAAAACTATGGCTCTTAAAGTATAATAGAAAATAAACTAAATCACCTCTTCAGATTAATACATAGATTTATATAATTAAGTAAGATATTTTAAACCAGAAATATTTAAAAATAAGTCTATAAATGAACATTTCAAACCTTAATAAATTAAAAAATCTACTTGATGGAACCTTAAGTTATCATATTATATTTTCTTCAGAGGACTTAATTTAATTGATTTGTTTTACTAAATTTTAAGGTTTTCTATTAAGAAACTTCTGTAATATGCATCTCTTGACTTTTATTTTTTTCAAACAGTTTCAAGTCATTTATTTAAAGGTGTGTTTTTATATAACATCATCCAAATTGTTGAAAATTAAAGAGAATATTTCCTGGTAATTAATAAATAATTAATAGTTAAAGTGGAGTTGGTTCTTAAATTATAATGGATAATAAACTAAATCACCTTCTCTGTTTAATCCATAGATTTAGATTATTATATGTTAAGTATCATGTAAGTTAAATAAGAAAAATTTTAAAATACATCAATAAATGAACAATTTAATCAAATCTAAAAAATTGGAAGAAATATTTTAATTATAGTAATTAATAAATAATTAATAGCTAAAACTATAGCTCTTAAAGAATAATAGAAAATAAACTAAACCACCTCTTCAGTTTAATCCATATATTTATATAATTAAGTAAGATATTTTAAACCAAAAATATTTAAAAACAAGTCAATAAAAGAACATTTCAAACCTTATTTAATAAATTAAAAAATCTATTTGATGGGCCCTTAAGTTATCATATTATATTTTCTTCAGAGGACTTAATTTAATTGATTTGTTTGACTAAATTTTAAGATTTTCCATTAAGAAACTTCTGTAATGTGCCTCTCTTGACCTTTATTTTTCTCAAGAAGTTTCAAGTCATTTAAGGGTGTGTTTTCATATAACATCATCCAAGTTGTTGAAAATAAAGAGAATATTTCCTGGTAATTAATAAATAATTAATAGTTAAGGTGGCATTGGTTCTTAAATTATAATGAAAAATAAACTAAATCACCTTCTCTGTTTAATCCATAGATTTAGGTTATTATATGTTGAGTATCATATAAGTTAAATAAGAAAAAAATTAAAATACATCAATAAATAAACATATTAATCATGTTTAATAAATTAAAAAATCTATTTGATGGATCTTTAAGTTACCATTGTGTTCTTTGCAGGATTAAAATTAATCGATGTGTATGGTATGACTAAATTTTAAGATTTTCCATTAACAAATTTAGTTTTAAATCATTCAAGGGTGTACTTTGATATAATATCATCAAAGTATTGAAAATTACAGCAAATATTCCTTACTAATTAAATCAATATTTAATAGCAAAAGTTAAAGTGGTACTTGAAATATAATGGAAAGTAAACTAAATCACCTGTAAATATTTGTTATTTTAAATTGAATTTTCATAAAAATATCTTCAATGTTTTAACACGTTTAAAAATTGTACATAATATATTCATAAATTAAATTATATTTTCTTTATAAGAATAACATTAATTGAATCGCATGACTGAAAATTGAGGTTTAAGCACCGCCTCACCGAAGCGAATTTGAATAATCCTCACGAGAACAAGAAAATTAAAATTGAAAAATAAACCATTTCTTGACGTGCACTCGAAGAAACGCTCGAGTCGACCGTGCCACTTAAAAATTACCCAGTAGTTGATTAATTTTTGAGCTTACAATTAGTTTAAAACAGATTTAAGTTGAAGAGGCCTTTCCTACTTTATACCCGTCTGCATATGCACTCGAAACAAATAACATGATCGAATTTTAACTTCAGCCAAATCCGTTTGCTCACTCCGAATTAAATTATCCGCTACGCGTATTGAATTATTTAAGTTAGCAAAATTCAATAACTGCACAACTTAAAGCGTTACTGAGCGAATGAATAGAATATGTATCTCGTGTATTTGCCTCCCCCTATGTGCAAACTTAATAAAATTGCAAATCACGCGGGGCAGGGGCAATATTAAACTTTGGTCCGCTTCGAAAATTCAAAAGTTAAAACACCATGTTGGAACGGTCTGAATAAATCAATTATTATCTCGAACAATATAGTGGTTTTTTCATGAAGGCCATGTTTATAACGAAATAACGTGACACGTGTATGAATCAGTGTTTGTAAAATTGCCACTTGGCCCAGATCCCCTCATTTGGTTTTCGACTAGGAACGGCAATAGTTCGGAATCGGATCATGGCTTCCTGGATTTCAGGCAATTTACGGGAACAATATCGCATCAAAACAATGTCAACCCGGTTCGTTTTCGAGTACATAATACATCGTGTTGACGTCTAGTGACGCGTCCTAAAAGGGATGGTGAATGCGACGCGCTGGGCACGTCTCCTCCCTCACACAGACAGATGAAAAGTGTCTTTAATTACTATAGTTAAATGTCATTAAATGATAAATGCGCGATGGAAATTAGTTTCATATTTAAATGTATCGCCTCGGAAAGTTTTAATTGACGTTCAAGTTTCAAAGCCATCTAATTTAAATAGAAAGTATTAATGTTTGTTGACTTGCTATTTATTATATCTCATTAAAATGTAAAGATTATAATAAAAATGAGTAAAATTTCAGATACTGATTCTGAAACTCATTCGGAAGATTTATGTATATTAAATTTTTAATTTATCTCTAAATTCACGGTTCTTGAGTTTTATGGAAAAATGGTGCCTTCCTTAAGATTGTCTTTTTAAATATTTGACCTACTTCTACAGGAAGTGTAATGATATATTATGTCATAAAAGGGAATTTACGGAGATCATTAAAAAGTTACGTTTTTCAAAGAAAAAAAATGGCCAGATTTTTTATTATTACAATTTGACTTTTAATTTTAAAAACATTGTGATCATAAACGTTAAAAATTATAAATCAATATAATGATGTTTAAAGAAAAGCAATATACTTTTTTTAATTACTGTAAAAATAAAATCAAGTAAAATAATTATTATTTTCAATAAATTCCACGAATATGCAATTTTTTTCAAAATTCAAAAAAAGAAAAAAAATATATTTAAAAAGAAACTAATATTGCTCATTTATGTATTGTTGGATTTAATTGAATTAATGATAATAATAATAATTTTTATTGTGAAGATTAAAAAAAATGAAGAAAAAATGTTTATATTTTCAATAATTAAAAAAAAATAAAAAAATTTTATGTTTTATATTATATATGTTTTATATCATATACAAAAATAAAAATATTTGATTGTTTAAATTATACACATTTTTTATTTAAATAAAAATATATATAAAAATAATTCGAATATATATTTTTTTTTAATTATAAAAATTTTGGTCAAAAATGAATTTTAAAGAAAAAGAAATCTGATTAATAATTTTTATTATGGATAAACAAAATAATAAAAAAATCATATTTTCAATAATTTCAATAAATACGTACTATTTTTGGTATACGTGGAAATGGTAAAAAAATATACTATGAAAGTTACAACTCTTAATATTAATATTAAGAGGCGCCGCATCGTAAATTTTAATTTCCCATTTAAATAACGAGGGAACGGTGTTCTCTTGGATTTTGAAATTTTTTAACTCTCGTTAGAGTAAATATTTCAAAATGATCAAAACAGATTTTTATAGAAAATTTAACGCTCTACAAAAAATGTCTCTTATAGTTTTTTGATATATTCATTTTTTCAAAAGTTATTTAACATTAAGTTGGATTGATTTAAAATTTTAACATTTTTCTCATTTTCTGACACAACCAACTTTATGGGAAAATTTTATATGACATTTTTTGTAAAGAATTCAATTTCCTATAATTTATCTCCAAAAAAGTTTTTGATATTTTTTACAGAATATGAGTTACCTGCCGAAAACTAAAAATTTTATTAAAAATATTATTTTACTGATATTGATTTTTAATTTTAGGAATTTTGAGTAAAACAAAACATTTTTCTATTTATTTATATTGTGAGAATTTAGAAATAAGATAAAAAAGAAACATAATAGACAATATTTTCAGAAAATTCAATAAAATACGTACAATTTTTTTATATAAAATATATTTTACATTTTTATATTAATAGAAAAATAAGAAATTATTGTTTGTTATTCCAAATTTAAAAAAAAAAAAACTATAAAAAGAAACACATATCATTACATTAATCCCATTTGATTACGACTGTGATTGATAAATTCAATTATAGTTATTGACACAATACATTAAACAATTACAACATACAAATATAGTTTAAATGCTAATTATTTGAGTAATTTAATTTATTAATTATATATTATAATTATTATGTATAATATAATTTCAGATTTGAGTAGTTTATATACCTGATATGGGCAAAGATACACGTAAGGTAATAAATTTTATTCTCCAAACGCAACACAAAATTTTGCAGCGCCCGTAAAATTTATCTTGCGTAGTAAAATCTGTGATGCTTATGTTTTATGATCAATATTTTTTTTGTGAGCGTAATTATATTCTTTAGCATCCCGTTTTAATATAAAACTAACATATATCTTTATATTTTAGATATTATTGTTACCGCAAAGAATTTAATCTTTTAAAATAGTGATCCATCAGGAAACAAATTGGGCTAATCAATGATTAAAAGGTCTATAAAGTAGGACATGCACGGTAATAAGAATGAAACCCTTAAGCCTGAATCGCCACACGACATATGGAGGCTTTATTTGATTCTGTGAGCGCACTTTCCTAATAAATAAGTGATGCAGTGACAATACAACAATAAAACGCGGCAGAAACCCTTTTAGAAGGGGGATAATATACCGCCCCGATGCCGCCCACCAATGCTTTTACGGTGTTTACGCCCTGACAAACAACAGAGTTACTTCTAATACATTTCCTCGGAGATTTCCCGTTACGAAACAACAATAATACACCCGTTACGTATTTGTGTCTCCTCGCCAGGACCCGATTGATGTCCTTCCTTTATTTCACCCCCGTGTGGGGAACGTGATTCTTTCGCATTTAGGACATTCCGAATGCAAACTCGCCCAGTCAGCATAGGCACACCCGTTCCCGACACCGATTAACAACATTGTTTCGTTCCCCAGGGACACGCCACGTTGCATAAACGAAAGAAATGATCCGGAACGGGCTGCAGTGAAAGTTCACCACGTAAGGAAGCAATAAAAGTTGAAAATTGTTCACTTCGACCTGGATATCTCATTTTTTCTTGACGTGTGCCCGATTATGGTGCGGAGAAGGCGGCCTAAACAAACAAAAACCAATTTTTCAGTGGAGGAACGCCCGAAATTATGAGGGAGGATTCCTCCTCGGCCGAGTTCCGAATTGTAAAACAGCCCGAAGGCAGCTCTATTGCGTTCGTAACATGAATAACCATGATGAAACGGAATATTACAATGCCACGGGGAGCATATCGCTTCTCTTTGTTCCACGCTCGCGAAACAATCCCTTGGGCATTATTTGTTCGTGGATTAAGTAATCAAGTCATTATGCTAATAAACCCGCGAAGTACGGTGATTATCGGGGAGAACGGGTACGGAGAATGTGCGTCAATATTCGGCGTTCCAGAATGAAAAATATCGATGGTTTATGAGTGGATTTTAATGTTGGACATTTATTAAAAAGTTTATTTAATCGCGGATGCGATCAGCATTTTCCGGTAACGACTCCATTAGTTGGGACGACAACGATTCCTGCGGGGATCCGGTAATTCAAATGAAAAATAGGTATTATTTGTCAAAGATTGGGAATGATAAAATCGTGGTTAAAATCTGGGCCAAGGTAGATTACAAGAGATATGTAAGTAACTGAGCTCTGCATTTATCAAAGGAGTTATTGAGATAGCTCTGAAGATTCTTTGTTTGAACAGGATAATTAATTGTGAGTGGGGAGCAAATATAAATGAAGCGGAACTTATACCAAAGTACATACCAATAATGTAAATGTTTGAACTACAACGTACCTGGAACAAAAACATACATATTTAATATAAACTTTACATCCATGTATAATTTTATCTAATAGTTACATCTAAAGTAATTAAAACAATTATTAATTAGTTATTATTCTTTAAACTTCTAACTCTACAAATAAAATTGTTTGAGAAACTTTTTAATTCACTATTCTTAATATTCACGTATAAGTTTGTTTCTAAATTTATAAACAAACATTAATTAAAATAAAAACTGAAAGAAAAAAATTAGATGGGGAAATTCTTTTTTACACCATTTCTTATTCTTAATTACTTTCATTTATTAATACAATTTTAAAATTTAATATGTCTCGTTAAAACTTTCTGCCTGTTTGGCTTAAATGAAGAGCATCAAATTGGGTTTTGTGTTTTTCGACAAATTTAAGAACTTTTAATAATTTTTTGTATGAAAGTTAAATTATTTCAAAATAATTTATTCAAAGATTAAATGGGCTATTTTACTTTGAATACTGCCCTAATTAATTAATTATTTTTTCAAAGAATAGCTCTTTGTAACGAAATCCGAGGATAAATAATTAGAGTATTACAATTATGTTTGACAAATTTAGCATTCAGACTTGTATTAAAAACAACTTTGTCTGATAAAAAATTTACTTAAAATAATAAATTATAGTCCTCCCTAATAGTCTTTTTATACCTTATTGATTTTACTTTTTAATGGTACTCACATTTTTTCACTCTCATGATAATAGCTTTTTTTGTGACATCTTAAAATTCCAATTCCAATTAAAATTTCCTATCTAAAATCATAATTAGTGTACGACTGTTTAAATTAAACAAGAAGGTATGCTCAAACATATTTTTATTCCGGGACCAAACAAAATTAAAAAACTTCTGACAGGTTGTTGTGTATAATTTTGAGTAGAATACATTTCCAAGTTTCAAGTTTTAATTACGAAAATTTCTGATGAAAGTTAAAATTTTCGAACGGTTTGTCACAATACGTTATTTTAATTATTGATTGCAATATCCAATTGAGTACAACTCAATTTCCTATTTCCCTTTGATAATACGATATATGCTATTTAAAATTTTTAATATGCATGAGCCCAATTAATTAATAATTTGCCAATATAGGTAAAATGAAAATCAATACGAATTTTATTTATATTTCCTTTTGTTCGTTTGATTAATTATTAATTTCTTAACCGTTTTTTAAATTGATTTGTTAATTATTCTGATTTAGTTATAGTTTTATTCATATTAGAATAAATTTTTACTCACTAATTCATTTGAAATTAATGGTTTTTAATTTTTAGGAATTTAGAAACAATATATATCAAATTTCATTTTTTAATATACCAAAGCTTATTTATTCAAATTTTTCATAGTTTTACTGAAATAAAATACTGTACTAACCAAAAATAATGTTTTTTCGACTACATACAAAAATAAAACCATATTGTAACATCTATAAAACTGTGTAATTCTAAAAATCAATATTTGAATGTGAAAATGTATTACTGTTAAAATATCAAAATATAATTGATTTAAAACAAAACATTTGTGCGTATATATTTTGGTTTGTTTCCATTCGTTTTACATGTTCTATTATATGTGTTGGATATATATCATAAATTCTTTTTATCAAATTAATAAATAAAATGCTACAATAAATTCGTTCAAAACTAATAGAACAAATATAGAAGTATGTATAAAAATTTTACATGTTCTGACACATTAAATTTATTGTAAAACATACGTCTGTGAGTTTTATAAATGTTACCCTGAATTATTGTTCAACCGTTATAAAATTACTGCCCTGAATTCATTTTAAAACGTTGAAATAGTCATATAATATTCTGAATTCTATAATTATTTATAATTTTATAATAATGATAATAAAGTGGTGCTTGTGTTCAACTAATGGGAAACAAATTTTGTATTTCCTCACTGATGAATTTGCCACTCTTATTGAAATCCCCTGCTTGAAATAATGAATATTATATGAACGGTACATCAAACCGTTCCATTTTAATTTCATAATATATTAAAAGCTGGAAGGCTGTATACATTTTAAATAAACTTTTGAATGGAAATTTTATTTAAATTAGCCTTTTTGCTTTATTACATACAAAGTTGCATTGTTGGTACATTCATTTTGTATAACATTTTTAATCTAATTCTAAACTAAAAATTCATCAATTTTATTGAATATATAAGAGCACGTTGTGGCAACAGTTTAATCTGCTGTACTAATTTACCAGAATCTGCATATTTCAAGTAACAAAAAACCTAAACATCTTGTAAAAACGTTTACACACTTTTAACAGTTATATATAAGGGTGTTCCTAAGTTAACACAAAAAACAAAATTATTGGTGATGCCTTAATTTCCTGGAATAGTGTATAAGTAATTTCACAAAGAGCAATGAATGACCATAAAGTAATTTTGTCCATTAGAAAATAAAAAAGTGCTCAACTTTAAGTAAGTAAAATTAGATTGACCAATGACACAACAGAGAAACAATAAATTCAAGTAGTATTCATATTTTAAATATATTATAAGTTATGGTCACTACTATACATCAAACGACACAAATATTTTATGAATACCACTCAAATTTTATAAATATAAAACTCAACTTTTTTATTAAAATATTTACATAAAATTTGTATTGATATTAAAAAATAATTTAACAAAAAATTGTTTATCAAAATTCTACTGTATATAGACTTTTTATATCTTATTGATTTTACTTTTTAATGGTACTCACATTTTTTGACTCTCATGATAATAGCTTTTTTTGTGAAACGATCAAAAATAATCTTAAAATTCTAATTCCAATTAAAACTTCCTATCTAAAATTATAATTAGTGCACAATTGTTTAAATTAAACATAAGGTATGCTCAAACATATTTTTATTCCGGGACCAAACAAAATTAAAAAACTTCTGGTACGTTGTTGCGTATAATTTTAAGTTAGGTCACTATTATACATCAAACAACACAAATAAATATTTTATGAATGCCACTCAAATTTTAAAAATATAAAGCTCAACTTTTTTATTAAAACTTTTACATAAAATTTATATTAAAATTAAAAAATAATTTAACAAAAAATTGCTTATCAAAATTCTCCTGTTTTCAATATTTACTTAATTTACAAAAATAATAATCTATTATAAAAAAAATTACACATTAAATCATGTTTCCAATATTTTTATAATTTAACACTTTTATTAAAATATTATCTAATATTGATATACTAAAAAATGATTTTATTTTAGGCTTCTAAACAAATTGTTCCTCAAAATTAACAAAATATATTTATATTATTGATAGAAAATGATTTTATTTTGAAAGACTGGCATGAATAGACTCGTTTGAAAGTGTGCACGCGATCTAATTGATTGAATTGATTGGCGAGTTGAGGGATCCACGCGAAATCTTGATAAGCAATTAAGCCGGCGCGTCGGCGTCTTGCTCGCAGCCTCCGCACTTGCGATCGGTTCCCTTCGCAATTGGATATCAGCCGGAGTTAATACGGCTGCAAAAGGCTGACAAGCAACGTATTTAGCCAATGAATTGTTGATTTGATTAAGCCGGGTGTACATTGCAGGGAGATTTATTTTGCTCCGGCTCCGCTAATGGAAGTTGCCTTAATACAATAATCTAGATTCAGTGTTCTGTTAACTATTTCGTTAATTGCATCTGGATGTAGACACCGGCTCCACTCCCGGTATAAAGTTGCCATCGAGCGATCTAACCGATCGTAACTTCGTTATGTGTCTATATCGTCCGACTAGATGAGGTGCTGATTGGTTGCTTGATTACTTGTTCGAGGCTGCCTCCAGATTGCAGCTTGCAACTGAGATTCCCGTCCGCAGGCCAGCCACCGCAACAAATATCCAATCTATATGGCGTCCTACATTCACTTATAATCCAGTTTATTGCAAATAATCGCCTCATGGTAATAGTTTTCGAAAGTTTGTGCTCCCGATGTTCTAATAATAACTCAAAATTTACACATACTTTGTGTAATCATTTGACTAATTACAATAAAAAACATTTATTTTTTAATAAATAAATAAATAAATAAATAAATAAATAAATAAAAGAAATGAATAATTAATTGATGATCAAATGAAATTGATAAGTGTATTTTTCTTAGATAAAAATTATCGGTGCATTAGCCAAAATTTTAACGTTCCTTTATATTTTTGTTAGAAAAAGTAACTAAGAAAATTTAGTAACTTATTTATATATATGTGAAAAAAATATTAAATATACTTCTTCTCTTATTTTTTGTTTTTCCAATTATAATACAATAATGTGTAATGTTTTTGAATTAATTTATTAAAAAATTTATATACTTTAATTTTTGTTTTAATACTAAAAAATAAATCTGAAAAAGTTCACGAAAGATCTTTATTAAAAAATGATAAAAATCAAGATTTACATTTAAATTTGAATTCTGAATGAAAATAAATCTTTTAAATATACAATTTTTGAATTATGTTAGATTTTGAGAAGTAATTAATATATATATATTGATGGTCAAATAAAATTGATAAGTGAATATTTCTTAAATAAAAATTGTCGGCGCATTCGCCAAAATTTAAAGTTCCTTTATATTTTTGTTAGAAAAAGTAACTAAAAAAATTTAGTAATTTACTTATATATTTGTGAAAAAAATATTAAATATACTTCTTCTCTAATTTTTTTGTTTTTTTTTATTAAAATACAATAGTGTGTAATGTTTTTGAATCCAATCATTAAAAAATTCATATATTTTAATATTTATTTTAATACTAAGAAATATATCTTAAGAAATTTACGAAAAATGATAAAAATCAAGATTTACATTTAAATTGGAATTCTAAATGAAAATAAATTTTTAAAATATACAATTTTTGAATTATGTTACATTTTGAGAAGTAATTAATATATTGATGGACAAATGAAATTAATAAGAGTATTTTTCTTAGATAAAAATTGTCGACGCATTTGCCAAAAATTTTGACGTTCCTTTATATTTTTGTTAGAAAACATAACTAAGAAAATTAACTAACATATATTTGTGAAAAAAAAAATTATATATTTTTCTTCTCTTATTTTTTGTTTTTTTATTTATAATACAATAAAGTGTAATGTTTTTGAATTAATTTATTAAAAAATTCATATACTTAAATATTTGTTTTAATACTAAGAAATATATGTGAAGATATTTAGGAAAGATCTTTATTAAAAAATGATAAATGTCCAGATTTACATTTAAATTTGAATTCTGAATGAAAATAAATTATTTGAAATATTTAGGGCCTAAGCGCATTATTTATATTGTAAAGAAATCTTTAAAATATACAATTTTTGACTTATGTTACATTTTGAGAAGTAATTAATATATATATTGATGGTCAAATGAAATTGATAAGTGGATTTTTCTTAGATAAAAATTGTCGGCGCATTCCCCAAAATTTTGACATTCCTTTATATTTTTGTCAGAAAAAGTAACAGAAATTCTAGTAACTTACTTATATATTTGTGAAAAAGATATTAAATATACTTCTTCTCTTATTTTTTGTTTTTTTTTATTTATAATGTATAATGTTTTTGAATTAATTTAAAAACTTCATATATTTGTTTTAATACTAAGAAATATATCTTAAGAAATTTACCAAACATCTTTATTAAAAAATGATAAAAATCAAGATTTACATTCAAATTTGAATTCTGAATGAAAATAAATTATTTGAAATATTTAGGACCAAAATACATAATTTATATTATAAAGAAATCTTTAAAATATACAATTTTTGAATTATGTTACATTTCGAGAAGTAATTAATATACATATTGATGGTCAAATGAAAGTGATAAGTGTATTTTTTTAGATGAAAATTGTCGCGCATTCGCCAAAATTTTGATGTTCCTTTATATTTTTGTTAGAAAAAGTAATTAAGAAAATCTAATAACTTACTTATATATTTGTGAAAAAGATATTAAATATACTTCTTCTCTTATTTTTTTGTTTTTTTATTTATGGCACAATAATGTGTAATGTTTTTAAATTAATTTATTAAAAAATTCATATATTTTAATATTTGTTTTAATTCTAAGAAATATATCTTAAGAAATTTACAAAAGATCTTTATTAAAAAATGATAGAAATCAAGATTTATATTTAAATTCGAATTGTGAATGAAAATAAATTATTTGAAATATTTAGGACCTAAGCACATAATTTTATTGTAAAGAAATCTTTAAGATATACAATTTTTGAATTATGTTTCATTTTGAGAAGTATATATATATATATATATATATATATATATATATATATATATATATATATATATATTGATGTTCAAATGAAATTGATTTTTTGATTGATTGTATTTTTTCTTAATTAATACTTTAATAGAGAAGTTTTTAAGTTATTATTATGTAATCTTATCGTGAAACGTAAATGTACTAATTAGAAAAACCATTCCAACTTTAAACCAAATTAAGTAAGAATTAAAACTTTAGACTGCTCCACAGTTCCACTTCAGCAACCAATTAAGAAAGCTGCTAAAGTCATATCTTACATTCTTACGAGTTAACCATTAATAAATACAGATTACACATTCCCATTTATAACACCCACAACTTCCTTGTCCACGCAAATAAATACAAACGACGCAATTTTTACGTCCGTAGAGCACAACATACGTGATAAATTCCAATTACCGGCGGGCGTCGCTTATTTAAATCACTCCGGGAAAAATTAAATTTGCCCTAAAACGTGATCTAATAGCTTGAGCGGAGTGTAGCTCGTCCATTATCCGGTTAGGGTCTCATCTGGATGTGCTCGTTCATCAAATTTGTCATTTACCACGAACCTATCACTACGCTTAATAGAATACCGATCAGCATTTTTCACAATTACATTCTAAAATCTAGTTTGGACGTTTTAACGGCTGGAAATGGGATCCGGGACGCACACGTTTAATTCACCGGAATTGACTGCGACGGGGGAAGCATGTTTTATTTAAATTTTTTCATTTTGCGGCGGCAATAACAATGATGTGTTGGGGGGATGAATCGGATTCGGTGGTTGTGGCGAACCGAACCGCATTTACAAGGCGTTCTGCGACCAGTTCTATTAACAATCGTGTTAAAATTAATAGCGGCATGTTAAACACAGGAACGATATCTTAGGAGGCGAGTGCCAAAACCAAACAGTGTTTAATGCCCCATTACCTTCATCATATCGCCATTAATACTGATACTGTGCGGATTGGGCGGCGACTCTACATCATAATCTGGTGTCACATAAATTCGCCACGAGTGCGTCCCATTTCCTTCGACCGAACGCAAGAAATGGGGCAGGAGGATGGGTAGGAACACAAATCAAGATGTATATTATAGGTAATGATATTAGGGTTATTGTTGAAGGGAAGAACGCTTAAATTAAATGTTTTCTCATGTAGAACAGTATTGTAGGTCGTCAAAAAAGTATCCTTAATCATTTCATAATTACTTTTTAGGAAAATAAATAGAAGTACATAGTTAGAAGTTAATTTAATCCAACTATAAAGGGAACAATTATTGAATTAACTATTTATCATCTTTTATGTTTTCCAAGGGTTGAAAAACAAAATGAAAAGTAATTATTCCTTCATTACTTTGTAGAAAAATATAAAATTTGTTGAAACTTTATGAATAATTTATGTAATTGAAATTATGTTGATTAAAGAAAGAATATTAGTTTGCTGAAAATATACACAAATATACAAAATAGAAAATAAATAAATAAATAAAATAAATGAGTAATTAATACTTATATTGATGGTCAAATGAAATTGATAAATATATTTTTCTTAGATAAAAATTGTTTTTGTTAGAAAAAGTAACTAAGAAAATTTAGTAACTTACATACATATTTGTAATTGTATGTATTTTTTGTTTTTTATTTGTAATACAAATATGTGTAATGTTTTTGAATTCATTTATTTAAAAATTGATCTACTTTAATGTTTGTTTTAATACTAAGAAATATATCTTAAGAAATTTACCAAAGATCTTTATTAAAAAATGATAAAAATCAAGATTTACATTCAAATTTGAATTCTGAGAAAATAAACTAAATATTTAGGTCCTAAACACATAATTTATATTGTAAAGAAATCTTTAAAATATACAATTTTTGAATTATGTTACATTTTGCATAATTTACGTAATTAATATATATATATATATATATATATATATATATATATATATATATATATATATATATATATATATATATATTGATGGTGTTAATAATAAGTCTATTTTTCTCAGATAAAAATTGTCGGCGCATTCACCAAAATTTTGACGTTCCTTTTATTTTTGTCAGAAAATGTAACTAAGAAAATTTAGTCACTTACTTATTATATTTGTGAAAAAATTATTAAATATACTTCTCTTATTTTTTTTATTTATAACACAATAATGTGTAATGTTTTTGAATCAATTTATTAAAAAGTTCATATACTTTAATATTTGTTTTAATACTAAGAAATATATCTTAAAAAATTTACGAAAGATCTTTTCTTTATAACTTTTTGGAATGGAATGGTCATTGTGAATTAGAATATTCTCAAAATTAGAGATAATATATTTAATATTACATAAAAAAATTGTGAAAAAAATTTAAATATTATTAACAAATAAATTAATTCATTAATCGCATTTCCTACCTTATACTATATATAAATAAGGATAAGCTAAATAAGGTAGAATGAAGTAAGGTTTAAAAGAAAATTAAAATGTCCCTGAGATCAGATTATATCATATTATGGAAAATAATAAAATTACCATAAATAAATATTATCAAGAAAATAATTCCATTTTTTATGTTTTGTAAGCCTAAATAAAAAGGCAACAACAAAAGTCGTTGTTAAAAAGTATTCCTTATTAGAAAAATTTATAAAAGTGGTAAAATATTGTACTAAATATTAATGTCGACGAAAAATATCTCTTTATATATTTGGCATCATTGAAATTCATCCAATTAAAAATTATATTTATTATGAGATAGAATAAAATTACTGAAGTAATTCATTTGTCATACTTTCTGTCTTACAAGGCTTACAAAGGTTAAGGGAAGATAAAATATGCCAAAAGGATAAAAATTAGATTTTTTTTCTGTTTTGTAAGGCTCTACAATGATTACTTAACAGAAAAATATGAGCTAATAATTGTTCCTTTCTCTCTCTAAAGCTGTGGAGTTAATTCTTGAAGGTTTCAGATTTCTTATACATCGCCCTAGAATGTCCCAAAAATGTTCTGTCGGATTCATATCGGGACTATTCGCTGGCCAATTTATAAGCCCCAAATTATGGTCTTCAAAGTAGTGTGTAAATAATGTGTATAAGATTACAAATGATTATCTAAAAAAATATATACGAACTCTTTACATTTTAAATACTGATAATTTGTTGTAACTAGTTTATTATTCATTATATTTTTATCAACCATTGTCAATTGTCTATTTAAAATGGAATGAAACAAAATTACTGGAAGCCTTCTTAATTCAGTTTACAAACTAATTAAAACCATATTTTCTGTCAGATCAGATTAAACCTTAATAGAGTACTCCAATTAAATATTATTGGGACCTAATTAACTAATTACTAATTTTTTTCTTTTTCTATTTTATGAAGGCTATAAGCTAATAAAATCTAGAACGTTAATTACTTCATCATTAGCCGCTTTTGCATTAACAATAAACGGTTTCCATGTTCTATGTAGAAAACACAATCCATACAATAGTAATTTAAGTCTATCCGAACGGAGGCATTGTGCAAGTTGACAATTGCTGCGGTTGCTGTAACCTATAAACTATTCGGAATGAAATTCAATTTTGGTACTTGGGAGCAATAAATAACTGCCAGCATCGAAAATGCATTAATTATAGTATCGAATTGACAGGTTTGATTGATATTAGAAAGTGCATGGTTTATTAGACCAGCTTCAAAATTAATTTAAGCCATTCATTCGGGCCATGTTCAAATATAAGCTTTGATTGGTTCCCTATTAAAATACTCGTGAATGTTCGTTAATAATCTGCCATTAATGGCAATTTCGCACAGCCAAGTCGTAAATTTCGGATCGCTTTATTAATACGACTGATTCAAACGTTCCCGTGCCCAACTTTGCTCGATACAATATGACATGCAAATAAGGCATGTTCGGTGCTTTTAACATTTATCGATAAACAACCGCATATTGCGAATTTAACATTTCAATTATTCTGTACAATTTCGATTCTGTGGTTTGTACGGTAGTGGTTGTCATTACAGCAAATATTTAAAAAATTTTGTTTATTTTTGGAATTTTTTTTATCAAATATTTTTTAATATATGATGAGAGGATTCATATTTTTTATAAAAAAAAAACATGGAGAATTTCTCATATAAATGTACGAGAAAATACCGATTCTTTTCAACCACATACCGATTTTCTTTGCGCTTCCCCTTTCGAACAAAGTAACTATTCGCCAAAAAAGCCGCCTTCCGTGGCCTGGTAAGACTTCACCTAGCATAAATTAATTATGATGCCGAACCATCCGACCGTCGAAGCGCTTTGTTGGGCGCCGCCTTTGTCACAGAGAAGTGGAAATTCCCCGAGAAATTCCCCGGCAAGACACCGGATCCCCCGGGTTCCGGGGGGCCCGGGCGCATTTGACTTGTAAAACAACCCGAATCCCTTCGCAGCGTCGATCTTGTCTGCCGCTAATTGGAACGAGAGTGTACACGTAACTGATATGACTTGGGTGCGACAATCGTCTTGTACTTAATGCTTAATGCATTTAATATTGCCGGAGCTGCGTTAGCGTTACCACTAATCCCTGCGACAAGAGTGATTTTAGGTGTGAGCTTGAGGTTGTTACGGTGGTTATGTCTGCGATTTGAGGGATGATGATATACTGAAGAAAAAATGAGGACACATACCATACTAAAGTGCCCATAATTAAAGCAACCTAAATATTAAAAATATGATACATAATAATATAATGTTTATTATTTTTTCTACCTTTGTTGTGTCTACTTTTTTATATTTTAATGGTTGTTTAGTGAATGGGGGTTCATTTTACCCCAGATTTACAAACAAATACTGGTTTCTACTAAAAATGTGAAAGTCTTATTCACTGGACCACAGAACAGTGGGAACGAGTAGTTTTAGTGACGAGTCTAATTTTAATTTTTAAAAAAATGATGGTTTAGCTAACGTTAAATATCCTACAGGACAAAATTTCAAAAAAAAAAAAGTTTGTTATACCCGCAATAAAAATTTATTTATAATTAGAAAAGTACAACAATTTTTTCTACCATTGTTGTGTCTACTTTTATATATTTTAATGGACTAAATTATAGCAACTTTTTACTTTATAATTTCCCTTTGCTCTCTGCGAATTTAAATCGATTATTTACTAACGATATTATTATAATTATATAATTATAATTGGAAGTGAAACTGGAATGAAAAATGATAATTTAGAGTTATCAAGACCAATGATTGAGATTAGTTCAAGGGTTGTGAAAAGATGTTTAGTGAATGAGGGTTCATTTTACCCTAGATCTACAAAAAATACTGGTTTCTACTAAAAATGTGAAAGTCTTATTCACTGGCCCACAGAACAGTGGGAACGAGTAGTTTTAGTGACGAGTCTAATTTTAATTTTTAAAAAAATGATGGTTTAGCTAACGTTAAATATCCTACAGGACAAAATTTCAAAAAAAAAAGTTTGTTATGCCCACAATAAAAATTTATTTATAATTAGAAAAGTGCAACACATTAAGAATTTAAACTATTGTCATATAATATAAACCCATAATGTCTATTATTTTTTCTACCATTATTGTGTCTACTTTTATATATTTTAATTGACAAAATTATAGCAACTTTTTACTTTATAGTTTCCCATTGCACTCTGCGAATTTTAATCGATTATTTACTAACGATTTTATTATAATTATATAATTATAATTGGAAGTGAAATTGGATTGAAAAATGATAATTCAGAGTTATCAAGACCAAAGATTGACATTAGTTCAAGGGTTGTGAAAAGATGTTTAGTGAATGGGGGTTCGTTTTACCTTAGATCTACAAAAAATACTGGTTTCTACTAAAAATGTGAAAGTCTTATTCATTGGACCACAGAACAGTAGGAAGGAGTAGTTTTAGTGACGAGTCTAATTTTAATTTATAAAAAAATGATGGTTTAGCTTACGTTAAATATCCTACAGGACAAAATTTAAAAAAAAAAGTTTGTTATATCCACAATAAAAATTTATTTATAATTAGAAAAGTGCAACACATTAAGAATTTAAACTATTGTCATATAATATAAACCCATAATGTCTATTATTTTTTCTGCCATTGTTGTGTCTACTTTTATATATTTTAATTGACAAAATTATAGCAACTTTTTACTTTATAGTTTCCCATTGCACTCTGCGAATTTGAATCGATTATTTACTAACGATCTTATTATAATTATATAATTATAATTGGAAGTGAAATTGGATTGAAAAATGATAGTTCAGAGTTATCAAAACCAAAGATTGACATTAGTTCAAGGGTTGTGAAAAGATGTTTAGTGAATGGGGGTTCGTTTTACCCTAGATCTACAAAAAATACTGGTTTCTACTAAAAATGTGAAAGTCTTATTCATTGGACCACAGAACAGTAGGAAGGAGTAGTTTTAGTGACGAGTCTAATTTTAATTTATAAAAAAATGATGGTTTAGCTTACGTTAAATATCCTACAGGACAAAATTTAAAAAAAAAAGTTTGTTATACCCACAATAAAAATTTATTTATAATTAGAAAAGTGCAACACATTAAGAATTTAAACTATTGTCATATAATATAAACCCATAATGTCTATTATTTTTTCTGCCATTGTTGTGTCTACTTTTATATATTTTAATTGACAAAATTATAGCAACTTTTTACTTTATAGTTTCCCATTGCACTCTGCGAATTTGAATCGATTATTTACTAACGATCTTATTATAATTATATAATTATAATTGGAAGTGAAATTGGATTGAAAAATGATAGTTCAGAGTTATCAAAACCAAAGATTGACATTAGTTCAAGGGTTGTGAAAAGATGTTTAGTGAATGGGGGTTCGTTTTACCCTAGATCTACAAAAAATACTGGTTTCTACTAAAAATGTGAAAGTCTTATTCATTGGACCACAGAACAGTAGGAAGGAGTAGTTTTAGTGACGAGTCTAATTTTAATTTATAAAAAAATGATGGTTTAGCTTACGTTAAATATCCTACAGGACAAAATTTAAAAAAAAAAGTTTGTTATACCCACAATAAAAATTTATTTATAATTAGAAAAGTGCAACACATTAAGAATTTAAACTATTGTCATATAATATAAACCCATAATGTCTATTATTTTTTCTGCCATTGTTGTGTCTACTTTTATATATTTTAATTGACAAAATTATAGCAACTTTTTACTTTCTAGTTTCCCATTGCACTCTGCGAATTTGAATCAATTATTTACTAACGATCTTATTATAATTATATAATTATAATTGGAAGTGAAATTGGATTGAAAAATGATAATTCTGAGTTATCAAGACCAAAGATTGACATTAGTTCAAGGGTTGTGAAAAAATGTTTAGTGAATGGGGATTCGTTTTATCCCAGATCTACAAAAAAATAATGGTTTCTACTAAAAATGAGGAAGTCTTATTCAGTGAACCACAGAACAGTGGGAACGAGTAGTTTTAGTGACGAGTCTAATTTTAATTTATAAAAAAATGATGGTTTAGCTTACGTTAAATATCCTACAGGACAAAATTTCAAAAAAAAGTTTGTTAAACCCGCAATAAAAATTTATTTATAATTAGAAAAGTACAAAACATTAAGAATTTAAACTATTGTCATATAATATAAACCGATAATGTCTATTATTTTTTCTGCCATTGTTTTGTCTACTTTTATATATTTAAATGGACAAAATTATAGCAACTTTTTAATTTATAGTTTCCCTTTGCTCTCTGCGAATTTAGATTCATTATTAACTAATGATCTTATTATAATTATATAATTATAGTTGGAAGTGAAACTGGATTGATAAATGGTAATTCAGAGTTATCCAGACCAAGGATTGACATTAGTTCAAAGGTTGTGAAAAGATGTTTAGTGAATGGGGGTTCGTTTTACCCCAGATTTACAAAAAAATACTATTATTATTATTAATTGTTTCTTTCGACAGTGAATATTTCAAAAATAAATAAATTATTATTATTGAAAATTATCCTAATGTAAAATTACTATCTGTAATAATTTAACAATATTCTTAAGCTTTACTTACAAGTTTTCTCGAAAAAAATCAGAGAGACAATCAGAATAAAATTGATCCATCAAATCAATGCAAAAAATCCATAAAGAATTGTACCATAATTCCAATATTTAATTGTGAATACACCGTTAAACATCTTTGTCTTCGGAGTCGAAAATATGCTGAGGGAACGTAACCTCTTGAGAAATTACACTATCGTAACCGTACTTTTTATGTAAATTCATCCGGGGACCTCGCCTTAATATCCTCTTTAACTTTTCCATTCTCGATTTAAATATTGCTTTAAGACTCTTCAATTATATCTTAATTTGAATTACAAAGTTAAATATTCTTTAATCTGAATGTAAGGATTCCGCAAGTAAAAGGCGTTTATACCATTTTAACCGCCTTACAATTTTTCGCTTCGCTGTTATTTTTTTTTTATACATTGCAGCATATGCATATTTGATTTTTATCTGGGTTATCCGTTTTGGAAACAAAGTAGACGTCTAGGATGCTGAAATGTGCGTCTTAAATGGGCAATAAAATTTAATTTGTAATGGCGCATACTTTGTTCTTAGAATGAATGGATTATAGACAAATTTATTTCATCATTTCCATTGCAAATAGTAATACGACTTTAATAGCATGTAGTCCCCCATTTGGACTGCTTCCAAGGAAACTGGTAGAAGTCGAATCCGTTGCGGATTTCGCCGAAATCCGGGTTTAGATGCAGCCCTAAAAATTGCAAGTTTTAATTAAAACGTTTGTTTACTTTAACGTTTTCTATCTGCACGGAATCAATTCCTTCGATGTAAGAAGAACGACCGGGAAACATGAATTATTGCACTTCCCCATTGTGTACACTTTTGATTTATTTATAAAATACAATTGCGATAATATCATGTTCGGTTATTTATTTCAAGTCGTCCGTGCACAGCCATTTGTTATTGTCTGACCGGTTATATTTATTATTTGCTTTAGTTTAGAATTTCGTTGAACGGTCGAATGCAGCTAAATAAAAGTGTACACAGATAAGACGTAATAAGTGTAAGGGCCATTATTGAATGTGAAGCAACCGGAACCGGAATCATTTCCTGTGCAAATAGGGCGTTTATAAACAGCCTAATTTCAAGGCTATATTGACACTGGCTGTTTTCTAAATTGGAATTTCAGCGACAGTGTCGAATTACAGAATCGATGTATCTCTTTTAGTGTCTGCCTTCGTTCAGTCTCTGCACACTCTACAAAATTGTATTTGCCTTTCTTATTGGGACACTAAAGACCGAGCGGGGCAAGTCACGCAGAAAATCACACACCGTCATTCGTATCCATTTGTGTGAGTGGCCTCCGAGCTGCTATGTTGTTTACGTCGTTCAACTTATTGTTCTTATTTTCCATCTGACTTGATTGGAAATTATTGTTTTTTCTTAAAAGGCTCGAACGACGTCTAGACGCCGGACGATCGGTTTACAGTTTCGTCGTATTACTTGTTGTTTAGCGAAACAATGTTGGTACAAAGAAGTTTCCCGTTTGTTCGGAATTTGTAAGCCACAAGAAAAAGTATCGGCCATCACCTCCCAGCAAACTCACTTAGGTTCTAGCGACAAAGGTACCTTTCATAAACCACAAACACTAAACTATAACTATAAAAAATTAGTAATTAGTAACAAAACTAAGGTATAACAAAATTTGCAGTTTAAGGAGAACAATTTAAATTAAATTTTTAATTATTTCTGAGTTGGTTCCCATTTATTGTCCATAAATACAACAATTAGTCTCTGATTTTTATCATATTTTTGAACCTTTTTACAATAGTATTTCATAGTTATTATACGCAAATCATTGCAAAGATAAACTATCGAATAATTATGATAAAATAAATTCATTTAATTTGAATATTCGAATATATTTTCAATAATATTCAAATATTTATTTAAATTAATGGATCAATACCTTTATTTTATCAAATTTGTGAATTTTTATAAATATTTTAATTAACCTTTTTTTTGATAAGGTAAAAAAATAAAACAAAATTTGTAAAAATTATACATATATATATATATATATATATATATATATATATATATATATATATATATATATATATACTTTTGTTTAAAGTGTTTATAGTTTTTTTCAGGTATTTTTCTTTTTATGTATGTATTTCTTTATTATAAAAAATTTATTGTAATTTACTTTTTTATATAAAACTTAATAATTGATTGAAATTTAATTATATATAATGTGTTGTCTAAATAAAAAGGCAACTACATATATATAATTTGACCAATTTTTGTTATATTTTTTACCTTATCAAAGAAGGGGCTAATTCAAATATTTATTTCAATTAATGAAAATTGAATTATCATTTTTAATTTCCTAAATGTGAATCATTTTTCTAACATAGCAATTTTAAAGTTGTTGAAATGTTACAATCTTTTTAAAATATGTTTTTTTTTATAATATTATTATAAGTATCACTTTTATAATTATTTGGTACTTTTTACATTGCACATTTTAGAAATTGTTTCATTATTCACAATAAGAATAATATTTATATATTTTTTTATTTTTTTATACTTTCTGCACCTTGTCAAGAAAACGTTCTTCAAAAATTTCTTAATAAATCATTCCAAATATCCAAAAAAATAATATTTTTTTTTCTTTTTTATATTTTCTGTACTTTTGTTAATCTATTTTTTTTTAATGGAGATATTTGAATATTTATTACTTCATTTAATTCTTATATTCAAATTCATATTCAATAATTCCAATATTTAAATATTAGAATACTTATTCAAATTAATGGTTATTCAAATATTCATTTAAATTAATAAATAAATTTACATTTATTTAAATTATACTTGTTTTTAAAATGTAAAAATTTACTTAATTATTTTATGCAATATTACCATATTTTAGAATTACGAATATTATTATTGGTAATTTCAAATACAAATATTTTAAAATTGAATTTTTTTTAATTATTTTTCAAGAATAAATTTTTATTCTTTTAAATTATATTAGTTTTTGTAAAGTCAATCATTTATTTAATTAATATTGAATAAAATCAATATAACAATATTTTAATATTTAGAATATTATTATTGGTAATTTCAAATAAAAACGTTTCAAAATTTTAAGATTTTTTAAATTATTTTTCAATTTTTTTGTTTTTTTGAATAGTTAAAAAGTAGAAGCTTTTATTTAAATTATATTTTTCAGAATAAATTTTCCACACAAAACATTTGTTTATTCCATAATTTTAAATTATGTTGTCTGTAGAATAATTTTTAAACAATCGTAGAAAATTCATGATAACTATTTCTTTTAATTTTTAATAATTTTTCATTGATTTTAATCAGTATCATCATTAAAACAACCTTTTCTTGATATAACTTAAGCAAAGCTAACCTAATATAACCTGATCTAACCTAACTTAACCTAACCTAACCTAACTTAACCTAACCTAACTTAACATTACATAACCTAAGCCAAGTTAAAATATATTCTTTTTATTATTAAAGCATCCCAAAACGTTCTTTTTTAAATTTTGGAAATTATAATTTTTATTGCGTATATAGTATAAAGAATTTTATTTCAAAATTATCTTAATTTTAATCTTTTTGATCTTAAAAAGTCAATTGAAATAAAAAATATTACTTTACATATAATTAAAACCAGGCTTTTTTAAAATTACCAATAACTCACTGAAAATTTATAAAAAGGTACGTATATAACAGAGACAATTGAACTTCAGCCTTTTGTCTCTGCACATGATTAATAATGAACGAACCGTGTATAAATAAAATACAGAAAACGAATATTTTAATTATGATCCAGAAATGATAAAACCCGTCGTAGAAATCAGACCGTAAGGCCATTCATGCAATCCACACAATAAGCGTACGTTCTTTTTTGTTTTACACTCGTACAGCGAAATAAAACCCAGACGAAAAATTTACTTCCCCAACTAACTAACTTGGATTTTGCTCTATTTCGCCTCCAACCGCGATACTTCAGAGCGTATATGTGTATACCATCTTGACAACTTACATTTTCTTTCGGAACAATTCCCTTTGAATAATGTTTCATAAAAGGATTCCGTTTCTGGCGCAAATAAAACTAATTTATTGTTTGAATATATTTTGCGTTGCGGCACGACCGAAATACGGTACAGATGCGGTTTATCTCTTTCGTAGTCGTTTTTCACGTTTGCGTTGCCACGGTGGTGTACTGACCATTAAATTCCGGCCTATTATAACTCGATTGTTTTTATGTAATTGGTATTTTATCTAGCGAGAATGTTATTCGCTGCCAACAGAGATAGGGATAATCTATTTTAGGTCAGTTTTTGTCTGCGCAAGGGGGACGTTCAAATAAATGGAGCGTGGATAGTAAATTTACTAAAATAAATTCGAGTGCTCCATTATTCACTCCAAATGGCAGACGGAGATCCGTCCATTCCAAACGGTACAGTTCATAATCGAAATTTCTTGGTATGCAGCACTCCAATTTTAACGAACCAGTCCCATTTATTTTAATAGTTCAGTAATAATTTTAATTTTAACTATCCGATTAAATAACTGACTTTATAGTGGGCTATTAATTAATTTGTCACTGTCACGTTTGTAGCTATCAACTTTTTGATAATATATTTAATGAATTAATGGATGGAAATAAAATAAATTAACCTGCATTAAAGATAAAAGTATGATTACCATTTTTATCCTGCTATTTCATCTCCATTAAATTCATTATTGACTTGATTTTCAGTCAATCAATAAAGGAATAATGCGAAGCCTGATTACGCTCCGCAAATCAGTAATCAGTCATGAATTAAATAACCTAATTCAACAGTCCCCAAAGTTCCCCATAATCAGATAGCCACAAAAATCAAAGGATCACGAACGACAGCAACTATGAACTTCTACATTAATAATTAATAAAAACACACAGACACACATGCAGACAAAAGTAACGGAGTCGGATTTACAAAACAAATTACGGGGAGTTGATAAAGTTTCGAAAACTCATCGCCATCAAGCCGTTCGCAACTAACAGAACTAATAGGATCTTGTGGCGATGCCATCTTGGATCATGTTACATGGCGCTTTTTACTAATGAACTCGATTCGTCGGTCGTCGGCCAATTAACCGTCCAGACGCCAAACGAATCGGGTCGGATATCTCGAACGAACGGTCTTTCCTTAAGCGGTAATTAGTTTCATTAGTCGTTGTTCTTGGTCGCGCACAATGTGTATTTTGTTAAAGTTTTAGGGTTTTATTAAAGAAAGACACTTCGGCACGAAGTCGTAAAAAAAAGTGACAACGAAAAAGTTGTTCAAATTGTTTGGAATTAAGACGACGACAGAAAATGGAATAAGATCTTGGAAGCAACCAAATTTAAAAGTAATGTTTAACAAGGTGGTTTTGGTTTGAAAAAAATGACGGTTTTTGCTTGAAATTTTTGAGAAAAAAATTTTTTTGTACTATATCTCAATTTTTATTCAAAAAGTTAATCGAAAAGATCATATTTTCAAAAAAAAAAAAAAAAAAAATAAAAATAATCGATAATATTATCAATTTTTGAACAATTTTTATTAAATTTGTGTTTCACATTTTATATCAAAAAATCAATGTTTTTTCATCTATTTTTCAATTTAAAAAAATCAAAATTAATTTTAAAGTTGAATTATATCTATTTTTTTCTAAAAAAAAAGAAAAAAAAAATAGCAACCTAACTTAACCTATTTTTTTCAGAAATTTTTTCAAAAAATTTTCAAAAGGAAATTGTCAATTACGTAGTTTTTTAATTTTTTTGGAACTTAATAAAAAAATATTTATTTATTTTGTGACTTCTCATGTTTTTTTTTTAATTTATTCTATTATTAATTTTCAATAATTTACAAAAAATTTGAGAAAAAAAGTTTTTAATATTTCGTTTTATACAATTTCTATTTTACCATTAACAGATAAGGTTATATTTATTTAAAGTTTAATCAAAGTTTATGAGAAATTCGTTGGTGTTGGTGTTTTTTCTACTTATCATCCATTTTTGGAATTTCAGGCGTCGAAAGTTGCGTACAAATTTAGGCCAATAATTTTGTATTAATTTTAAAAATTAAGTTATTGTTAATTTATTTATATTCTATTTTTAATGAACTTTCTGAAAAAAAAATAGATTAGGCTAGGTTGGGTTTCAATTTTTTTTTTTTTTTTTTGAAAATATTCTACTTTTGATGAAACAATCTTAAAAATTAGTATTGTTTAAATTTAAAATTAATTTTTCTCTATTAAATTTTGATTTTTTAAAAATAGAACATTTTAAAAAATTATCAAAAAATATAGATTTTTTGTTTTTTTTTATGATATAAAAATTGTTAAAATTTCAAAATTTCATAAAAATTGAAAAAATTACGTTACCTTATCTTTTTTTGAAAACATGTTATTTTAGAAAAAAATAGGCAAAAAAATATTTTCATAAAAATTTCAAGCAAAAATCTCAAAAATCAGCATTTTTTTTCAAATTTAAATTTTAAATTAATTTTTCTCTAAGATATATTATTTTTTTTTTTTTTACTCGAACTTATTCTTTAATGCACCGAAGAGCAAAATATTACAAAAAATATATGAAAAAATGTTTATTCGATTTTTTATAGCCAAAAATAGATGGAGTTGCGATTGTAAACAATTATCAAGCTTTTTTGTTAGAGGAACAAATTTTGAGGCAAAAAGCACCTTCAATCTTCTAAGTTAAGGTACCATACATTAAACTTTTTAAATGTGAGTCGATAGATACCTAAAATTAATTAATTCTCTATAACTTAACTTTTTATTTAATGTGAAGAATATTAAAAAATACAATAATAACATAATAAACAATAAACATTTTAATAATTTGCTATAATTGTGGTAACTACTGTACATCTTTATATAAAAATTTAAAGTTTAAAGTTGTGCAAAACATCATTGGAATTGGAAAAATATAAAAAGAGAATATTAAAGTTATCCGATAATCCTCAAAGATGCCAGAGCTTACAACAGATGGAGAAAATTAAGTAAGGACTGATACATCTTAAAAAGAGTATCAAAGATAAGGGTAAGTAATTACTTAGACCTAAAAGTGTCAGTATTGATTCGACCCACATTTTGTACCCATAAGAATTCAATTTGTAACCGATCCCGTTTTACGATGTGAAAATATTCTCCGACCACGTGCCGAAGGAAAATTAGGTTGAAATTGAATGGAAATGCCCTGGGAGGATGACTAACAAGGGCCCCAGGCCTGGGCCTGCACTAAATCGTTCGCCCCCATTTTTTTTCCTTTTCTCGTCTCCTGACCAAGATGTTCTGTGGTGTGTGACCCCCGGGGGTGTTATTGCCCCGCAAATTGCCGATTATCATCCCGAAATTGGGACGTAAATATAGATGGATCGTGCAGGGGTATTTTGATTTTAAAAATCCGCGAATCCGATTGCGAAGGACAAATACGAGTCGTCTAATCAAATGTCCGGATCTATCAGCGGCGGAATCAATTCGGTCTTTGAAGTCGTCCGTAATGGAATTTTATATTTTCTGTAGAAAAGTGATAAAATGAAATTGATTTATTGATTTCGAGATTGTCACAGTTCCATTTCCCACTATAAGTTCAAATCCCAATGGAAGCGAGCACAAGGAGCAAAAAGTAAACGTGCACATCAACATTTTATTTAATTTTAAGATGTTTCTTTTTATATTACTTCTGTCTAACAAATTGAAGCAATACACATATTTTTTTTTAGTTATTTTTAATTTTTTAAGCTTAATTTTTGATTTTAAATTAATAATTTTTATACTAATATTATTTAATTGGTTATTTTTTATTTTTCAAGGTTAATTATTTTTAATATTTAAATCTAAATTAAATATTATTTATATTATTATAAATATAAATTTAAATGAATCATTTTTTTTTTAATTTAATAATTTAAATGTTTTATTATTTTATACATATTTTTTTAAAATTTGTTATTTTACTTCTTTAAATATATGTGTATATTTAATTAATTGAACTTGTTAATAGGTATTTTTTAGTTTTTTGAAAAATTATAAAAATTAGAAAAATCAGAAAAATTATAAAGATCATAAAAATTATAGAAATTACAAAAATTATAAAAATTACAAAATCTATAAAAATTATAAAAATTATAATAATTATAAAAATTATAAAAACTATAAAAATTATAAAAATTATAAAAATTATAAAAATTATAAAAATTGTAAAAATTATAAAAATTATAAAAATTATAAAAATTATAAAAATTATAAAAATTATAAAAATTATAAAAATTATAAAAATTATAAAACTTATTATAAAAATTATAAAAATTATAAAAATTATAAAAATTATAAAAATTATAAAAATTATAAAAATTATAAAAATTATAAAAATTATAAAAATTATAAAAATTATAAAAATTATAAAAATTATAAAAATTATAAAAATTATAAAAATTATAAAAATTATAAAATTTATAAAAATTATAAAAATTACAAAAAATTTATGAAAATTATAAAAATTATAAATAATATAAAAATTGTAATTTTTATGTTACAAAAAATATGAAAATAGCGAAAATTATAAAAATTATTAAAATTATTAAAATTATTAAAATTATTAAAATTATTAAAATTATTAAAATTATTAAAATTATTAAAATTATTAAAATTATTAAAATTATTAAAATTATTAAAATTATTAAGATTATTAAAATTTTAAACTTAACTTAATAGGTTATTTTAGATTTTATGAGTTTAATTTCTTATTATTCTATTTATTTTTCTATATATATTTTTATTCTATTTTATATATATTTTTTGTCTTTTAATTTATTGATTCTATTTAAGTTTAATCCTTAATTTTTCTAATCATTATAATTTTTAATTGTTTTTTACAGTTAATAGCAAAATTTTAAAGCTTAATTTAAAATTCTATATATTTTTGTTGTTGCTAAAAATGTGAGTATTATCTAGAGAATCATTTAATTATAAAATCATTCCATAAAGGAAGAAAAATTTTTCTAAAAATAAATGAACGATGCCAATAAATTCCTTAAGATACAATTTAAAACAATGTTGTTTTAAGCTTGTCTTCTGTTTGGAAATGTTATTTTTAAAAACAATTGAACATGATTTATTCATATCCGAAATTGGCCCAGTTTCTTTAGCTGCTCAGAAACATTATACCGCCGTATAATTTTCAGCCAACGAAAGCTGATAAATCAAAATTGATTTATAGCTTTTGGAAGTGATACGTTTAAAACTTGTCGGCAATGAATTCAAATTTTATTCCCGATGGAGCAATACACAAAACGCGATAAAAAAGTTATACACATTCAGTTTTCATACAATAAATAAAATAAAATCCATTTTATTCATTTATGGAAATATTCTCATTTAAGTGAATCCGCTCCGGAGCGGCAGTTTTTCCCATTTTCAGACGTCGGATTTTTTCTAAATTGATTTAAAACAGAAATTACGAGTCCCCGTCAGGTATTTATATTAAATATAATGCATTGCCGCATTACGGGTTTAAATTCCAGCACGGGGGAATGTGTAATGCATCACTCTAGCAGATTTACGTTGGCCATGTTTTAAAAGCGATAAAATTGTATAACTAAATCTCGGCCTTAGTTTAATGCGAGTAATTCGTGTTCAAGCACTTACGCGAAATTCCGAACGTAAAACTCAACGTTAAATGTTCAGAAACAAACGTATAATATGTTTTTCTTGGCATAGCGTTGTCCCATGGTGTGGGATTTCCAAAGAACCGAGGGGAAAACGGGGCCAACCTTTGACCTACGCCATTTCACAGTGCGTCTATCTGTCTTTGGTTAATATCGCATACATTACGGCGAATGTCACTGTTTCTGGCAGCTTCGGGAAGCTGTTATAATTTCGCACTTTATATTCGCAGCTGCAGAAATAAAAATAAGTGGCGGGTCGTTACGGTGCCTGGATATTACCCATCTAGGAAACTAAATCGTCTACGGTGGGACATGAAGAATTATTTACCTTTAACCGCGTTTAATTTGTTCCCGACCATTTGCTTCGCAACGAACGCCGCCATATTTGTTGATTATCTGAAACAAAAGAAATATATTAGTTCTCGCTGCATCGGGGCATACAACTCACATTAATTCAGTTAAGTTATAATTAAATACTGTAAACGTATTTTATAATATATAAATTATAAATATATTAATATTTTCCCTGTTTTTTGTATTATTAAAAAATATAAATTATTTACTTCTTTGATAAGAGGTTTTAAATTGGATCATCATATATATATATATATATATATATATATATATATTAGAGTGTTTCAGAAAAATCGACAATTTTTGTTTCTTATTTATATCGAAAATCTTGTTGGAAATGGTAAAAAAAATACTCTGAAAATTACAGCTCTTAATATTAATATTAAAAGGTGCCGCATCGTAAATTTTATTTTCCCGTTTAAATAACACGGGAACGGTGTTCTTTTGGATTTTGAAATTTTTTAACTCTCGTTAGAAATAATATTTCAAAATGGTCAAAATAGATTTTTATAGAAAATTTAACGCTCTACAAAAAATGTCTCTTATAGTTTTTTGATATATTCATTTTTTCAAAAGTTATTTAACATTAAAGTTGGATTGATTTAAAATTTTGACATTTTTCTCATTTTCTGAGGCAACCATCAACTTTATACGAAAATTTTATATGACTTTTTTGTAGAGAATTCAACTTCCTATAATTTATCTCCGAAAAAGTTTTTGATATTTTTTACAGATCATAAGTTATCTGCTGAAAACTAAAAATTTTATTAAATAAATGTTGCTGTTTCAAATTAAGAATTTTATTTAAAAAAATAGATTTTTACTGAAAAAAATGATTGTTTATTATAATCAAAGTAGTATATATCCTTACACTAACAAAATTTTACTACAATTTGTCAATTTTTTTCTGTATTCACTGTATAACTAACAATAAGTGTTTCACGAAAAATGAAGAGCAATTACGATACTTATTGCTAGTTATAAGTGAATACAGAAAAATTGTAGCAAAAGTCTGTTAGTGTAACGATATATACTACTTTGATTATAATAAACAATAAATATTTTAGTAAAAATCTATTTATTTAAATAAAATGCTTAATTTTAAACAGTAAAATAACATTTATTGAATAAAATTTTTAGTTTTCAGCACGTAACTTATGATCTGTAAAAAATATCAAAAACTTTTTCGGAGATAAATTATAGAAAATTGAATTCTCTACAAAAAATATCACATAAAATTTTCCCATAAAGTTGATGGTTACGTCAGAAAATGAGAAAAATGTCAAAATTTTAAATCAATCCAATTTTAATGTTAAACAACTTTTGAAAAAATGATTATATCAAAAAACTGTAAGAGACATTTTTTGTAGAGCGTTAAAATTTTCTATAAAAATCTGTTTTGATCATTTTGAAATATTATCTCTAACGAGAGTTAAAAAATTTTAAAATCCAAGAGAACTCCGTTCCTGTGTTATTTAAACGGAAAATTAAAATTTACAATGTGGCACCTCTTAACATTAATATTAAGAGCCGTAACTTTCACAGTATTTTTTTACCATTTCAACAAGATTTTCGATATAAATAAGAAAAATTGTCAATTTTTTGAAACAATCATATATATATTCATTCTTGGGAGACGTCTAAAGGACCATCTTAACCGTCCGGATAACTTAGAGGATGTGGATCATCTCTCAGTATTTGGACCAAAATAAAATTCGAACCTAAATTTTGAGAATGTACAGAAATTGTGAGGCTGTCATTCGTAGTTGAGATAGAAATATCCCATATTAAGGTCAAATTTTTATTTTTATAAACTTTAAATTTTGTTACATTTTATTTTTTTTAGAAAAACAAGATTTTTTGTAACATTTTTAAAAAATACCTATTTTTAAATAAAATTACGATGAGTGTACACGTTTATTTTTCCCGTTTTCAGAAATTACTAATAATCAATCAGTATCACAGTGAATTTTATTAAAATTAAATTTATTATTAAAGTAATTGTGAAGTGAATAATTTTAAAAAATGACAATATATAACAAGAATTTCTAATTCTAAAATGCAGGATTTGATGAAATTACTTTTGAACATTTAATCCGAAGTGACACAGAGATGAAAACATCCCAAATAAAAATGCCCGTGAAAGCGAAAATCATAATAAAACATCACGGCGTCATTTAATTTAATAAATTTCCCAGGCCAATGGAAACTCGCCCCTGCATTTTCAGGGCTCCTTTTTACAACACGTCTCTTGACACAGTTTTTAATTAAATAATGATCGGGCAATTAAAAGATAAATAAAAATGCCTGCAGAGCATTTTAATTATACGCCCTCGTCGTAAAACACAAAGAGAACAAATGCAGGTTTCGACGTCTCATTTGCGCAAAGTAAAATTTCTAAAATCTTACGCTCTGCGTTGAGTGGCTATTAAAAATAATGCACCCAACAAAGTATCGATCCAATGAATATGTAATCACCCCCTTGTTAAACTTTCAAGTGTGAGCTGCGCCAAAAACATCAAATTTGTATAAGATAATTCCGCTGTCAACCCGGACCGCTTCTCGTAAGTTGACTTGTTATCTGTTTTCGCGGAAAATATAGACAGCAGGAGTCGCTCACAGAACAGACAGGCCTAATGTGTTAAGTTGGCGAACTTATATATAAGTTTTATCATGCGATAAAATATAGCGGTTGTTCTGTAAAGCTTTTTACCGAACTTTCCGAAACGGGATCTCAACGCTCAACCGTTTGATGTACACCTTGCGAGGAAAACTTCCCCAAGTCAAATATATATTTTTTACAAATTGTCTTCCGGATGTTTATGCCTCCCCGACGCAAAATCCTGCCACCTAAAGCATTCTATTAATTGTCTGCATTTTAGCAGTTTCACCAGTTTATTCATTACTGATGACCGACGGTTTTTATAACTACAAAACAAGTATGGGGTTAATTAGTATAAATCCAACCGTTTTAATCAACTTAAATTGAAAAGTTTAAATGCTGTAATGGAAAGTTGTGATTACGCTTAAATTATTGTACAATAGCTTCTTGAAATTGTTGATTTTAGTTTTAATTGTGCCGTCTTTAAGCGCATTTTTTGCATTTCTTTAAAGAACTGGAGGGATATTATATAAAAGATTTAAAGGAGATAACTAAGAGTAATATACAAACTGTAAAAAAAAGTCAATCGGAAAACCTATTGTCAGTTTTTTGTTGCTTTTTCTTCATATTTTTATGGTATTTCAAACAAACTTAGTTTCTGTCACAATTTGTTTTATTTAGTAATTTATACTAAATGTTTAACATGCCCAGGGTATGAAAAAGAAATAATTTTAGACAATTGAGTGACTTTGATAGAGGTAAAACAGTGACCAGAAGTAGAAATTTCGTGTAGAAAAAGCTGTTGAACAAAAATGTGAGTATTGTACACTATGTTGGCAGTCATGGAGTGAAGTTGGTAGAAGAGGTAGAGCAAGAAGTTTCGGAAGACCCAGAACTACCACAAAGCCACAAGACCTTCGTCTTAGATTATTGGTTTTAAGGGACAGGATGAGTTCAACTCGGATGATTGCTGATAAAGTCTTTTGGCTTACGAATTTATTGCCGTTATGATGAGTTAATAAGATGAAGACGTAAAGAAAGACTCCTTTTACTGTGGAGAGTAACATTTATAGCAATATGGGTTTAACAATGTGGGGTGTTATTGCTTATGGTAACATGCCACCTTCAGTTTTCATCAGTGCCAATATGACGTATCTGCAATACATAGATGACGTTTTGGAGCCTTATTTTCATCCCTAGATAAGAGGGCTAATTTTTCAGCAAGATAATGCCCGTCCACATATTGCCAGGAATACATTTAACCTCATGGAAGCCTCCCATGTGAATTTACTACCTTGACCATCAAGATCATCAGACTTGTGTGGGATAGGATGGGGCAACACTTAAGAAATTTACTGTGCCCTCCAGGTAAATTTTGAAAAATTAACAATTTATTTTGTTCCAATATTCATTAAATTATGAATAAAAAATTGCGAAAGAAGTTCCGAAGGCAAGAATAGAAAGTAAAATCTGCTTTAGTAATTTTTTATGAAAAACTGTTAAAATAAATAGAAAATTATAAAAAAAACTATTTAATTTAGTATAATATTATTATTATGGGTTCAAAACTAATAAATAAGTTTCACAATAAAAAACTTGGATTAAAAAATATTTTAGTGATTTTTTTTATATTTTTCAATAATTTAATATATAAAAAAGGTAAATTTTGAAAAATTAACAATTTATTTTGTCCCAATATTCATTATATTATTTCAAACAAGCTTAGTTTTTGACACAATTTGTTTTATTTAGTAATTTATACTAAATGTTTAAAATGCCCAAGGTATGAAAAAGAAATAATTTTAGCCAATTAAGCGAGTTTGATAGAGATAAAACAGTGACCAATAGTAGAAATTTTGTGTAGAAAAAGGTTTAGAACAGAAATGTGAGTATTGTACACTATGTTGGCAGTCATAGAGTGAAGTTGGTAGAAGAGGTAGAGCAAGAGGTTCCGGAAGACCCAGAACTACCACAAAGCCACAAGACCTTCGTCTTAGGTTATTGGTTTTAAGGGACAGGATGAGTTCAACTCGGATGATTGCTGATAAAGTCTTTTGGCCTACGAATTTATTGCCGTTATGATGAGTTAATAAGATGAAGACGTAAAGAAAGACATGATCCTCCTTTTACTGTGGAGAGTAACATTCATAGCAATATGAGTGTAACAGTTTGGGGTGCTGTTGCTTATAGTAACATGTCACCTTCAGTTTTCATCAGTGCCAATTTGACGTCTCTGCAATACATAGATGACGTTTTGGAGTCTTATTTTCATCCCTAGATAAGAAGACTAATTTTTCAGCAAGATAATGCCCATCCCCATATTGCCAGGAATACATTTAACCTCATGGAAGCCTCCCATGTGAATTTACTACCTTAACCATCAAGATCATCAGACTTGTGTGGGATAGGATGGGGAACACTTAAGAAATTTACTGTGCCCTCCACGGACTCTTAATGAACTAAGACGTCAGATTCAGTTCCTTGTGGGATAAGATACCATAAGAAAATATCGATAATTTTAAATAAATCTATTATTGTTGAGTTTTTTTGCAGTATAGTTCTAAAAAAGTTCCCCAATTTTATTTACAAAATCTTATAAAATTTGTTTAATAAAAATAGAATATTCAATTTATCTACTTTAAAATGTTCAAACTTCTGAAAAATGTCTTACAAAACTTTTTACGGAGCTTACGCTCAATATTACTAATGACTAAATAAATATACACAATTCATTTCATATACAATGTGCGTTGCTGGCAAAGTTTTTAATTATTGGGAATAAAGTAAATATTCATGAAATATGATTTATCCCCAAAAAGATAATGAACATTTTGTCCGAAATTTAAAAATCATCACGTTCCCTCCGCCGTAAATTCTGATCCTCCCGTTATCGGCATAATCCCCCCATTTCCTGTACGCACATCGGGATTACGGGGCCCCATCTGACAAATTCGATCGGAGTGGATAGATTTCGCGATGTTTTCAATGAAGAAGACGAATCGCCGGCATAAATAACGACGACAAAAGTTTCACGGCAGGAGAAAGTGCGTCTGGTCCTTTAGATGGCGAGATTATGCTATTAGGCGGCATGCATCAATGTCATCCGTTACAACTTCTACATCCCTTGCATTATACATCCGTGGAAAATAATAAAACATTACTCAAAACGCAAAACTCCACGGGAAGTGTGACAAAGCCGGTAATGGAGCGCGATAATAAAATTACTCCCGGATATTTTTATTCCACGAATCACATCTTGAAAGCACAAATAAATCATTTTAAATAAGCTGTGGCATACGGGACGTTTTACTTGCCACGCCACCAATTGAATTCAAACAGAAGCGATCGAAAAAAATGTGTACGATTCACGTTTTTTTGTTGAAACTGATGAATGTAGCTGCACTTTTCAAGCAGATGCGAAACACAAACCGTAAAATCAGCATAAAACTACAATGAATAGATTTTGAATACGATATCAAGACTTTTATGTCCAGTTTGATTGATACGGTTGTTGGAAATTGGAGACGACACATGCGAAAAATGTGTACGAACGGACGATATAAAAACATCGTGCCCTATATGAATGCTGAAAAACTGATTTTTAAGTATTCCTATATATCGATGGTTCTGAATCAGTGCCTTTATTTATGTGTATGTCAATATTTTATGGGACCATTTACTTCTTTCATTTGAGATCTTTATTGAACAAATAAGCATTTTTATATTTATAATCTCTACAGATTGTTTAAAATATATGTCATACATAAACTAATTTTATTTCAGTAAAATTCTAAAGAAAGAAACAATTATCTTTGAAGCACTTAACTATTTTTGCTATCTAATTATAATTTATTGTAGGTAATTAGAATTGATTTAATAATTTTATTTCTTTCAATAGATATTATATTTCATTTATAAATTTTCAAATTAATTTAATTTAAAACTCATATTAACTTTTATATTAAATTACATTTAACTGTAAAACAAGCATTAAATAATATTTGATATTATTAATATTTTCGTTTCTGATTAATTGAAGATTTTATGTATTTGATTTTTTAAGGAACATCTTTATTAATAATTATTTTAGTAGTATAAATAATTATGAAAAACTTATTGTGGACCAAGAATGATGAATCAGAAAATTTATGAATAATATTTGCTCCAAGAGGTATTTTAAAGCAATTTTATGATTTTTTACTTACTCAAATTTAACTTGTATTAACTTTACAAAAATGATCAAGAAAAAACTAAAAATTTTATTTATTAATAGTTCAAAATAGACACTCAAAATATACAAAATAAATATTAATAATTTTGCCTGATTAATAGAAATTTATTTTTATTTTCAATTATCTATTATCAATTTTAATATATAGAGAAATAAAAAAATTAGATAAAATGTAGTTAAGTGGACTATAAAAATTGTGAATCAGTAATCATCTAAAACTATTTCTTCCAAGAGGCATTTTAAAATAATTTTATATTTTTTTGCATTAAATCATGAATAAAAAATTTCGAAATAAGTTTCGAAGTCAAAAATGGAAGGTAAAATCACTTTTAGTAACTGTTTACATATTTTTTTGTGAAAAACTGTTAACAGAAATAGAAAATTATGAAAGAAACTATTTAATTTAGTATAATACTTATAATATTTTGGTTCAAAACTAATAAATATGTTTCACAGTAAAAAACTTGGATTAAAAAATATTTTAATAACATTCTTATACATTTTTTAACTATGTAATATATAAGAAAGCTAAATTTTGATAAATTAACAATTTAATTTGTTCCAATATTCATTAAATTATGAATAAAAAATGAAGTCAAAAATAGAAAATAAAATCTGCTTTAGTAATTTTTTGTAAATTTTTTGTGACAAACTGTTAAAAGAAATAGAAAATTATAAAAAAAACTATTTAATTTAGTATAATATTCCTAAAATTATGGGTTCAAAACTAATAAATAAGTTTCACAGTAAAAAACTTGGATTAAAAAATATATTAGTGATTATTTGAAGTATATATTTGAAAAATTAACAATTTATTTTGTTCCAATATTAATTAAATTATTAATAAAAAATTACGAAAGATGTTCCGAAGTCAAAAATGAAAAGTAAAATCTGTTTTAGTAATTTTTTGTATATTTTTGTGAAAAACTGTTAAAAGAAACAGAAAATTATGAAAAAACTATTTAATTTAGTATAATATTCGTAAAATTATGTGTTCAGAAATAATAAATATGTTTCACAGTAAACAACGCGGATTAAAAAATATTTGAGTGATTTTTTTTTTATATTTTTTAATGATATAATATATAAAATAGTTAAATTTTGAAAAATTAACAATTTATTTTCTTCCAATATTCATTAAATTAAGAATAAAAAATAGCGAAAAAAGTTTCGAAGTCAAAAATGGAAAGTAAAATCTGTTTTAGTAATTTATTGTATATTTTTGTGAAAAACTGTTAAAAGAAACAGAAAATTATGAAAAAAACTATTTAATTTAGTATAGTATTCGTAAAATTATGGGTTCAGAACTAATAAATATGTTTCACAGTAAACAATTTGGATTAAAATATATATTAGTATTTTCTTTTATATTTTTCAACAATGTAATATATAATTTTTCAAATTAAATTTGTTTATGAGTTAATAAGCTATAGTTATAGCTTTACAAAAATAATCAAGAAAAAACAAATAATTTTTATTTATTTACAGTTGAAAATAAAAACACCAGACGGAAAATAACAATATTTTTGTCAAGATTAATAGAATTTTATTTTGTTTTTCAAACTTTAATATTATCAATTATAACATATAGAAGAATAAATAATTAAATAAATTATAAGTGGACTAAAAAGGGTGAATCAGAATTCAATTTTTCCAAGAGGTATTTTAAATCAATTTTATTATTTTTCATTTACACGCCAGATTTACATTACAATTTAAAATAATTATTAGCTCAACAAAAATAACTTTATTTTTGGCTCAAAATGAAAAATTTAAAAATTAATTTGTCTGACAACAACACAAAATTAACATATACGAAATTGTATATAAATAACGTAAATTACGCAAGTTAAGCCGAAAAACAACCGAGAAAATAGTCTGGCCAACTTTCGCCGTTACGCAAATAAAACCCCAACGTTCCAACCCCGGTTCCGTTTTGCGGAACACGACTCGGCATTCCGTCGAACTGCCGCGGCGGCATTTGGGTCGGAAAAATCGCGGAAAAGCGGAACGCGGCCCCACACTCGGCGCCGCATGCCGCCCTCAAAACAATAGGCCGACGACGTCGACGTCACGGCGCCCTCTCATGTGCACGACCCCATTTTGCCGGGGACTTTATCTGGGGGAAACGTTGAAAAATTATTTCGACTTTTTGCCGTTTTTTTGCGACGTGCCCGCCTGTTAATTCGACTACTGTGGGTTTTACATTTTAAGCTTAACTAATTGAAATGTAATTCTAATGGAAAACCAATTCGTTCGCAACGCTGGAGATGTTCGATTCAATATTCGTATGTGCATATTGTTCGCATGTTTTGTAATAAACTGTACCACGTTATTAAAGTGGAAGATATTTTCGTAATTGATACGGCTCAAACGAATTGCCTGGGTCGATTTAAATGCAAATCGCCTTTTTAAAAACCCAGAAATAACAACGGAGTTTTTATTTGCCGTGCAATAAAAGTAACAAACGGGAGAACACACTTATCAGATTATTCACAAAATATACCGAGATGATAAACTTTAAACAAAAGCGGGGCTCATGCTAAATCAGTTCGTTATTTGAATACATTTGTAGGCAGTAAGCGAAGCTGTACGTTTTATCTTGAAACTTTTCGAATTTGTGGACCCACATTTTTAAATTTGTTTACCTATTTATGCCTCGTCTTTCAGTTAATTCAGTCTGCGTTCATACACAATAATTATTAACTACTGCTTTCTTTTAATTTTCTGAAAATTTACACCAATCCCCATTTCGAAGTAGGGCGTTGTCAAACACCAAGTTAAGGAACTCAATTTTGGCGATAAATTAAAAATAAATCCGCGGATTATTATTACATCAGAACGTGATGCCAAAAGTGGAACTGGAGAGAGGGTGGAGACAAAACGCGCCTACTAAAACAAACAAACTTAATTAAGTCAAAAATCTCACTTTTAATTAAGTATTGAATAATGAATTATAAAGATGCCATAATTACTCGGTGCTCTCAGCAACAAAAGGTTGAACGAGCCCGAAAATTAAAACACAACATGGAGTTTCTTGTAGATGCCAACGCAGAACTGGTTAATATTATTCGAGCTGCAAAAACACTTTGTGAATAATCAAACTGTAAACTGTCTTCGGGGCAAAAAACGAAACTTCAATGAGCTTTCGACGTGTCGGACAAAAACATGGATTGCTGCGAAGTTAAACGTAACGGTGTCGACCGTAAAATCACCGAAAAATACCCGAGAGGCCGAGATTATAAACTGTGTCGGGTAAAATAGCCGGAGTTATGCAGCGACAGGATAACAGATGCGGAGACGTTGCCTTTCCGGGGAATCCGTACGACGCCTGGCATGCAGAATCGCAACCGGCAGATGTATTTTAATGCGGCACGCAGCCATTCTAACACGATTCACGCTATTAAGCATTCGCATTTTGCACGGCGCATTAAAAACGTAACGCTTGCCGAACGAAGATGCCGCCGGGGAACTGGAACTGGTGCTGATAAAGACGATTAGCCATCAGATGTTATCTGGTTATTTGTGCGAAAGTAAGTTTACGGGATTGTTGGTTTTTATGTTATTGAAAATATGCGTCTCATACAAACAACACTAACAGAATAATAGAGATAAATCATAAGTAACTATTACAAGAAATATTCTTAGTTTATATTATCTGTAATATAAAAAATGTCCTACTGAAAAAAGTTAAATATTACTGAAATATAGAATGAGAGTTTGTTTGTAAATATCCTCTACACAAAAAATTTTAAATATAACTAAGTATATAATGACAGAGTTTAAAATATGTACATAAAATTAACTCAAAAACTTTTTGTGTTTTAATAATATAACTATAAATTTAGAACATTTGTTCAAAGACTAAAACAAGAAGAAATTATTAGTTTATATTACCTATAATAAGAATAAATTTACTCTACTTAACAAAAATTAAATATGGCAAAGTATAGAATGAGAGAGTTTAAAATATATACATAAAATTAACTCAAAATCTTCTAGTATTTTAATAATGCAACTGTACTTTTAAATTATTTGTTTAAAAACTAAACTAGTCCAAAATTATTAGTGTATATTATCTATAATAAAAATAAATGTCTTCTACTCAACAAAGAAAAAAAATAATTAAGTTTAGAACGTAAGAGTTTAAAATATACACAAAAAAGTAACTCAAAAGCTTCTAGTGTTTTTTTAATGCAACTGTAAATTTTCAACATTTGTTCAAAGATTAAAACGAAGGGAAATTGTTATTTTATGTTACCGATAAAAAGAACAAATGTCCTCTACTAAAAAAAATCAAGTTTTTTTACTATTAATGGTTTATTAATACAATTCTAAATATAAATTATTTTTTCAGAAAGACTGAAATAATTTAAAAAAAAAATCTAAACAGTTATTATATACAATAATTTAAATATTGTTAATTCAGCTTTTTTATGATTTTCTCAGATAAATAATTTTTGTGGATACTTTTCTTTATTTTATTTTATTTACCTCACAATTAAAATGTACATAATTTTATTGGTTTTCTTGGGAGCCTAAGATTTATTTTTTTAAAATTCAATTATGCGTACAAAAACTATCGACAAATATTTATCTAAAGCTGTATCAAATAAAATTTAAATAAAAATATATACACGCCCCTTGATTTCGAAAGTGCTTAGACTCACCTTTATTGAAAAAAAGACAAAGGCAGAAAAGTCAAAGATTTAGAACCGATTAACAAGTATTAATGTGATTGTCCAAATAAAATAATTATAACTAAGTATAAAAAGTCAAAGTTTAAAATATGCTCGTAAAAGTAACTCAAAAGCTTCTAGTGATTTATTAATGCAACTGTAAATTTAAAACATTTGTTCAAAGATTAAAACAAGGGGAAATTGTTATTTTATGTTATCGACAAAAAGAACAAATGTCCTCATTAAAAAAATTAAATTTAAGTTTTTTTTTCTATTAGTGTTTTATTAATACAATTCTAAATTAAAATTATTTTTTCAGAAAGACTGAAATAATATTGAAAAAAGAATTTAAATAATTATTATATACAATAACTTATATATTGTTAATTCTGCTTTTTTATGATTTCCTCGGATAAATAATTTTTGAGGATACATTTCATTATTTTATTTTATTTACCTCACAATTAAAATATACATCATTTTTATAGTTTTTTTATGAGCCTAAGATTTAATTTTTAAAATTCAATTATGCGTACAAAAACTATCGACAAATATTTATCTAAAGCTGTATCAAATAAAAATTAAGTAAAAATAGATACACGCCCCTTGATTTCGTAAGTGCTTAGACTCATCTTTATTGAAAAAAAGACAAAGGCAGAAAGGTTAAAGATTTAGAATCCAATAACAAGTATTAATGTAATTGTCCAAATAAATATATTATAAATAATGCTTTATATATATATATATATATATATATATATATATATATATATATATAAACACGAATCAATGAAATTGGCTACTCTAAAAGTTTTTGAAGGCATCAATAAAAAATTTAAGAGGTAATTAAAAGAAGGAAAATGAAAACCAGGTAAGAAATGAAAGATTATAGTTATAAAAATTTTGAAAAAACTAAATATTTTTGCAACTGGATTGATGATTATATTATAATTAAAATTTGTTATGAATAAAATACAAAATAATCACTAAATTAAACGAAATTATTGCAATATATTTGATCATTTGATTGAATAAAATAAGCAAAAAAAGGATTGAGTTTCTCAGAAATAGAAAAAATTCACGTTAAATTAACCAGAAAAGATTTTTTTTGAGATGCAATATAATAATGAAAATGCAAATGGTGTAAATAACAAATTAGTATAGAGTTGAGTTTATTTACTAGAGAGTGAGGGCACTTCACTCTAATAATTCATGGTTCTAATGCCTCGTTAACTATTTCAATATTCAAGCTTTGGAAGTAACAATTATCATGCTGACCTTTTAGAGCATTGTCAAAACTTTAATCCTGAATATTAATAGACTTTATTATAATTACAAAACAATCAGGGGCTGAATAATGTTGACATCTAAAAAGATTAATTGATTAATGTCATTAAATTTATAAAACTACTATCAAAAACCAATTACTGACAATTTACTATTTATAAAAGAAATATTCAGTACTTTGTGGAGCAAAACAAGAAATTGAAACGAGATACATATTAACCGGGTTCGCTTTTGTAAGACGTCTTCAATAGTAGTTTGACGTCTGCAATATGGAACAAATTGCTAAAATGTAAACTTTTAATTATCCTTTAATAACTCGTAATATCAAAGTCGCTTTAAGGAAATTGCATTCGTATTGTTGGCTATAATTGTACCTTAGAATCTTCATGTTGGAACAACGCCAGCAGTTCGTGGAAAGGAGGTCACAGCGTGCAATTAAATCGAAATTATTTTGTTGCGTTTCCAAATTATAAATCGATTCGTTGTCGAACAATTGCCTTCATCCGTACTGGTAACATATTTGCAAGCAGACTTACAAATTGCTAATAGTTTTGCACTAGTGTGAAACGACGAAGCCAATTCTTTCACAGCAGAATGTTGCGGTGAACATTAATAGTTTTATGGTGCAATAAAAAGGACGTATACTTTTATACTGAGCTGCATTTGGCTGCCGCAGAAAATTATCCATCTCGTCCACAACAATAAGCCTGTGAATTAGTATCATCGTCGCACACAATGTACGAATCACGAATCTAATTATTAATCCGGGGATGGTTGACATCGGTCGTCGATAAGTGGCTTCGGGACCGAATCAAAAGTTGCGCAACGTAAAAATGACAAATCGGCCTCCATCACGGGGCAACGTGACAAATCATTTTCGTTTAAAACTTGTGTCCCATTTATCTTTCCTATAACATTCCCAATAACTATAATTCACAGACGGATCGACCCATTTCCAGGAGTGTCGTGCGATGCACGTGGTGGGATCGAAATAAATCATTTGAAAGAATATTGCCCCAATCTACTTTATGTTGATAATTTATTCGACGCACGATTAAAACGGTTTTCGTTTGGAACATATTGATGCGAGTCCTTTGAAGCGGATAATTTGAATTGTCTGGATTAAATGGATTTTAAAATGTTTTCAGTATGTTTTATTTATTATTACATAAATATTTCTGTAGTTCTAGACGGTCGGTATTTCAAAGGTCATGAGACAATAAATATACCGAATCGGCCCCAGAAAGAGATCGGGCTCATAATTTCAGGGGATCTTAGTACTAATAAGATACTTCGATAGTGCGAGTTTCAGGTCTTTATCTATAACCGTTTCTGAGTAAATCGAAAAATACTGAAAATTAGGAAAAATTAATTTTCTCAGCGCTGTGTGAATCGATTGATCTAGATGCCGGATATGTTTTGGGGGACGATGGTAGCTTTTCGGAAAAAAAATGAGAGCTATATCGGTTCACAAGGACCTTAAAAAAAATGAGTTTATTTTCTTATTTTCAATTTTTAACCATCTTACGATTACGACACAATTATGAAACTATTTTTTTTGAATTCCTCGTCCAATTTCCGATGAATATATGAGCTTCTGGAATTTTTAAAAACGTTACGCCATATTAAAACAAATAAAATCCATTTTTTTGCTCAAAAATCGGGTTTTTTAATAATTTTACTCTTGAACTGATATGATACGGAACTTATTTGATTACTGAGCTGTGAACACAACAGAAAAAATTAGATACACTCATATCAAAATATTTTTTTTTTATTTAATTTACTTAATTACTATTATAAACTTTATTAATCACAGTAATAATAAAATCAGTATACATTACTATTGTATCGATATTAATTAATTTAACGACCATAAGATGGAACTGTAATTCAAAACAGGTAACACTGTTTTTTTTTCTTTATGAAAACTCACCATCTGTAGATAACCTTAAAATTATTGACTATTGACATTTCAAAGAAGTATTAAGTAAGTATTTTTATCTATATTTAATAATTAAAATTTAATATTTGCTTTATTAAAAAAAGAATTTTCATTCCGAATGAGACTAGTCGTCATTAAATATCGATGTCATCTAATTTTTTCTGTAGTTTTCACTAGCTCAGTAATCAAGCAAGTTCCGTATCATATCAGTTCAAGAGTAAAATTATTAAAAAACCCGATTTTTGAGCAAAAAAATGTATTTTTTTTTTTTTTTCAATATGGCGTACCGTTTTTAAAAATTCCAAAAGCTCATATATTCACCGGAAATTTCACGAAGAATTAAAGAAAAATAGTTTCATAATTTTGTCGTAATTGTAAGATGGTTAAAAATTGAAATTAAGAAAATAAACTCATTTTTTTTAAGGTCCTTCGGAACCGATATAGCTCTATTTTTTTTCCGAAAAGCTACCATCGTCCCCCAAAACATATCCGGCATCTAGATCAATCGATTCACACAGCGCTGAGAAAATTAATTTTTCCTAATTTTTAGTATTCTTCGATTTACTCAGAAACGGTCATAGATAAAGACCTGAAACTCGCACTATCGATGTATCTTATTAGTACTTAGATTCCCTGAAATTATGAGCCCGATCTCTTTCTGGGGCCGATTTGGTATGTTTATCGACTCATGGCCTTTATGTTACTTTTTATATATTTAATAGACATAAATAACACTTCATTTTATTTAAAACGGTAGATTCGTGACCATACTAGACCAGGTCAGAGTAGAAATCGTGCTGCAATTCTTGCTCAATATCCCTTTTTGAGACTTAGCTTTGAGACAATGGTTTATGACTACAAGAAGTTTACAGTTTCAGTTAGAAAACGTAGAACAGGTTCGAATAAGTATTGAAATTGGTCGACAACGACTTAGGGAAGATGATTTGCAACCCCATTTTGACGGCCAAATGAAAGATATGCTTAATATAATTTTGGGGGCGGCTTAATTATGGTGTGAAGAAGCATTTTTTTAACAGCACGTACCGACTTGGTGGTGATAAATAACGGAAACCTTAATGCCGAGGCATTCTGATTTTCGAAATAATTAAAATTATTCGCTTGAAAACACGATCGATGTACGTTAAAATGACATTTTGGCTTGCAAAATGGGTGGTTCAGCTCCGCAACCGACATAGATGCATTAGTACTTCTTTCGAACGGTCAAACTGGGTAATGGCAGAATGCACGATCCTAACATACTTTGGTTTCGCCGGTGACATTTAATAAATGACCCGAATTTGCCACACTCTAGTTACTCTTAAGCCCGTCCGGGGTTTGCCCACGGTTCCTACGACGATTTATTCTAGTTTGCAACTCGGAGCGTAAATAACATTCTTTCGTGACCGGTCTTATATGATGGTTCACGTAATTAAAATATTTATCGCTCACCCATGAGATGCCGCCGCATTCGTTACAATAATTACCCACTTTATTAAATTAATTTATTGCGCAATCTTGTAAAAGTAAATCAGTTTGTTCACGGACGTGGAATATATTCGAATCAAATTTCGTGAATTTATCGGCAAAATTAATTATATTTATTTCATTGTTTCCGCAATTAAATTTACGCGCCCGTTTAATTTGTTTAATAAATTACGTTTCGATCGGGAACAACTGACTTTGTTGTTGTTTAAATATCATTTTTAAAATGCATCATTCAGTCCGACTGTATTTTATACAACTCGTTAAAGTTTATTAATGAGCAAAATCGACATTGGTTTGTTATTTTTACTGCGTCAATGCTCCGATTTTAATTTGTGTTTTTAGGGACTGAACAATGTAACTGAATTATGGATTTATTTATTTTATTTCATTCAAATGTTCCGCAAATTTGGAAGCGAAAATTGAAATATGAATTAGGAATTTAAAGTCCATTTGGTAGTTTTAAATGAAAAATGATCATTTACAAGTCGATTACCAAAATGAAATTTGATGGTAAATAACGCTTGGATAAAAAATTATTTTTTTGTTTGTTTTGGAAAATAAAATAATAAATAGGTTTAAAAAATATAATATTACTATATATGTATTATACACGTTCCAACATTTACAAATTAGATAATATAAATTAGAAATTTACAATTAATATATATGACACAAAGGTAATAACATTATTTTTTTTTAATGATAAGATTTGTGGAATATTATTTAAGAACTATTACTATATGAAACATATTCTAAATGACCAGTAATTTATTTATTTATACCCATTTATAATTATTACAGTATTATTCGATTAAATAAAGTTTTTGTTAAATTAATTATTAATCTACATTATTCATTAGTTATACGTTTATATTTTAAAATGACAAACAAAAAATTATGTATTAATTATGTTTATTAATTGAGGAATAGGAAAAAAACCTTCTATTAAATTTGAATGGTCTTATTTATTATCTTATTTTAAAAACTAAATTAGCTCTTTATATTTGTATTCATATTTCTAATGAAAAAAGTGAATAATTCGTATTACCTATTAAAACTACACTGTTAAAACCAACATTTTAGAATAATGATAATAAAAAAACATGTTTAATAAATTTTTATTAATATTGATAATATTTTATCCAGAAAAATAAAAGTTAGGGTATAATTTCAATTAATTAATTCTCCTGTAATATATATTAATTTATATTTAATTTATTTAATGACTGTTTCAACATTTTTAATAAAAAAATTTAGTTTTAAAATACACAAACAATATACGAAAAAGTTAAAAAGTAAATATTAATAATGTTATATAAAAGTTTTTTATATTCACAAAAAATATGAGTTGTTGAAATAAAATGGAATTATTCATTGTGTCTAAAGTAGACAAATATTTGAGATTATAGAAATTTTTATAGTTTGCTTAGTTTTATTTTACGTTTATGATTTAATATTTTAGAAGAATTAAGTTTATTCTTAAAAATAAGTACGTGTAACGGTTGTAAATTTAGATAAAGCAGCACATAAATGAATATGTTCTTAAAGTGGCCGTAAACCTTTAACGATATTTATTAATTTTAATCTTTTATTATGATACAGGTTATTTATAAAACGTGGTTGTAAATTTTAAACAACATAAAACTAAGAACTTCATATATATCATATTTAATCCATATTTAATTACTTTTTTTTAATGAAATTAATATTATTATTACATGGAATACAATATAATAATAAATTATATTTTAAAAAAGTAATTTCAAGCTAATTTTGTTTCTAAAGTAAAATTTATAAAAATAACAATTTTAGTTTCTATTTAATTTTTTATTATTTTTAAATATTAACCACAATTTAAAGGGTGATAATAATAATAATAAATAATTATATTATTTTTTTAATTTATTTAGTTATTATTAATTTTTTAGTTTAATTTTTTTTGTTTTAAATTTCTAAAATAATTATTTTAATTTGTTTCTAAATTTAATTAGATATTTTTAAAATTTTATTTAAATTGTTAATTTTGTTTTTTTATATTTATATTACTAATTTTAATTTTTTATATTTAATTTCTAAAATAATTATTTTATTTTTTTAATTTATTTAGTTATTATTAATTTTTAGCTTAATTTTTTTTTATTTTAAATTTCTAAAATAATTATTTTAATTTGTTTTTAAATTTAATTAGATATTTTTAAAATTTTATTTGAATTGTTAATTTTGTTTTTTTATATTTATATTGCTAATTTTATTTTTTTTTATTTAAAGTTTTAATTTTTAAAGTTATATTTCCCATTTTATTTTTTTATATTTAATTTAATAATTTATTTTTTTACGGTTGTATTTTAAATTTACATGATTTTAATTTTTATACTAAATTTATTAAAGTATATAAAAACTAAATTACAATAATTTTTTCAATACAATTTTTAAAATAATTAATAAATTTTAATTAAGACAAATTTTAGTAGTAGATTTTAATCACCATTCATTTTATTTTTTCAGTAAGATACTAAAAATTAATTAATTTATTTAATCACTATTTGTTTTGATATTTTTAAAAATCTAAATATACACAAATAATATACGGAAAAGCTTTAAAGTAAATGTTAGTAAAGCAGTATCAAAGCTCAATTTAATTTCTCCATCGACTTTGTCTCCTTTTAACAGACGCAAAATTAAATTCAATTCCATTTATGCGACGGCAGAGAGGAGACCCAAAAGAAAATTTTAATATCAAAAACGATCAGTCGAATCGAAACAAATTGAAATTATAAAAACATCCGACGTATCGAAGAATTTAATTTGTGGCGGTGCGACGGTTTTGTTCGTTTTCGATTTGTTTCGGCCATCTTTTACGATTTGTTTCGGCTTCTGTCTTTCCTCATTTTCCTGCTCTTTATTGTCACCTTTACGTCCGTTATTACCGGCGTCTCCATCAATATTTTTACGACCCCGTAACAATAGCAATTTCCCCCACGGTCCGTCTGTATCACGATTACGACGTGCATCGCTTTGATGCATACTCCGGGTTCAAATAATTCACATAACTCGGTGCTAATTGGGAGGGCCCGCCCGATATCAATTACAAACGCCGGAACTCCGCGGGCCGGCGGCCCATTGTGCGAAAGTTTGCGTTCGTCGGGTACCAAAGGCCAATTCGCCGACAATGTCTGGGATGCGGGGGCCGTTCGGCACCGAAATTATCGCGATTATATTACGACTTTATTACGATCGAAATGGAATACGGACGCATTTTATAGTATCCGGGGCACGTTAAACGAACACTTATCCCGGGACGTATTAAAGAAAGCCCTAATTGCCGTGATGGCATTAGGCTCTGAAGTTTTATTAATGGTTATATTTGCCTCTGCGCTTAATGGGCCGCCGGTAATGCGGTTTTTATAATATCATTAAAACTCGGAACTGTTTTTCGTACTTATTTGTTGCAGTCTAGGAAATACAACCCGTAAATTAATGAGTGCGGGCAGATTTAATGTAAAGTGGTCCGAGACATTTTTGTCTGCATTACACATAATTTTATTTCTTCTCGAATCTACTGTTTAGTATATACAAATTAAAAAACATAATCATTTTATTAAAAGAACGTTTCTTTTCAATTTAAATGAATTTTATAATTATTAAGTGTCTAAACATTTAGTACCTCCATTTAAATACAGATATCTTTATTCACATAGTTTTTATGTAACTTTTACTTCTCTCCCTCATTGTTCTGTGGTCCAGTGAATGTAATCCTAAGTCAAAATTGGACCCATTTTTAGTAGAAACCAGGATTTTTCTTGTGGTAAAGGAACCTCCATCAAATAATCATCTCCTCACAATCATTGTACTAATTTCAGCAGGTCCTATTTCCTCCAGGTTGTCGATTTATTATTTTTTTACATTCGAATTATCCAGTTATCAATTTTAATTCATGTTTTTGGAACACACACAAATTTTTTCGTAGTCACCACTTGACTAGTTTCTTAAAATTTATTGATAATACGAGATATTATAATCTTTTTTAAAGTTTCACTTCGACCAGTTGAAGACATTGAAAAGAGAAAGTATACAATTTTTTAAAAAAATATTATAAGATTTAATGGTTGCATTGTAGACACAATTCATATTTTTAATATAATTTAATAAGTTGCTGTAATTATGGCCACTACCGTATATTCTAATGTACTCTGTGCATTTCAATGTAAAATCAGGGGCTAAAAACATAAATTAAATGTTATAAATGTATATCTTTTGAAAGTCCTTAAGCACCGACTTGGTAATTACCCTAAAAACTCCCACAAATGGACCAAAGACGGCGAATATAATATTTGGCGAGTAATGGCACAGTCGCTGGTTTATGGGTTTATAAGGGCCGGCTTAGGTGGGATTATACTTTGAATTAATTTACGTTTTTCCCTTTTCGGAATTGCATTTCTAGACGCGCCGGATTAGAAAGGTCTTGGTTTATCAAGGCGTTAGATAAGCCAGGAAAGGGGAAGTACGGATTTCTCGAATTATTTTTTTTGCATCTTTAATTAATTTAAATTTATTGTTTAACACCAACATGTCAAAACTTTCATAAGAATTTCATTAAATTTTTAAAAAGCGCCAATTAAATTAAAAAGCGCGAAAATTAAAACCACTAAAACTGTTGAATAATTAAACAAAATATATGAGCAACATTGTTATTAATAATACGAAAGATCAGGAACTGTATTTTATGATTCTATTTTATAATAACATATGATTTTAATTATTTTTTAATAAAGAGATATTTTATTCATCACTATTATAATTTTTTTCACATAAAATATATAACATTTTAACCAATTTTCTCTATAATATAATATGAAATAATTAAAAATGTTATACAGAAATTAAATCTAACATGAAATTTGAATTAAAATCAGCATAAAAATAGAAATGTATTACCCTTATTGTTTATATAATAATTAAAAAAGTTATCCAGAAATTAAATCTAACATGAAATTTGAATTAAAATCAGCATAAAAATAGAAATGTATTTCCCTTATTGTTTATTTAACGTTTAGTCCATTACTTTTATTAAACTTCAACTGTGATGGAATATTCAAAAGTTAAAATATTATTTATATATTTTAAAAATTTTATATGCGTTTTACTGTAAAAATGCAAATATAATTAAATTTATTTGCCATCAGAAAAACATAAAATTTTAATTGAAATAACAATTTGCTAAAATTTAATAAATAATCAATTTTATTTTTCAACCTGTATTGTATGATTTATTTGTTGATATCTTATTGTGAAGAATTATTAGGAATTATTTTAATAAAAAATACTAGAAATGATTTTAATAATTATCAATTATTGTTTTTTAAAAATATAATTTTTTTGTACGTAAAATAAATATGGTATACAACGATTTTCTCTTAAAACACCAAATAATTTAAAAATTAATTCAAAAATGAATCCTAACATGAAATTTGAATTAAAATCAGTACAGAAATAAAAATCTATATTCCTCATTATTTATTTAACATTTTAGGTCCATTAATTTTATTAAACCGTAATGGAAGATTTAAAAGTTAAATATAATTTTTATGTATCTATTTTTATCATTTTTAACGTACAATTTACGTTTAAACTTCAACGATAAATAAATTTATCAACCATAACAAAAACATAAAAATTTAACCGATAAATTGTTAATATTTTTAAACTTTAATAAACAAAAAATAATCTATTTATTTGACAGCATTTTTCAATCTATATTTTATCATCTATTTGTTGGTATCTTGTTGCGAAGAATTGGAAAATTGATTTTGGCGTTGAGAAGTTTCAAAGAGACTTTTCCCGTATAAAATATTATCGAGTTGCAGAAACGTCTGTCACATACAAAACTCGTAATATTTTTCTGCACATGCGACTTCATGTAATAAATGGGAGCCATACATGACGCCTCGAAATTGTTCATTTTCACAGAAAGTATGTACTGTTGGAATAAAATTGAATTATTCATTGTGCCTAAGGTAGGCAAATATTTGAGCTGTATTTTTAACATGGTTTATGGTAATTTTTATAGTTTTGTCAGCTTTGTTTTACGTTTGTTCCTTAATATTTTAGCGGAATTAGGTTTATTTTTAAAAGTAATTCCGTGCAACGATAAATTTAGATAAAAGTACTAAAATAAATATCTTTCTAAAGTACCTGTAAAATTTAAAGGGTGTGAATTAAGTTTAACTATTATAAAGATTTCTTATATAAGATACATTATTTTATTTGATCCACAAGTTATATTTAAATATTTAATAATAAATTAATAATTTTAAGCTGATTTTGTTTCAAAAAAGTAACAGCAGAAAAAAGTAGAATAAAAATTTAAAACATTTTGTATAATAATAATAATAATAATAATAAGTTTATTTTAATATTTTACCGAATAAAATACATAAAACATATGGAACATTTTATTTAATTTTAAATATTAATTTTAAGATATCAAAGTTAATAAATTAATTTTATAAAATTAAACTATTCTATTAAGTCAACTCTTTTAAATAGAATTAAAAAAGTTATTATTTATCAAATTTACTTGTATTATGGTATTATTTAAAAATAATTTCAGGTGAATTTTATTAAAAACAAAAGCAGGAATAAGAAGGCTGGAGAAGAACTTATTATTTTTTTAACTGTGGATAAATTGAAAGTTTTAGTTATTAAAACATCTAAAACAGTTCTATCTTCCACAAAACATGAGTAACTATTATTTTTTATCAATTCAAATGAATCTGTGGAAATGTTACTATTTCATTATAAAATAAAATTCTATTGATGGGTCAGTCAGTCAGTTAGTGTTAATTAATCAATCAATTAATTAGTATTATTCTGATTAATCAGAAGAATTATATTACACTACATGATAATGATGAATAAGTGAAATTAAATTTGTTACCAACTGGAATTGTATTGATTAGTCAACAGAAATTACACTGTTTAAATTTTAATGAAATATTTACTGAAAATAAATAATTTTCCACAAATTCAGATTTAGAAAGTAATTAGTCACATTCAAGTATGAGCAACAAAATATGTCAAAATTGTAAATGTAATTTAACATTGATTTTATTTCATTAATAATATATAACTACAATTTCAATAACCATAAAAACAGTTTAAATATTTTGATATAATATAGTAATTTTTCCATATATTTTGGTGTAGAAAAAGATGAGACAACTTATACAATACTTTATAGAATATTTATTATAATATCTTCATTCAAGAAAACACATTTCCGTTTTCAAGGCTTTTACTGTAACCCACGCTTTTTATAACATAACTCAGAATTATATCTACCAAAATAAAAGTCCTTACTCGTGGAGAAACGCTAGCGGTATTGTATAATATAATGACTTAGTTCTGTATAAAAGGATACCCAATTTATTGTACTTTTTTCATAAATATAATGTCTAAATACGCTCTGTGTATGACACTAATCGCCAAGGGGGTCATAATATATATCCGGAAAGCCCCGATAATGCCGTGCGGTGGTTTTATTACAGATTTTTCGAATATAATACTGTTCTTGCCCGTCCCACTATAAAATTACTTGTACACGTACATAATTGAGTTCAAATCGTTTAAAAGCATTTGAAACTAGAGTTCCCCTATGCGGAATCCGGTAACTAAACATTCAGAATTGTTCCCGTACTCGAAAAGCAGTACGTGCAACCGGATTCTTCGGCGCACTAAATCACAAACGAGCAAACAAAGACGGCCGTAATGTAAAACAAACCAGCCACTCTGTCAATGGAGACGACGAAAATGTCGAACGGCGGCTCAAGTATTTGCATGGGCGGCTTATCGAACATAATAACGGTTACGAGGCGGCGCCGCCGCACCGGAAACATTTACAGATGTCTGTGTCGAATGGGCGAGCGGGACGCGATTATTGCGAATCGAGGCGGGGAACGCCGAACCAAAGATTAATCGAAACGGTTCGATAAACTCTTTTGCGGGGCGCAGCAAACATTCATAAAAGATGGTACTCGGTTATTGAAGTTTAATGTCTGTATTTTGGCCGATATGCTTTTAGTCCGTCTGGCAAACACTTTTACTTTGCGAGGGTTTTATCAAGGATGTAAGTAAGGAACGGGGAATTTTCTAATAAAAAAAACATAAAAGATAACCTAATTACAGTTTTTATGTTTATAATTGAATGAATGTTTTTTAAAATTGTCTAATTTTTAGGTTCAAGTGAAAATTAAATATTCGTTAAAAGCTCCTTTTAAAGCTTCGTAAAAAATTTCTTTAAAATTTTATTTACAAATACGCAGTTAACTTTTCAATGTAAGATGTTTAATAACATTTAATATTTTTGTTTAAAATTCATTTTAATTATGTTGTAATTTAATTTCCTTTCTCGAAAAATTATGATTTAATACAATTTTTTTTTCTTATTTATATCGAAAATCTTGTTGGAAATGGTAAAAAAAATACTGAGAAGTTCAATTCAATTTTCTATAATTTTTCTATGAAAAAGTTTTTGATATTTTTTACAGATCATAAGTTACCTGCTGAAAACTAAAAATTTTATTAAATAAATGGTATTTTACTGCTTAAAATTAAGCATTTTATTTAAATAAATAGATTTTTACAAAAATATTGATTGTTTATTATAATCAAAGTAGTATATATAGTTACACTAACAGACTTTTACTACAATTTGGCATGTTTTTTCAAAATTCACTTATAACTAGCAATAAGTATTGTAATTATACACTAACTGTAACATTACATATTATATTATTATATATTTTATCAATAACTTGTATAATTAAATAATTTATTAAACATTTATTTAGTTTATTTATAATCAGTTTTAATTAGTTTTAAATTTTAATTATTACTATTATTATTATTCTAGTAATTAAATAAATATGTTGTGTTAAATGGAAGCAAAAAATAATAAAACAATGTAGTTGTCTCTGTATTTTTAAAAGGCCATTAAATTTGAATTCAATTTAATAATTTGTTTACCAAAAACATAATTTTGTCATCAAATAATTCATAAAATATATTATAAAATAATGTTTAACATTACAGGCATTGCGAGAATTAATTAGGTCATAATAAATAATAATTAATAATATTATTTATTCCAATTAATGTTTGTGTTGAATTTTGTTTTAAGAGAAGTTTTAATGATAAAATATATTTGAATTTCTATAAATACCATTTTTTTATTTTTACCTTAAACCTTATCTTAAAGAAAACAATTAAATTTCCTATTTCCTCAATAATTTGACTACGGCTGTAAATTTTAATGAAAAAAATTGAATATCTTTAAATCCTACATTGTTTTTAGCTTAAAATATAAGAATAATTCCCTGAAGGCTTATTTTTAATTTGTTTAAAATTTAGAAACAACATTTCACGCCATTTTCAAAGTTATTTTATATATAGACCTCTGTTTTTCATTTTTAAAATGGTTAAAATTTAGAAACATTAATATAACTGAAGAAAAACAATTTAATTACCTCTGTCCTCAGTATACAACGCAATTTTCAATCACAAACTCTGAAGGATTATGTTTATTTTATTTGAAATTTAAAAGCTTTAGTCTAACTGAAAAAATAATAATAATATAATTTTCCCCCTTCTCAACATTTCACACTATTTTCAACGAGAAACAAAACACTATTTTGTATATTGTGCCTGAGTGTCTAAATTTTAATAACAAAATATATTTGAATTTCTATAGATCCGATAAGATTTCTTTATTTTTACCTTAAAATATATGAATATATGAACCAATAAGGTTATTTTCAATTTGATTTGATTTAATCTAACTTAATAAAAAACTACTTAATTTCCTACCATTCAATATTTCACGCAATTTTCAAATAGAAACAATCAGTTGTTTTTGTATACTGAGCCCACGGATCTAAACAAGCCATAAATTCAAGAAAATCCTCATTGTTTTCCCTTTTAAATCGACAGAGCACTGCGTAACATCTCTATTATTCAGTCTGATCCCGAGATGTTGGGGATTTGGAAATAACATCGTAAGTAAACGGAATTTACGCATTGGAAACTGATGAATAAAGTACGAGTAATCTCTTTGATTTAGTATATTAAACGAGAAAAAACCGGGTCGAAGATTTCGGATAAGAGAGTTATTACTTAATAAATTTTGTTTAGGGCGGCTTCTTTGTGTTCCCTCCCTGAATATTTTACATGAATGAACACTCCACGGAAGCTCCTAATATTTTATATTAAATTTTAAATGATAGCATTAAAAATTCAAATTAATTCTAACCAATTTCTAGTCAAATTCAAAATTAGGTTGGCTTGTTAGGGTACCAACTCGGGAGCTTCCCTCGTGCAACACTTGAACTCGCCCTGAATAATTTATTCACGGACATTCTAAATACATTTCCACCTTTTGTGAAACCCAACATAAAAAACGTGGACTTTTCTCGTAATTTATTGCGACATAAAACTTGCGACAAACTCATTCCGCTGTTTGACTAACCTTGCAGCGTTTACCTCGGCACGGAGCTTTGTTGCACTCCCGACAAAACTGCCCTGAATTAATGACGCAAACTTTTAAAAACGCGGTTATTTGTCCGTGTCGGACACATCAAATTACTGAAAACAAAAAACGCTGCTTTTCACGTGTTGTCCCCGAAAGCTGAATTAAAATCGATATTCCGTTTGTCAACTGTAATTACAACGGGAAAAATCTTTCAACAGAATTATTACATTGTGTACAGAACAGGTTACGTCGAAAACAATGGTCTAATAACTATCAAAAAGTTCAGCGAAACTCGGCGTGATAAAAGCCTCTTTATATACGTTCTTAAAATGCAGATGACGTGAAATTGCAGCGTCCCCGAATTGTATTTCATTTATAAACTTTAAATTGCATCCAGTCTTTTAAGATTCGAGCAATAAATCTTGTTCCTGTTTGGAACACCGTATAATTTAAAATAAATACTCGACGGAATAGTTCAGAGTTTTTGAAGAAAAATTAAACTACCATTATAATTTTTGAATTACACGCGACACACACACAGTTTAGTTAAAGATATGTATACTGTTGCGACACTGACACATTTTGGTGTTTCGATGGCCAAATGAAAGATATGCTCAATGTAACTTCGTAATTATGACCTTATTTGGTGAGGTCTCAGTTATGGTATGAGGAGGAATGTGACGTTGAGATTAATGCAATGACCTAACCAGTTCGCAGTTCAAACATTAACCCAATAAAAGATGTCTGGGACATTCTTGGGAGACTTAAAGAACTTAAAGGATTACTCGAAATTTTGTTTGAACCAAAATGAAATTTGAACCCAGCTTTTGAGTATGAACAGAATATGTGAGGCTGTCATTCATAACAGAGGTGTAAATATCCCGTATTAAGTCCAAATTTTTATTTTTTATAAACATCAACTTATGTTTTTTATTATTTTTTTGTAAACTATACTTTTTAAGGATTTTTGGTAACAATTATAAATAAAACTATTTTAAAATAAATGTCCAAAGAGTGTATTCGGTTATTTTTCCCGTTTTCAGAAAATATTAATAATAAATATTATTGGTATGGTGCGCTAATTACCATTATTATCAACATAATTTTCGAATCTAGTGGTAAAATTAATTATTTTTTGTTATTTCTTAAAAAAAAAATATATTAATAACATACATTTTGGATGCACAATTACATTTATGCTGTGGGATATATAAATTTACATTTATTAAATAATGAAACTAATAAAACAATAAAAATTTCCTGTTAGTAATATTTAAATTAAATGAGAAATGTTTACTATTTAAGTTAAATATATAAAAGAGTATAAAATAAACCTGTTTGTAATATTTGAATTAAATGTGAAATATATATTGTTAAAACTACCTAATATAAAATACATATTGTTTGTATTCAGTTTTAATTATTTTTAAATATTTACTATTATTTTAATTATTATATAAATTTTAATTAAACTTTTGAATGGAAGTAAATATAAGTAATAAAAATACGTAACTATATTACATTTTTATTTGTTGAATTCAATAAAATAATTATTTATCAAATTTCAAGTTTCAGACAAAATATATTTTTATTATTTTAATGCTTAATAAAAAATAATATAATTTGCATTTTTAATGTTTAGTTAATGTTACCTCAATATATTTCTACCAAAAATATAATTTTATTGTTAATGAAATATAATACAAAATAATTAATCTGTCAAAATTGAGTATTATAATTTGAACAATAAAAATATTTCTAAAGCTTTATTGAATATTTTATAATTTAATTATTTATGATTTTTTAAAAGTTTAATATAATTCCTTACTTTTAATTGAGAAAATTGCTTTTTCGAATATTAGACGTACTTATGACTATTTTTATCGATTGAATATATTAAATAAATAAAAACGTGGAACAAATATTGGTCTTATTTATTAATAATATAACATGTAATCTATGGGTTTTTATACAATTACCTTTATTATATACATACTTATTTAAGTTATGCATTAATATTTCAATAAAGCTTCAATGTTTTAAAAATTGTTTAGTTAACACTTACTCTGAAATGCATATTTATTAAAAATAGATGAAAATAAAAAATTTCGAACTATTTCGTTAGTTATTAAAACGAAAGTTTATTACCTATTCGGGTCGGATGCAAACTTTCTACTTTAAAATGCAGATGATGTAAAACTGCAGCATTGTGAGTTGTGTTTCATTTGAAACTTTAAATTACATAGATTCTTTTAAGCTTTATCAACTAAATGTTAAACTTGTCCCGGTATGTTGAGTGCTTTCAAGAGGAAACTTTTTAAAACAAATAAATCTTTATTCCCATTTCATTAAGTGGCGCATTCGCCATTTTTTTAATCGAGAATGCTGAAATTTAATTTTTATGAAACATTTTATTAATTCGTTTATTTATTTATGTGCCAGACACGTTAAAAGAAAATTTCTCTTCGTTTTAATATAGAAGAATTATTTCCATTGTTATAAAAGAATTCTAAATGAATTTCAGTTGTGGCCGCCACGGCAAAATCAAAAGCATGCACCAGACGTAAACAATGTTTCAGACGTTCCTTTTTAAAACATATTCCGTCGTATAATGCATTTATGAAGCATAAAACGGGGCAATTTCTTTTGGCGGAACATAGAATTAAACGGATACTTTATTGCGCTTAAAATGTTCTAAGTCTGAATTTATGTTTCGTAGTATTAGCATTGATAGCGTGGAACAGCATTGTACTGTTTCGATTAGATTTCGTAATGTATGTGTACCGACTTCCAAACGGTTTATATTTATGGACAGACCGGATCCGTTTCTATTTGCAAGCATTACCGACCCCAACCAAACGGGATCGTAACGGGAATGTTGCCCAACAAAGGAATTACTTTGCACTCGCCCACGCGAAACTTTCACGATTTATCGGGTTTAGTGTTTGTGTATTAGATTTTCTGACCTATAAACATTTTTGCCATTTCTAGATTCGATCTAATTTAGATAAATACAGGGTGTCATTAAATTGCACCGACAACATTTAACAGGTAAATATTTTATATTAACTGTACATTACTTGAAACTTTTTTTATGCACTAACTAAATCTTTAACAGAAATTGAGTTTTTTTTGATGATTTGTCCTAATTATTAGCTTTCACTCTAGTATTAAACGTTGTCGCTGTAATTTAAAAATTTCTTTTATGGAGTCTAGTCAACAAAGTAATAAACAAATAATTAATAATTATACCAACTTCTGAGACATAACTTTAAAAAAAATTAAACTTTTTTGTTAAATCATCCTTCAACCCACGTTATCGGTATAATTTAGGAATATCTTATGTAGACATAAAAGTTTGAAAAGTAACAAATAAATATTTAAAAAATGAATTGAACTTTTTTGATAAATCGTCCTAATTTGTTGCCTTTAATCTACTGTTGAGTCTGGTTGGTGTAATTTAAGAATACTTGCGTAGTCTTAAAAGTCTACAAAGTAATAAATCAATAATAAAAAATTATACCAACCTCTGAGACCTCTAATGTTGTACCTTCAATCTACAGTTAAGCTTTGTTGGTACAATTTAGATACAAAAGTCTTCAAAGCAATAAATAAATGATAAAAAATTATACCAATTTCTGATACTTATATTGTATCTTTTATAAGAAATGGATTTTTTTTACAAATCGTCCTAATTTGTTGCCTTCAATCTACGTTGTTGATATAATTTAAGTCTACAAAGCAATAAATAAATAATAAAAAATTGTACCAACATCTGAGACTTATAACTTTGATAGAAATTGACTTTTTAGATAAATCAGCCTAATTTGTTGCCTTCAAACTAGAGTTAAGACTTGTCCACACAAGCAATAAATGCACAATTACATTTATGCTGTGGGATATATAAATTTACATTTATTAAATAATAAACTAATTAAAAAATAAAAATTTTCTGTTTGTGATATTTAAATTAAATGAGAAATGTTTACTTTTTAAGTTAAATATATAAAATAGTATAAAATAAACCTGTTTGTAATATTTGAATTAGATGTGGAATATATATTGTTAAAACTGCCTAATATAAAATATATATTGTTTAACTTCTGAGATATAACTTAAAAAAAAAAATAAACTTTTTTGTTATATATTTTTTGCCTTCGACCCACGTTATCGGTATAATTTAGGAATATCTTATGCAGACATAAAAGTTTGAAAAGTAATAAATAAATATTTAAAAAATGAATTGAACTTTTTTGATAAATCGTCCTAATTTGTTGCTCTTCAAACCAATAAATAACTGATAAAAAATTATACCAATTTCTTTGTAACCTATAAGAATTAAATTTTTTTGACAGATGGTCCTAATTTGTTGTCTTCAATCTACAGTTAGACGTTGTTGATATAATTTATGAATACCCCATATAGTCTACAAAACAATAAATAAATAATAAAAAATTGTACCAACATCTGAGACTTATAACTTTGATAGAAATTGATTTTTTTAGATAAATCAGCCTAATTTGTTGCCTTCAAACTACAGTTAAGACTTGTCCGTATAATGTAAGCAATAAATAAATAATAAAAAAATATGTAACTTTAGTAGGAACTGAAGCAATACAGAAGTAATTAAAAAAGGTTTTCAACTTTTGAGACACAACTTCAACAGGAAATAAACTTTTTGATGAATCTTGCTAATTTGTTGCCTTACTTTGTACATCGTATAGTTACGTAATTCAAATAAAAATGAAATATCTGCAATTTAAAACGTTGAAGAATACATTTTAATTAATGATATCCAAAGCCACACTATAGTAAATTATTTATACCGCAGCAGAAACATAATTTGCTAAAACGCGTAGTTAGAATTAAACCGAAGTTTAAAGCTTCGCTTAACGATTTCCAAAGTAATTTTTGTCATATAAATTTCAATGGTTTTGTGCTTTTTCCCAATCTTAATTAAAACAAACGGTAATGCAGTCTACGTTTTGCGCAGCCATTGTGAAACGGAAAAAAGTCCACGTACTGTAATGAGTCTCGCTCTCGCGTAATATTAAACCGGGCGAAAAATTCGTAACGGCAACAAATATAATTGCACTCGACGCTGAACGATAAAGAATTGCACTAATGAAGCGGCAGAGGTATTTTAATCGGTCGCCTCGAATTTTATAAATCGGCACGATCTTTATTAAACACGAGAACCCAATCTCGGTTGCAAGTTTCATAATGCACGTCGTTAAGTCGAAAAGATAGCGGACGCATTAATCACCCGGTACGCTTATCTGTTATAATCGTTTTGGTGGGGAAAACAACACGAATGCGAATACATTTTTAACGCAATCAGAGACTTTAATTTCCTTCTTCCGGCGCGTCGTGTTTATCTGACGAGCTATTATTGCTAATTAGCTGCTTTAAGTACGAAATGGAACCGGCCCTCCGCTAGGTATATGAACAAAGTGGCGGGGGAGTGGAGAAAAAAATAATAATAAAGAAGCTGCGCCCGTGCATCTTATAATTGCGTTTCGGGATAATTTAATAAAGGTTTTTTTCTTGGGGGCTGGCGGGTACAATTCGTTCTAACGATGGAGTCGAGCTGTTTGAAAGGCGATTTTTACGAGGACCAGACTAATTAATTAGTTTGCTTACCTGTCGCCTGGCTTGTTGGACTAACGGTGATCTGCAAAAGAAACACTCAATTATTATTCTGTAAAAATTAAATTGTTTCGAAAAGGGGTTTTAATTTTATTGTACGTGTAGTTCTAATTCATTCTAATATCACTAGAAGTGAATATAAATAATTGACCTCTTCTAATTCAAGTCTAAACGTTGATTAAGGTCGAAAAATTGCTCAACCAATGTTTCAATGTTGAAGACACTAATTTTTCCTGAATTTTCTTAAATACTTCCCTGAGAATTTTAAAGATTACTTTTAAATCTTCCAATCCAAGTGTGAAGGTTGAAGACACTAATTTTTCCTGACTTTTCTTAAGTAATTCGCTGTGAAATTTTAAAAATTAATATGGAATCTTTCAACCAATATTTGAAGGTTGAAGACACTAATTTTTCCTGACTTTTTTTAAGTAATACATTGGGAAATTTTTAAAAATTAATATGAACTCTCTCAACCAATGTTTCAAGGTTGAATACATTAATTTTCCCCGATTTTTCTTAAGTAATTTGTTGAGAAATTTTAAAAGTTAATATTGAATTTTCCAACCAATGTTTAAAGGTTGAAGACACTACTTTATCCTGACTTTTCTTAAGTAATACATGGGGAAATTTTTAAAAATTAATATGAAATCTACCAACCAATGTTTCAAGGTTGAATACATTAATTTTCCCCGATTTTTCTTAAATAATTTGTTGAAAAATTTTAAAAACTAATATAGAATTATTCAACCAGTATATAAAAGTTGAAAACACTAATTTTTCCTGATTTTTCTCAAGTAATACATTGAGAAATTTTTTAAAATTAATATAAAACCTCTGAATCAATGTTTCAAGGTTGAAGACATTAATTTTCCTTGATTTTTCTTAAGTAATTCGTTGAGAAATTTTAAAAATTAATATAAAATATCTCAACTAATGTTTCAAGGTAAAATACATTAATTTTCCCCGATTTTTCAAGTAATTTGTTGAGAAATTTTAAAAATTAATATAGATACATTCAACCAATATTTAAAAGTTGAAGACACTAATTTTTACTGATTTTTCTCAAGTAACACTTTGAGAATTTTTTTAAAATTAATATAAAACCTCTAAATCAATGTTTCAAGGTTGAAGACATTAATTTTCATTGATTTTTCTTAAGTAATTCGTTGAGAAATTTTAAAAATGAATATGAAATCTCTCAAGCAATGTTTCAAAATTGAATACATTAAATTTCCCCGATTTTTCTTAAGTAATTTGTTGAGAAATTTTAAAAATTAATATAAAATCATTCAACCAATATTTAAAAATTGAAGACTCTAATTTTTACTGAGTTTTCTCAAGTAATACTTTGAGAATTTTTTTAAAATTAATATAAAACCTCTGAATCAATGTTTCAAGGTTGAAGACATTAATTTCCCTGATTTATCTTAAGTAATTTGTTGAATAATTTTAAGAGTTAATATTGAATTTTCCAACCAATGTTTAAAGATTGAAGACACTACTTTATCCTGACTTTTCTTAAGTAATACATTGAATATATTCAACCAATATATAAAAGTTGAAAACACTAATTTTTCCTGATTTTTCTCAAGTAATACATTGAGAAATTTTTTAAAATTAACATAAAACCTCTGAATCAATGTTTCAAGGTTGAAGGCATTAATTTTCCTTGATTTTTCTTAAGTAATTCGTTGAGAAATTTTAAAAATTAATATAAAATATCTCAACTAATGTTTCAAGGTAAAATACATTAATTTTCCCCGATTTTTCAAGTAATTTGTTGAGAAATTTTAAAAATTAACATAAAATCTCTGAATTAATATTTCAAGATTGAATTCATTAATTTTCCCCGATTTTTCTTAAGTAATTTGTTAAGAAATTTTAAAAATTAATATAGAATCATTCAACCAGTATTTAAAAGTATAAGACACTACTTTATCCTGACTTTTTTTAAGTAATACATTGTTTGTAGGTTAAGGATACTAATTTTTCCTGATTTTTCTTAAGTAATTCGTTGAGAAATTTTAAAAATTGGTATGAAATATTTTAACCAATATTTGAATATTGAAGACACTAACTTTTCCTGGTTTTTCTTAAGAAATTGGTTGAGAAATTAAAATAGAAACATTCAACCAGTGTGCCTTAAATACTATAATAGAATAAAATCATCACCAGAATATATCGATCAATTTAAAATAGGCCAGTTATTTTTAGAATTGTTTAATAAAATTGCCAATAAAACAACATTTCCCAGTTCCATCAAAATATAGATCAGTTATTTTTAGAATTTACTGTTTATTACTAATTTAAATTGTAAATCAGCATAAATTTTTAAGTTAGAATTAAATTTTTGTTTGTATTTATATCCAAGAACCCGCATATTAAAAACGTTTCGTAATTTATAATAAGATACACAAAATTCTACGAGATCATGGACCGGTGAAACTCGATAAAATACGATTTAAGCCTCCCTCACGTCACATTTCATCGACCCCCACCGACAGAAATTCCATGTCATGGAGGCATTAAAAGTAGGCTTCGGATATCGGGCCGCCGTTTCCCCTTTCGCCCCGTCCCAAATTATAAATCCAACAGGCCGGATCGTTCCCGTTCGTCGGTCGCTAATTGAATGTCGTGTGCAGATGCAGAGCCCACCAGATGGATGTGTTCGCAATCAATCAGCGGATGAACAATTGATCGGCCGCGGCAACAACCTGCGATGATGGGAGAGTCGTGTTGCGGGAGGGAGAGAAAAGGCAACAGTCAACCCGGCTCCGGTTATCCCGTACCGAATCTAGATAAAAAACCAACAAAAATGGGAACTGCACCCATTTATTCAGTTTACGTTCGGCAAAACTATCCGAACTGGAATATTTAAGTGTTTTGTTATTCATGCAAAAAGCGTTAAATGATGTAGTAGTAATTAAGCGCCAACGTTTTAATTAAATAAATCTAAAGAAAATAGGTTAAAACATCGCTCCCACAAAAGTTTCTTTGACGTTCTAAGCGCTTAATTCAGTTACAGATAAATGCAGGAACAAGTCTTTTAATTTAAGTGAATTTCCGGCAAAGCACTTGATTAATAAATAAAGTTAAGCCCCGTAGGTTTTGATCCTGTTTGTTCAGCGATTTTTCAAACCGAGACGCTCAGGTTGTGAAATTAATTTTCCTTGCAGCGTCCGGTGTTATCTTGTGACACCGCTGAATAAATTTACGGCTACGTCGAATACAAACGACGAGGTACTCAAGTGGGCTCCAGCGACTTCCTGCAACACTTGGTGGTATATTTCGACGAATTCTTATATAATTGCCCCAACTCATTTTTCCTGGTTTCTCTTAAATCGTTCGTCGAGACGTTTTAAAAGAGAGAAACTTCAAATAAATATATACGGAATCTTTTAACTAATGTCTGAAGGTTGTTTCTCTTAAGTAATTCCTCGAAAAATGTAAAAACGAATTTAATTAATTAATTAAACCATTTAATTTTTATCCGCTTATGTTTGCATCAGACATACGATTGAACGAGTGCACTTAACATAATTGAACCCCATTCAACGGCCCATTGCGACTGTATTTTCCCGAAGATTAATCTGGAGGATGCAAACTTGCATTCTAGAAGTCAGCTTTTCTTCTAAACCGCCTCCCTCACGTCGGTCAATAAGGTCGCATTCAAACAAACAAATCTTGAAGCCAAACACTTTATTAAATGCGACGCATTGAAAATTCCAACGAAGCACATGCATTCATCGACCGCACAATCGCATCTTTGAATGGAGACACTCGCTAACAGTGTTAACTCGGAATAGAATCTCTTATATTGACTCGGATGCGATCCTACTCGCTCACATACATATGAAAATCAAATAAACGAAGTCGACCGAGCCCACTTGGCGCAAAGTTTGCATAATGTTTCAAAAGCTCCGCAGACCAAATATCGTGGAAATGTTCGAGTGTTGTCACATGTCGATTAGTGGGATAAATTAATTGTTACGGGTGCTTTAAAGTGGATGTTTCATTGTGGACGACGCTTCGCTCTATCGTTCATTGGGTTTCTAATTTAATTTTTACTGATTCAAAAAAGTTAAAGATACTATCCGTCCCTTAAAGTCCGCATTAAATTGACTCATTTAATTTAAAATTTGGCGCCCAACATTTGATGCTATGACATAGATTCTTCAATCATTTTAAGGTAGGAAAAACAAGATATTATCTGCCCCTCAAGGTGTGCATTAAATTGACACAGAAATATTCATTTAATTATAAAGACTTAATTTTTAATATACAAATACAATTGTCATTCAAAATTTTTTTAAAATTTGGCGGCCAACATTACATTATTTACGTTGATTTCTCAATCGTTTTAGATTAGGAAAAACAAGATATTTTCTGTCGTTCAAAGTGTACATGAAATTAAGAAAAATAAGTGCTCGTTCAATTATAGAGACTTATTTTTTAATATACAAGTACAGTTACCATTCAAAAATTTTTTAAAATTTGGGGCCCAACATTTTATGCTTGACATAGATCCCTCAATCCTTTTAGGTCAAGAAAAGAAAGATATTTTCTGCCCTTCGAGGTGTATATGAAATTGATACAGAAATAATTACTCAATTAATAATAGAGACTTAATTTCTAATATATAAGTACAAATGTCATTCGAAAATTTTTAAAATTTGGCGCCCATCATTTGATGCTTTAAGTAGATTTCTCAATCATTTTAAATTAGGGAAAACAAGATATTTTTTGTCTTTCAAGGTGTACATGAAATTAACAAAAATAATTGCTCGTTTAATTATAGAGACTTATTTTTTAATATAAAAGTACAGTTGCCATTCAAAATTTTTTTAATATTTGGCCCCAACATTTGATGCTTAACATAAATCCCACAATCCTTTTGAGGTTAGAAAAAGAAAGATATTTTCGACCCCTCAAGGTGTATATGAAATTAATACAGAAATAATTACTCAATTAATAATAGAGACTTAATTTTTAATATACAAGTACAAATGCCATTCGAAAATTTTTAAAATTTGGCGCCCAACATTTGTTGCCTTACGTAGATTTCTCACTTTTTTTAGATTAGGAAAAGAAAGGTATTTCCTGCCCTTCAAGGTGTATATTAAATTAGTACAAAAATAATTACTCAATTAATAATAGAGACTTAATTTCTAATATATAAGTCCAAATGTCATTTGAAAATTTTTAAAATTTGGCGCCCAACATTTGATGCTTTACGTAGATTTCTCATTCATTTTAGATTAGGAAAAACAAGATATTTTTTGTCTTTCAAGGTGTACATGAAATTAACAAAAATAATTGCTCGTTTAATTATAGAGACTTATTTTTTAATATAAAAGTACAGTTGCCCCATTCAAAAATTTTTTAAAATTTGGCGCCCAACATTTGATGCTTAATATAGATCCCACAATCCTTTTGAGGTTAGAAAAAGAAAGATATTTTCTACCCCTCAAGGTGTATATGAAATTAATACAAAAATAATTACTCAATTAATAATAGAGACTTAATTTTTAATATACAAGTACAAATGCCATTCGAAAATTTTTAAAATTTGGCGCCCAACATTTGTTGCCTTACGTAGATTTCTCACTTTTTTTAGAATAGGAAAAGAAAGGTATTTCCTGCCCTTCAAGGTGTATATTAAATTAATACAAAAATAATTACTCAATTAATAATAGAAACTTAATTTCTAATATATAAGTACAAATGTCATTTGAAAATTTTTAAAAATTGGCGCCCAACATTTGATGCTTTACGTAGATTTCTCATTCATTTTAGATTAGGAAAAACAAGATATTTTTTGTCTTTCAAGGTGTACATGAAATTAACAAAAATAATTGCTCGTTTAATTATAGAGACTTATTTTTTAATATAAAAGTACAGTTGCCATTCAAAATTTTTTTAAAATTTGGCGCCCAACATTTGATGCTTGACATGGATCCCTCAATCCTTTTTAGGTTAGAAAAAGAAAGATATTTTCTACCCTTCAAGGTGTATATGAAATTAGTACAGAAATAATTACTCATTTAATAATAGAGACTTAATTTCTAATATATAAGTACAAATGTCATTCGAAAATTTTTAAAATTTGGCGCCCAACATTTGTTGCCTTACGTAGATTTCTCACTTTTTTTAGATTAGGAAAAGAAAGGTATTTCCTGCCCTTCAAGGTGTATATTAAATTAATACAAAAATAATTACTCAATTAATAATAGAAACTTAATTTCTAATATATAAGTACAAATGTCATTTGAAAATTTTTAAAATTTGGCGCCCAACATTTGATGCTTTACGTAGATTTCTCAATCATTTTAGATTAGAAAAAACATGATATTTTTTGTCTTTCAAGGTGTACATGAAATTAACAAAAATAATTGCTTGTTTAATTATAGAGACTTATTTTTTAATATAAAAGTACAGTTGCCATTCAAAAATTTTTTAAAATTTGGCGCCCAACATTTGATGCTTGACATAGATCCCTCAATCCTTTTTAGGTTAGAAAAAGAAAGATATTTTCTACCCTTCAAGGTGTATATGAAATTAGTACAGAAATAATTACTCATTTAATAATAGAGACTTAATTTCTAATATATAAGTACAAATGTCATTTGAAAATTTTTAAAATTTGGCACCCAACATTTGATGCTTTACGTAGATTTCTCAATCGTTTTAGATTAGGAAACTTTTTGTCTTTCAAGGTGTACATGAAATTAACAAAAATGATTACTCATTTAGTTATAGAAACTTATTATAAATACAAGTACAGTTGTCATTCAAAATTTTTTTAAAATTCGACGCCCAACATTTGATGCTCAGAACTGTTTAAGGATAGAAAATGGTATAGTAAACGTATACTGGCAAAAATAAAGGTATTTGTTACATTGTAACAACTTTGGCCATTTTCCCCATGACCCCGAGCGTGTGTCGGCACTGGATATTCGGGAGAATGTTTATTTTCTGGAAATTGTGCACAGTCATTCACGGTGAAAGGGTTAGAAACTGTAGTAAATTATCTTAGTCCATTGAATGTTGCGAACGCATGACTGAAGAATTACAAACTCGGCTGAGCAAAATAAAGTGTGGCCCTGAGAGATAACGCGTTGCGTTTTCAAAGCTGCCAGCCACGAAAAACGAACTTTTGCAACTGTTAGCCGACGAAATAACCGAGGGATTTTGGTTCTGTTTATTTTGGTCAATCGATAAACGTGCGAACGGACACTATGATCAGCGTTAAAATTTATGGTCGGTCGTTGATTTTTTTCAATTAACTGGGGAAAATTCGGCCGCACGAACTGATGGTTGAACATACAAAACTTCCAGACAACATCTTTCCTAAAAACTTAATAAAACCGAGTTTTAAGTCGCCTTTGTTGTTTTTTGTCTTGTGCCAATGTCGTTAAAGAAGTAAGTTCCGTCTTTAAAAGATTTTCTTTATATTTCTTTTGAAAAGGTGCGCCATCATCGTCTTAGACGGATCCCCGTAAAGCACAAAGGAGGTTTAACACGTTTCCAACTTCTTAAAACGAGTACATAAAAGTGAGAATGGAAAGAATCAAGATAAAAGCTGAAATAAAGTGAGGTTAACTTTCTGCCCTGATTGGGTCAGTGGAAATCCCACTAAATTATCATTTAAACGGTTTCTTATTATGCCATCAGCATCATTTAAACCATATCGAACACCTCAAAGTATCTGCACATAACAATATTAAATTTAGCAAATTTTAATAATAATTGATAATTATTAATAAGCAAAGCAAATATAAAAGAAATACCATACCAGTTTATGTTGATAATCAAAAAATGGATTATTAAATTGCAGTGTTTTGAATGCTTTTGCCTCAGTATTTAATTAATATTTGAACCGTATGAATTTAAATCATTTAAATTTACATTGGGCAATTAAATTAAAGTAAATAATAAAACAATTTGAAAGCAAATGTGTGCGTATGCAGTAATCCTCTTCAACTGAATTTCGAATTAAAAAAAAATCGGCATACGATTAAAATGAAAAACAGTAGACGAAACAGCTCTTTTGGCATACTAAAAATAAGAGCAGAAAAAAAGAGTTCTCGCATGAAATCCATTGTGTTTGATGAGATTGTTTCGTAGTAATGGCGTCCCGCAGCCGAAAACTAGACCCGACTTGACAATTCCGACGGTCGTGTCCTGAATATTTCAGCAGGGCTCTTTGATCTCGCACACGGTCGTGATTGATGCGATAAATATTGCAAGTGTCATGCATTTTTTTCGCTAGTTTTTAATCTGGAGGGATTAAATAAATCAAGTCTGATAAGCAAATTTTGTGTAATGTTTATTGAAGAAAAAATAGTGTTGTTAAAGTAGAAGTTATGACACACACGGTTTAAAAAGTTCAACATAATTTACTAGATAAAAATTGTTAATTAGGAAAATTTAAAAAAATATCTAGAAAATAATATATAAAAAAAATAAATCATTAAAATTTGAAACTAAAAATTATTATTGTACAATTGTAAAATAAATATAAAAAAATTCAGCTATTAATACTAAAAATTTTAATTTTCAAATTAAAGATAATTAATATTTCAAAAATAAATAACGAAATAATTTCATCAAATCAAATATTTTTTAAATTAAATTTCAATCAATTATTGCGTTTTATATAAAAAAGCAAATTACGATAAATTTTTAATAAAAAAATACATATACAGAAAGAAAAAAATCTTTTAAAAACTATAAAAATATGTGAAAATCTTAATACGAATATTAATTTTAAAAATTCAATTTTTCAAATTAATTTTTATTTAAATTATGTAATATTTCATTAAAAATAAAAAAATAATGTTTTAATACTAATAAAAAAAAATTAAACCATTTTTGTTTTGTTACTAATTGAAAATGAAAAATAATTAATTTTTTAAAAATAAAACTTAAATAATCAATTAAATTAAAATAAATTAAATTTTATAACAAAAAATAAACACAAAAAAAAATATTTTTAATTATAAAAATATGCAAAAATTAAATTTTCAAATTATATTTTATATATATATTAAAAAACTATTAAATCATTTTTGTTTTGTAACAAATTGAAAATTAAAACTAACTGGTATTTTAAAAATAAAATAATTTCATCAATTCAAATAACTTTTATTAGACTAAAATTAAATTATTATACAAAAAATCAACATCATTCAAAAATATTATCAAAAATCAATGAATTTTATTAATAATTTAAAATAAATCATTAAAATTAAAAAAAAAAACAAAAAATGAAATTGTTGATTTAATTTAAAATAAGATAAAAATAAAAAAAACGAAATAATTTCATCAAATCCAATATTTTGTAAATTAAATTTCAATCAACTAGTTTTATAATAAGTTTTATATTAAAAAGTAAATTACAATAAATTTTTAATAATAAAAAATATATACACAATCTGACAAAAAACTATAAAAATGTGTAAAGACTTTAATATGAATATTAATTTTAAAAATTCAAATTTTAAAATTAATTTTTATATAAATTATAGTAATATTTCATTAAAAAATAATGTTTTAATAGAATAAATTAAAAAAAACTTAAACCATTTTTGTTTTGTTACTAAATGGAAATGAAAAATTATTAATATTCTAAAAATAAATAAAAATTAAATAATTTTATCAATTCGAAAAATTATTATTAAATTGAAACATTTATTTATTATTAAATTTTATAACAAAAAAAATATTTTTAATTATAAAAATATACAAAATTAAAATTTTCAAATTATATTTTATATATATATATATATATATATATATATATATATATATATATATATATATAAATCAATTTATAAAAAACTCAAATCATTTTTGTTTTGTAAATGTAAATGAAAATTAAAACTAATTAATATTTTAAAAATAAAATAATAAAAATATTATTTTGTTTAAAAATCTGCTTAATCAATAAAATTATGAAAAGAACCAAAAAATGATTGATTTAATTTAAAATAAGATGAAAATAAAATAACAAAGTAATTTCATACAAATATTTTTAAACTAAATTTCAATCAATTACTAAGTTTTATATAAAAAAGTAAATTACAATAAATTTTTAATAATAAAAAAATATATACACAAAAAGAAAAAATCTGACAAAAAACTATAAAAATGTGTAAAAACTTCAATATGAATATTAATTTTAAAAATTCAATTTTTCAAATTAATTTTTATATAAAGTATGTAATATTTGTTTTGTGTTGTTTTAATACAAACAAATTAAGAAAAAAAACTTCAACCATTTTTGTTTCGTTACTAATTGAAAATAAAAAAACAATTAATATTTTAAAAATAAATAAAACTTAAATAATTTCATCAATTCGATAAATTAAATTATTATACAAAAAATCAGCATCAATCAAAAATATTATCAAAAATCAATAAATTTTATTAATAATATAAAATAATTTTGTTTAAAAATCTGCTTAATCATTAAAATTATAAAAAAAAAACAAAAAATGAAATTGTTGATTTAATTTAAAATAAGATGAAAATAGAAAGGTTTATGAACTTCACATTAATCACAAGTCAGCATTTCCTCATAGAATAAATAAGTAGGTAACTTGAGATTTTGTTAAGATATCGGCTCTCCATAATCTCGAAAGCCTCGCAATTCGAGGAACGTGGCGCAGTATCGTCTTGACAATTGAAAGAAACGCGGAATGCGGCGGCGAATATAACTTTAATAAAAGATCGTCAATTTGCAACGGATCCGCCCTCAAAGAAAATTTGTTTAAACCGCCGCGTTGCCGGGTGTATACATTTTTGTGCTCAAGATATGCAAAACATTGCTCGAGGCGAAAAACACCTTGGTGTGCAATAAAATCCATTCGTTCGTGCATGATGGTTTTACTCGCCATTATTTCGCCGTGTTATTGTGCTTGCAAATTTGATAAGAAATTTTATGTATTTACTACCGCGGTTGCTTTCACGTGAACGCAAATGGATTTGTTCGGTGGAGATGACGCCGTGTGGCGATGAATTTTTCTCGGGTAATACGATAAATAACTCCTTCGCCAGATATTGAACGGGCTGGTGACTGAACGATGATTAATATCGAGTCGAAGCAGACTAATGACGTGAAAATACGCTGACAACAGTTATTACACGCGACGCTGGCTCCAACTTACAGGCATGGCAACGATAAGTTGTTCAGACACGAGAAATCATTAAGGCGAAGACTAAAAAAATAATAATTTATGATCTGAATTATTTATCGGGTCTATAAAAATTACGGCCAGGGCATATGAAATATGAAACAGATTACGGTGACGTATTGCAAGTATAATTTTGAGTTTCGACAAAGTTGTGATGTAGTTAAGCCCACGCAAGCTTAACAGACATGTTGTGGGAATTATCGATGAATAAATAAGGGTGCAAGTTATAGGCTTCTTTATGCACATCAATAAAACTTCAATTCAACAGTCATCGAATAAGATTAAACGCACTGATTTAATATTTCTTGTTTCAGTTAAAATTTCAGGTCATAAAAATTCAGTTGTGCACTCAAATAGATAAAGTACGTTGAAATATTTTATGTTTTGTGCATTTTCACGTCAAACAGAATACAGAAAGTAGTGGATTTAGCCGATTTGTCTGTCAAAGCTGATTTCAATTTTTACATTGGAAGTACAGTGGTGGCCAGAAAAATGGCGCAAATTTTAAAATTAAACACTTCGTAGGCAATTTATTTTAAAATGCATACAATAAATATATAAAACATATATTAAAATATTAACAATTATTTTTAAGTTTTGTATAAATTATAAAATAAATACACAGAAGGTGTCATTTCTTAACCCTCACTGTACTTGTTATCGATAATCAGCTGAAAATTTAAGATGCCTGAAACTCATATCCAATTTATAAAACTTTTAATTTAATTAATTATAATATACAAGCAAGTATTTATAATTCTAACTAAATACCAAGAATTTTAATACAAGTTACATGTAGAGGTAACCCCCGAGAGCCACAAAAGTTTTATTAACTCGGTGAAAATTGTGTCGTGTTAAATTTACAACAATAAAGACACAACTAATTGTGTACAAATGAATTGCAAATTTCTCGCATTAAATGCAATAATACGTGGTGGCTATTAAATGTCAGGCTATTAAATTAACAAACGTTAATGAACTATTAGCTAGACATTTATCTTCTGTATGCGGTTTGTGTGATTATTAACAAATACAAATGCACAAGTTTACCATTCCGTAAGGCAAAAATTCTTTGATGGATAACGCAATAATTTATAATGATTACTACAACATTATTATCAAGAATTGTTCTGTATATTATTAATGTACAATTATGTTTTCAGTAAACATTAACCAGGACACAAATAAATTGCATGTTGCAAAGCCAACAGTGAAATAAATTGTTCGGTAAACAGAATTGGCTATAAAAAGATATCAGTTGAAATAACCGTAACAGTAACAATTTAGTTTGGAATTAATGGGCAATAGCTGTAGAAGGAAGGCAGTATAGTGGATTATAATGCCATTTAATAAATGTTATACGTCAATAATTCGATAAATATTATTGCAATATACTATTGCCACCATAAAATAGTTTTGCTTTATTACTAATAAATTACCAGTTTACTTCGTAAGTCTCCTACATATTGGCCAATTCTATTATACATATGTTAAAAAAGAATAACAAAAATGTTTTCAATTATCAGGCACAGCTTTATTGATTTTTTAAGCCGATGTGCACAAAAATTGCCATTCCGTTAACAGCCAAAAATTTTATTACGGCATATTTTAATCGTAACAGCAAATTGCCGTACGGCATTTAACGTAATTTGTTTTGCTCGTCGATGGTATTTTACGAAGCAATCCGAATGTCGAAAAGCAGGAGCAAAAAGCGATTATTCAATTCGGAATTAACACAACCGGGTTCCAAACAGTGGCGCGTCCCAAACAAAACAAGACAAACAACAGCAGAAAATGATTTGATAACGGATCCGGCGGCGTGTCACAGCCATTCGTTTTGTTGCCGGTTAAGATAACGTATCTCCGCCGCTCCATATTCAAAGGAATCATTTGCATGCTGCCTCTGGTCCGTGCATGTTTCCTAAAAAATCTTTGTTCTTGATAGCTGCGAAACATGTTTAATTTACAACAACAGTCGGACTGATGTTTGATATTATGAAAGGAATTGTGAAAATGTCTTGCTGATGTTTGGGATGGCACTGGGATAAAATGGTTTACTGACTTAAATTAATTAAAAATAATTAGTGTTGTTAAACTGTTGCTACAAAAGCCTAGTTAGTTAATGAAAATATTCAATAGTTAATAAAATTAGTTGGAGGCGCCGGGTATCGATCCCGGTACCTCTCGCATGCTAAGCGAGCGCTCTACCATCTGAGCTACGCCCCCTAATGACAAATATTTTAGTAGATCCAAAAAGCTGTCAAAATGCAATCTCAATTTAAAACTGAATAACTTTGCACTAATTTTGAATATAAAATACTAAGGTACCAAGCTAAGGTATATAAAATCAAGATAGAATTTTGGTATCTTTAATGAAATTTCATATAAAATGATTTGGTTGGACACTACAGGTACCTCCTCCGGTCTTCTACCTGTGATATACCCCCCCCCCAAACCAAAGTAACATTTTATCAAAATCTGGACAGTATTTTGGGTTCTTTAACAAAATATCCAATAAAATGATTCGGTTGGAGGTCTCAGGTAATATTTGGTAAGCTAAGCGAACGATTTAATACCTGTGAGACGTCCCCCATATTAAGGTACCATTTCATCAAAACCTAGGCAGAACAATAAAATGATTCTGTTGGAGTTCTCAGGTACATTCTACCATCTGAGCTACACCCCCCATACTAAGGTACCATTTCATGAAATTCTGGACGGAACTTTGGGTTTTTTAATAAAATATCCAATAAAAGATTTCGGCTGGAGGCGCCGGGTATCGATCCCGGTACCTCTCGCATGCTAAGCGAGCGCTCTACCATCTGAGCTACGCCCCCCATACTAAGGTACCATTTTACCAAATTCTGGACAGAACTTTGGGTTCCTTCATAAAATATACCATAAAAGAATTGGGTGGAGGCGCCGGGTATCGATCCCGGTACCTCTCGCATGCTAAGCGAGCGCTCTACCATCTGAGCTACGCCCCCCATACTGAGGTACCATTTCATGAAATTTTGGACCGAACTTTGGGTTCTTTAATAAAATATCCAATAAAAGATTTGGGCTGGAGGCGCCGGGTATCGATCCCGGTACCTCTCGCATGCTAAGCGAGCGCTCTACCATCTGAGCTACGCCCCCCAATACTTTAAAAAAAGAAGGTAAAAAACTCGGTCGAAATGTGATCTAGATTTCAAACTGGTTCATTTAATTCTATAGCATTCCTTCAATGTCAGCGATTTCATCAATGTGTTTGTGTTAGCTTATTAAAATTCCGGCCACACCCACAGTTTCTTATTACAGTTACATATTGTTATGTGATTAATTTATTATTTTCATTTTTAAACAAATATCTATTATTTTAAAAGAGAAAGTCGATAATGTAAATATTATTTCAGTTGTGATTAGTCGTACGAGTAATACTTCACACCAGTATTGAATAGAACCTGCTAAAGTACCATTACATAAACTCTGGACAAAATTTTGAGATCTTTAATACAATATCCAATTAAATGATTCGGTTTGAGGTCCCAGGTACTTTTGATAAGTTAAGCGAGCAATCTACTACCTATGCTACGCTCCCTATATTAAGGTACCATTTCATCAAAGCCTGGATCGAACTTTGGGATCTTTAATAAAAAATATCCAATAAATTGATTCGATTGGAGTCCCTATGTACCTTTGGTAAGTTAAGCGATCTACTACCTGGGACACGCCCCCTATTAAGGTACCATTTCATAACTAAACTTTGGATTTTTTTATAAAACTATCCATTACTATCCAATAAAAAGGTTTGGTTGGAGGTTTCAGGTACATTTGGCAAGTTAAGCGAGCACTCTACCATCTGAGCTACGCCCCCCATACTAAGGTACCATTTCACCAAATTCTGGGCAGAGCTTTGGGTTCTTTAATAAAATATCCAATAAAAGATTTCGGCTGGAGGCGCCGGGTATCGATCCCGGTACCTCTCGCATGCTAAGCGGGCGCTCTACCATCTGAGCTACGCCCCCCATACTAAGGTACCATTTCACCAAATTCTGGGCAGAGCTTTGGGTTCCTTCATAAAGTATACCATAAAAGAATTTGGTGGAGGCGCCGGGTATCGATCCCGGTACCTCTCGCATGCTAAGCGAGCGCTCTACCATCTGAGCTACGCCCCCCATACTAAGGTACCATTTCATCAAATTCTGGACAGAACTTTGGGTTCCTTCATAAAGTATACCATAAAAGAATTTGGTGGAGGCGCCGGGTATCGATCCCGGTACCTCTCGCATGCTAAGCGAGCGCTCTACCATCTGAGCTACGCCCCCCATACTAAGGTACCATTTCATCAAATTCTGGACAGAACTTTGGGTTCCTACATAAAGTATACCATAAAAGAATTTGGTGGAGGCGCCGGGTATCGATCCCGGTACCTCTCGCATGCTAAGCGAGCGCTCTACCATCTGAGCTACGCCCCCCATACTAAGGTACCATTTCATGAAATTCTGGACCGAACTTTGGGTTCTTTAATAAAATATCCAATAAAGGGATTCAGTTGGAGGCGCCGGGTATCGATCCCGGTACCTCTCGCATGCTAAGCGAGCGCTCTACCATCTGAGCTACGCCCCCCTTATTAAGGTACAATTTCATCAAATTCTGGACAGAACTTTGGGTTCTTTAATAAAATATCCAATAAAAGGATTCAGTTGGAGGCGCCGGGTATCGATCCCGGTACCTCTCGCATGCTAAGCGAGCGCTCTACCATCTGAGCTACGCCCCCCATACTAAGGTACCATTTCACCAAATTCTGGGCAGAGCTTTGGGTTCTTTAATAAAATATCCAATAAAAGATTTCGGCTGGAGGCGCCGGGTATCGATCCCGGTACCTCTCGCATGCTAAGCGAGCGCTCTACCATCTGAGCTACGCCCCCCATACTAAGGTACCATTTCATCAAATTCTGGACAGAACTTTGGGTTCCTTCATAAAGTATACCATAAAAGAATTTGGTGGAGGCGCCGGGTATCGATCCCGGTACCTCTCGCATGCTAAGCGAGCGCTCTACCATCTGAGCTACGCCCCCCGATACTTAAAAAAAGAGAAGGTAAAAAAATCGGTCGAAATGTGATCTAGATTTTAAACTGGTTCGTTCATTCATACAGCATTATTTCAATGTCAGCACTTTCATTAATGTGTTTGTGTAGCTCATTAAAATTCCGACCACGCCCACAGTTTCTTTAATTTATCACGTAATAATTTGTATTTTTTATCTTACTAAATACTTAAATCTAAGTGATTAACTTATCATTTTCATTTTTTAAACTAATATCCATTGTTTTAAAACAAAAAGTCGATAATGCAAAATATTAATTCAGTTGTCATTAGTTGCACAAGTAATACTTTACACCAGATAATGAATAGAACCTACTAGTACAATTGTATAAACTCAGGACAGATCTTTGAGATCTTTAAATAAATATTCAATTAAATAATTCGGTTAGAGGCCCCAAGTTCCTTTGATAAGTTAAGTGAGCGATCTACTACCTGCTCTACGCCCCATATATTAAAGGATTATTTCATCAAAACCTGGACAGAACATTGGCATCTTTAATAAAAAATATCCAATAACATGAGTCGGTTGGAGGTCTCAGGTACCTTTGGCAAGTTAAACGGGTGGTTTATTAGTTATGCTAAACCTTCACACTGAAGTGCCATTGTATAAAATCTGGACAGTACTTTGGAATCTTTAATGAAATGTCCAATAAAATGATTCAATTGGTCCCCGGTACCTTTAGCAAGTTAAATGAGTGATTTTCTACTTGTGCTACGCCTCCATGTTAAGGTCCAACTTCATGAAATACTGGCCAGAACTTTGGGTATATTCAATAAAATATACAATATAAGAATTTGGTGGGGGCGCCGGGTTTCGACCGGTACCCCTCACATGCTAAGCGAGCGCCATACCATCTGAGCTACGCCCCCATTATTAAGGTACCATTTCATCAAATTCTGGACAGAACTTTGGGTTCCTTCATAAAATATACCATAAAAGAATTTGGTGGAGGCGCCGGGTATCGATCCCGGTACCTCTCGCATGCTAAGCGAGCGCTCTACTATCTGAGCTACGCCCCCCATACTAAGGTACCATTTCACCAAATTCTGGACAGAGCTTTGGGTTCCTTAATAAAATATCCAATAAAAGGAATCAGTTGGAGGCGCCGGGTATCGATCCCGGTACCTCTCGCATGCTAAGCGAGCGCTCTACCATCTGAGCTACGCCCCCCATACTAAGGTACCATTTCACTAAATTCTGGACAGAACTTTGGGATCCTTCATAAAATATCCAATAAAAGATTTCGGCTGGAGGCGCCGGGTATCGATCCCGGTACCTCTCGCATGCTAAGCGAGCGCTCTACCATCTGAGCTACGCCCCCCGATACTTAAAAAAAAGAAGGTGAAAAAATCGGTCGAAATGTGATCTAGATTTTAAACTGGTTTATTTACTTAGGTAGCATTCATTCAACGTCAGCGCTTTCATTAATGTGTTTGTGTAGCTCATTAAAATTCCGCCAACACCCACAGTTTTTTTCAATTTATCACGTAATAATTTGTATTTTTTTGCTTACTAAATACTTATTGTTAAGTGATTAATGTATTCTTTTCATTTTTAAAACAAATATCTATTGTTTTAAAACAAAAAAAATCGATAATGCAAATGCTAATTCAGTTGTAATTATTTGTATAAGTAACACTTCACACTAGTATTGAATAGAACCTACTAAAATACCATTGTATAAACTCTGGATAGAACTTTGAGATCTTTAACACAATATCCAGTAAAACGATACGGTTGGACGCTACAGGTACCTTTGGCGAATTAAGTGGGCAGCTTACTACCTGTGCTACGCCCCTCATATTAAGGTACCATTTCATCAAAACCTGGACAGCACAGGGACCTTTAAAAAATATCCAATAAAATGATTCGGTTGAAGGCCTCAGGTACATTTGATTACTTACGGGAACGATGTACTACCTGTGCTGTGACCACTATATTAAGGTACCATCTCCATTTCATCAAAATCCAATAAAATGTTTTGGCTGAAGGCCTCTTCATACTAAGGTACCCTTCCATCAAATTCTGAACACAACATTGGGTTCCTTCATAAAATATCCAATAAAAGATATTGGCTGGAGGCGCCGGGTATTGATCCCGGTACCTCTCGCATGCTAAGCGAGCGCTCTACCATCTGAGCTACGCCCCCATTATTAAGGTACCATTTCATCAAATTCTGGACAGAACTTTGGGTTCCTTCATAAAATATACCATAAAAGAATTTGGTGGAGGCGCCGGGTATCGATCCCGGTACCTCTCGCATGCTAAGCGAGCGCTCTACCATCTGAGCTACGCCCCCCATACAAAGGTACCATTTCATCAAATTCTGAACAGAACTTTGGGTTCCTTAATAAAATATCCAATAAAAGATTTCGGCTGGAGGCGCCGGGTATCGATCCCGGTACCTCTCGCATGCTAAGCGAGCGCTCTACCATCTGAGCTACGCCCCCCATACTAAGGTACCATTTCATGAAATTCTGGACCGAACTTTGGGTTCTTTAATAAAATATCCAATAAAGGGATTCAGTTGGAGGCGCCGGGTATCGATCCCGGTACCTCTCGCATGCTAAGCGAGCTAAAACTAAACTAAAACTAAAATATATTTTATTTGTCTTTTTGTTAAAATACACATCATTGGCTCGTACAGCTCGAGACTCCTGTGGGCACTATATATAGTAGGCTCCGTTCTTGTGGGGGTGGGTTACCGAATGGAGTCCGGGGTTGTCCACCTTCTTGGGGATTGGCACGGCCAATTGCCGGTGTCGTGGCATCTCCGAGCGTCAGCAACGATGTTGAAAGCAAAATGGGTCCAAGACCCCCCTCACATGGTCGTTGCATTTCTGGGGGCATTTTGTCTCAATATGATTTAGATAATGAAACCTGTAGATGAAATTAGCGGAAACTGTTGCTGGATGGCCAGCTTTGCAATTTAGTGCGCTCGGGAAAAACTTTTTTGCTAAGCGAGCGCTCTACCATCTGAGCTACGCCCCCCATACAAAGGTACCATTTCATCAAATTCTGGACAGAACTTTGGGTTCCTTAATAAAATATCCAATAAAAGATTTCGGCTGGAGGCGCCGGGTATCGATCCCGGTACCTCTCGCATGCTAAGCGAACTAAAAAAACTAAACTAAAATATATTTTATTTGTCTTTTTATTAAAATACACATCATTGGCTCGTACAGCTCGAGACTCCTGTGGGCACTATATATAGTAGGCTCCGTTCTTGTGGGGGTGGGTTACCGAATGGAGTCCGGGGTTGTCCACCTTCTTGGAGATTGGCACGGCCAATTGCCGGTGTCGTGGCATCTCCGAGCGTCAGCAACGATGTTGAAAGCAAAATGGGTCCAAGACCCCCCTCACATGGTCGTTGCATTTCTGGGGGCATTTTGTCTCAATATGATTTAGATAATGGAACCTGTAGATGAAATTAGCGGAAACTGTTGCTGGATGGCCAGCTTTGCAATTTAGTGCGCTCGGGAAAAACTTAGTCAAAAAACCCGTTGAAGCATTTTTGGGGGAGGTTTCGCGTTGTTCGGATAATGTTTTATGGTTTAGTGGGCGTCTTTACGTTTTGCGTTTTAAGTGGAAAGTTTTGAGTGCGCGGCAGACATTATGGTGGGAGTTTGTGAAAAATTGGAAGTTTATGGTAGAGGGGTTTGTGTCTGTGATTAGGGTCAATGTTGTGGATTCTGACGTCAGCCATGTGTTTTGTGAGTATCGAGTGGTGTATTTGTTTTTCGTAGAATTTATTAGCCTCTTGGATGATGTAATCCTGTACATATGGCACTCCAGTTGTGTCGTGTATGTGTCGGGTTCTGCTTCTCTGGGGTGCGCTGATTGCCATTCTCAGTATTTTGTTTTGCAGTCGTTGTAGTATGTTAATGGCGGTTATTGAGGCTCCACACCAGATGGGGCATGCGTATGTCATGATGGGTCGGAGGATTGTGGTGTATAAGTTAATTTTGTTATCTCTACTCATGGGGCTGTTTGCAGAGATTAGGGGATATAGTGGCTTGATTGCACCAAATATCTTTGGTCTAATTTTGTCTATATGAGGTCTAAAGGTCAGCCGATTGTCCAGATAGGTGCCTAAGTATTTCACGACTTTTTTGCATGGAATGATGGTTCCGTCTATAGTGGGTGGAGATACTATCCTTGTGTTAGTGTATTTTTTTTGTAAAGTTGATCAATTCTGTTTTTTCAGGATTTATTTTAATTTTCCATCTCTCAAAAAACGCAGTGAGCATGCCCAGATGGATTTTAATCTGTTGGGTGGCGACCTGTGAGCTAAAGGACGAGCTGTAGATGGCAGTGTCATCAGCGTATAGTGCCAAGTTAGTGTGGGAAAACTTAGGGATGTCGGAGGTATAGAAGTTGTAGAGTTTTGGTGCGAGCACCGTTCCCTGTGGTACTCCTGCCGAAGTGTTTCGTGTTTCGGATAATTCCCCGCTGATTTTTACCTGGAAGGTCCTTCCTCGCAGATACGAGTCGATTAGTTTGACCAGACATTTAGGCAGTTTTAGCTGGTCCAGTTTATACACTAGTCCATCCAACCATACGGTATCGAAGGCTTTCTGCATATCTAAAAAGAGTGCAACTGTGTTTCTCCCGAAGTTCCAGTGCTTCTTAGTGTGTTCAGCAATTCGCGCCACCTGCAGGACTGTGCCATGTTTGGGGCGGAATCCGAACTGCTCGTGTGGTGTTATGTGTAGGTGTGAGTCGGCTGTTTCCAGGCGTCGCAGTATAACTCTTTCGGCTACCTTGGAAATAGAGCTTAGTAGCGATATTGGCCTGTATGAGTTGGGGTTATGTGGCGGTTTACCGGGCTTTAGTACGGGGATAACCACAGCGTGTTTCCATTGGTGCTAAGCGAGCGCTCTACCATCTGGGCTACGCCCCCCATACTAAGGTACCATTTCATCAAATTCTGGACAGAACTTTGGGTTCCTTAATAAAATATCCAATAAAAGATTTCGGCTGGAGGCGCCGGGTATCGATCCCGGTACCTCTCGCATGCTAAGCGAGCGCTCTACCATCTGAGCTACGCCCCCCGACATTTAGAAAAAAAGAAGGTAAAAAAATCGGTCGAAATGTGATCTAGATTTTAAACTGGTTCATTTACTTAGGTAGCATTCATTCAACGTCAGCGCTTTCATCAAAGTGTTTATGGGGGTCATTAAAATTCCGACCACGCCCGCAGATATCTCAATTGACCATACCTAACAGAATTTGTATATTTTTCTCGCCAAACATTTACTGTTTAGTGATTAATTTATCTCATTTATTATTAAAACAATAATGTGAATATTATTGCTGTTGTGATTAGCTGTACAAAGTATGTTATTCAACAATCCACTAATATTAAATCGAATGTCGCATTAAATTGTACAAAACACCTAATGTAACAATCTCATTTGAGTAAAACGAACAGTTTTAGGAACAAAGTATCGAATAACTGTGCGATTGTATCGGTGTAAAGTGACAATTTCCAGGTAGCGTTTCCAGTTGCCGTGTCTGGTTTTAGTGCGTGCATCAGCTTTGATTAGAACAATAACCGACGTTCTATGGTCGGGCAAGGCACTAATTCTACGACATATTAGGCACATTCAGACCATGATACGGACATGAGTAATAGTGTTACCGAATGCCTGGCATAAACTCGACATAAAGGTGCCAGGAGCTTAATGATATTAGCAATGTTGGTCTTGCTAATTGTCGACTGTTTAGATAACCACGTATCACTATTATATTATCTTATAATTCTTAAAAATTTTTATTTTATTGATATAACGAATTAAATATTTACATTACTTGTTCAAAATATTTTTCTTGTGCCACTAATGCTCACAAAAGCAACAAACAAACTTGACAAAGAAGCGAACGTGCCCAGAAATCAAAATTAAAACCGTGCAACGAAGAATCCGAAGGAAAATTAGGTACGTCGCGCAAAGAAAGGCGCCCCAAAGATTTATGCGTTAATAAAGTGACTCGCCGCGTAGGTCCCTCAAATTGCCTAAAGAGGATTGACAAAATTAAAACAGAGGATCTGGTCGGAAATCCAGGGTCCCGAGTCCGCTAACCGTGGCCCCGGGGAAATCGGAATAATGTCGCCTGTCAACGTCTGATCCGAAGCCTCCGGCGAACGACAACAGATCTTCAACGTTCCTAATTGATGTCCTTTGGCGTAAGGAAATATGCCCTGTTTTGTCGTTTTAATTATAATATTCGAGTTGGAGGAGTCCTGAAATATCTCCCGCACATTTATGATGATAAATCAAGATGTTTATACATCGCAGGTGCTCATCTGTGGAAGCACGTTAACGTCTTTTGATGGTCGGTATTAATTCCGTCCTATTCATTCACGCTAACCCACAGTTTTACATATTCCATCAGCAAATAAAACATCAAAATAGAGCCGAGGGTTGGTGCGGCAGTGATTCGGTTCGAGGGGAAGTTGCTGTTTGACTTGGCCGCCTTATAGAGTTAGTAAGATGGCGCGTGACGATACACCGGCCTCCATTGTTGACACACAACGTCTTATACAGTCAAATTTATGGGCCCCAGACGATCTGCATTGAAATTAGGTAATTGTAGCCCGAGGCCGACTCAATTTACTTATGTGTGTCATAGAAACAACGTTTTCTGGCAACTGACTATTCCCTCAAGTATGCTAATTCCGTATCAGGGTGCAGAAGGGGTCATAAATTAGGTAGGTGGAAATGGTTATTTGTTCCATCACGTAGCGACCGTGGAAATTAAACGTTTCGAAACCGGTACAAATATAAACGGACGTAGATCGTTTCGCCGACAAAATACAAATATTCTAATTGAACCCTAATAACGCACCTGAATGGGGATGTAGTCCTTTTTGCCGTTCGTGGTTTACATGTTGTTGGGGTTAATGAATTTTGAATTCGTTCAAGGCATTTAATAAAGTGTTATGTTTGGTTAAATTTTAATATTTAATCTATTGTGTTACAGTAAACTGACTAAATTCGGGGTGGATATACGTATTTTAATTTCTAACGTTTCCCGTTTACACAGATATTATTTAATTTTTATTTTAATGGACACATATGTACACAAAAAAAGAATTCGTGTTGCACAGAATGAAATTAAATTTTAAATCTCCCTAATAATTTTCACGAAAGAGAATTAGTTTTTGCCTGTTCAACGAGCCGGAAGGCATTTGTAAGCCCATAAAACTGGTGGTATGGCGCAATTTTTTAACGATTACAGTACACAGCAAACGAAAGTTTAAAAAGAACAAAGAGATCCAATTAAAATGTCACTTTTTGACCCTGAATATAGCTGATGCACCTTCCAAACTTTTCAAATTTGTGACTGGTTTATGCATGACCCTCGATAAATTATTTTTAACACTTCTAAGACTGGTGAACATAATTTAGAAACATGATAAAAACAGTCTAAATAATTCAGTTTAAATGTCTGAAGAAAGTGAAGTGATTTTCATATAATAAAAAGTCAAGTACAATGCAGCCTAGACTTTCTCTTTCATTTGGCCCACACTGTAAAATCCAATGAAAATGCTGATGCACCTTCCAAACTTTTCAAATTTGTGACTGGTTTATGCATGATCCTCGATAAATTATTTTTAACACTTCTAAGACTGGTGGACATAATTTAGAAACATGATAAAAACATGTTGACTCTAAATAATTCAGTTTAAATATCTGAAGAAAGTGAAGTGATTTTCATATAATAAAAAATCAAGTTCAATGCAGCCTAGACTTTCTCTTTCATTTGGCCCACACTGTAAAATCCAATGAATTAAGGTCTGATGACCTTGAAGATCAATTTATAGGAACGTCATTCCCTTGATTAAATTATTCATTTAGAAAATTTGATGACATTGCCCAAAATGGAGATGAGTATCATCATGAACATGATCATTTCTTCTGTCCAGAGGTGTAACTTCGAGGAAGTCTTGTCTCTATAAATGGAAGATACATTCTTCCAGTCAAATTACAAAGAAGAAAAGTATAGTTTAGTAATTTATTTCCTAATGTCGCAGCCTAAACATTTATTTTAAATTACTTGCTTTAGTGTTCATCAGCCCAAACATGTTCGTTGAGTAAATTAAAAATAGAATTTCTTGTGGAAGTCGCCAAATTATTTCTTCCTCTTCTTTATTAGACGTGATCCAACTTCTCCCATATTTTGACAATGTATTTTAGAAACACCTTGTATATTTATTATCACTCAAACATAAGACAATACTTTTAAATGAATTGGGCATCCTTCAGAAAAATGGAATTCACCCCAGACACTCAACCATCCAATGAAAATCCATTAAAACGATTTCGTCACAAAGTAGCATTAAGTCAATTTAAAATGAATTGTTTCGGAAGCACGAATTCAAATCATACTTCTTATTGCACACCTTTTTTAACCACCATAAAAGAAAATTACATTTTTAACAGCCGACATTCCAGCATTCCACGATTTTGAACCGATTAACAATTCGCACACGACAACAATAAAAACGAGCCAACAATCCAATTAAAAACTTTTTTCCGGCGCGAAGGCCTGATACGGCAATTTGTGACTGGATTATGCATGCATGCATGCGTCCCGCATACAAGTGGGACCTTGTTAGGCCGTGATACCGGAGGATGCGAAATTATTTGTGGACACGTCAACCAATAAACTAGTTAGTCGTGTTATTTGCAACATAAACGGGAATAATCTTGGACAATGCCGGCACCGTTTGTAGCCCACAAGCGACACGCTGAAAGCATACTAGTACCGAGATTGTAAGCGACTACAATTAACACCGGTGTATGCTCAAAAGGGTCCACTTAATTACTATATTTAAATACCTAATATCGTAAAAATTATGATGAAATAGGTCGACAAAAAGATACATTTTAAAGTGTGCCTGTCATGTTTGTAGTAAGGGAGATACAAACGAAAATTTCATGAATAACTTATGTCATAACGTTATCAAGTGCTGCAACAGACGCAAGCACTCAAAATCGATGGCAAAATGGAAATGCACTACTGCAAACTAAATTTATATATTATTGAATAGGCTCCATCACTTTATGAGTTCTTAAATATACAGCGTGACCTATTTGAAAGCGGGACAGCCTCCTAAATTTTGTATTTTTTGTACGATTTTAACAAACTATTTTCAGCACAAAAATATGTACTTCTAGTTAAGTGTCATGTCATTCAGTGGTGTTGTCATATTTTCTATAAAAATATTGCTAATATGATTTTTTCAACTTTCAAACCTAAAAAGTTACCCTGTAGGTTTTGGTTTTGGACCAAAAAACATGAGATTTTGTTCTTGTTTGTTTCATGCTTTACAATTGAAATAAAAGGTTGTTAAAACCGGACAAAAATTCAAATTTATTGGAGGCCTCCTACTTTCAAATGGGTCACACTGTATGTATATGTAAAAATATTTAACAGTTTAATAAATTTTATTTAATTATTATATTTTTAATTATGTATGTATATGTAAAAGAGATTCGAAGCATATTATGATCAGAAATGGACATCATAAAATGATCAGGAACCAAATTTAATTTGGTCCTGCTTTAAAATAGGTAACGCTGTATGTATATGTAAAATGTTTAAAAGTTTAGTAAATTTTATTTAAATACTATAATTTTAATTTTGTATGTAAATGTAGAAGATATTTAAAGCAAATTAAAACCAAATATAGACTTAATAAAATAATCTGGAAAAAAAATTAATTTGGTCCTGCTTTAAAATAGGTCACACTGTATGTATATGTAAAAATGTTTAACAGTTTAGTAAATTTTAGTTAATTATTAGATTTTTAATTAAGTATGTAAATGTAAAAGAGATTCGAAGCATATTATGATCAGAAATGGACTGCATAAAATGATATGGAACCAAATTTAATTTGGTCCTGCTTTAAAATAGGTCACGATATATGTATATGTAAAATATTTAATAGTTTAGTAAATTTTATTTAATTACTATAATTTTAATTTTGTATGTAAATGTAGAAGAGATTCAAAGCAAATTATAACCAAATATGGACTTAATAAAATAATCTGGAACCAAATTTAATTTGGTCCTGCTTTAAAATAGGTCACACTGTATGTATATATACAAATATTTAACAGTTTTATAAATTTTATTAAATAATTATATTTCTAATTATGTATGTAAATCTAAAAAGAGATTCGAAGCATATTATGATCAGAAGTGGACTTCATAAAATGATCAGGAACCAAATTTAATTTGGTCCTGCTCTAAAATAGGTCACGCTGTATGTATATGTAAAATGTTTAACAGTTTAGTAAATTTTATATAATTATTATATTTTTAATTATGTGTGTAAATCTAAAAAGAGATTCGAAGCAAATTATGATTAGAAATGGACTTCGTAAAATAATCTGTAACCAAATTTAATTTGGTCCTGCTTTAAAATAGGTCACACTGTATGTATATGTAAAAATGTTTAACAGTTTAGTAAATTTTATTTAATTATTATATTTTTAATTAAGTAAGTGAATGCTGAAGAGATTTGAAGCAAATTATTATCAGATATGGACTTCATAAAATGATCTGGAACTAAGTTGAATTTGGCCCTGTTTTTAAATAGGTCACACTGTATGTGTATATAAAAATATTAAACAATTTAGTAAATTTTATTTAACTATTATATTTTTTATTATGTATGTAAATGTAGAAGTGATTCGAAGCAAATTATGATCAGTTATGGAGTTCATAAAATGATCTGGAACCAAATTTAATTTGTATGTATATGAAAAAATGTTTGTGGCAGTGTCGCTTCAATAAATTTAGATAAATATTTTATAATAACTTATAATTAGAAATTAATTTTGCATAGATATTTTTAAACCTAAAAGGGTGATCAATAATGCTTCGTTTTCTAAAATAAAATTGTTCTCCCATTTAGAATTAATAGCGATTCCTTCATTACAACTTTCAAGCTTCAACATCATCGAAACTTCCGCCTCGTTCATTATATTTTAAAATAAATTGAGGTTTTTTTCTAAACTTTACGAACAAACAAAATATAATCCTCGCTGATAAATTGTCAGTCATCCTCCATCTACAGTGTACTTTCGGATGTAAAGAATCTTAAATGTTAAGAGGATTATTGTTTATTCTCCGCAAATATTTGATTATAAACTTACATTTAATACACAACTGACATTTTTTATTTCATTACTTTGAATGATAAACAAAATACAATTAATACAGGCCGTTAATATATAAACGCGATTAATTCAATGTGATAAGCGCCGATTTTAACGGCCATCAATTTTCGACGTGTTGCAAAATTTTCACCTGCAAAATTAAATGAAACATTCATTATAAATTACACGGGCCGGCACAATTTTGTGCCGGCTGCTACGTATTAGATCTCGTCGCGGGCACAGCCTAAATTTTAATTAATTTACAGTTTATACGAAACAATGCGGACCATCCGAGCCTGATTTATTTCAATCTTATAATTTGATTTCGGCATGCAGCTGGCATCTTTCTGGAACCGGGTCAATTTATTGTTCATGAAGTTTCGGGGGTGGTGCAGTTTGTTAGGTTTTGATTGTCTTGCTCTTTTATGATGTCGTCTACTGCTAAAATTAATTTGCGCCTCGGTATCTAAATAATGAAATAATCGCTAGGTGCATAAAATATTTGATGCCATTCAAAATTTAATTGGGAGTTTATTTGTTGACATAAATAATTTATTAGTAATAAAAATTATTACGAAACAAACGTGGTAGTAAATTCAGGAAAATTTTTTGATTTTGTGTAATGTAAAATGTCATAATCGTATTTTAATAACTGATAAAGTTTCCAGCTTATTTGTTTACATTTCTATTTCGAAAAACATCATTTCACCATCTACATCTATTTTAAGCATTCTTATTTTTGATTCAAGACCAATTGCTTCTAAAAGATTGAAGTTTAATTATTTTCGATATTAAAATCATTATAACATCTACCAATAAATTTTAGAAACAATAATTAATGATAATTTTATCAGTGTAATTAACTACACACTTGAGTATTCTTGTATTTTGTGTTAAGACCAAATATCTTTCCAAAGAAATTAGCTAGAGACTGAAGTTTAATTATTTTACATATTTAAATTATTATATTAATATGTCTAACAATAAATTTTGGAAACACCAGTCCAACACCCTTAATTCCTCTCACAAAAATTAACAATAATTTCTGTAGAGTAGATACACATTTAAACATTCTTATCTTTTAATTCAAGACCATTTCCTTCTGAAAGATTGAAGTTTAATTATTTTCTAGACTTATCTCCTTATAACGACTACCAATAAATTTTAGAAACAAGAATTAATGATAATTTTAGCAGTGTAACTAACTACACACTTAAGTATTCTTTTATTTTGTGTTAAGACCAAATATCTTTCCAAAGAAATTAGCTAGAAACTGAAGTTTAATTATTTTACATATTTAAATTATTATATTAATATATCTACCAATAAATTTTAGAAACACCAGTCCAACACCCTTAATTCCCTCCACAAAAATTAACAATAGTTTCTGTAGAGTAGATACACATTTAAACATTCTTATCTTTTAATTCAAGACCATTTCCTTCTGAAAGACTGAAGTTTAATTGTTTTCTACATTTAAATCCTTATAACATCTACCAATAAATTTTAGAAACAAGAATCAATGACAATTTCAGGAGTGTAACTAACTACACACTTGGGTATTCTTGTATTTTATTTTAAGACCAAATATCTTTCTAAAGAAATTAGCTAGAGACTGAAGTTTAATTATTTTACATATTTAAATTAGTATATTAATATATCTACCAATAAATTTTAGAAACACCAATCGAATAACCTTCAACACATTTCACAAAATTTAACGATAATTTCAATAGTGTACACTCTTAAGTCTTCTTATCTTTTGATTCAAGACCAAAAAATCTTGACTCTCAAAATCTAAGATTTCCTGGCACCAAGATCGTTTCCTCTTACAATGCCATCGGATTGCGGTTCAAATATTTGACAATTCGTGCAATAAAACATTCGTAAAGCTGTTTTAAATGTCTACCCGAAGAAATACTCCCGTTCGTCCCGTCGTTGGGGAAATAGCCAGACTCGCTGTCCCACTTGAGCGCCGAAAATTGGCACACTCCGCCATCGATCGCATCTCGAGTCGGCTGTTACAGTTCAAAATCGGCTCCGACTTCCGAACACGTCTCAAGAACTATTCCATTTATAGCCCTTTTGTATATTATTTCAAATTTCCATTAAGCGTCGGAATGTCGTGGGGCGCTATTGTTGCCGCGGTAGGGCCGCTTTTGTGCCACGCTCCGACTTATCTGTCCCCTCTTCCACTTCCCGTTTCGGCTCTATCTTAAATAATGAGACAGATATCTACGCGGGCACCGCTCGATTTCGCAGCGCGGACTTCTTTTCCAGATCTCGAGATTATGTGCGAAGGAAATTGTTTGCGAGTTACTCGGCGGGCTGAATGGCGGGATGAGTGCGACGTTGATGTGTCTATTTATGGGGTGTTAAGATCGTTAGTCAGTTATATCTGGGTTTATGGCGGTGGCACCGCAATATGGGGCGGCTCACTTTTCGCACAATAATGTGATTAATGGGACGCAAATGAACTGCATTATAACTCCCGGTTATAACTAATGAATTGCGTTGATTCGGTTTAATTAACAAAATCGTTATTTATTATAATAACTTGTTAGAAGTCTCATAACGTGATAAATGCAATGTAATCACAGATATTAGCCTAATAAATTTGTTTCATAACAAGCTTTCAATGAATAGATTTACCCTAAGAAACAAAAAGGAAAAGTTTTGTTTTCGTGAATAAAATTTTAGATGTACAGTGAAACCAAGAAATAATACCAGAAAAAAATAGGACGTATGAATTATAAATGGGGTAAAATATAAAATGACCATCTAAAAATTTTTCTGATATTTGAAGAGAAAACATTAGACAAATGATTTTCTAAAACTACGATTCAATATGTGATTTACTAAATAAATTCTGTAACTTTAGAAATTCTCATTTGTCTTGATTTATCTTGAATATCTATATTAGTGTCACATATTTAGAATGTTATACAAAAATATAATTGTTTATTTGTAGGTTTAGTTAGGTATTTATTAATATTTGAAAAAATTCAAGGATCAAAAGTACAGTAACATTTAACTTTCCTTTATTGAGTAACATATCCATTATTTTTAATATCTTTTATAAAGGAAGAGAGGCAGACAAAATCTTAATGTGTTGCAACAATAAGGAGCAAAAATAGTAAATCTGTGCAAATTTACAGATTGTATAATATTAGTAGAGATTATCACTTAATCCTAGATGAGTACAATGTAAATTTGCTTGTTGACCCTCTGGCTAATACATAAAAATGACTGAACCTGAGTTCTTCGGCGTATAATTACTCGTCCAAATGTCGCAGGGTCCAATTAAGGCACCTCTCTGCTTAATAAATTGGCCGTCCCTTATCTTAATATTATAAGGAGTCCGTGCCTAAGACCGCAACTCGATGTAATCGGCTTTGAACCGCCCCCGACACAGTTTCGCGACGTGTCCCGTCTCCGACAACTAATTAATAAACACAGACAATGAAAACATCTACGTGTCCACAGTCACAAAGAAAACGTCTTTGGGATTAAGACGATTTAGGCTTGAGCCAAGAATATAAATCACGGACTTTCAAGGATAATTCATTGTTTCGTCGACGTGTCCTTACAGCTACATTTTAGTGGATAAAATCCCATATTATAAGATGAGTTGAGACTTACCGTGGGAAATACTGCAATGTGCCGTATGAATTGAAGGTGAAGTGTTCTTACCTGTAACAAGAGATTACAAATTACTCTTTGGAACACGTATATATAAATAACACTTGAAAATTAATTTCAGAAACGGATGGCCTTATTTAAAACAGCCATAAACTATTTAAAAGGATTAAAATTATCTGTCATTTATCAAGCACGCCGTGAACTGCTCTATTATGGTCGAACGGAAGTTTCTAGCGGCATTAAGTCCCGCCAGGCCCGTCAACTATTTCAAAATCATTTTAATTTTGCCGGTGGAATTCCGTACGGTGCAGTTTGCCTCTCAACTTCGACGCCAGTAAAACTAGCAAACATCCCGAGTGCTCTAGAATGAGGCGTAGTCAGTTCCAGCGAAGTATTTGAAAACCGAGCCCCCGGTGTTCAGACACGACATGCAAGATAAGTAAATGAGATGAGGGAGCTACGCTCCAATAAAAGTGATTAGAACTTTTTGGCAGGTGAAATTAATAATCGTGGAGGGAGGAGTGGGTTCTCTGCGAAATTATGTTTTCGAACTTTCAAAAATGCAGTTTAAAGAATTCGGCGCTTGTCCCGTTTTGTATTGGTGTAATGTCCGGCATTGAGCTTGAATAATCAATCTCTGTACATTAGAAAGTTTCGACAAGACTTACGAAATACTTCGAAATAAAAAAATATATATTCCTTTGGCGCCAATTTAAGAAGTTTCTCGATGAGATTTATTGAAATTCAGTTTCCGACCTTACAATTAGTTTAGGGTAATCAATACTATGATAAATATATACAGTGGTGGCCATTATTACAGCAACTGTTTAAGTTGTTTAACCACAGCTCTTTTATTTAATGTGAACTGTTCTTTTATACAGTATTCTAAAAATTACTCTATACTTATTCTATAAAAAGTTACATACATTTTTCTGAATTGTGTTGGACATAAATATAGGAACTTTAATTTTGAAAGTATTTTTCAGTGATAAAATATCCTTTTTGTTTCATAATTTTGACCTCCGATATCTTCTAAACGGTAAGTTTTAAAAAAATTGTAAAATACCTTTTTTGTAGAGCGTTCAATTTCCTACAGAATGTGTAAATAGAAATTTTCTGTACGATCAAGTAATGGTGAGATATGGATTTTGCCATATAGAGCTCAAGAAAAAATGGAAAACAGAGATAAGGTGGACCTTCATGTTAAAATTAAGGGCATTTCTTAAAGGTGTCTTGGAACAAATTTCGGAAATAGTCGATTTTTTGGCCCAGCATAGTGTATATAACAAACTTTTGCGTAGTTTTGTGCCTGTAGGACATTTAATTTAAGCAAAACCATTATTTTTTATAAATTAAATTTAGACTTGTGATTAAAATTCGTATTCTGATTTTTTAAATTATTCCATTTATCCACTCCACACTTTGTAAAAATAAGCATTGATGAAAACAATCAAATTATTATAAAAAATCTACATTTGTAGCCACAATAAAACACAATTAAGCTAAATTGTTTCAACTACATCAATGTGACAATATTGAAATGTTGCATAAATTATAATTTACAGTTTTTCATATTCATATTACAAATGCATTAGTTGTATATTATTGTGCATTAACCACATAATCAGCATTTTAGGAACATAAATAATTAAAATTAATTATTAATCAAAAAGTGGATGTCTAAAAATAATTGATAGATGAACTCTAAACCACTACATAATTATGCACACCAAATCAATAATATTATACATTTAATTGGAATGAATAATTTACCCACTACAAATTATCCCCCTTTTGAATTGGGTTAGATGATGGCTGCTTACACAACGATTTTATATTAAATAAATGATTGCTTAGTTGTTAGGAAACGCATCATTTAATATAATTTGCGGCCTAATTGGAAATCGCTGGAGATTGGCAAGTGGTTGACAGTGATTATCTCTATATTAAATATGCCAAACGCGATTAGATGTGGTCGGATTTGCTGAATTAATCAGCATTCATTAGGCTCGGTCTCATACGAAATAAATGGCCCTTAGGTTCTGAGGTCAGTTGGAGAATTAGTATAAGGGAAACGTAGAATTATACATTGTCTGTACAAATTAGTTAATTGGATATATTTAGTCATTCCTGGCGACTTCTAATTTTCATAAAACCAGATTCCGACCAAAATTGGGCCTTGCACTTAATATTTTAATCGATATGTTAATCAACTAGGCAGTAATAAAGCACAGAAAATACGCAATAAATCTGACACTCCCTAAAATCTCGTGAAATATTGTTCAAGAATTTCGATAATTAATTAAGATAATAAATCTGTCGGACTGTGTAAATTTAATTAGACCAGTTGATTATAATCATACCTAAAATTTCTGAGCTTATCAAAATTATTGAGTGGTTTTATTCATCTCGCGTCACGTTAATAAATATTAGCTCCACAAAATAAAAGCAATACTTTTAAATTAAATTTGTGTTTTCATATTTTATAGTCGATTTAATCGAGTTTTACAACGTACTAAAAAGAAATGGTCAAAATTTACTAAATATACTTAAATTTAAAATATACGGACGTAATAAAACAATATATAAATAAAATCTTATTACATTCATAAACATACCCACAATATATATTAATATATCACACAACATATATCATTAATTCATGCATGTTTTCTATTTTACCACTTAATAAATTATTATTATAATTATCAATTAGATGAATGTTGAATAAATAAACAATGACACGGATTTAAAATTAAAAATTCTGAGTGCATGTTGAATAATTGAAACAACTGGAAACCCTTGTAGAAAAACATACTAAAAATATGCTGATGAATTAGCGGAAAGTAGACTTTTTGATAAATTTTTAATGAAACATGAAAATCCTTTTTAAAAACCAACGAAAATCACATCAATCACTGTTCCAATTAATCCATCGTTACGCTAGTGTTTGGGGGGTCGGAGAAGAGGGCACTTTACGTCTAAATTACTTTATAATTTGGTGTTGGACAGTTTTTTAGGACCTCGTTAATAGATTTTCGTTTTCAATTATTAAGGCAAGAACGTTTCAGATTTTTTATATATGTATTTCTACATACATAGTTTTTTGTAACAATTTTCATTGTTAATAAAAATTCATAACAATACAAAAACATTATATATTTTTGTTAAATGGAAACTGATATTTGTTAATATTAAATTCCATGTTATAATTTTTATAAACCAGAAATTTGTAAATACGTTTTTTATCGAACGTTTTTCTCATAAATATACATGTAAACTGATATTTTGTTTATTAATAAAAACCTGTCACTAACACAATTAATTTAATAACATCATATTTCATGTTATAATATTTAATATGCATATTCGCATTTTTTGTAAAAATACTAGATATTTATAAAATGGTAACTTCATTATACCATTTTGTAGAATATACTCAATTTACTTTAATTAAAACCTATAGACTGGACAAATTGAATTTTCTTTTTGTTTGTTATAATTTTAAAATGCATTTTCCTGTTTTATATTTAAAATTCGTATGAAAAACACACATTCATTGAACGAATTATTTACTTTCAATTGTTTAAACACAGAAATTTACAATTTTAGCTAGGAAATAAGTAATTATATTAAAAATAAGTCATTAGTGCTAGAAATGGGAACAACACATGAATTTTCAAGAAATATCTATCTCGAGAATTTTCAAAATTGTCTTCTATCCTTAAATTTTTATTTATTAGCCTTCAAAACATACAGTAAAATAAACAAATCAAGATCTATTGGGAACAAATAAGACTACAATTATCTAGAAATTTATATAAAAATGTTTCTGAAATGAGAATAAATTAAATAACATAAGGACTAATGGAACAAGATTTAAATTTTCGAAAAATTTCTGGTATAAGAGTTTTCAAGAAATTTTTAGCTGGAGAATTTTCAAAATTGACTTCTGGCCTAAAATTTTTATGATTTATTAACATTAAAAACAGAATAAAAATAAATAAATGAAGAACTATTGGGGATAATTTAAAAAAAAATTATTTCTAAAATGAGAATTTTCAAACCAGACTTATAACTTTAAGTTACTTATTAATCTTAAATCTAGGAAGGGCTCTAACGGGACTAAAATATCAGGTATAAGAATTATAAATAGTATAAGAAATATAAGAGTAAGAAGGTCTAATGGTAACAATACTCAAATTGTTGAATTTATTTTAGTTAAAACGATATATTGGGCAAATTGTGTGTTATAATTTTCATACGTATTTTGTGTTTCAAACCGAATATTTAGAATTTTAAGGAGATTACCATGGGAATTGGCAATTCCATTAAAAATCAATTAACAATGCTGCCGTATCAATTCGCATTTATCTTCTTTTCACTTCTGACCATCGGAGCGAACGTTTAGTGAACTACAAATTCACAAAACTTTATAATATCCCCTGGAAAATTAAATTTCCGTTTCGCTCATAATACGTTCGTATCTCAGCGTTCAGTTTTATTAGTTAGTTAATAATGGGCGCAATCCGTATTTCCACTTGCGTATCATTAAATGTTGTCAATATCGACCAATTTTGCTGTTTACTGTAGCTATGTTTTAACTTTTTTTTGTACATTGAATGGATGAAATATTTTTAAATGTTTTGTCCGATTCGTTAGGAATGTATGTTTGATGGAAATGGTCGAAATACCTTTCACGTTATTACCATTTTTTAGTTCTATATCATAGAGCAAAAAATATTTCATAATAACGTGCACACACGGCACGAATTAAAAAAAAAAAAAAGAAGTGTGAACCTTTGTGTAATCAAATAAAAAATGACTTCGCGCAAATACTCCATCGTTTAACCCCTTTATGCAATTAAACCAGATGTAGAAAAACTTCGCTAAAGGAAAATCGAGGCGTATAACGAGGTCGGCTCCACATATCTCGCCCATCATTTCGCAGTCCCATACTCAAAGCTCGCTTGCACACACACACACACACACACGCGGCCATGTTAAATATATCAAAAGGGCCGGAGTTCGTAATTAGACACGACGGGGTGTGTTTTATTACGAATTGCGGCAATTTATCAAAGTCGCCCCACACTTCGCTGCGGGACCGTGTCCCATCATCTACGGTCGCCACTGTCAGATTCACTTTGAGATTGGAGAGCGTGTACGTCATCCCTTGTAACCGGTAATTGATTTAACTAATGAATAGGTAAACCGGTCCACCGATGGGGAAATTAATCGGTACCATTTGGATGGTCCAATCATGTCCTGGATGAAAGTCACCAATGTGTTAAATGGTGTTTTCAAATAGGAAGTAAACACAAAGTTATATACAATAATTTTCAATGGAGGCTTATAAAGTCAAATTATTATACCTTATTAGTCTCAAAAGATAAATAAATCGAAGTCTAATGAGAACAAGACTCAAAATTTTGAAGAATTTTGGGTAAAAGAATTTTCAATTGAGACTTATAAACTTAAATGATTATTGCTTATTAGCCTTGAAAACGTAGAACTAGATAAATAAATCAAGATCTAATTGGAATAATACTCAAATTTTTGAAAAATTTCAGATAAGAGAATTTTTAATAAAATAGCATAAGAATTTTCAATGGATACTAATAACTTATAATTAGCCTTAAAATATAAAATAAGATAAAATGAGATCAAATGGGTAACAACTCTTAAATTTTCGAAAAATTTTGGGTATACAAAATTTCAAGAAATGAGAATTTTCAGTAGAGACCTTAAATTATTTTTAATTATTATCTTTAAAACATAGAATAATATGAATAAATCAAGGTCTAATGGTCATAATTTTCAAATTTTCAAAAAATTTATAGTATCAGATTTTTTCAAGGCTCATTATATCATTAGTATTTATTAGCCTTAAAAACGTATAATAAGATATGTAAATCAAAGTGAAATTTTCCAAAAAAATTTCATATGATGAATAAATTAAGGTCAATTGAGTAACAACTCTCAAATTTTCGAAAAATTTTGGGTAAACAAAATTTCAAGAAACGAGAATTTTCAATGGAGCCTTATAACCTTAAATTATTTTTACATATTACCTTTAAACTAGAATAATATGAGTAAATCAAGGTCTAATGGTCATAATTTTAAAATTTTCAAAAAAATTATAGAATCAGATTTTTTAAAGGCTTATTATATAATTAGTATTTATTAGCCTTAAAAACGTATAATAAGATATGTAAATCAAGGTGAAATTTTCCAAAAAATTTTCATATGATGAATAAATTAAGGTCAATTGAGTAACAACTCTCAAACTTTCGAAAAAATTTGGATATACAAAATTTCAAGAAATGAGAATTTTCAATGGAGCCTTATAACCTTAAATTATTTTTACATATTACCTTTAAACTAGAATAATATGAGTAAATCAAGGTATAATGGTCATAATTTTAAAATTTTCAAAAAAATTATAGTATCAGATTTTTTAAAGGCTTATTATATTATTAGTATTTATTAGCCTTAAAAACGTATAATAAGATATATAAATCAAGGTCAAATTTTCAAAAAATTTTTCATAAGATGAATAAATCAAGGTCAAAAGGGTAACAACTCTCAAACTTTCGAAAAAATTTGGATATACAAAATTTCAAGAAATGAGAATGTTCAGTACAGACTTATAACCTTAAATTATTTTTTTTATTACCTTTAAAACATAGAATAATATGAATAAATCAAGGTCTAATGGGCATAATTTTTAAATTTTCAAAAAATTTATAGTATCAGATTTTTTGAAGGCTTATTATATTATTAGTATTTATTAGCCTTAAAAACGTATAATAAGATATGTAAATCAAGGTCACATTTTCAAAAAAATTTTCATAAGATGAATAAATCAAGGTCAAATGGGTAACAACACTCAAATTTTCAAAAAATTTTGGGTATACAAAATTTCAAGAAACGAGAATTTTTAATAGAGATTTATAACCTTAAATTATTTTTACTTATTACCTTTAAAGCATAATATAATATGAATAAATCAAGGTCTAATGAGCATAACTTTCAAATTTTCAAAAAATTTATAGTATCAGATTTTTTCAACGCTTATTATATTATTAGTATAATTAAAAAAGTCTAATAAGAAATATAAATAAATCAAGGCCAAATTTCCAATAATTTTTCATAAATGTTTAAGTTAAAAAATTATAAAATCATTTATTAGATTTAAAAACAAAGAATAAAATGAATAAATTAAGATTTAATAAGAATATTCCCATTTAATTTCAATTTTAAGTCATTTCCACATATGAAAAACATAAATAACTAATTAATTCAAAAGAATATTGTAGATCACTTTCCTTCAAAACGTTTAAAACTTGGGAACGGTTTTCTATGTTTGCTGTGAATCTAGGAAATAATTTGGTCGTTTTTCACTTGGTCCAGATCATCAGTAAAATATCGTTCGAAATCAATTTTCGTTCAGGTTCAAGTGCCCGTGGAGCATAGGCTTGTTTCTGACAATAGTGGCCCTCAGTGGTCTTTAATTTTCCTTGAGTGCTTTCCTGATTGACTGTGGTAGGGCTCGATTTACTGCAAAGGCTCGACGACAAAAAAAAAAACAAGAAAAACGTTTCTGGACCAGCAAATTGAACACCGCATCAATCATTGCAGTAATTAATGGAAGCATTATTGGTAAATGTTTTTCTTGCGATGCACGCGATTAATATAATTCAATTGATGGGTACACACATGTTTTTTGTAAGCTTTTTTGTGCCGGTATTGATTTATTTTAAGGATTTGTGTGATTGATTTTAAGTAGAGTGTGGGAAAAGGTTATCCGTCATTCCCGATTTCATTAATAACATATTATCCACCCCTTGAGTCGAGAGCTTTCCAGGAAAAACATGACATTTCTCGCCCCAATCGAATTACATTTGTACGTGGCAGTGACCCATTTCAGGGACGTAAAAAAAGACGGCCGACAAACTCTCCATATGTAAAAAGAGCCGTCGCGTATTTGAGCGGTAAATATTTTCCTAAAAACTTGAATGTTTTCTGTGTCCCGTGTAAACAGCAAACAAATCGTAGCCCAGTTAAGGCACACGAAGTTTATTTACAGACGTCTGCTTATTGATTTCCTCCTTTCGCCATTCAAGTTTGTTTACCCTGAAAAATGTTTATTTATTTATCTTCCGTGTCATGGACTGGAGCCGTAATTAAATGATTCTAATTTGGACTGTTTGTCTTACAAATTATCGATATACCCTCGTGGAAAAGTGAAATATGTTTTTAACCGAGTTAATTAACTCTTGTTTGTGCCTTTGACTTTCTATTGATTGGGCTGATCCGGAAACTTCGTTCCGAATTATGCTGAGGTCGTACGGTAACCTGAGGTGTCGTAAAATTTTCGAAACTTTAATATTAAAATCCAATAACACATTTGCTGCAAAAGTTTCACAACTATAAAACCTTTTTGGCCGTTTTTCCCTAACTGCATTGTAACAGATTAAATTTGGCTTTATATGATAAACTTTGATACGAGTCGGACAATAAAAACTTTTTTAACTCACGTACCATCACCATCGTAAAGTTAAACATAAATTTGTTATTCTTATTACGAGATGGATAAAGCAAAAATGATCGAGATAAATGTGTTACTGGGCGCTCCATGGACATTTGATTTAATTAAATACATGTTACCCGTAACAACTTTGATCTTTCCTGACCTTATTTTTCGCCCGGGCAAGCGTCCTAATGAATTCAATTAGGGTAGATTGAAAGTGTTAAAATCCACATTAAGTGCGAAACAGAGAAAAAACGCGAGGCAAAAATATAAAGAAGTAAAACGGGGACGGGTGCCCTAAAAAACGACACAGAAATAGACGGCGAAGCAAAGTGACTGTAATTTAAATACTCTACTACTAAAAGCCTCCTCTTAAACAACAAAATTGCATTTGCCGCTCAAGTACAGGGAATTTTATATTATTTAAGGGCCCGATTTGATAAAAAGCGTTGCTGAATTGGACCGAATTATCCCGTTTGCACGAGGAAAACATGATCCTAATTTGTACGTGTGCGTGGACAATAATTGCGAAGACTACAAAGACCCTTTCCTCACCTTAGAAACGCAGCGGGCCGGATGTATCTGCAAAAATGAATGGTAATGAAAAAGCAGTTTGTCAGCAGCTAACAAAAAACCTAATAAACATTGTATTCGCTAAGTGCCAGCTGATGAACTTGTCGTTTCCGGCGAATGGAAAAACAAATCCGACGAAGATCGTTCGCAAAGAAAAAAGCGTGTTACTGCTACGCGAACGTCTAACGGCCGGAGCGGGCGAAAAATGGGGGAAAAAGTTCCGCAAGGAGGCATTGATAAATCGCTGTGTCATCGGCTCCGGGGGGGTGCCGGACGGGGCGCAAAGTTTGCCTATCAGTTGGTCACGCCGCGGCCGGCCGTCAGCTGGCACAGAAACAAATATTCCGCAGCCGCTCGGTAACAAGGCAAAAAGTTGACCGATACGAACTATCTTTATTCCCGATGTTCCTTTTGCCGAGATGAGTTTTTCCCTTCAAAGGCTTGTTTACGGTTGTGTCTGTGTTTTGTTTTTTTGGGTGACTCCTAACTCTCCCTTTTTTCAATCATAATTCCTCAATCAGATTATTAAATGGACGGCTTCTCTTATCTTGTATTTCTAAATAAAACGTTCCCAAAAAATATATAATAAAGTAGAATTTTATTCTAAATCATAAAAAATTTGTTCAATAACTGTTATTTGGCCATTAGGTAATTTGCTCATTTCAAACATTTTTAATAATTTTTTTGGATTGTAAAAAATATTTACATTTCTGGGGAATATTTACGTTTTAATAATTTTTTGGAATTTTAGTTACATTCCATGTTTTAGTGATTTTTCGTGATTTTAGTAATTTTTTACGTTTTTTTCAGTTTTATTCAGTAATAATTTCAGTAATTCGTAAAATGTGATTAAAAATGACATTAATAACTTAGACAAAATTTATAGTTTCAACTATTTTTCGTAATTTAGTCATTTGGTAATTTGGTCATAAGGTAATTCCGTTATTCAGTTATTTAGTTATTAGATAATTCAGTCACTAGGTCATCAGGTAACTGGATCATTAAGTAAAATGGTCATTATATAATTCGGCCACTTGGTAATTTGGTCATTAAGCCCTTAGGCAACTTAGTTATCTTTAATGACCAAAAATACAAATTTTATGGTTTAAAAAATTAGTTCAAAAATTGCCGTTTTAGCAAATTTTCTTCATTTGAACATTAAGTAATTTGACCATTGGGTAATTTGCTCATTTCAAACGTTTTTAGTAATTTTTTAGGATTGTAAAAAATGTTTACATATTTGGGGAATATTTACGTTTTAATGATTTTTTGGGTTTTTAGTTACATTCTATGTTTTAGTGATTTTTCGTGACTTTAAAAATTTTTTACATACATATAAATTTTTTTTCTTAATTTTTATTCAGTAGTAATTTCAATAATTCATAAAATGTGACTAAAGATGTAATTTCTCCAAATTCTTAAATTACTCCAATTCCAAAACATTCCTAATTTAGACAAAATTTATAGTTTTAACAATTTTTCATCATTTAGTCATTTGGAAATTTGATTATAAGGTAATTTCGTCATTCAGTAATTGGTTATTAGATAATTCAGTCACTAGGCCATCAGGTAACTGGGTCATTAAATAAAATGGTCATTATATAATTCGATCATTTGGTAATTTGGTCATTACGTCATTAGGTAATTTGGTTATCTTTAATGACCAAAAATACAAATTTTATGGCATAAAAATTAGTTCAAAAATTGCCGTTTTACCAACTTTTCTTATTTGATCATTAAGTAATTTGCTCATTTCAGACGTTTTTAGTACTTTTTTCCAGTTTTATTCAGTAGTAATTTCAGTAACAATTTATTCGCTAAATTCTTAAAATATGACTAAAGATGTAGTTCCTTCAAATTCTTAAATTAATCCAATTCCAAAACATTTCTAACTTTTAATTATTTTTGATAATTTAGTCATTTGGTAATTTGGACATAAGGTAATTGCGTCATTCAGTAATTTCATCATTAGTTAATTCAGTAACTAGGCCATCAGGTAATTTAGTCATCAGGTAACTGGGTCATTAAGTAAAATGGTCATTAGGTAATTTGGTCATCTTTAATGACCAAAAATACAAATTTTATAGCTTTCAAATAGGCCATAAATTTAATACCAAAAGATCAAAGCCTCTTCCTCTTTCAAAGTTTACCAAAATTTTATAGTTTTAGGCGCCCAAAGAACAGAAATCCTAAGATGTTGATAAAAATAAATAAAAAAACTTCATGTTTTTTAATTTATTAATTAATTTATAGCCTGTCGCACTTGCTTACAGAAAATTCTTCAATTTGTCCCGCATCTTCAAATTGTATCAAAAAGTAACAGATGCAATCGGTTTTAACAATTAAATCGAATAGATTTCCAATTAAACCAAATGCAGGAATATGTTAATATGTACGAGATTAATAAAACATACAGCCCATTATTCATAATCTAATTAGAGCCACTTCATGTCGATAAAATCAATGATATACACGATTTGGGATTATCCAGGCGTCGTTGGTGTGATTTATGTGATATTGCCCGATGAATTTCAGAAAACACTTAATATTGACGACCATTCGATTTATAACGGGCGTGATATTATTTCCGATGAATTATTGGCACTAGTAAAATTCATGCTCTATATAATGTTATTTCATTCAATGTTTGCGAAGGAATTTACTGTGTCGTAATATTGATCCCCGTTGACGACCTAATCGGATTCCATTTCTGAATCCCCCGAAGTCGTGCAGGAGTATTGCATTTAATAATTGACAGTATTCAATTTTAAAATTGAAATAAAAATAGCGACATAATTGAATTTCTCTATGAGATTCCACGCTTGATTTACTAAAATCAACATTTTGCGGATCATTATTTGAATTATATCAGCGGCAGGCATTCCATAACGGATAAACAAATCAGCCGTTCGAACTGATTTAGATATACATGCAAATTCGAATTACCCGTTTAATTCAATGGCATAATAATATTAGACACCCAATTTGTGTTGGTAATTATCATGTTTGTGCACTGCAATTATTCAATAAGATTAAATTCCACACATTCGAAGTCGGTAGAAATAACGAGTCACAGTATGGAGTTGTAAGGGGTTATCGCATTACAGGTGAGCTATAATTATCATGTGAAATTCGAGTAAAATTTTGATTAAGCGCCGCGGCGGTAGGCTCGGAATGCAAATAATCCTTGCATTAAATCACAGGCGGACCGACCGTGTTGTGTGATTTCGTCCTTCACAATCTGCGACCTTCTAATCAGTTGATAAGTCACTTTGTCTTTTAATTATAGTGTTTGTAACTGAAAGCCAGCTACAACTGAACTCATGGCTGGCTTAAGTCAAGAAGCTTTTGTATAGCTTTATATTACAAATATTAACTAAAAACTATTGTTTCTGTGTAATTATATCACAAGTGTAAAATCTGTGGGTATAAAACATTACTTATTATTCATCAATTATCTATTTAAATTAAATGTATTTTACAAGCTGTTTATTACACTTCTATAACCAAAAAATTTTTAATTATAAAAATTTTATGTGAAATAAATTTCTTGTGAGAGCAAAATTGAAAAAAATTTCGATCCTCTATATATATATATATATAACGATGTTACGAAAAACGTAAAAATTTACTAAAAAAGTGACCTAATTCCATACGATCATTTTCCATATGATTAAAATCCGTACGATCAGTTTCCATACGATCAAAATACGTATGATTATTTTCCATACGATCAAAATCCATACGATCATTTTCCATACGATTAAAATCCATATGATCAAAATTCATATGATCATTTTCCATATAATCAAAGTCCATACGATCAATTTCCATACAATTAAAATCTATAGGATAAAATCCATACGATTAAATACATAGTTTCACTTTAATAACTTTATGGATTTTTATTTATTTACTGAAAAATCATTAAAAATGTAAAAATAAATAATTCTAATTCTTCCTGGATTCCAAAAAAATTACTAAAAACGTAAGAGAAATTATCAGCAAAATGGTGGTACGTTTTAAAAGTAGTTTGGTCCATAAATTTGTGCCATAATGTGCCTTGAGGCAATACTAAAATATTAAACTTTCCAATTATTTTTATAACTTCGATGTTACCTGAACCAACATCTCTAATTAAAAGAATAAAATTTAACCTTGAAGAATAATAAATCAATATAAAGTTTGTTTTATATAGAAAACTTATGTAAAAAATAATGTTTAATACAATTTTTCACTTTCCTGAACAATGTGTGCATTAAATTGTGTCATGACAGCAAAATCCCTGGATGTAAAACATTATTCATTATTCAATAAAATTATATATATATATATATATATATTTGTTATTAATCAATTATAAATACATCCTTTCCAAATTCCTCCATTTGTGCCTAACATTCATCATTTTAAGCACCCTTTTGAATTATAATTAATACCATCTATAGTCAATCATTTGTCACTTTGAGCCTCCCTCTTTGAAGGCGATATGTACATATAAAATCGATATCTTAATTCCTTAAAAAATTGTGGAGAAAACATATTTTCCTTGCAACCTTTTTAATTAAACCCATCTTCCATAACCATTATGGATTATCATCATCTATGCATTAAAGTAATTGCTTTATTAAACTAGAAACCTTTTTTGCCACCTATTTCCACGAACAAATCTGAATTTTGATGGTCTAATTAAATTGATTCTCATTCAAATTCACATTGCCTACATAGATATCGATTTCACATGGCCGCTCCACAAGGTCTTATCTTAATGCTCTTTTATTGGGTCAGAGATTCCTCCGGCCCGAAGCAGTCGTATTGTTAATTAAATATGATCCCGCAACCGAATCATCTTCAATAAAAGGTTATTGTGTTAATTATACGAAATAACAAATCCGATTAGTACCAGCAAAATACACTTGTTTGTGTATTGTGTTAAAGTTTCCTTAACTTTGCCGGCGGCGGTGTGGATTTAAACTAAAACCAAGACGCAACATCGCCAGGGATACATCAATTAAGATCAACCTTAATGTGCGGCACGTGAAATTCTTGAGGTTGCATTCATCGTTCCAACACCGGTTTTAATAATTCACGGGTGTCGGCGTCATTTCCCCGGCGTATTGTCTTGTGTCTTGTGTCTTGGGCCGTTGAAGTGGGCAGTTCGTTCCGTTCGAGGGCTCTTTTCGAAATAATCCTCCAAAGACAAACCGATATTAATAATGAAACCGGGCAGAGGTTTTATGGTCCCGGCGTTCTTTCAATTTTCTTGCCGGCTTTTTACGTACCGGTCGTGACTTGATCATCCGTTCTGTTTCGTTGCGTCGTTCTGCCGTCGGCCCCGCTTCCTATTATTGATATTTCGCTTTGGTACAGTGCCGAGGTTTGCAGCCTGAACGAGAAAAAGGGGCCAGTAATTGTTATCGTTTGTTATGTGGGTTTATTTCGGTGGTAGACTTCAGACGGTTATCGTGACTTTGTTGAATTATTTCGATAACATGGACCGGGTACGGCGACATGGAAATAATACCCGGTAATTTCGGCGTTTCGAATGGGGGACCTTTAAGATTCTACTGCCGGGCGAGATTACTCGCTCATTGTTTTCCAAATTGCGACGTTTTAAATTGTGCCCGGGACACCGACGAAAGATGCCACCGAAATGACTAGTCGAGATGTTAATTTAGGAACATAAACTCTGGTATCGTTTACTTGAGGGCATTATGGGAAATTGACTGTTTCTGGTTTTGCAGTAAACACCAGCGTTCCCGGGATTTAATGAGATTCTTGCAGAAGTTTCCCCTCTAAAACAATAAACATTGTATTCTGAATTGTTAACATATTTATCTTCAAATTCAAAACGCATTGTCTAAATTATTACATAATTATGTCTGACCAAATTGTACATTATTATTATAACACATAATGCGATCGAAAAAACTGACCCAAAAAAAAAAAACTACTTTCCAAAGTACTCCCAATATTCATCCATCATTTAAATTCATTAATGTCAATTCTGGCAGTTTTAGGTATTTTTTTTAGTTCACTTTAATAAATAATTTATGTAAATATTACTTATGTAGCTTTTAGAATATCAATATAAAAAAACAATAAACTTACTTTCAATGAAGACAAAAAGTGGAATATGAAATCAATATTTAAAGTTTGCAGAAAAAATATTTAATTATACCACACATATATTTAAAAATAATAAAACCTAAATATTATGAAAATTTTACAAAATTTCTTTTTAATTAATTATTACAAATGTTCTAGAATGTTATTAAAATTAAAGTGACAGGAGAAACTAAAAAAAGGTTGTTATTTTTTATTCTTTTAAAGTATTATTTCAAAAAGGTATAATAAAAATAAATACATATAAATATAATAACATAAATCAATAGACATAATAAAAAATGCATGAAGAATCAATAAATTATTAAATATTTTATTAAGAATGTTTCTTTCTCTAGTTTAATTGAAAATACATATTTAGTAAAAGACAAGTTTATTTTTTTATTGTTTTACATTATTTTTAAATGAAATTTTTTTTTAATTAATAAATTATTATAAATTTTATTCCAAAATAATAGTTACTATAATTAAAGTGAAGAAAGAAATTTAAGAAGAAACGTTTCATTGTTTTACGTATTATTTCTGAAAAATAAGTTGTACTAAAAATTATTCATTTAAATATAACAAAAAACCAAACATATATTAAGAAAATTTCTTTTCAATAAATTATTAAAAATTTTATTATTTTAAAATTATTAAATAATAAACAAGTTCTTAAGTTAAGTTTAAATCTTTTTTTTAACTAATTGTTATAAATTTTTCTCTAGAATGTTTCTATAGTTAAAGTGAAAGAAAAAAGTGCTTAAATAAAAATATATTCTTTTGTAGGATTTTTAACTAAATTTCAGAATACATTTAAGAAGAAATGAAATGTTTAGATATTTTATTGTTTTTCAGTCTTATTTTTTAATAATGTACTGAAAAATATACGTTTAAATATAATAGAATAAATCAATAGATCTCTTTTTAATTAATAATTAGAAATTTAATTATAGTATGTTGCTTTATATAATTAAAATGAAAGAAAAAAAATTCATTATAATAGTCTGGAATTCTTATTAAATCATATTTTTAAAAAAGTATCAGATTATATAATTTTTTTTATCAAATTCACTCTTTTACAATATAATCTGTACTCTTACTAGTTTAAACAATGGTCACGAAAGCCTTAACCTTTACATTAAAATAACTGTTAACATATAATACAATTTTGAACTGCTGTGATTAGTTATTTAAAGTTTACGTTTCTTACCAAAAGATGGCTAAATTTTAGTAATAATTAATTCAAAATATAGATTCCAAAATCCAAAATAATATAATTAATGGTAACTTAAAAATTCATAAGAATAATGCATTGATATTCTGTCGTCGAATAACAATTGAATCAAATTTCAATTTAAATTCTATTATCTATAAAGGACATAGGAAAACTGGATGCCCTTTGTTGATCCCCCATTAATTAAATTCGATACTGTAACATAATATGCACAGATGAATTGAATTACTTAAAATTAATATTGATATTGAACTGTTCCAGTAATTAATACATCTAATTATACGCATGCATGTGTGCCCGCTTACTAATAAGCACGACCATAAACATAAATAAATGAAAACGTTTGTGCCGTTCCGGCTGAAGATTTACCGAAAAGCAAGTTTAAATTACGTTATGAAGTTTTCGGTACCCGGAGAAATATCATTCGAAAATTTAAATTAGATTGAAAATTTATGTGTGCAAAAGCTTTTTACCGACCCGGATTCTTGGCAAGACCCCGAGATATTAGAACTAGCTGTTGACGGGAAAAACCGCATAAAGATCTCGAGATTAAAACTATAATTTTAATCTTGGGTCGGTTCGGTAATGATTGCCAAAAAGTTTAAATGTTTTACTTTAAATTTAAGTTTTAGTTTTACTTTTTTTAATGAAATGGGTACACGAAACTAAATTAAACCGGTGATAACTGAGTTAGATTATTCTTTAATTAATTTTGGATGAGTGGGGCTAATTTTCACGAAAATGAAGTATAGTCAAATCGTGATGTATTCGGAATAAGTAAATAATATATTAAAAGGGAAACTATTACCGAAATATCCAATAGAAAAATATATATACACTCATATGTAAAATATATATCATTTTATTAAAAAAACGATTCTTTTACCTCCCTTTATATACGGATATCTTTGTGTACATAGTTTTTTTATATATTTAGATATTTTAGATTTCATAGATTCTTTAGATTTTTTAGACTGTAGACTCTTTCGATTCTTTAGATTCTTTAGATTCTTTAGATTCTTTAGATTCTTTAGATTCTTTAGATTCTTTAGATTCTTTAGATTCTTTAGATTCTTTAGATTCTTTAGATTCTTTAGATTCTTTAGATTCTTTAGATTCTTTAGATTCTTTAGATTCTTTAGATTCTTTAGATTCTTTAGATTCTTTAGATTCTTTAGATTCTTTAGATTCTTTAGATTCTTTAGATTCTTTAGATTCTTTAGATTCTTTAGATTCTTTAGATTCTTTAGATTCTTTAGATTCTTTAGATTCTTTAGATTCTTTAGATTCTTTAGATTCTTTAGATTCTTTAGATTCTTTAGATTCTTTAGATTCTTTAGATTCTTTAGATTCTTTAGATTCTTTAGATTCTTTTCTTTAGATTCTTTAGATTCTTTAGATTCTTTAGATTCTTTAGATTCTTTAGATTCTTTAGATTCTTTAGATTCTTTAGATTCTTTAGATTCTTTAGATTCTTTAGATTCTTTAGATTCTTTAGATTCTTTAGATTCTTTAGATTCTTTAGATTCTTTAGATTCTTTAGATTCTTTAGATTCTTTAGATTCTTTAGATTCTTTAGATTCTTTAGATTCTTTAGATTCTTTAGATTCTTTAGATTCTTTAGATTCTTTAGATTCTTTAGATTCTTTAGATTGTTTAGATTCTTTAGATTCATTAGATTCTTTAGATTCTTTTCTTTAGATTCTTTAAATTCTTTAGATTCTTTAGATTCTTTAAATTCTTTAGATTCTTTATATTCTTTAGACTCTTTAGATTCTTTAGATTCTTTAGATTCTTTAGATTCTTTAGATTCTTTAGATTCTTTAGATTCTTTAGATTCTTTAGATTCTTTAGATTCTTTAGATTCTTTAGATTCTTTAGATTCTTTAGATTCTTTAGATTCTTTAGATTCTTTAGATTCTTTAGATTCTTTAGATTCTTTAGATTCATTAGATTCTTTAGATTCTTTAGATTCTTTAGATTCTTTAGATTCTTTAGATTCTTTAGATTCTTTAGATTCTTTAGATTCTTTAGATTCTTTAGATTCTTTAGATTCTTTAGATTCTTTAGATTCTTTAGATTCTTTAGATTCTTTAGATTCTTTAGATTCTTTAGATTCTTTAGATTCTTTAGATTCTTTAGATTCTTTAGATTCTTTAGATTCTTTAAATTCTTTAGATTCTTTAGATTCTTTAGATTCTTTAGATTCTTTAGATTCTTTAGATTCTTTAGATTCTTTAGATTCTTTAGATTCTTTAAATTCTTTAGATTCTAAATATATAAATATAATTATAAAACTTTTTATTTAGAGTAATACGTAAGGTTGATTTATTTTATAGCGGCTCTACTTTTGACACTTGAATTTTTTCCATATATTAAGAAATATCTAACGAAGCCCACAAATGAATAATTATATTATTGTATTATTGTTATCAAACATACTTCATAACTGACAATAATATGGATATTTAAACGTACACTTTTATCAAGATAAATGAAAATTTCTAAAGTTGCTCTAAAATTATAATAATTAAAATGGTTTTTAGAAATAATCCACTGAATTATTAAAGTTATTCAATTCTGTTTAAGAAAATTTAATCAATTTTGCCCAGTTAAATTATTGTTTATTACACTAAAATGAAATTTGTCCTTTGTTATTATCATAAATAACGTATTGTACAAAGTTGAATTGAATATCAGCAATAAATCTTGTGGTGCATATTTTCAATCAATCAAATTTTATTTTAAACATACAGTACAAACATTTATAGAAACGTACATTCTATTAATCCTGTTTGCCATCCATACATCTATATATTTATTTCCGCTGCTGCAATTCTAAACATTATTCGTAAATATTTGTGTAAATTCAAACTGCTTCATAATCATGTTTGTTTCAATAAAATAAAAACACAAGAACTATAAACATTTACGGCGACAGCCCCCCAGCGGGAGTACAATAATAAAAAAGGCCTTTATGTTTTCCAGTAACGTTGTATTTTTTCAAGATAAGATAGCGCCAATCAAACGGGCCTCGATGTTTAAAATCCTCGAACAACAAGGATAATTAGAAGTTTGCCCGTTGTAGCACAGTCTATTGACTTTCCGCAGTTTAACAGTGTTTGTATTTGCCTTAACTTTAAACAAAGTGTGGGGCCGCTAATAAACTGCGTTACCAGCACTTGCGAACCTGCGGGAGAATGGGGGAGTGTATTCCCCGAAGGCGGAGCGCAGGGGCACGGAGAAAAGGTCTGATTAAACCTGCTGACTGTCAATGTTTTACACTTGCACGGCAAGTTTCACAGTTGTATGGTCTTGCGGTGGAGGACGAGTGCACCTACGTGGATATGGCCAGGTGTTTTACAAAGTTTTCGTGTCCTAATTGAAGGACGGGGTGGAAGTAACCGGGGGGGCAATTATCGTAAAGTGGTTGCATTTCCCGCACGTATATTTTATTCATGCGGTGTCAACTTCAAGCCACCTTCGATTCCGTTGACCTAAAAAATCTGGATACGTGAAACAACGTGGCTGCGTGGGTGTATCAATGGCAGAAAACAAAAGGGATGGGAATGCGACGGGGCATGTGGAATCCACAAAGAAAATCCCCGCAGCACGCAACCTGGAAAAATGTTAATTAAACGCAAATGTTTTAGAACAATTTTGAAATATGCAGCGTCAGAACTTGGAAGCAAATAAAAATGAGTTGCTGCTGGCTTTGTGGCCATTCGCGTCAGCTACAAAGCTCAAGGAACATTGTTTTCATAAAAAGGAAAGGAATTTTCAATTAAACTTTTCACGTTAGTTTTTCATGTGCGCTTTGGCTTACGCTTTAAATAGCCTGCGAAATTATAATTATTGCGAAGCAGCAACGGCAGCGGAGGGCATCTTAACTTGTCAATCTTGGTGGCAGTCCGTTTAAATACAAACAAAAAAGTCGCTGTTGCTCAAGTTGTACCTTTCTAACTTAACCTCTTAAAAGATTGCAAAGGTTTATATGATGCTTGCCTGAATTTCTTACAAAGGATAAAGTTCAACTCTGCCATTATGTGCTCAAGCACAAAAAAGGTGATTAATACCGAGTGAATATGTGTGCTAGATTCCAAAATGTAGCTGAGCACATTTTTTATGCTTCAATATGTTGAACAATATTCGGTGTATGTAAAAACATTAGGAAAAGGTCAAAGTTCCATCACACAAAAGTAGCCAATAAAAAAATTGCTACTAAATGATTATAATTAATAAATTTTCAACATTTAAATAATGTAAAAGTCAAATTAACTGTACCGTCATTCAACTGACGACAATCTTGAGTCTGTGACTAAAGAGCCTTACGGCTAACATCAACCTTTGTCTAAGACATACCTACTTCAATGATTATTTAAAAGGTTATTTATCACAATAGTAACATATAAAACAGATAAAGAAAATTAATGACAAATGATTGGCAATAAAGGAAAGTTCTTCATTAAATAAATTGCTGAGAAGTTTTCTTATCGCAAATAAGTTATTCAATTATGTTTAAGAAAGTTTCAGTAATTTGGACGAATGACAGAACTGTTTTGTTTTGAGAGATTTATGTTATACATGTTTACGTTCAGTTTAAGTAATAAAAGAGTGATTAAAAGGTCACAAACGTTAAATAATTTTTAAATAAATCAGCCTTTATTTAAGACAGAGTAAATCTGACAATTTGTAGTACTGATCATTTAATTAGTTATACAAATATTTTTAAGATAAAATATAACATAGAATGAAAAAACATGATATAAAAATTATATTATTATTAAAAGTTTTTTACTGAATTATACTTTAAGACAGTTTAAATTAGATATTACAAATAAGTACTTTGTTAACATTTTTTTTTTAATTTTTTAACTACGTAAATTAACATAAAAAAGCGAAAGAGAATAAAAGAAACTTTTTCATTAAGTGAATTGATACGAAGTTATCCTACAATTAAGTGAGTTATTCAATTACGTTTAAAAAAGTTAATTCATTTGGATGGGTAGGGCCAATTTTCTTAAAGAAAAAGTATAAACATGTCATGTCAAGTAAAAATATACGTTAAGGGAACTAAATTTTAAAATAATGGATTACCAGAGACAATAAACAAAAATAAATAAATATAATAGACAAAAAAGGTTTAAAAAAGTACAAAATTATTAAAAAAATCAACTGAATTATATTTTAAAATAATTAATTCTCTTAAAGAAAAAATTATAAACGTGTCATGTCATATATTTTTTTAATAATATTATATTTTTTATTTTAATATTTTAAATGAATTAACGAAAAAAAAAAACTAATGACATTAAAAGAAACTCTCTCATTAAGTATACATTATTTAAACATTAAGTGAGTTATTATGTTTAAAAAAGTTTAATTCAATTGAATGAGTAGCCATGATTTACTTAAAGAAGAAACCATAAACATGTTATGTCAAATTCAAATTAATTTATTACCAGATAATAAAGATTTAAAAAATAAGGTTATAATTATTATAAAAAATGGTTTTATGAAATGATACATCGAATTATGTTTTAAAACAGTTTAAATTAGACATCATAAAAATAGTTCTGTGTTAACATATTTTTATTAACTAATCATTAAATAAGTTAGTCAATTATGTGTGCTAATTCTCTTAAAGTAAAATTATAAACATGTCAAATCATATATTTTTTTAATAATTTACTGAATTATATTTTAAGACACTTTAAATTAGATTATACAAATTTTATTCATTGTTAACGTATTTTTAATGATTTTTTAAGCTGAGTAAATTACCGAAAAGAAACGAATGACAATAAAAGAAACTTTCTCATTAAGTGAATTGATATTAAGTTATCTAAATATTAAGTGAGTTATTCAATTATGTTTGAGAAAGTTCAATTCATTTGGATGGGTGGGATCAATTTTCTTAAAGAAAAGTCATATACATGTCATGTCATATACAGATCAATTAAAAATATATATATATTAATATTATTATTTACTGAATTGTATTTTTAGACAGTTTAATTTGGATTTTTATTTGATAACATATTTTTATAGATTTTTTAAGCTCAGTAAATTATAGAAAAGACACTTTCTAATCAAGTATCTAAATATTAAGTTAATTATTCAATTAATTATCAAATTAAAGTATTACTAGAAACAATCAATATATCATTTGATAAAGATTTAAAAACCCTCCAAGATTATTTTTATTAAAAAGGTTTTATGATGTAAACGAATTATACCTTAAGACAGTTAAATTAGATACTACAAAGTGTAATACTTCATATTTTTATTAATTTTTTAAGCTAAATAAAATAACGAAAAGAAACGTATGGCAGTAAAAGAAAATTTTCATTACGTGAATTGATACAAAGTTATCTAATTATTAAAGGTAATTTTTCAATTTAATAAAGTTTAATTAATTTTATTGAGTAGGGTTGACATTCTTAAAGAATGTATTAAAAATATTTAAATAATAAATATATTTACAAAAGCATATAACTAAAATGCGAATTGTGTTTAATATAATTTAACTTTCGTATAAAATTTTAGAAAATTTGAGGCACTTCATGAGCGGCGGAACTTTTCTAAAACATAACAATGTGAAACGTAACTTCTATTTCACAAATGGATGGCGGATCAAAAAGCATTTGTAATATTTAGATAAGTTCCAGGAATTCTAAACTTTTGCCTACATTGAATTTATTTTATATTCCATATAATTTACTTAAGATGTTAAACTAAGCTTCAGAGGAAACTCCTTAAAGTAAAACTCAATTTTAAAGAAACTCCCTACGTTAGTACGTTTAATTCTAGTAATTCACACAAAACGTGTAAAAATAACCCACATTTTGTTGTAATAAATTCAACGTAAGTGATATAGTACAAGAAATCAAATTTGCGCCACTATTTGAACGGCGTAATTACTTTTAACTTGCAACCACCAGTGCAAGGCAACCGCATCTCGTTAAAAATGTTAAATCTGTATAATCACGGGTGCCAGACTTGCGGGTGTACTTTCTTTAATCCCCACACCCCCGACAAGACGTCAAAATCTTGCCGTAAAACAGAAAATAGGCAAAACAGTAATTTCACTAATTGCACATTACGATATGGGAGAGGGAGTTCCTAGTCAAAGCGGGTAAATATTGTGGTTTAATTATGAATGACTGAGACGGAACAGTGTTCCGCGAAGACGGTACACGGCCCAGGATGCTGTAATTACAACCGGGGCTTTCTATTTGACACTTTGTCAGTCGCGGAAATTAATTTGTTTTTAGCATTAATTAAATTTATTGTTTTAACCGCGCGTATATTGTTCTGCGTGTCGTGTTTTATGCGTGTACAATGGGACCGATGTAATTGGCAAAAATCGGCACAAACATTTTGAGAAATTGCCAACTAGATCCGCCCACCGTAGTTATTATAATGTCTGAACAATATTTGACGAGCACTCCGACTGTTTGCGATTGGAAATTAGCTCGGGACATTCAAGTCAAATACAAAAGCCGGAATACCTGTTACAATGTTTGCAATACAACCATAAAATATAGGCGTTAATTTGTCAATATTTATGTTCTTCGATCCTGTTCCAATCAGCAACGGGAATCCCTAAACACGATTCATTAGGCAAAAATATTAAGGAAAATATTTTTATTTACCCTGGGTTTAAATATAAAGAATAACTGAAATTATATAACGAGTGAAGTAACAATTTCAATTTATATAATATAAAAATAAACCCATTATAAATTGGCACAAAGACAACAAACATGACAAATATTCTAATATGGATATTAGAACTAAATTTGCCTCTGTTTTTTAGTTTTTTCTTTGTTGTTTTCTAATTCGATATTTTTGATAAGAAAAAGCAAATCATAAGGAACGACAATTACTTAAAAATTTCTAAAAAATGGAATTCTTTTGTATAATCAAAAATTTTGAAATTTGGAAGATATAATTCAAAAATGATAAATATTCAAATATGTTTGTTAGAAGTAAATTTCTCACTGTGTTTTATTTTTTTAGTTATCATAAAAAACAATAATTACCTAATAATTTCTGTAAAATCTAATTCTATGATGAAAATTTCAAAGTCTCAATGACAAATATTTAAATGTAGAAGTAAATTTCTCTGAGTAAATTATATATTTTTATTTTCTATTGAAACAATTTCTGTAAAATATAATACTATAAAATTTCAAAGTTACAAGAATGATAAATGTTCAAATGTGTATGTTAGAAGCAAATTTATCTCTGTTTTTTATTTCTTTTTTATATTTTCTAACAAGACTTTTTTAACAAAATTAAAAAAATCATAAGAAGCAATATTTACTTAATAACTTCTGTGAAATCTAATCTAATTTTGTTCTATGATTAAAATTTCAGTCACAAAAATTACAAATATTTAATTGTGTCTATTACAAATAAATTTTTGGGTGTATTTTTTTATATATTTTTATAATGGAATATCCTTAATTATCTGGTAATATAAACATTTCATAGAAAATCAAATTTTAACATGATTTAGATAAAGATAAATCGAAACAAATATGGTGAGTGTAAAATTATAACATAAATATAATTTCTACTATAGGTTTAATTACTACAAGAAAAACTAAAATGTAGAATGTAATTCTCCTCAACTTTATGTTTTTATTTTTATACTTTTTGAAATACATTTGTGGTGAGATAAAAAACTAATAAAAACATTTTTTTATAAATATTATTAAAGTATAAAAGATAAACATAAACAATTTTATAAATGTGGTGCTTAACCCGGCGGGAATGTGGTGAGTATTTGCACCGCTGTATTTTTTTATTTTTGAATGCGTCATTTTAGCGGCTTCGTGTAGCTGGAGGTAAGGTGTTGCGGGAGGGGATAGGGACCATATTTTATGGACTTCTGAATATGGGTGCTATTAATGCCAATATAATATTTCAAGCAAATGGAAATAAAACAATTAAACGGACAGAATTTCTCCGTAACTTAGGCTTGGGTTTGGTGTATGCACATTTACGATTGCGAGCAGATCAAAAAAATATCCCAGTTCATATAAGACAGCGAATCTCTTCTCAAATCAAAGAACCACAACGCCCATTAGTCCCAAATGCCCCTGGACATTACGCTCGATGTGTCGACTGCACACGGAAGAAAGATCGCAAAACAAAATATGCATGTACGAGCTGTGGAAAAGCAATATGCCTAGATCATGCAATTTTGTCTTGCAAAAACTGTACTGATGTTGATGGTGATTCCTAAGAAGTTCCTACATTAAATTCTAATTGTTATTATTTTTATTATGTCAAGGATCTCATGTGTTTTAAGTTTCTAGAGTTTTTTTTTAATTTAGCTATAAGTTGTTTTCTTTGAAATTGTTTAAAAAGAGGTTGTTGATTCCTGTAACCAAAATCTAGTGCCTTAGTTGTTATAAGAAAAATAATTAAAATATGGATAATTACATACTTTTTTTATTTCAATCGCACTTGGATAATTCCCTATTTAAATATTCTGAAAGCATTTGATGCAATTTTAGTAATAGACAAATTTTACAGGCAGTCTATTTGTGGGGTATGTCACACCCCGCACATACCTGAAGTAATTTTTTCTCACCACACTCCCGCCGGGTTAATAACTATTTAGATTATATTGCAGAAAATTTTTTTCAGATTGTATATTCAAGCTTTTTTGATAAAATAAACAAAAAACTATGAGGATTAAATATTGTTAGAAGTAAATTTGCCTCTGTTTTTTATTTTTTTTTATGTTTCCTAAATTTTAATACAAAAATAAATATTCAAATGTGTATGTTGGAAGTAAATTTCTCACTGTGTTTCATTTTTTTATTTATCATAAAAAGCATTACTTAATAATTTCTGTAAAATATAATTCTATGATTAAAATTTCAAAGTCTCAAAAATGACAAATATTTAAATGTGTATATTAGAAGTATATTTCCCTGTGTAAATTATTTTTTTTTTTATTTTCTAATGAAACAATTTTGACAAAATTAAAGAAATTACAACATTTACTTAATAATTTCTGTAAAATATAATATTATAAAATTTCAAAGTTACAAGAATGATAAATGTTCAAATGTGTACGTTAGAAGCGAATTTATCTCTGTTTTTTTATTTCTTTTTTTTATATTTTCTAATAAGACTCTTTTAACTAAATTAAAGAAATTAATACTTAATAACTTCTGTTACTGGAATGATAAATTATCAAATGAAGTAAATTTTATTTTTTTATTCTTTTTATATTTTTTATTTTATTTTATTTTAATATTTTCTGACTAAACATTTTTGATAAAATTAAATAAATCATAAGAAAAAACATTTACTTAATAATTTCTGTAAAATATTATACTGTGATCAAAGGTTCAAAGTTATAATGATGAAAAATATACAAATATGTATGCTAGAAGTAAATTTGTCTCTGATTTTTATTTATTTTGTATATTTTCTAAAGACTTTTTTAACAATCTTAAAGAAATAAAAAGAAGCAACATGTACTTAAAAATTTTTGTAAAATTTAGTTCTATGATTAAAATTTCAAAATCACAAAAATTACAAATATTTAATTGTGTCTATTACAAGTAAATTTTTCGGTTTATTTTTTACGTATTTATATAATGGAACATCCTTAAAAAGAATTATCTGATTGGTAATATAAACATTTCATAGAAAATGAAATTTTAACATGATATTGGATAAAGATAAATCGAAACAAACGTGGTTAGTGTAAAATTAAAACATATAAATGTAATTTCTACTAAAGGTTTAATTACTGCAACTAAAAATAAAATGTAAAATGTAATTCTCTTCAATTTTATGTTTTTATTTTTATACTTTTTAAAACACATTTGTGGTGAGATAAAAAAACTATTAAAAACATTTTTTTATAAATATTAGTAGTATAAGTAGTAGTAAATATTAGGTATAAAAAATATAAATAAACAATTTCATAAATGTGGTGCTAAATAACTATTTAGATTATATTGGATAAATTTTTTTCAGGTTTTATTTATATTCGAGCTTTTTTGATAAAACAAACAAAAAACTATAAGAATTAGTTGTGTTTTTAAAACAACTCTTTAGAATTCTATTTTTATTTACCCTAATAATAAATTTTTACGAAATGACTAAACTTTTACTACAAACTAAGCCTTAAAAACTAAAATTTCCACTTAAAACATCGAAAAAAACAATTATAAATATGCTAAAACTAAACTTTCGAAACACTAAACGATAAAATATTTATGTTTTACTTACTTATTTTGTAATAAGCTGCCTTTGATGTACGAAACTTTGACGGCAAAAAGTTCAGGCTTCATTTACATTCCTTATAAAATGCGTCAAATTCCCGCCGTCGACTCGGCCATAAAATATCGACATTAGACAGTTACTTATGAGCATTATAAGTGTCATAATAGCACATTTGATGTATACTGTAGAATCGATTTAATTTTCATGAAAAGATTTTAGTTATTCTCATTGTTTGCACTTTAACTGCGTCGTATAATTTTATTTTCACGACACAGAAAGCTACTCTACATAAAAACAGTAATATTATATCTCGACACGACTGTGAAAACTCCTTTATTCTTGCAGAAGATGACTGGCTTTTACGACACGCGATTCTATTTTCACTTGTACAAGCTTTGATCCTATCTTACTTAAACAATAATAAAAGGAAGTTAAGATATTAATACAGGGGCTTTCGTAGACGGCGCATTTAATTTATACACGTGTCTCATGCACATTTAATTAATTCAACCAGAACAAATGGCTCACTCACGAAACAGACCCCAATATTGAACGCGAAAAAATAATAAAAACCCCCCCGGATAATGAAAATCAATGTTTGCCACAATCTCGAGCGAACATCGAGTGGAGGAGGAGGAAAAAAACAAACACGAAACGGACCGGAGAACGATTCGATCTCAAATAATTTCTGATATTGTTGTCGTTTCATTCAAACATTCGATTGTACATTTCCCCATCCGGAAAGTCGAGCCGCGGAAAATCGCTTCGAACCGTTTATCCGATGACGAAATCCGACGAGGAATTTTCACCTAAATATAAAATATTCAGGACCGTTTCGATTGTCGACGATGAAACGCGGATCGTGCATCGGTTTGTTACACTAATGCATCGCCGAACCTAATTGTGATTGTCGGTGGACGTTTTTAGTTGCAAGTCGAGGAAATAAGGTCCCATCTGGGAGTTTTATGAACGCCGCCGCATCCGGAATCCGTATCGCTAAATTGGTTTTCCCGGTTCGGTTTATTAACTTTTTAGTCTCCGGCATAAATCGCGCTGCTTCGATTTGGACTTTCGTTTCGCCTTAGTTTTTTTTACTTTTCTAGAGTGGTAGGATTCTTACAAGGTCTTACCTGCGATAATTGCTGTCTTTAACCTGAAACAGAAATTATTCCTTGTTAAAAAGAGGACAAAAATTTCATTTTAAACTGATGAGATTTTACATACCAGATCTTATATTTAAGACTTCAACATATTTCTTTAAAAATATAAAAAGGGCATGAAAACTATGAACAATTTTTAAAATTCCAAAAATTTCAACCAGATACCAAAAATTTCAACAACAAAAAGTTTACAAGGGCTTTTCTTATAATTTCGAATTTATTAACTTTAGAACATTACCTAATTTATTCTAATCTTCCTCAAGACATTTCTTTAGAAATCTTAAAAAAATTGACACGGAATCTATATTTAAAAATCCAAAAATTTTAAGCACTTATCACAAAATCTAGCAACGAAAAAGTTCCAAAGGTTTTTCACCTTTTTATTTCATCATACAGGATCTTACCCTTTAAAACTTATATTTCTTTAGAAAAAAATTGACGAAGAATCTATTAAACAATGTTTCAAAAATCCAAAAATTGTAATCACTTATCAGAATCTCACCATATAAAACTTATTAACGTTTGAAATTCACATAATTTACCCTGACTTTATTCAAAATATTTTTTTAGAAATTTAAAAAAAAATGACATGGAATCTATTAAACAATGTTTCAAAAATCCAAAAATTTTAAACACTTATTTGGAAATTTAATAACAAAAAAGTTACAAAGGTTTTTCAATTTCTTATTTCATCATGTAAGAATATGCAGGATCTTACAATTTAAAACTTATTAAGATATTTCTTTAGAAATTTAAAAAAATTGGCATAGAATCTATTAAACAATGTTTAAAATTCCAAAAATTTTAAGCACTTATCACAAAATCTAGCAACAAAAAAGTTCAAAGGATTTTTCAATTTCTTATTTCATCATACAGGATCTTACCATTTAAAACTTATATTTCTTTAGAAAAAAATTGACGAAGAATCTATTAAACAATGTTTCAAAAATCCAAAAATTGTAAAAACTTATCAGGATCTCACCATTTAAAACTTATTAACGTTTGAAATTCACCTAATTTATTCTGACTTTCCTCAAAATATTTCTTTAGAAATTTAAAAATAAATGACATGGAATCTATTAAACAATATTTCAAAAATCCAAAAATTTTAAACATTTATTTGGAAATTTAATAACAAAAAAGTTACAAAGGTTTTTCATTTTCTTATTTCATCATGTAAAAATATACAGGATCTTACAATTTAAAACTTATTAAGATATTTCTTTAGAAATTTAAAAAAATTGACATGAAATCTATTAAACAATGTTTAAAAATTTCAAAAATTTTAAGCACTTATCACAAAATCTTGCAACAAAAAAGTTCCAAAGGTTTTTCAATTTCTTATTTCATCATCTTACCCTTTAAAACTTATATTTCTTTAGAAAAAAATTGACGAAGAATCTATTAAACAATGTTTTAAAAATACAAAAATTGTAAAAACTTACCAGGATCTCACCATTTAAAACTTATTACCGTTTGAAATTCACCTAATTTATTCTGACTTTCCTCAAAATATTTCTTTAGAAATTTAAAAATAAATGACATGGAATCTATTAAACAATGTTTCAAAAATCCAAAAATTTTAAACACTTATTTGGAAATTTAATAACAAAAAAGTTACAAAGGTTTTTCAATTTCTTATTTCATCATGTAAGAATATACACGATCTTACATTTTAAAACTTATTAAGATATTTCTTTAGAAATTTAAAAAAATTGGCATGAAATCTATTAAACAATGTTTAAAAATTCCAATAATTTTAAGCACTTATCACAAAATCTGGCAACAAAAAAGTTCCAAAGGTTTTTAAATTTCTTATTTCATCATACAGGATCTTACACTTTTAAACTTATATTTCTTTAGAAAAAAATTGACGCAGAATCTATTAAACAATGTTTCAAAAATCAAAAATTATAAAAACTTATCAGAAATTCACCTATTTTATCCTGACTTTATCCTCAAAATATTCCTTTATAAATTTAAAAATAATGATATGGAATCTATTAAACAATGTTTCGAAAATCCAAAAATTTAAAGCACCTCAAGAAATTTGACAATAAAAAAAGTTCCAAAGGTTTTTCAATTTCTTACTTGATAGTGTAAGGTTTTACAGGTTCTAATTTATCTTTGCTTTCCTCAAGATATTTGCTTAGATATTTACTAAAATTGACATGAAATCTATTAACAATGTTACAAAACTCAACCACATATCAGCAAATTTAACAACAAAAGAGTTTCAAAGGTTTGTCAATTTTTTATTGGATCATGGATAAGATATGTAATAATAAATTAATATGGATATCTTAATCAGTAAAACAGTAATACTTTTGTTATATTAAACTAAAAATAAAATTTTCATAAATTAAAGACATTGGTTATAACACCAAGTAAAAATTGTTTCACATGAGAACGTTTGCGATTTCAGATCAATCAAAATTTGTTCCGCAACGTCAAACGATCTAATTTAATTTTAAACAAACGCACTTTGTACACAAAACCAAAACATGGTCGACTAAAGTTTCAGCTTGTGCTTGTTAAAATTGATTCGGATGTTGGCCCAAATAGAAAACAAACGGGGTGATATTTATTCAATTTGTCGCCCGATCCAACATGTAATTAAACGTTTAGCCGTTCGAAATGCTGACTAAATTCATTCCTCATTGATAATTTTACATATGTCAGTTACAGTGTTACAAACAAAGACCCAAACACCGTATTCAATCCGGTTCAATTTGCATACATTAATATTAGCATAATAATAAGTATTTATTAGATAACACCATTTTGATCGCATCTGAAAAGTGAATAGTAAATTCATGTGAAGTTGATTAAGTTCCATTCACGTCAGTCATTGTAAAATGTTGTCCCGTGCGTATGTTACCAGGCCCCAAATTGCGACGAATCCAAAATCGGACAAGTCCGAGATCTATTTATGTTATATTTCATTTTTATCCCATTAGCCTGTCGAACCACATAATCATAACACAGGATTTTATCGATTAAATAATGGAAGCAAATAACTAATATCAGCTTTATGCACCACTTAACCCAATATTCAGGTCACCCGGTTGAGATTTTATAACGCCGCTGAAACGAATGCAGTAAACACTTTATTTAAATAGCAGCCACCCGAAATAAAACGCATTCGAAATCTATTAGGTCGTTACCGGTAAAGTGCTGCATTTATCTGAATGCTCGTCGATGTGGGAAATAACTGGTCTATTGCCCGTTTTATTTTTCGATTCAACCCCCCAACATTTATTTTTTATTTGTCGCAATCGTCAAGACGTTTTGGGAATAATCTATCGAAATTAAATTGTCCCTCATTCCGACCAGATAAGATGCAAACTGGCAAAATTTCCCCGAATCCAGAAGATTTACTGAAATCAACTGAAACCTGCGCGTTCGCCATTTTTCGACACAATTGGTGCATTCGCCATTTTTATGACGAAAGCAGAAATATTCTACTTCAAGTCGATTTTCTTCGGGGCTTTATATTTTGATGTAACTGAAACGTGCTGTTGAACAGTTCTATTTGACACGTATTCCTATTTTCGATAGAACATTTTTTTCTTAAGGCTTGGAAACATTTTTTGCAGGAATAAATTGAATTTTTCCTCAGACGGGCATAATTTCATTAGAAACTAATAAATATTAACTAAACTTTTTGTTAAATATACTACTTTTTATTACAAAATAACAAATCGTCGAAATCTGTTAAGAATATTTGATTTGGCATTAAATAATTTTTGTTGTAACCAAATTTCTCGAAATAAAATTTGTAAATAATTTTTTTTTAACAATTATAAATAAAAACCTATTTTTAAATAAATATACAAAGTGTGTATTTGCTTATTTTTCCCGTTTTCAGAAAATATTAATAATAATCAATTATTATTGGTGTGGTATGTTAATTTCTCGGAACAGTCTAATTTATTGTAAGTTGCTGCATTTATGTCCACCATTGTATAAGCTGTTACATTTAAAATTGTAAAAACTTATCAGGATCTCACCATCTAAAACTTATTAACGTTTCAAATTCACCTAATTTATCCTGACTTTCCACAAAATGTTTCTTTAGATATTTAAAACAAATGACATGTTATCTATTAAACAATGTTTCAAAAATCCAAAAATTTTAAACACTTATTTGGAAATTTAATAACAAAAAAGTTACAAAGGTTTTTCAATTTCTTATTTCATCATGTAAGAATATACAGGATCTTACAATTTAAAACATATTAAGATATTTCTTTAGAAATTAAAAAAAATTGGCATGGAATCTATGTATATATCACAAAATCTAGTAACAAAAAAGTTCCAAAGATTTTTGAATTTCTTATTTCATCATACAGGATTTTACCCTTTAAAACTTATATTTCTTTAGAAAAAAATTGACGAAGAATCTATTAAACAGTGTTTCAAAAATTCAAAAATTGTAAACACTTATCAGGATCTCACCATTTAAAACTTATTAACGTTTAAAATTCACCTAATTTATCCTGACTTTCCTCAAAATATTTCTTTAGAAATTTAAAAAAAAGTGACATAGAACCTATTAAAAAATGTTTAAAAAATCCAAAAATTTTAAACACTTATTAGGAAATTTAATAACAAAAAAGTTACAAAGGTTTATCAATTTCTTATCTAATCATGTAAGAATATACAGGATCTTACAATTTAAAACTTATTAAGATATTTCTTTAGAAATTTAAAAAAATTGGCATGGAATCTATTAAACAATGTTTGAAAATTCTAAAATTTTTAAGCACTTATCACAAAATCTAGCAACAAAAAAGTTCTAAAGGTTTTCGAATTTCTTATTTCATCATACAGGATCTTACCCTTTAAAACTTATATTTCTGTTGAAGCAGAATCTATTAAACAATGATTCAAAAACCCAAAAATTGTATACACTTAACAGGATCTCACCATCCAAAACTTGTTAACGTTTGAAATTCACCTAATTTATCCCGACTTTCCTCAAAATATTTAGATATTGTAAAAAATTGGCATGGAATCTATTAAAAAATGTTTTAAAAATACCAAAAATTTTAAGCACTTATCACAAAATCTAGCAACCAGAAAGTTCCAAAGGTTCTTCAATTTCTTATTTCATCATACAGGATCTTACCCTATAAAACTTATATTTCTTTAGAAAAAAATTGAGGCAGAATTTACTAAACAATGATTCAAAAATCCAAAAATTTTAAACACTTATCAGAAGAAAATTAATAACTCGAAAGGTTATAAAAATTTTATGATTATCGATAATTTTTTTATTGTTAAATAAATAAATATATATATATATATATATATATATATATATATATAGAGAGAGAGAGAGAGAGAGAGAGATTGAATTAATTGTGGCGAAACTGGAGAAGTCGATTCGAAGAGGATTAAGCTTCGCCATACAAACTGGCGCATTCGCCAGTTTTATTGTGACGTTTACACGGATATTTATTTAATACCAGCTTGTACATTAATAAACAAAAGGAGCTCTTATCCCTGATTCGTATTCCGGACGCATAACCCCTGAATAGAACATAGTAATATCTGGCAACTCATTATCAGAATGTGTCGAAAAGTTGCTGCCGAACTATCGGAAACTAAGCTCAAGATTATATATGATTAAGCGCGGATCTAATAACAAAGTAATTCCCCAACTATTTTGAATATCGAACCGATGAGGCATTTGCATTTTACACCATTGAAAATTTAATATTTATGAGGGAAGGGTCGCACGATTTAAGAGTAATTTTCCGCAATGTTGAAAACTAATACTCGGCGATTTTAACGTGGAAGTTTCAAATCTTGAATAAGTGAATGTAATGACTTATCGTCATTAGAGTTTGCGGCCTAGCAGATTCGAAGTATTTCGGTCGGTCCGGGTATTCAAAGTTTTGGCCGGGCACGGGGGCCACATTTTCAAAATTTACGTCGCAAGTGAACACTCAGGATTAATTCGAAGATTCACTCCCAGACGAAGTTTCTTCAATAACTCTAAGTAAGTCTTTAATGCCACAAAGTAAATTCAGTGTTACATTTTATTCAGATACACTTTTAATAATTGATGGTAATCCTGTCTGAAGCAAAATCGTCACTAATAATTCAACAGATCCATTTCGTAAATGAAACACTCCGTTTCGAAATACCGAAAATGTCTGGCTCATTTGCTAAAACACAGTTTATTCGCAATTCCATCGCATTATTCCGTCCGTGACACAGCGGCGACAATTTATTTAGTAGAAATCAGAAAAGACTCATCCCGGGCATTAGTTCTTAATCTTGTAAACGTAGGCCCCATTGAAATTCCGCACCCGTCCACCATCACACACGAGCCGACCGACTTAAGCCGTCCTATAAATATCGCTGATCGTCAGCTCGAACCGTAACAGAAGGGTATCGATTCCTCGTGTTCCTCGTTTCTCCTTGATTGGCGAACAAATAACGATGGACCGTCGTTAAAACGACCGAACTATGTGTCACGAGACATTCGTATATTCGACCTTTCAAGCTGTCTGAAGCATCCAATTTTAGAATTCAATGGACAATATTGCACACGACGATTGTCTGATTCTTGTTTTCATGTTTTAATGGCAAACTCGGATATGTACCTCGTCAACGATGGAAGTGACGTAACGCCATCCCCCGTTTTAATAATACCTACAAATGTGAATGGCAGAGAGGGTGAATTCTCTGGAGATGCGACCGTATGAGGAAGTGTTGTGAAAGGGCTTACAGGAAAACACTACCACATAATTACAGTTGAATAATTTTGGCGACGTGACATAAAGGTGTGATCGTACGTTTTGAATATTATTTTAACGCCGTTATAAAACCATTTGATGATTATGAATTATTTGGTGGATGAGGCTTTATCGATGGTATCATTAAGTCTATTATTGTCCTCGGATATTCGATCAAACTCAAGGTCTAACAGTATTGTGAATTATTCCTTTATTTCTTCTCCTACATTATTCAATGTTTTCCATCCATTCTATTTAGGTCTTCGCATTAATAAATATATAAGACTAAAACAGTGTATCATTAGTTGCCTACATACATTATGTACAATTTAATTTATCCTAATTTGTTTTGTTAAGGATCAGGACTCATTTAATTGACAGTTATTACATAAACAACTTTAGTTAGAAATTGAATAGTTGTCCTACGGTTACAAACAAATTTATTGAGATGAAACTGGTACACATCACAACTTTACATGAACATGAAAGTTTGACTTTCAAGCTATTAGTATGTTTTGAACCAAAATTAAAATCTACTATAAACTGGTAATTAATTAATTCTGAGTGCCAGGAATAACATTATTAAACATTCGAGTTCACAAGTTTGTTAAGCTATTTTACATAAATTCTATACGTTATATACTATTCAACAGATCTCCTAAATTATGAAATTTAAATAATAATATAATAATTAATAAGAAAAATATATATAAAAAATAAATAAAAATTTTATTACAAAATCACCAGTATTGCTTTTTTATTTATTATTTTACTAATTTAATTTATTAAAAAAGAATAAAAATACAATTCCTTAGATTAACCTTTAAGTTAGGTTAGCATAGCCCAAAGTTAGGTTAGAATAGGTTAGGTTAGGTCTGGCTAAGGAACCTTAGATTAGGTTAGATAAAGTTAGGTTAAATTAGATTAATTCACATACAAAGAGACTAACCTTCATCCATTTTAATTATTATAATTTATGCAATTTAATAAAAAGGAATAAAAATAAATCAACTTCATAGTTTAAGTAAAGGTTAAATTAAGTTTGGCTATTGATAAAAGTTTCCTATATATTTATTACTCTAGAACTGACTGAATAATAAAATCTAAAACATGTTACAATGCATGTTCCATTAAATAAATTTATAATTAAATAATAATTTAGTTTCTCTTTGAAATAACCTGAGAACCACCTCAGGAGTAAACAAAAACTGAATGCTTCAACCTGGTCTTATTCCCAACATTTAATTTTCCCAATCTAATCTAATGACTGTCCGCCGACTCCTGTGCAAATTGTCAGTGACCGATGGTTTAATTTGTGACCCGAACAATCGCCGAACAATTGCATTATGGTCGTCCCCAAAAGGCATCGCCGGCCAGAAATATTCGTCCAGCGTTCGGGATGTGTATCCGGCAAGATTGGAGCCAATATCCTGACGTCATCTCTACGCGAGGCGCATACCGAATAGTGATTAGCCGATTGGCCGTGGCGGCGCATAAACCTAAACTGTATCAATCGGATGGTTTATGGGGCCTTCTGTCCGCATCCGAAACGTGCAATCGGATGTGTTACGTATCTCAGACAATGAACTTGGGAATTACTTTATCGACGTGGAGGGCTGAGGTGTATAATATAACGTTAACGGCACTAGTTCACCGACTGAATTTATAAGTGCCACATCCGCAACGCTTTCAAGATCGACCGCCGCCAATTCATTCCGTATTACCGTCATCAAGTGTATAATTTTATACACTTAAATATTATTAGCTATAAGCTGTCATCCAATGAAATTGTTATTGATTATTCAATTGCAAGCATTCAAGACAATTACCATAATTCCGTTTTATCGAGGACATTCCGAAGTGCCATTATCATTCACTAATCTAACAGGCATATTCATTATTGACAATAAAAATGATATAAATTATTAGAAATTTATGAGGCTCTTATTTTTGTTCCTATTTTTTAGACACCTGAACAAAGAGTGAAAGTGGATGGCAAAAAAATTGGTTCTTGTTTTATCGAGAACGTTCCAAAGGGCCATTATCATTTACTAATCTAACAATCATATTCATTGTTGATAATAAAAATGCAATAAATTGGAGGTTTCCCTTTTTATTTTTGTTTTCTAGAAACTTGAGAGAAGAGTAAAAGTAGATCATTCTTGTTTTATCAAGGGCATTCCAAAACACCATTATCTTTTACTAGTCTGCTCAATCATTTACTAATAATAATAACAAGAACATTCACTTTTAACAACAAAAAACAATAAATTAGTACATTCATTAGTTTATCTTTTTGTTATTATTATTATAGACACTTCAGAAAATTTTAAAAAACTAAATAAGAACTTTCATTGTTGACAATGAAAATAAATTAAATTAGTGTTTTTATTCCTATTTTCTAGAAAGTTGATCAAAGTGTAATAACTGATTACAAGAACCTAATAATAACACATTAATGACAATAAAAATAATACAAATTACTGTATATTCAAAAGGTTCTTACATTAACGATAAAAATAATGAATTAGTAGAAATTCTTAAAATATTCTTTATTATTTAAGATTCTGAACAAAGAATCTGAAAGAATAGATCACAAAAGAAACCCAACCAAAGACATAACAATAAATTAAGTAAGAACGGTTTATCGAATAATTCAACTTCGACAAACTTAAAATAAAACTTCTGCCCGCAATATTTCCACTACTGACACTCTGATCCTTTACGCAGCACCTAATGCCAACTCATTTCAAAGTTCAAGGATTTGCGGCATCCACTTTAATTTAATTTGGAATAGGCTTTGATTGACTCCTTTTATTGGACCCCCGACCATGAACGGAATAATTCTTATTTTTAGCCTTCCATTAACATTATTATGATCAAAATTTCCGGACGGCTTTCTTGTTTTTAATTACCGGACCAATTTCGAAAACTGTCGCAACGTAGCGCATGAAAGGAAAATTATTAACCGCACCATTTATGTAATCGACGGTAATAATCAAGATTTTGGGCCGATAAATAGTATGTTGTGCCATTACCGCGTTCCAAGTTTTTAACAGTAATGAATCTAACACACCCCCTAATTATACGTATTAGTTGTTTCGGGTCGAATTTATTTGGATATCGTGTTTTCAGTGGGACATTAAGGAACCTGCAATGGCAAATCCACGATCATAATTCCCTTAAAACTTGACACTTTCGGGTATGAATGTTCGGATGAAACTGGAATATGCTTTTAGCGTTTCATAATAACACAAAAAACGATGGTGTATCGCATTATTTTTTATTATATTCTGGATAATTTACATATTTATAGCCCACTCTAATATGTATTAATCAAATTTGTAATGTCTTAAATGACGTCACTGGAACGTCATCCATAAAAACATGTTTAGCTTAAATATCACTTGGTTAATATAAAAGTGACAGAAACAATGGCGAAATTCTAAGAATCTTGTAAATCATAAAACAATTTGTGTTTGTTTGTTTTGCTTTTTAATCTTGTGGTTTCCATAAATATCACATGGAATAGTTGAAACTGTGATAAATTATGTTAATATTATACACAAATAAAAAGAATTAATCAATTTCATGTTGTCAGTCTTCTGATATTTAATATTGCATTACAGTTTTGGAATGTTAATAAAACTGATGGTATTTATTATATTTTATTATACTGTTAATTAATTTTATAACGACTATAAATAAATTTCTCTTTGAAGCAACACACGAAAGCAATTTAATCATTTATTTTATTTTTTAATTAACGCTATCAAAGGGCAAAGTTTCATTTCAAATAAAATTAATACCGAGATATTTAAGAATGCACAAGAAGAGTATAAAAAACGTTCATCAATCCGATTTAAAACTGTTTAAAAGAGGCGAAAATCAATTTTTTAATATTCAGTATTCAAACATTTAGATATAAAATGAATAGGGGCAAAACATTCCTAACCTAACAAACAGTTCGAGTAAATGTCGCCTGAAATTTCGACAAAATCCTGTGTTGAGCACACATCAGTCAGGGGACAACACGGAACATAGACAAAATCGATGCAATAAAACAATCGGTGGAATTTGACCAAAAACAAAAGTAAAACCGCGGACGCTTCCAGTTCCCACCAAATTCCGTTCATATTGGATTCATCACCGTCGACCGGTAAATATGTTATGATTCCAGGACACCAAACAGGATTGAGCTATTTATTGTTACTGTTAATTTTAAATATACTTACAAATTATCTGCAAACAAAATTAATTAAGCATAGAACTAAAATTTATTTCCTAGTGACTTTTTAGTTACTTTTTGTCCAGGACTACCAACATATAAAAAAGTTTATTTACAGTAGTGGCCACAATTGTAGAAACTTATTAAAATTAAAAATTCAATGCCAATATCTATCATGGATACAAAGGATCAATCTAATTTTATTAGATTACTTTAAGGTATTTCATTGCTATCTGTGAATTGAAATTATTTACTTATTATAATTATTTAATAATTGGTCGAAGTGAAACAGTAAGAAAAATTATAATTCAGTGTTAGCAGGACAGAGAAACAAGAAGAGTTAGCTAAATAAATCAATTGTTTACTGTATTATTAAAAAATTTAGAAAAACTGGACAAGTGGTAGCTACGAAATACTTGAAAGAAAATCGATAACTAGATAGTTTGAATGTCAAAAAACAATCCAATATTATAGTCAACTGAAATTGAAACCAATCTGGAGGAAATGCAACTTTCTGAAATTAGTTCAAAGACTGTGAGGAGATGGTTAATGGATGAGGGTTCACTTGACCCCAGATATACAAGATGGTTTCTTCCAAAAAAATCAATTTTGACTTGCTTGGGGTCACATGGAAGAAACAATGCTCTTAATAAATGGGTTTCAACATAAAAACAAACCCAAACACAAATCTAAAATTGAGAAGAATTGGTTAAAGGACTAAAGCATCAATCTTTAGTCTTGTCCGTCCCAATTCCCAGATATCAATTGTATGGAAAGCATGAAGGATTACATTTATAACTAAATTCGACATACAAATTTTACTGGTTTAAATGAACTCATCACACCAATTCAAGAAGCTTGAAGGATATTAATATTCGGAAATTGGTCTAGTCTATTCCGCAGACATGGGCCAAGATTATAAAACAAGAAGGGTATTAAACAAAATAATACAGATATAATCAATCATTAAATATCACTTTAAAAATTAATGTTACTATGTTTATGTTCAGCTCAATTCAGAAAAATATATGTACAATTTTATGGAATTGAAATCTAATAATTTTTATGATACTGTATAAAACAACAATTGTAAATTAATATTATTTTAACAATTTACATTAAATAAAAAAGCTATAGCTCAAATATTTAACATTTTAAAAAGGTGCCTAAATAATGTCCATTACTATAAATGGAATACATTCTCTACAATAACCTAACCTAAAATTCCTATTTAAATGTGAGTTAAAAATAAAGAATATGTACAAATTTGGAATCTCAGAATATATATTATGTGAATGTATTTATTATTAATACACATGGTTCAAGATAAGACTGATAAAACTGGCAAATATGAATATATAGTTAATAATCTTAATAATCATAATTATTTAACAAAACTTCATTCAAACTCACGTTTTATAAAATATCAATCCCTTTATTAGTTGTTAAAATTTATCACGTTTATTTCTCAAAATCGACAAACAATAACAGGTATCTATTTATATAAAAGCCGGCTTGTATAAATAGAATGTGCCGTCTATTTTAATTTATAACGAATGCAATGTATCCAATACAGGCGAACCTGTTTTATAAATACTCACCAAGAGGAAGAAACTTAACCTCAAAGTTATCGCAAAAAAACAACAACAAACAACAATTCCGAACACCGCGTTTACCAACCAATAGACGATCGCACAGTAGACGACGACGTCTGACGGAAATAAACAAACAATAGACGACGTTGTCGGATTTATTGTGGGAAATTCGGTAATTCCCTCAAGTTACGGGGTTGCGAGGCCATACGAATCTCGATTATTGCGGGACGTACGTGGATGATTGATGACGATACGCGAGGCGCCGGTTTTTAATAACGTATCGATGATCGTTTATCGGCGAATGTAAATATGGCAATTAAGGTGCGATAAAAGTTACGTGCTTTGACCTTGAGTCAGCTGGTCGGAATATCCGCACTTTGCGTGTACGAGGTGAAATCTGTGAACGGTTATCGAATTGCGGCCTTTGCGATGTGTTTAATGCGAGCTGGGAGCAAAAATTAAATAATTAATTCGCTTATCTCGGCAACTGTTTAATCCTAAAAATATCATTCAACAATCACATTTTTTCATGCAGTTTTTTTAACATAAATGCTTGTAACTACATAATTTATATATATTATGAATTAGCATGTGAAACTTTCTAAAACTACAGCTCAAATATTGTTGTTTTTAATAGAAACGAGTATATTTTTCTCACCTTTCTAATGCAATATTATTCGTTGCAATCATGGCGTCTATTCAGGGCGACGAAATAAATAAGTTGATAACCCGAAAAATTAAATAAATGAATAATATTTTCGTGTTCAGCACATCCGAACTACTCTAAAAATATGTAAACAAAAGTCTCTATATTTTTACCGTGACCTTGTGTAAACCACAAGTACGAATAATGTTTCCGAAACATCAAATATCTAATATTTGCCACCTCTCCCAACACAATTCTGGAAATAAACAATTGAATGACGCCGGCCATTAAAAAATGCACAGCCTACTTAGCCGGCACAACTTCCACCCTTCTCACACTCTCGTGAACGTATATTTCTTTCTCTTTGTCTCTTGTACGAGCAAATGCACAATGCATCGAATAGGAAGAATTCTGTGTTGGCACATTTTAGGTTATGTTACGAAATTGTTGTTAAATGTTTTTATATTTTATACTGTTTTAGTGTTTTATTATTATTTGGCATGCAGTAAGTAGTATCTAAATAGTATTTATACATAATTAGATTTCAGTTAAAGTTTTTTAAAATTATCCGAAATATTTACATTTATTATATTTAACTAATTAATTAAAATTTGATAATCAAAAGAAAGTGATAGTTTTGACAGATATTTAATGTTGTTTGTGTTGTTTTATGAATAAAAAATTATTATATATAATTGTGCACACAACTTAAATTTATTTTATTAATATTGAATGGTTACAAATTTTATTTATAAAAATTACTCACAATTATAAAATACACATGTAAAATAACAAATGTATAAAATTTATATAGATTAACTTAATTAAAATAATGTTTATGCAATTTTTAATTAAACATAATATATGATTTCAATAAATTAAAAAGTATAATATTATATTATTTGTGTATATTTAACAATTTATTCAAAAATATCGTTTGAAAATAGAAATAAAATTCAAAATTATGTACAATATAAATTGTGTTTTCAAGAACTCAGTCTGAAAATGTTTAAACTAAATAATATGTAACGACCAGTGTAATGTTAAAGTAAAGATGTAAAGATGTTAAAGAGTAAAGACAAGAAATATATAAAAAACAAGATATATCTAAGAAATAGATGATGTAATGACAACAGAAATGTAAATGTAAGTGATATTATATTAAGGTAAGGAATATGTATGTAAGGACAAGATATATATATAAAGATAAGTAACATGTATAGGCAAGAGATACACAGTCAAAAAGATAACTATGTAACGGCAAGAGATATGTAAAAACTGGTGTGTATGTATTAGGTAAAGAATATATAAGGCAAGAGACATGTAAGGACAAGATATATGTAAAAGCAAGTGATATATTATGACCATTATTTTGTTAGTTATGTTACAGTAAGGAAAAGATGACTGATATCTATTGTTTAGTGTTATGTTAAGGCCCAGTGGATATGTGAAGGCAAAAGATATGTAAAGAAAAGTAATGTATAAAGGCAAATGAGGTGGTATAAAAAGTCCTGTTGGCAAGAATTGGTTTTTCTTCCTTTTCGTAATAGCACGTAGCCAAGGGACTTAAGCCAAAAGATTAAAGGTAGTCGGTCACTACAATAATAAAAATCATAGCAAAATACTAAATATAATAAAAACATAGGAATATTAGTTATAAAATTGTTGCTACAGATACTGCTAAATAAGTTAATAAAATTGCGACTCACAACAAATGATTATCTAATTCTGGGACCATTTGTAATTTTCTAACGCGCCTCGAACATATCGTTCCATAATCAGTTAGCGTAGTGAGCCAGACTGCAAAGTTTTATAATTACATTTTGTCTAAACGTTGCGGACATTGCGCCGGTCAAACTTTAATATCGATCATCCTAATAGGCCTTTGATGACACACACACACACACACACATTAATTATGCACATTTCAGGACGAAAGGGGCATTTGGAGCAGACACGGCGCACTGCAACGGGCCCCATTAATCATCCGCTCATACACTTGACCTACATCAGAATGGCCGGAAACTTTTTCATCCCCGCGTACGCGGACCAACCCACTTTTTTTTTTTCGTTCATACCCCCATCCCTCGGACCACTTCCAAAACAATTTGTCCAGTTTCGGGGAATCGGTTATGGCAGCGTTCCAGTCTGGGCACGGCAATTAACTTTATTTAATGTTTCTTATTTTCGCTGACCGGTATGAATTATCCACGTCAGCGTGCACACGTACCCTCTGACTGACAGGTTGACGGCGTATCAGAGGAAAGTTTCAGCCCCATTGTTGGCCTGCGAAAGGAATGTTTTTCGCGGCGTTGAACCGTTGTTGGTCGGTCTTTCATTTGAATGAATATGTTGGGGGGATGGTGGTTTTTAATTAAAAAGTGCTGTGCTTAGGATATTTTTTAAAATAGTGTGTCTGATGATTAAAATAAGCATCAATTAAATTTGCGTACCCTGAAAGAATTGCTTTTTATACATAGTTTATGTTTATATTCATACTTTTGTAGTGTGTTATATACTATTGTTTCCTCCAATGTCACAATTGCAAATGTGTAATAGCTGTTTTTAACAGTTATTGTATGGTTAATTGAGCAGTTTGTTGGGTACTTTATTGGAAGTAATTTTTCAATCAATTTTTCGCCAATGCTCTGTATTTATTTAGTATATTTAGGTAATACTGAATAGTATCAAAATCTACAAAAAAATTACCAGAAAATTGACAATTTAAATTGAGACAATAAATAATAATTTATATAATGTGTTGCCCATTTTAATGTCACCAATTTGTGCACTGCAAATACCAAATTTTTAATTTAATTGTCAATTTATTAATTTATTACACTTCCCAATATTTTGCCAGTGTGAACAACATTTTTATTTATAGGTTAGGATAAGTTAACATATATAACCCGTATATTTTTGTAAGAAAACTTTGTTTATAAGTTGGTACTATTGAATATTATCAAAAGTTACTAAAAAGGTACTAGAAAATTGTCGAAAATTTGAACTGGGACAATAAACACAATAAATAATTTTTACAATTTATTTTTCATTGTATTATTTATGTATTACAGATTCCAATTCTTCAATTTAATTGTCAATTTATTCATTTATTACAATTCCCAATATTTTGCCAGTATGGACAACATTTTTATTTTTAGGTTAGGATAGGTTGTAACCTGTATATGTTTGTGAACAAACTTTGTTTATAAGTTGGTGATATTGAGTAAAATCAAAAGTTACTAAAAAGTTAATAGAAAATTTTAACTGGAACAATAAACACAACAAATAATAATTTTTACAATTAAGTCCCCATTTTATTGTCAACAATTTGTGTATTACAGATTCCAATTCTTGAAATTTAATTGTCACTAGTGTAAGTGTTTATTATACTTACCAATATTTTATCAGTATGGACAACATTTTTATTTTTTAGGTTTTGTTTTTAAGTTGGTAGTACAAAAGTTACTAAAAAGTTTATTAGTGAAAATTAGAAGTGGACCATAAATACCATAAACAATAATTCTTACAATTTATTTTTTAATTTATTATATAGAAATAATTTAAATAAAACAAACGTTAAAATTTTATTGTTACTTACGATTGTGTAATAGCCGCAGGGTGTTAACAAATAACAACAAATATTTTTAATCGTTTCTGTTGCGGCACAATAAACTTTAATTAAAAAAACATTACTGACCTGAACTGCACATTCGCAGATGATTACAACGTTTTCCTAAAATGGTAACCAGTAATCGTTAAATGGTGACTCGGAAGCAATTACACAAATGCATTTAATTGTACATAACCAGAAAATAGTGTTTAAGAGTCGACCAACGAAATTAATTTCTAAGTGAATGAAGGCAAAACAAAAATTACAGGATTTGTACCGAACCAATTAAAACTTTTTAACAAGAAAAGTAACAGAGCAAAGAGAAATAGTGAATTACTTCTTGATATAATTATCATCATCTCGTGCTGTTTCACTACATAAAATGTACTTTATTTAATTTACTAACAACATGATTTACTAACAACACGTTATATTTATCCTGATACATGTTGTAAATAATATGCATCAGGATAAATATAACGTGTGACTAAAATTAACAGTTAAATAATAAATAAACTCGAATACTTACAGTTTTGCTGGCCTGATGAAGGTTTATTACTGACCTGAAAAGAGCATAACATAAATTACACACAATCTGTGAGAATAAAGTAAATTATATATGTTTGGAAATGCTACATTATAACATAAATAATGGTCACAAAAAACTGGGACATTGTGGTATTGTACAATTCACATTTTAAATGAAGCAAGTAGTGTCATTTTAAATCACCAACATAAATATCACCGTTTGTGCATAATATTTGCCATTCACATTTAATTAATTAAAAAAATGAAATGCCTAATTATTAAAAATTAGACGGTACGGATAAACCTAATAAAGTGATTTATTTTTTTAAATGTTACGTGGGTTGTAACATTAAAAAAACTTTCTTCTCCATTGGAAATGTTCATAGGTCATTGCCGAATAAATTGGAGCCTCCCACGTATCAATAAAAGAAAACGAAACTCACAGATAACGTCATAATTTCTTGCCGTTTGTAAATAGTAAATTTATTAGCCCATTGTTTGAATATTAAAAGCTTCATTCTTTATTGTTTAACAATCCATTAAGGTTCTTTTCAAATTTCTAATTCAGCAGCGACCTTAACCAATTAAGCCATTCAATCACTTCTTATTAAAGATTAAAGAAAACGTAGTGAAATTCCTCTATTAAAACTTTTCATACAATTAAGTCGGTTGTAAAATGACTTAAATACTTAAATTTGCATAGAAGTTGCTCAAAACCAAAGGACGTAATTGTAAAATAACAACACAATGGTATTAAAATAAAGTGCCTTCCATTTACATAATAAAATTATAAAATTAACATTAATACACTTCTAATGAGAAATATAGTCTAATATTTTATGTACACATTTAATAATAACCTAACAAAAAATAATCTTGATTTAAAATATTTCTAAAATAAACCGAAAATTGAATTGAATTTATGGATTCAAAGAATTATTGTATATTTCATATATAACATTTTCTAGGCTTTATATTTATTTATTTTTTTATACATTTTATAAATTGTATAGATTTTATAGATTTATATGTTTTATATGTTGTATATGTTTTATATGTTTTATATATTTTATATGTTTTATTTGTTTTATACGTTTTATATGTTATATGTTTTATATGTTTCATATGTTTCATATGTTTGTTTTATATGTTTCATATGTTTCATATGTTTTATATGTTTTATATGTTTTATATGTTTTATATGTTTTATATGTTTTATATGTTTTATATGTTTTACATGTTTTATATGTTTTATATGTTTTATATGTTTGTTTTATATGTTTTATATGTTTTATATGTTTTATTTTATATATTTATAGATTTAGTTTTATAAATTCCATAGATTTTATATATAATGTTCATCACAAATCGAAAATGTTCCACGCTTACACAAAAACAATTTATGATTGACGTATCCAGATGCTCAATACCGCGTCTGCCGCAGAACTAATTAAAAATTTGACACGGAGAAAATGAACGTACGTAACACGTAACTCCGACTAAATCAGTTTCACATTTTTTTTTTCACTCGCACTAATTATGAATTTATGTGCCTAGTTTCCAATTCGACATGTCCCACGACTTGGAAACAATATATATTTTTCAGTTAATTAAACATTCATCAGTCAGCAAAATCGTCAGATCCGAGAACACGTCAGCGTCGAGTTTCGCATCCGGACGTCGGACGTTGCTAATTTAAACATGAAACAAAACTGGGGATTTTAACACCGGATTCTTTCGCTTCAAAAATAGATTTTCAATTTTAATAAGCCCGTCCGTATCGAACCTTTGTATTTCACTTTATTTTTATTTGTTCGTTTGCTTTCGAAAACGTGCATGCAGTTTTATAAAATGCTGATTAAAAATAATGCTTTCGTTCGAAATTATTTCCGTGCAGTAAAATTACTTTTCTCCCATAAACAATTTTATTTAATTTAAACTTTGTGTATTTCCATCTCAATAACTATTATTTATTGAACCAATTTATACATATTTTTTTAACTGAAAATTGTTATTTTTCATCGGTATTATATTTTAATTAATATAAAAGTTATTTAAATTGATTTGTGTATTTTTTCAAATTAAAGTTTTTATGGAAATATCCTATTTTCAACATTTTATTTGATTTATTTGATTATTAGAATTTTTAAATCTATCCCAGATTCATTTATGTGAAATATATTTATGAAATTAAGCTATTTTATTCCATTATTTATTTAATCAGGAGTACATTTATTAGAAACTTATTCATATGAAATATTTTTTTGTAATTAGGCTATTTTTAACACTTATTCCATGATATATTTTATCAGGAGTACTTTTATTAGAAACATTTTTGATTTTATTCCATGATTTATTTGATCAGGAGTACTTTTTTATTAGAAAAATGTTATTTTTAAAGTTATCTTAGACTTATTTATGTGAAATATTTTTTGTGAAATTAAGCTATTTTTACATTTTATTCCATGATTTATTTTTAAAGATATTTTAGAATTATTTATGTTAAATATTTTTTGTAAAATGAAACTATTTTTGACATTTTATTCCAAGTATCATTTGTTCAGAAGGAATATTTTTATTACAATAATATGATTTTTAAATCTATCGCAGACTTATTTATGTGACATATTTTTTTCTGAAAATAATCTATTTTTAACATTTTATTCCATGCTTTACTTGATTAGAAAAAGTACTTTAATAATTGGAAAAATGTGATTATAAACGACAAAATTGCATCTTATGTGGACCCCAGCATCTTTATTTATTTATTTATTTCAATAATTATTAGATTACTTACTATTTCCTAATTTAAAATATTAAATAACATTTAATTATTAGATGCCATATTATTGTATCCATTAAAATCTTTTTAAAAGACTCTAAAAATTGAAATAATAAATAAACTACAAAGTAATTTTAAGAGAACATACGCTTAATGTCCTTCATTAATTTTAACTTTATTCGGTTCAAAATGCGATGCTTTGGCTCAGTTTTATAGGTCCCACACAATAAATCAGCATGAACATATAAATTTAACCTTTAATTGAGCTTTGAACAATAAGAAAATTGCTATTGAAAATATATATTCGGTCGTTAAAACCGGGAAAACGGCAAACTCGTAAAATAAATCCGACTCAACAATTTTAACCAACATTATCATTTACTATTATGTTTGCAAATGAGTATTTTTAATTTGACTTTTCACAGACGAAACAGATAATAATCGAAGTCGTTATCAACACACGTAGTGCTCAGTGAATTGCTGCGAACTTTCTACGAATATGATACGGCCAACCATTATAATTGTAAATTAAGCGTGATAAATTTGAGTTAGACACTGTACATGGAATTCGTTTTGCATACCAAATCTGCGGAATCAGGGTATGGAAATTTTGTCGAATAACATTATTTTAATGCTATGTCCACCAAGGGATGGGCAACATAATCTCTGCTAAGTGCATTATTTCGACACGTCTCTTTTAATTTCGTTCTTGTGTCCCGTTGTCGGTTGTCGCCTTCTTCGCAAATCCAATCGATAAATAAAATCAGGCGCAACGGGAAATTCAAAAATCGAACGTAATGAGCTTTTCCTTTGCAGGTACCGAGGTTATTATCAGGCAGAAAGGGCCCACGACTGAGAAAAAATAAAACTCGAAAGAACTGAGCGATTAAAAAGAATGCTACTAAGAAATTACAAGTAGAATTTAAACGAATCGATTTCAAGTGGAGACAGGCAAAGCTGCTGGGATTATGTGTAACTTTAAAAGAACTTATAAAAGCTCCTAATAGTCGACGAATTACGAATTTGTTTTTGACGAGAATGGATTCTTCTCAAAACCGACCGACTTAAAAGAAAACGAATTTCATTGGGGGAGGTTGGGCATATACGGAGTGTCTACTGTAAGTGGACCTTTACTATTGGACTGTTGACTACGAAACTTCCTGAAAGTTTTTTGTTGCCTTTTGATGAGTTATTTACATGTTAAAAGAAATTTCAAGTAAGTAATTAAATTTGTGTCTTTGCAATTTTCAGGATAACATTTAACATTAATTTTTACTAGTAATCATTGATGTAAATAAAAATGTATACTTAGTATTACATGACTCACAATTTTGTAAATTTAAAAATTATAAAAAAATTCTTTTATGTTAGTATACAAAAAATACTCAATTAAGCTTATGACAATTTAATTAATTATAATTAATTCTAATTGTAACTAATAACAAGAAATTTATGATTAATTTTAATTAGTATATATAATTTATAATATTTTCCTTATCACAAAGTTTATTTTAAAATCTTATATATGTCATAGTTGTTTTGAATTTAAATAACTCAATTCAATCTATGTTTTATACATTTTGGGGTAAAAATTGACATTTCGTTTATTCTTTATAAATTCATGTATGTTGATATAAATTAAACTAATGTTATTTTAATTAATAATAATTAATCACAATTAATTTTTTTGTAAATTTATTATTTGTAATTTTCAGATGACATAAAAGTTACAATTAATTTTACAATACTTATTCACTTAATTTAGTAATTCACATAGTGGAAATAAACTTAATTAATTTCAAATTTATTTATTTTTTAAGGAGTTAAAACTCTAATGTCATTTATTTTTTAGAAATTTATTTAAATTCAAATTAAATAATTATTCATTTAAACTAATAATTAATTTCAATTAATTTTTTAAAATTTTTTACTTATTTTTTGAATTTGAAACTAATCAATTTATCTTTCACAAATTTATTTTTAAATTTACTCTTTATAATACATTTTGTTAGTAATTTAATGATACATCAAATATACATTAAAACATTTCAGTATTTTATTTTTAACTTTAATATTAATCTGTTACTAATGAGAATATTAATTAATTACTAAAAATATAATTGACATTTGCAATTAATATTTTTAATTAAAATTTAATTATAGTTCTACACACACATATAAGTTGTTAATTATCAATATTTTGGGTATGAAATATCGGTGTATATTATTTTTAAATAAATTAATAATTTCAATTGATTTTATGTACATTTTAGAGTCAAAATTTTCACGTTATTTATTTTTTATAAATCCATTTATATATACACTAATATATAAATAAATTCAATTAAACTATGAATGAATAAATGAATAAGAAATTAAAAAAAATCAATTAGTTTAGTATTAATTCTCAGATAGTTATGATAATTTTTTGGAAATCTGACAGTTGCATTGAACGTAATTAATTTCAAACTTACCAATTTATTTTGCATATTATGGAATTAAAATTCACACATTATTTATTTTTTATAATTTCATTTATATTGACATACAATTATAAACTCAATTATTCTAATAAAAATTTAATCAATTAGTTTAGTATTAATTCTCAGATAGTTATGATAATTTTTTGGAAATCTGACAGTTGCATTGAACGTAATTAATTTCAGACTTACCAATTTATTTCACATATTATGGAATTAAAATTCACACATTATTGACATACAATTATAAACTCAATTAATCTAATAAAAATTTAATCAATAATAACTAATTTCAAATAATTTTTATAAGTTTATAGTTTGTAATGTCCAGATTAATATGAAACTTATGATTAATTTTTACTATCAGTCATTTTTGATATTATTTAAATTTTTTGTATTAAATTTTTTTATAAATTCATTTATATTAATATACAAACTAAATTAAACTAATAATTGATTAATAATAAAAAAAATCCAATAAATTTCTTATAGGTTTATACTTATTAATTCTCAAAATAAAAGTAAACTTTTTAACTTTTTTTTAACTAATTTTTACAATTTATTATTCATAATATTATATATAATATTTTCCTGAGTTAATACTTATTAACTTTTGTAAATAATTAATAATGAAATAAATGTAGTTAATTTCAAATTTATCAATTTTTCTCTGTTTTTTTATAAATTAAAGTACATTATTTATAAATATTTATTCAATTAAACTAATAATTATAAGTATTTATTGTAAGTTAATTATTATAATATAAATATAAATATTTATTCATAATTCAATTAAACTAATAGTGAATTATAATTATTTATTTTAATATGATGATACTGTACTTATTTTATAAATCTTACAATTGATTTTAAATTAATTTTAAATTTTTCAATTTATCTTTCATATATTCATACACACTTTATTAATTTATAGAATAAAATAAACTCAATTAAATTAATATTAATTTAATTTATAATGATTAATTACAATTAGATTTTTTTTAAAAATTTGTCCTTTATAAAATAGTTCAAATTAATTGTAATCATCCGAAATATTCCTTATAACATTTTTCTTGACTCAACCCTTAATTTTTTATCTTACAGTTGAATTTTACTCAAATTATCAATTACGATTAATTTTTTATTAAGTTTGTAATTAATTAATTACTAGTACTAGTGTAAATTTGATTTCCTTCTAATAAATTATTAAATTAATTCGAATTTATTAGAAAAATCTTATTTATACTCAATCATGAAAAATAAACTTTATATTTCCATTTATTACAATTATTGTGTCAGAATACTTTTAATCAACTGTCAAATTTCAAATTCGAAAGTGCCCCGGTTTACTTGAAACTTTTTTGCTCCATAAAGATTACACAAATTCGGTCCCAACTCCTGCACTTCTTCTTGGGGAGTTGTGTCAATCAAAATTACGGCATTGCTCGCTTGCGATAATACAGAAGACCCAGACGTTCCATCAGTCATAATCCATTTCCTTTTGCCAAACCGACGCAGCTCCTTGCGAATTTATGTTTAAGCATATCGATTTTTTTCGGTTATTCGGGTTTTTGGCGTACTAGCGTCTGACCTACCAGGACATAAAATTTATGGGCGACGTAAAAATGTTATACGCGTCCAATTTCCGATATTTTACTATAAATTTTCATTTAAATTTTTCCCCGACGAAACGACGATTGGTTAAGTGATGCTATCGGATTTTTAGAAATTAAATTACCCTTATTTTAGTTGTTGAAATGGCACATTCGAATATTGTTCGTGAATTAGTGCCGTTTCGTCCCAACAAATCGTCCGAAGTTTGATTTATACAGTTTCAATCTTTGCGCCAAATAAACTGCAAATGATAAATTTAATAAACTGTCGTCAAAAATTATTTTTACGTTGTAAAAGTTAAAATATTGCCGTATGGCTGCCCATTAATATCACACACCAATCGATTAGCTGTCGGCATAATAAAAAATACATACGAATCCGTCTGGATTAACCGTGGTCCGATTGAATGTTATTCAAATTGGCCTTAGCAGATTTACATAAGTTAAAAATTGTCGAAAACAATCGCGACAAAATAAAACAGCCGTCCAATTTTACAATTAATTAATGCGACGTAAATTTTTAACGTTTCCCCTCCGTTCCGGTACACCGGATCATATTCCGCATATTCGTGTGGGGAAAAAGCACAACACGATCGAGTCGGGAAACTCGGTGTTTCGATGCTGGAAATAAAAAGGCCATGTGCATAAAACCAAATTGAAATTTATATCCCGATATGCGGGGTTGAGTTCGTACAAAAAAAAATCGCAATTAGATTCCGGAAAATTGTGAAATTGCGCAGCATAGATCTGGGTAATAGGCGAAATTGACGCATTCGGACAGTTTCGTATTTTATTGTACCGACGGCAGTCCATTTGCCAATTTGCTCCCTGTATACTTGTTAATGGTAGTGAATTTAGTGGATTACAAATGATAATGCACGTTAGTCCTGTTGGGGAAGCCGGATAATTGGGTAATCCTTCAATATACAGAGTGTTTATTTGTGTATCAATATACGTACGTGTGTAACAAATAAGATTAGACAATACAAACTTATAAAAATTAATTGATTTTATTAATTATTAAATTGAATTTATATGTTTATATGTATTATGCTCAGAAAAATATCATATGTTAAATAATATACATGATTATTTTGTAGTAAAAATTCACTAAGTTCTAACTTATAAAGAATTAATTGGAATTACTCATTATGAATGAATTTATAAAAAATAAATAATGTGTAAATTTTAACTCCATAATCTACATATAATAAACTGAAGTTTCAAATTTGTAAGTTCAATCCAAAAGCCAAAAAAATATAAATAATTAATATTATAGATAATTACTGGTAAAAATTTATCATAAATTTCATGTTAATCTGTAAATTATTAAGTACAAAAAAATAATTAAAATTAATTATTAATAATTAAATTATAGTTTAATTAAATTTATTTTTAATTATCTATATAAATGAATTTATAAAAAATATATAATATATATATATATATATATATATATATATATATATATATATATATATATATATATCTACATCTATAAAATGTACAATAAATAAACTAATGAAACTTATGAAATTTACAAAATTTTAAACCAGTACGTTTTAAGCCAAACAAAATATAAATAATTTATATTATATTATATATAATCACTGGTAAAAATTAATCAAAAGTTCTATGTTAATCTGAAAATTACAAACTACAAAAAATTAATTGGAATTAATTATTATTAGTTTAATTGGTTTTATATTTATATGTCAATATAAATGAATTTATAAAAATAAATAAGATGTGAATTTTAACACCAAAATTTATTTAAAATGAACTGACAAGTTTGAAATTTATTAAGTTCAATGAAACTGTCAAATTTACAAAATTTTAATGTAATACATTTTAAGCCAAAGAAAATATAAATAATTGATATTATAGATAATAACTGGTAAAAGTTAATCAAAAGTTTTATGCTATTCTGAAAACTACAAATTACAAAATTTAATTGGAATTAATTATTATTAATTAAATTATTATTAGTTTGATTGACTTTTATATTTATTTATCAATATAAATGAATTTATAAACTGTGTTAATTTTAACTCAAAAATATACATAAAATAAATAGATAAGTTTGAAATTAATTAAGCTCAATCCAACTGTGAGATTTACAAAATTCTAAGGCAGTATGTTTTAAGCCAATGAAAATATAAATAATTAATAATTAGTACGTAAATTACTAATAAAAATTAATCAAAAGTTTCTTGTTATTCCAAAAATTAATTAAAATTAAATATTATCAATTAAATTATTATTAATTTGATTGATTCTATATTCATTTATGAATAAATTTATAAAAAATATATAATGTATTAATTTTAACTCAAAAATGTACATAAAATAAATTGATAAGTTTGAAATTAATTAAGTTCCAATTAATTAATCCAATTGTGGCGTTTTTATAAAAATTTAAGGCAGTACGTTTTAACAAACAAAGAATAAAAATGTAAATAATTAATATTATTGATAAATTACTGCTAAAATTAATCAAGTTTCATGTTAATCTGGAAATTAAAGTATACAATTTTATAAAAATTAATTGAAACTAATTAATTATTTATTAATTAAATTATTATTAGTTTAATTGAATATGTCAATTTAAATGAATTTATAAAAAATAAATAATTTGTGAATTTTAACAAAATATGCAAAATAAATTGACAAGTTTAAAATTAATTAAGTTCAGTGCAACTGCCATATTTACAAAAAATAATCATAACTTTCATGTTACTGTGAGAATGAATACTAAATCAATTTAAACAAAATTTTATTAATTAATTTTTTATTAGTTTCATTGAATATATTTATATATTAATATTAATATAAATGGATTTATAAAAAATAAATAAAATATAAATTTTAACTCCAAAATGAACATTAAATCAATTGATTAAATTTCTATTTTATTTAAATGTAATATACACCTATATTTGATACCCAAAATATTGATAATTAACAACTTATATGTATATATAGAATTATAATTAAATTTTAATTAAAAATACCAAAGGCAAATGTCAGTTATATTTTTAATAATCAATTAATACAGGCTAATATTTAAATTTAAAATAGTGTTTTTTACATAATTATATAATTAAATTACTATCAAAATATTGAGTTCAGAAAGTTAATTTATAAGAATCTTCAACAAGATTGGTGGATGACTACAATACGGTACGTCCGTTAATTAAAACCACATTGACAGCTGACCAATGTGGTTAACCGAAAAATTTTTCAAACCTAATGCGCATGTCACCGAACCTATCCCCACCCCGTACAAAAATCAAACCAGTCACGTGACAAATTGATAAGATTCAGTATTAAGGAAATTGCGGAAGGCAATAAACTTTCGGAGAAAATCGCCGGTAAGTTTTACGAGTCTTGTCTATGTGAAACATGCATGTGCAAATACACGTTTATACGACCGTTTGTTAAAAGCAAGTATTGCAATTGCGGAATGTTTGTTATCAAAAAACAAAAAAAATAAAATGTACTCAACGTGACCGATACGTTTTACTGCAATAAAAAAGACTTACTTGGCACGTTTCGAGGTGGAAACATAATCAGTCTGTTTCTTTTTTTTTTTTGTATATCGATTTTCATATCTTGAATTGCGGAAAACATCTATCACCGTGCCCGGTGAAAGGTCTAGATAAAAAAAAAAACTGGGGAAGAAATGTGTCGCCCTAGGCGACAAATTGGTTCGAAATGTGCGACAAGAAATAGGGACAAGTTTTGCGGTTAGGAGAGGCCTAAGGCACTTCCTTACGTACGGAAATCTAATAAATTATTACCAAGCTCTAAACAAGTGCTAGTCACAAGTGTAGGATGCAAAACGAAAATGTGCCTTTCAAGTACGTGAAAAAATAATTCGTGATTTAATTGATCAAAAAACTCACCAGTGTCGAAATTATTATTTATAAAATAGTTTGTAACGCCAAACCACCCTCGTAGTAGCACGTTGGCCAACTTAATGGTACTAAATACCACCGAAAACTTGAAATTCCCAAAATCCTTTTGCGCATATTCGTTTCAATGTTACCAGTGTGCAAGTTTGATTGTCGGGCATCTCCGTCCAAGGAGCATACCGTCGAAGCGGTCGGATCCCGGCGTGGCCTTGCGGGCCTCAGCCGAGCTGCCGACGCCATCCGGCGGTTTCAGCGCGAAACAACCGTCCCTATTGATCCGCCAGCCTGAATTTCGTCCTTCTCTTTTAAATGGTCTATAAATTATTATGTTTCTCGCTCGCCTCTGCCTTCTCAACTACTATTTCAAACGCACGAAAGAAGAAGAATAAAAAAAAAGAAACGGCGGGGTTTGTAGTTTGTAGCGTGTGCCCGGGCATTGTCTTACAAAATATCCCTGAGCGTGTGTTAAAATTGACTGAATTATTGAGTGGAGTTTGAAAAATGTGACCGCCGCAAAAGTTTGAGATACGCCGAAACAAGGCTCATTTCTTACAAAAAATCACGTTCACCCAATTCCGCTCCATTTCAGCAGAAACGACCGCACTCGATAAGGATAATGTAGTTGAAACTATGAAATATCTACGGAGATTTACTAGATATGCCAATTTGAAGTCGAACTAAATGTACCGAAAATGCTCCCTTAATTAAACCCTTCAAAAACTTGCATCTACAATTTATTCCAATAAGCTGAACACACAAAGGATATAAATTTTAATAAAATCCACTTTGAAATATAGTGAAAAAAAATCCGTGTATTGCCGCCAGTTGAACATACACGGCACGGCATATGGTTTTGAAAGGGCAACAGTATAAATCTATGCGATACCCCGTTCCTGTTTTTGCCGTAACATATCTATCTTGCCGAGTTCCTACTCCAAACAACGGCCAGTCACAACGGGGTCAATATCGATATTTCAAGCCGAGAACAAACAAGAATGACAATATAATAAAATAAATGGGCACCCGGAAAAGTGATGTCGCTGTCTTTATGTGTCAGACATATCACACGCGGCAATAAAATTGTTTTAACGTTTTCTGACACAATCCAATATCCTTTAAATGTGTCCGAATTTACTAGATTAGCACGTAAATTTATGTCGGTATTTTTTTTTTGTGCACATCCATACGGGAGTCGCAGTCTAATACTTTTTTGCTTACCTCCAGAATCCACCGCAATATTTCACCAGACCTTCGATTGTGGCGTGTGATAAATGAACTGTGAATTCTTTCAGCATATCTTTTTCTTTGTAATGCATAATTCAATTTTCGTTTATTAAAATGTGTTTTTGTGCAAGAAAGTATTTTGAATATTGTACCCACATACCGATATTATTATAATTTAGTAATTACTTACTTTTTCCTTGAGTGCACAATAATATTTCATCAGTTATTGAGTAGTGGGGTGATCAATGAACTATGAATCCCACCAGCATATATTTTCTCTTAAAATAGCTGAACTGTGGATTATTAAAACGTGTAATGAATAACATTTCTAGAGGAAAATACTGTAAATTTCAGCATAGTTGTGTATATAACATTTTTTATTTTATTTAAAATCCACCTCAATATTTCATGAGTTAATTTGTATATTCTTTATGTAAAAATTAAATTCCAAATTATTAGAATGGCTTTGTGCATACATGGAGGAATTATTGTTTAATATTTCTTTACTTTTCTACATATTCTACTTCAATATTATATGAACTCGTCGATGCTGATGAAAGATGATGGTGTGAATTCTTTCAGCGTCTTTCTTTCCTTAAAACAAATTCATTATAAAATATTAAAAGTGTAATCAGTAACATTTCTAGAGGAAAATACTGTTTTCGTCATTGATTTAGGCATACATGCATTGTTTAATATTTCTTTACTTTTCTATAGATTCTACATCGACATTACATCGATTCGTCGATGCTGATGAAAAATGATGGTGTGAATTCTTTCAGCGTATCTTTTTCTTTGAAACAATTCAATTTTGAAATATTAAAAGTGTATTTAATAGTATGTATGTGTAAATGTACTCAATAGTATATGTAAAGTAAAATACCGTAGTTTTCAGCAAAGATTTGTATATTATTTTTATTTTATTTAAAATCCACCTCAATATTTAATCAGTTCATCTGTATATTACTTCTATAAAAATAAAATTTTCAATTATTAGAATGGGTTCGTATGAATAATGATGGTGTGAATTCTTTCAGCGTATCTTTTTCTTTGAAACAATTTAATTTTGAAATATTAAAAGTGTATTTAATAGTATATCTAAAGTAAAATACTGTAGTTTTCAGCAGAGATTTGTATTTTTATTTTATTTAAAATCCATCTCAATATTTCATCAGTTCTTCTGTATATTATTTCTATAAAAATAAAATTTGGAATTATTACAATGGGTTTGTGCATACATAGGAGAATTATTGTTAAATATTTCTTTACTCTATAGATTCTACTTTTATACTACATCGATTCGTGATGATGAATGAATTCTTTCAGCATATATTTTTCATTGAAATAATTCAATTTTGAAATATTAAAGGGTATCTGGAATATTGTGCGATCATATGAGAATTATTCTTCAATATTTCTGTCATAAATGTCTTATACCTTATTCTTTGTAACAATTTTGAAGTATTACAATCTTTTATTAATAATTTTATTACATTTTTCTAGATTCCACTAAATATTACTTCAGTTTATCTGTTGTGGCCAATGATCAATTTACCTTTTTCTTTGTAATAACTCATTTTTAATTAAAAAATTAATTAATTAATTAATTAAGTAAATTTGTTTAGTTTTTTCCAGATTCTACTTCAATTTTAAATCAGTTCATTTTATGATAAATAATGATGAATTCTTTCAACATATCTCAAATTATCTTCGGACTTTCTTGTTATATATGAACTATAAGTTATTTTTCGTTGAAATTTTTCAATTTTGAATTATAAAAATGAGTTTATTAATAATTTTTATAAAAGAAGTATTTAGAATTCTGAGTATTATTGTTTACTTTTTTTTACTTCAATATTACATCTGTTCATTTATTGTGGCTGATGATAAAAGACAATGATTCTTTCGACATATCATTTTCAATGTAATAACTGTATTTTAATCTATTAAAATGTTTTTTCAACTATTTTATAGAGGAACAAAGTTTAAATTTTTTACTTAACATGTACTACTACATCTTAATCTTTTGAGTTATAAACGAATATTTTCTTCAAAATAATTCAATTTTGAATGGTTAAAATATGTTTTTTATCCACTTTTGCGCAAGAAAGCACTTCAAATTTTGAAATTAGGGTAATTAACTTAGTTATAATAATAATTTAGATGTCCACCCTTCACTTCCTTTCACATAATTGAAATGAAATATTGTTGTGGAAGGAATTATGTGTAGATGTAATTTAATAGGTGACCCAAATTATCTCAACATATTGTTATTTACAGTTCAAGTTCAAAGTGTACTGGTTCAATTTACTCTTTGGACGTGGCTGATGAAACAAAAATGATGGGTTAATAAAGTGTCATGCATTGCTTTTCCATCACTGTGGCTTTAATAACAGAAAACATATTTTTTTTCGTTTATCATTACACATTTGTACGTGTTCGATTACTGATGTGTATACGTCATTTTGGACATCAAAATCCTTCAATTCCCAAATGAACAAACACATTAATACGTCATAGTTACTATGACATAGTTTTGATGGACTTCTATCATTTCACCATTTATAAAATTAGTTTTGGTCCATAAAATTTATTAACATTGAATAATCAACAATTAATTATGTTATGCTAATTTCAATAAAAAGTTAAATTGGCCCCAATTAATTCCATTCGTTTATCAGCCAAATCATGCACTAAATCAAATTTGCATTAGAAAAAGTTAATTAATTGTTAAAATGCCTCGCATTGAAAACTTTTGACGCCTCCCACGTGCACACTCATACGCGACTCACTCGCTCAGGATCTTTACGATTTAATAAGGCACCGATAAGGCGTAACACGCTCTCACCTATTTTATTAATGTAGCAGGAGCCGGGGTGCCGTAAATTTGGACAGGTAGCGACGTATTTATGGTATTCAACCGTGCCTGATGGATGCACCTCGTCACTTAATCAGCCGAAACTCAATTAGACCCTGAACCAATTCCGGTGGGCATGTCGTTTTCGGCGACGACAAAGTCTGATGCTCGCACCTTTGAAAATTTAACGTTCGGAAATTGTCGCCCGAATCGATATGTGGGGAGATGACGATAACTCTCATACTTTATTCAGGCTCCACAATATTATGAATAATGTAATCAGAAGAAATCAATTTTAATGTGATGATTTCGTACGTGAATTGTGTCTGTTGGAAACGGGTCAAGGGTGTAATATTTTTCAATATGTGAAAGGGAAGAAGCTCAATCGAAATATTGAATATTTATTCTTATCTGATACAAAAGCTTCGGGCGAACATTATAAATTGACGTGTTCGTGTATGGCGGTAGGAATCAAAACGTTGAATTAATTTAAGAGACAATGAATTATTAACGTGCGACCTGAATGTGTTTGTTGCCAATTTAAATTGCCACTCCATCTCTTTTGTGCTGAACGTTGCCGTGATGTAACAATTTTCGATCATTGTGAAGGTACGACTCATCCGATTTTTAAACAGCTCAATTATAAATATCAAATGCTAAATAATTAATGTTTACAGCATTTAGTTTTAATAATACATTAGACATATTAATTTAATTTCTGCTTCGGGAATGTTTTGTGTTATTTTTTTGCCAACAACATAATTAACTACCAATAAGCAATGATTAAAGGTTTACTCAATGAGGCGTAATTTCATGACAGTCTATATAAGGTAATCATTTCAAAACATAAACTAAATTATTGTTCAAATTGCGCAGAATATTACAATGTAATTACTAACACACAAATATTTGCACACTGAAACATGGTTATAATTTTATTTTTAATATTAAAATTGTGTTGACATTTAATTTAAATTTTTTGTTGCACACATATGTGCTGTTGAATTAGTTCAAGCTGTGGAAAAATTCATTTATTCTCTAAATATAAACTGGTAACTTAAATAAAAATATAATTTTAATACAGTTTATGGCACATTAAACAAAGTTTTTACTCAAAAGTTATTGCCTTAATAAAATACATTTTAATAAAATTGTATGTACAACTTAAATTTGACTTGTACGTAATGCAAACACGCCTTCTTACACGTTAACGATTATTAAAATTTTGGTACAGCATCCCATTGAATAATTTAGCATATTTCACTGATGCAATAACGTGATAAGTGATTTTTTCCCCAATTCAATTAAACTCCTTTCGTACGTCCGTAACAATAGTCACTATTTTCAGATGTATCTGATTGTTGTATTTGTTTTGTATCGGAATAAATTTGAATTCATACGCCTTTGTGTGCCAGATGAAATATGAGTGCGCCTCCAATGTAGCCTGACGTCTGTATTCAAATTGCTTTCAAATGCGAAGAATGGAAAGACGTATAATTACCCGGATTTTATAGTTTCAATTCAGCTAAAAATAAAAATGGGGATTGCATTTTTTTTTCCTTCAGTTGGATACATGAGTTGATGCTTCCATGCATTTTAAGTTGTCACACTAAAAAGTAATTTTACAATTTTTGTCCTACGACAATATCATGTAGTAAAGTACTTAAAAAAAATAAGGGGATTTGCCATTCATGTGACATTATAAACTGATCTGGGACAAACTTTGGGTAAATCTATTTTCACTAAACATTGTTTCGTTGACAAATGTTCATCAACCAGTTAATTTGAAAAGACTAAATATTGTTTAAACATGTGTAAATAATCTAAAGAATCTAAAGTATCTAAAAAATCTAAAGAATCTAATGAATTTAAAGAATCTAAAGAATCTGAAGAATCTAAAGAATCTAAAGAATCTAAAGAATCTAAAGAATCTAAAGAATCTAAAGAATCTAAAGAATCTAAAGAATCTAAAGAATCTAAAGAATCTAAAGAATCTAAAGAATCTAAAGAATCTAAAGAATCTAAAGAATCTAAAGAATCTAAAGAATCTAAAGAATCTAAAGAATCTAAAGAATCTATAGAATCTAAAAAATCTAAAGAATCTAAAGAATCTAAAGAATCTAAAGAATCTAAAGAATCAAACGAATCTAAAGAATCTAAAGAATCTAAAGAATCTAAAGAACCTAAAGAATCTAAATAATCTAAAGAATGTAAAGAATCTGAAGAATCTAAAGAATCTAAAGAATGTAAAGAATCTGAAGAATCTAAAGAATCTAAAGAATCTAAAGAATCTAAAGAATCTAAAGAATCTAAAGAATCTAAAGAATCTAAAGAATCTAAAGAATCTAAAGAATCTAAAGAATCTAAAGAATCTAAAGAATCTAAAGAATCTAAAGAATCTAAAGAATCTAAAGAATCTAAAGAATCTAAAGAATCTAAAGAATCTAAAGAATCTAAAGAATCTAAAGAATCTAAAGAATCTAAAGAATCTAAAGAATCTAAAGAATCTAAAGAATCTAAAGAATCTAAAGAATCTAAAGAATCTAAAGAATCTAAAGAATCTAAAGAATCTAAAGAATCTAAAGAATCTAAAGAATCTAAAGAATCTAAAGAATCTAAAGAATCTAAAGAATCTAAAGAATCTAAAGAATCTAAAGAATCTAAAGAATCTAAAGAATCTAAAGAATCTAAAGAATCTAAAGAATCTAAAGAATCTAAAGAATCTAAAGAATCTAAAGAATCTAAAGAATCTAAAGAATCTAAAGAATCTAAAGAATCTAAAGAATCTAAAGAATCTAAAGAATCTAAAGAATCTAAAGAATCTAAAGAATCTAAAGAATCTAAAGAATCAAAGAATCTAAAGAATCAAAGAATCTAAAGAATCTAAAGAATCTAAAGAATCTAAAGAATCTAAAGAATCTAGAGAATCTAAAGAGTCTAAAGAATCTAAAGAATCTAAAGAATTTAAAGAATCTAAAGAATCTAAAGAATCTAAAGAATCTAAAGAATCTAAATAATCTAAAGAATGTAAAGAATCTGAAGAATCTAAAGAATCTAAAGAATCTAAAGAATCTAAAGAATCTAAAGAATATAAAGAATCTAAAGAATCTAAAGAATCTAAAGAATCTAAAGAATTTAAAGAATCTATAGAATCTAAAGAATCTAAAGAATCTAAAAAATCTAAAGAATCTAGAGAATCTAAAGAATCTAAAAAACATACAAGGAATATAAAAAATTAAAATAATTTTTGTATAGTTTTTTAACTTATCATATTAAAAATTAATTTTATAATTTTTATCTTTCATCAAAACAATGTAAAAGCTAAATATAATTATTAAAAAAAATGAGGTTATCATGCACATATCATCAAAAATTGAAAAAGAATAAATTTTGCTAAATACATTGTTAATATACTCAGTGACAAAGAAATTGCAATACCAAAAGGGCTAAAATAAAATTCGAACCGGAATTTTGAATGAGAACAAAAGATGTGAGGCTGTCATTCGTAGTAGAGGTGGTAACACCCCATATTAAGTTCAAATTTTTATTTTTTATGAATATCAAATTTTGTCAATTTTTAATTTTTTAACAAAAACAATATTTTTTATAACAATTATAAATAAAAACCTATTTTTAAATAAATATACATACATTTATTTTTCCCATTGTCAGAAAATATTAATAATAATTGGTTTGGTGCATTAATTTTCTTGAACACTGTATTTTTTATTTAGTTTTTTATTTACTTTGTTGCCAAAATAAAATATCAACTAAGGAAAGTTGCTTAAAAATTCTTAGGAGTGGTTATCAGAGGCTAAAACAAATTAAGTAAAAACTAGATTTGCAATAGTGGAAGCACTCTCCCTAGACCATCGAAAACTGCCGGAGGACAACTCTGGGGAAACCAATTTTCGCTAAAATTCCTACCACTAGTCTGACACACAACACGACAAAAGCCCATCAGATCGATTGGGTCAGAAAAAAATTATGCAAACGGCCACCTACAAAAATATGGCATGTGTCGGTGCTAAAATATTGTTTAAAAATGTTTCGACCTATAGAACGGACGGATGATTCGTGGCACAATCGAAATCGAAAACGATGGTGTTTCAGCCTGAGGGGATAAACGTCCATCCACTCTCACTTCATTGCCGCACTGTCCATCTAAAGTAGGTGAACCAGATGCTGCAGACGAGGCCTCGTGCCCCAAACGCAGGCTTGAATTCGTCTAATTGGTGCCATATTAAATAAACAATTTAGATCAGTGTTTTATGTATCAGATAATTTATTTATTTTACAAATAACTTACCTTCTATTTAAATTATATATCTATATAAATTTAATTACTTACCTGCCTTTAATTTTTACTGCAGTGCTTGTTCAGTACTGGTTCAGGCCTCGGTTCAATCAGGTGATAGACTAGACCTCCTTACACCTCGTCATAACCGTGCTATTGCTAAATCGCGTAATCTACTTTTTTCTAGTTGATCTTCTTAATTTCATTGACCCCGTGTTTTGAAATATCCCAGGCAGATTTAAGATGCCGCCAACCGGTAATTTGTGTTTAGATTATGATTTGATTCGATCACCTAACCAATCAACAAACACGAAATTAATCATTTTGGCCGTTGAATTGCAAAAAATTACAAAAGCAATTAATCAACAAATTGTATTTTTTTTTTTTTTCAGGTTTAAAAATTCGATGATATTTCGATTAGATTACAAAATCATTTATGACTAATTTTACTATTAAATTAAGCATCTGCTTTTTTGTAATAACTATTGTAAAAATAACATATTTATTTCACAAGAATAAAATATGAGTAATAGGTATAAATTGGACAAACGAATTATACTTTTGAAACTTCATCAATAATTGAATATATACATATTCATATGGACAAGAATATTTATAGAAAATTGTCTAATTCTGAAGCACAGTAGAGACTTTGTTCTTCATAATCAAAATATTAACATTATGTAAATATAATTTTAACATTATAATGTGTCACATTTAAATACAAACCTGGATTTGTTTAATTTTGTTTATTCGCATGAATAAATTATTAAAGAAATCATGATAATGTTTGTATTTTTCTGTTCCAATTTACTTACCTTAATAATTATTTAAATACGACTCTATTGTAAAAATTAAATACCTAGTTATATTATTATAAATATTTATTTCAAAATTTATATTTTAAACTGGTGGTCCAAATCCTGATATCACCGCCGAAACGTCTAAATTCATAAACACCTTTTTCATCTCTATTTCGTTTAGATATTTATGCACCAAAGGCAAATTGTATTTGTAATCACAATCACTGTCTGAAGGCAAAATACAGAAGGGCACATCACTGAAACCGGCTAACTTATGGTCCCAATCAGTTACGGAAATATTTCGGGTCTCCAAATATTTCATCAATATATCTAAACACTGACAGTGCCACGGATTCCCGCCTAATTCAATGTCCAGATCCGTTCCTAATTTGGACAAAAAATTCGAATGCAAAAACATGAGTCTGTTGTTCCCCAAGTACAACAGTTTTAAATGTTGAAAGCCTGTTCTTGGGAATTCGCTGCCTGTTAAAATTTGTATGTTGTTTCCTGTTAATCCTAAAGAGTTCAGTCGTGGCATGGTAGCAAAAGAATCTGGTTCGATGAAATTAATTTTGTTGAAAGCAAGATTTAGTATATTTAGTTTTTTTAACCCACAGAACATTCCATAAGTCAAAATCGTTAGTTGGTTATACTCTAAATCCAAATACCGTAAGTTCTCAGGATGGCTCAGTACTTCTGAGGAGAAGTCTGTCAAATTGTTGTACTTCAACACCAACCTCAACAACATAGGTAAATAGCCAAGTTTCCCTTCAAATGATTCAATCTTGCATTCCAACATCTTCAACGTTACCAAATTTGAATTGTTGAAGCAGTTGCAGGGTACTTTCTCAATATCGTTGTTATCTAAGATTAATTCATTCAGTCTGACCATATTATCAAAACTTCCTGGCGTTAGCTCGTCCACACAATTAATAACTGATAGATCTCTGATAAAATAGGCTTTGTCAATTGATAGTAGTTCTTGAAAAGTATTTTGTACAATACTTGTGCAGTTCTGGGATTCATCCACAATGTGTTTATCATCTCCATAATCACAGTACGCACTGAAAGCACAGAAACTATTTGTGATGTCAACACAGATGACAATACAGATAACAACACACCCAACTTTAAACATTTTTCTACATTAAATAACATTAAATCACAGGGGGTTTAATATATATATTTTTTCAAGGTGAATTGGAAGTACCAACGAGTTTTAATGTATAAATTAAAATATATATGAGTTTAGATGAGTAAATTTTGTTTATTTAAAAACGATAATTGAATAATTACAATTATATAATAATTTAATTACCATTAGATTTATTTTCATTTTAAAAAAACTACAACCATGTCTTGTATCTGAAGATTGAATGCTTTTGGATACGTCGTTTCTCTTAGTCTCTCTTGGTCTCAATTACTTATGAAAACATAAACAAACTGATCGAAAAAAATATATATTTCACAAAAGTAAAATATAAGTTTTAGATATAAATAAGATAAACGAATTAAAATTTTTGAAACTTCATCAATAATTACTATATACATATTCAAATGGGCAAATATATTTACAGAAAATTACCTAATTTTGAAGCTCAGTAAATACTTTGTCCTTCATGATCAAAGTATTTACAATATGGAAATGCATTTTAAAATTATAATTATTTCACTCTGTATTTTAGTATTATATTATATGTTTCACATTTAAATACAAACCTGCATTTGTGTAATTTTGTTTATTCTCATTTATTTATGAACTCTGATTGATTCTGTCCCAATTTACTTACCTTAATAATAATTATTTGAAAACGAATCTATTGTAGAAATAAATAGTGGTCCAAATCCTGATACCACCACCCAGACGTCTAAATTGGTAAAAACATTTTTAGTAAAATAAATTTTTAGTTATATTAAATATTTATTTCAACTTTACAATCTAAGAGTAGTTCATAAGTCCAATACTTGATACCACCACCGAAACATCTAAATTAGTAAAAACCTTTTTCATTTTTATTTCATTCAAATATTTGTGCACCAAAGGCAAATTATATTTGTAGTCACAGTCAGTATTGCTTGAGGGCAAAATGCAGAAGGGCACATCATTGACTGCAACTAGCTTCTGGTCCCAATCAGTTACAGCAATATTTCGGGTCTCCAAATATTTCATCATTATATCTAAACACCCGCAGTGCCACGGATTCCCGCCTAATTCGATATCGAGGTCCGTTCCTAATTTGGACAAGAAATTTGAATGCAAAAACATGAGTCTGTTGTTCCCCAAGTACAACAATTTTAAATGTTGAAAACCTGATCTTGGAAGTTCGCTGCCTGTTAGAGTTTGGATGTTGTTTCCCGTCAGGCCCAAGGAGTTGAGTCGCGGCATTGTGGAGAAAGTGTCTGGTTCGATGAGATTAATTTTGTTGAAAGCAAGATTTAAAACATTCAGTTTTTTGAATCCACTGAACATTTCGTAAGTCAAAATCGTCAGTTGACTCGTCAGACTAACCATATTATTGAAACTTCCTGGAGTTAACTTCTTCATACAATCATTAACTGAAAGATCTCTAATGAAAAGGACTTTGTCCATTGATAGTAGTTGATGAAAAGTATTTTTTTGAATACTGGTGCAATTCTGAGATTCATCAACAATGTGTTCATCATCTCCATAATCACAAAACGCACTGAAGTCACAGAAACTATTTGTCATGTCAACACAGATGACAATACAGAGGACAACACATCCAGCTTTAAACATTTTTCTACATTAAATAACATAACACAGTTTGGTGGTTAAAATATATGTATATTTTCAAGGTGAATCTGATGTGACAACAAGTTTTGATATATAAATTAAAATATGTACTAACAAATACAAATACTCAAAAAATTCCATTTAGATGAGTAAATATTGTTTATTTGAAAAATGGATAAATGTATAATAATATAGCATTAGTAATCGAATTTTGCATTAAAGCAGATTTTATTGAAATATAAAATCTATTATTAACTTTGAATTTTTAATAAAAGTTTAATAAAATAAAACAATTACTTACCTTTATATTCATTTTAATTTATTAAAATAGCTACTGTTATATCTAGTAAATATTTCAAATTTTATCTTTATTTCAAATTATCAATATATCGTATACATAAATATGTGTTATAAATCAATGAATGGCACTACAAGTAATTTCACATTCTAGCAGTATAGTTATATTTAGCGTCCAGATCCAAATAGAATCCTCCTGTCATCAAGAGTATATCTATCTTTTCTCATCTTTATTATTCTGTAACACCAACCTCAGTAACATAGGTAAGTGACCAAGTTTTCCCTCAATCGTTTTAATCTTGCATCCCAGCATCTTCAGTGTTACTAAACTTGAGCTGTTGAAGCTGTTGGAGGATATATTCTCAAAATTATTGTCATCAAAGTATAATTCGTTGAGATTAACGATATTATTAAAACTTCCTGGCGTCAACTCCTTCATACAATTAGTGACTGAAACATCTCTGATAAAATCAGCTCTCTCCATTAGTAGCAGCTGTTGGAAAGTATTTTTTTCAATATTTGTACAATTCTGGGATTCGTCAACCTTAGGTTCATTACCTCCATAGTCACAAAACACACTAAAGGTACAGAAACTATTTGTGATACGAATACAGATGATAATACAGAGAACAACACTCCCAACTTTAAACATTATTGTACATTAAATAAAACAATATCCCAGTTAGATGGTTAATATATATATTTTTTTCAAGGTCAATTACAAGAGAGAAGTATTTAAAGATGGTAAACAAATTAATTATTTATTTACAGATCCATAAAAAAATTTTATACATGAAAATAATAGAAGGTTAAAATTATTGATATTAATTGTTAATCGTATTTTACCCTTTTGTTTCAATTAATGTATTTTAGTTTTCGTTGATTTCTTAGATTATACTTACAATTAGTTAGGAACAGGTGATACAGAAATTTAATATTTATTATCTGGTAATATTGAATCTTTATTATAAATCATAGATTAACAAGGAATATAAGTGAACATAACATAATAAAATCTTAAAATTATTATAAGCCAACGATATGTATATTATTGTAACTCCTCATTCTAGTAGTAGGGCCTACAAATCCTGAGGAATGAACCAATCTATCAGCATGATGATAACTAACTTTTTTCATGTTAATTTCGTTAAGATATTTATGCACCAAAGGCAATTTGTATTTGTAGTCGCAGTCAGTGTCTGAAGGTAAAATGCAATAGGGCACATCGTTCCTCTCGGCTAGTTTATTGTCCCAATCAGTTACGGAAATGTTCCTCGCCTCCAAATATTTTAACATGATGTCTAGACATCGGCAGTGCCACGGATTCTCGCCCAATTCAATATCGAAATTCGTTCCCAGTTTAGACAAAAAATATGAATGTAGAAACATGAGTCTGTTCTTTCCCAGGTACAACACCTTTAAATGTTGAAAACCTTGTCTTGGAAGTTCGTTGCCTGTTAGAGTTTGTATGTTGTTTCCTGCCAATCCTAAAGAATTGATTCGTGGCATAGTAGCTAATGAATCTGGTTCGATGAGGTTAATTTTATTGAAAGAAAGATTCAGCACGTTCAGTCTTTTTAATCCGCTGAACATTTCGTAAGTCAAAATCGTCAGTTCGTTGTACTTTAAATCCAAATATCGCAGATTTTCGGGATGGCTCAGAACTTCTGAGGAGAAATTTGTCAGTTTATTATTATTTAACACTAACCTCAATAACTTGGGTAAGTGACCAAGTTTTTCTTCGATTGATTCAATCTTGCATTCCGCCATCTTCAGTGTCACCAGACTTGAACTGTTGAAGCAGTTGAGGGGTATTTTGCCAAAAACATTGTCCTCAAGGTTCAGTTCATTCAGATTGACCATATTATTAAAACTTCCTGGCGTTAACTTCTCCAGACAATTAAAAACTGTAAGGTCTCTGATAAAGTAAGCTTTGTCCATTGAAAGCAGTTGTTCAAAAGTTTTTTCTTCAATATTTGTGCAGTTCTGAGATTCGTCAACAATATTTTCATCTTGTCCATAATCACAATACGCACTAAAGATACAGGAACTATTTGTTATGTCAACACAGACCACAACACAGAGAGCAACACACACAGCTTTAAACATTTTCTTACATTAAATAACATATGTAATGCCTCAGGTTAACCTGTATATGTGTTCAAGGTGAATTACTTAAAACAAGATATGAAATATTTTTGAAAAAATAAATGAAATAATATTCATGACCAGTTAAACTTAAAAAAATAATAATATTAATTCACTTATTTTTGAGAATTTATATAAATCAATATACTTGCAGATGTACAAACACAAAAATAGCACATAGATGAGTAAAAGTTGTTTATATGAAAATGTTACAAGGTTAAATATAATATTGGTTCGTATTATGCATTTTTTGACTTAATTAATATCTTGTTGTATTGTTTTCTCAGATTAGACTTACAACTAGTTACCAATCCCAAATATTCAGCCATATTAATAATAAAAAATCTGTTAACTAAAAAGGATGATATTAAACTTTAATATTTATTATTTCGGCCTGAATAAAAAAACTTATTTAAACGTTTTTACAAAAATAATTAACATTTAAATAAATCGTTGGTATTTAGAATTCCTTTCAAAATCATACGATTAATTTATTGTTACTTTTAAATTTAAAACACCTGCCATTGTGCAATAAAACAACAAAATATACAGTAATTAATTTCATAATAATAATTTCTACCAACATCTATCTTAAGATTCAGGTAATACCTACAAATATTGTTTGTCAGATTTTTAATGTAATTTTAATTATTTTATTTTTTAATACATATTTAAATTCTTAAAACTAAAGTTATAAACTAATTTTTACTAACAAGGCATATCAATTATTTACTACCAAAATGTATATAAAAATTTTGCTTGTCCTTGGAGTTATTTTAATTTAATTCAATAATTTATGCACCACAGGCAAACCGTTTCAGTCGATATGTGTAGAATGCAATAAAACAAATCACCCATCTCAGCCAGTTCTTTGTCTCAATCAGCCAAATTAATTTTGTTTAAAGCAATATTCAGTAGGTTAAATTTTTCTACAGAACATTCCACAATTTAAAATTGTTAATTTGATTCTAAACCTAAAATAATTTGGTACTAAATTGCAGGGTTAAGTATTAAATAAAGAAAACTACAAATCAATACTTCGTTCTTTAATTTTTAAAACTAATTTTAATTTACAAATTGTAATTTATTTATTATAAATAACATCTGATTTATTTGATAGTAATAATTTCACTTCATAAACTTATAAATATATAAAAAATAAACCATTAAAGAAATTATTTCATAAAAATTCACAATAAACTATCAATAGAATAACAACAATCATTTAAATTTATGTTCTATTATTAATTATTATACAAATATAAAAATTAAAACACATGTCTTTTAATAGTCCTTTATTATATGTTAAAAAAATTACATTCATGACGAATTTTAATGTCAGAATTAACCGAGTCGAACACCAGCTAAAATGCCTGTCAAACAATTTTTATAATCTACCTTCCGCTTCCCTTTCAATTCGTTCAAATATTTGTGTACAAGGCTCAAATCGTATTTGTAGTTACAATCAGTGTCCGATGGTTGGATGCAGTAGGGTGTATCATCTCTTGCCAACAATAATTCGTCGCAAGATGAAATAGAAATTTTTCTGGTCTTCAAATATTTCAGCATGGTCTCCAAACACCGGCAGTGCCACGGATTACCCCCAATTTCAATGTCCACGTCCGTTCCTAATTTGGACAAAAACTCCGGAGACAAAAACATCAACCTGTTGCCACCTACATAAAGATTCTTTAAATATTGAAATCCAGACTTGGGTAATTCGTTGCCCGTTAAAGTTTGAATGTTGTTCCCGCTTAGTGTTATGGAGTTGAGTCGAGGCAAATTGGAAAACGCATCTGGTTCAATCAGGTTGATTTTGTTGTGAGCCAGGTTCAGAGCGTTCAGGTTTTTCAAGCCGTTAAACATGTCGTAGGTCAAAATTGTGAGCTTGTTGTTCTGAAGATTTAAATATCTTAAAGACTCAGGATGGCTCAGAACTTTAGATGAAAACTCAGTTAGTTGGTTATTGTTCAGTACTAACCTTAATAGCTTAGGTAGGTTGCCCAGTTTTCCTTCTATTGTTTTAATTTTACATTTTGTCATTCTTAGTGTTACCAGTGTTGTCATGTTAAAACAATTCACGGAAACTTTATCAATGTCATTGTTATCTAAGTTTAACTCGTTCAGGTTGACAATATTATTAAAAATTCCTGATTTTAAATCCTTCAAACAATTAACAACAGTAAGATCTCTTACGTAGGCAGCATTTTTAATTGATAGTAATTCTTCAAATGTGTTTTTTTCAATGCTCTTGCAAGTTTGAGATTCATCAACAGAGTCTTCATCGTCTCCATAATCACAAAATACACTATAAGTACATGTACCATTTGAAACATTAAAACGTATAATAATCCAAAGGAAAACACAGAACACTTTAAACATATTCGCAGTCACAGACAGTTTACGATCAAATGCAAAAATATATATTTTCAAGGCAGGTAAGTTCTGAACTAAAATATATAAAAACAAATAAGTGATATTTTTTAAGCTTAATATTGTATAAAATTCCAGTTGTATCTTTTTTTTTTAAATTAAAGAATATTGAAAGTGACTTTTACTATTATTAGAAAACAAAAATATTTCATTTAATATTCTGATACTTTTTTAAGTAAATTGATTATTTTTAATAGGAATACACTATTTTCTAAAACATACATTATAAAACAGCAAAATAAAAACTTATGAATTATTTATTTCTAAATCGTATACAACAATTTTGTTTGTGTCCCCAAAATGTTATTAATTTAATTTTTTTTGCCCCATATTTATGGATACATTTGGTACCTATAGAATAATATATCATTAATCATAGTCTGAGTCACCTTTTCGTATCAATGTGTTGCACTTATTTTAATTTTATTGAAACCAATAAAATATTCCAGTATATTAAACATTAATTAAATTAAATTTGATAAAAAGCAGGGTTGAGTAGCAAATGAAGATTCCTCTCAAGTTGTTAATTTTACTTCTACGTTCTGTGCTAAAAAATTAGAAATATTAAGAGAATTAACAGACAGTCTAGTTTCATTGTAACACTTAAAAAATTATTATATTAATTTCTTCAATAAATATCAGTACTACTTTTTATAAATTATAAAATTAAAATTTCACTACATAAACATAAAAAGAAAACCATTAAAGAAATTATTTCATGAAAATAAACATTTAATAAAATAGTAACCATTTTTAAAATTTATATTCTATTATTAAACAAAAATTAAATTTTACATGTAATAAAATAGCAATTAGAAAAAACTATTTTGACATTTACCTCTAAAGACTTTTTGAATCATAAAATATCACTCACTCAAATATAAATTAAAACGCATCAGTCCTTTAATAAATCTTTATTTTATGTTAATCATTAAAAATATTGTGAAATTTAACAGCAGAATTAACCAGCTCGAACAAAAGCTAAAATGCTTACTAAGCAATTCTTATGGTTTATGATTTGCTTCGTCTTCATTTCGTTCAAATATTTATGTACAATGGACAAATCATATTCATAATTACAACTGTCTGATGGTTGGATGCAGTAAGGTGTGTCAGGTCTTGCTATCAACAATTCGTCACAGAATGATACAGACATTTTTCTGGTTCTCAAATACTCCATCATGGTCTCCAAACATCGACAGTGCCATGGATTGCCACCAATTTCAATGTCCACGTCCGTTCCTAATTTGGACAAAAAAGTTGGAGACAAGAACATCAACCTGTTGCTGCCTATATACAGATGTCTTAAATATTTAAATCCACATTTGGGTAATTCGTTGCCTGTTAAAGTTTGTATGTTATTCCCCGTCAGTGTTATGGAGTTAAGTCGAGCCAAATCGGAAAATGCATCTGCTTCGATCAGGTTGATTTTGTTATGGGCCAGGTTCAGAGCATTCAGGTTTTTCAAGCCGTTAAACATATTGTAGGTCAAAATTGTGAGCTTATTGTTTTGCAAGTTTAAATATCTTAAAGTCTCAGGATGGCTCAGAATTTCCGACGAAAAATCAGTTAGCTTATTGTTGTTCAGTACTAACCTCAGCAGCTGGGGTAAGTTGCCCAGCTTTCCTTCTATGGTTTTAATTTTGGAATTTGTCATTTTTAGTGTTACCAGTGTTGTCATGTTGAAACAATTCACGGATACTTCAGCAATATCGTTGTTTTCTAAGTTTAGTTCATTCAGGTTAACAATATTATTAAAAATTTCTGATTTTAAGTCCTTTAGACAATTGTTAACAGTAAGGTCTCTGATGTATGCAGCATTTTTAATCAACAGTAGTTCCTCAAAGGTCCTCTTTTGAATGTTCTTACAAGTTTGAGAGCCATCAACAGGTTCTTCATCATCTCCATAATCACAAAATACACTAAAGGTACATGTATCACTTGAATCATTAACACGTATGAAAATCCAAAGAACAATACACACAACTTTAAGCATATTCGCAGTCACAGGCAGTTTATGATCAAATGAAAGAATATGTTATATATCTTCAAGGCAGGTTACTTCTGAACTACTAGACTAGATATTATAAACACAGTTAAGTAAATGTAAATAATATCAATTAAAAACAGAAATTATTCTTATTCATTTTATTTTTTATAATTTTAATATTTTATAAAATTACTGCAGTAATTGTTTTTAAAATTAAACAATGTATGTATGTAATGTAAAACTGCAAAATAAAAGCTTATGAAATGATTAACTCACTAAATAAATGTTGGTTTGTTATATCCAAAAATTTTACACTCTCAGAAGGGTCAGAAACTTCGTTTATTTTTATTTAGTAAAAACCTACGGAAGTTAAGTAAGTAACGATTTTTTTTCAATATTAAACATTAATTCAATTAAATTTGATAAAAGACATTGTTGAGAAGCAAATAAAGATTCCTCTCAAGTTGCTAATTGTAGATTCTGTGTAAATCAGTGTTACAAGATTAGTAATGTTAAGAGAAGAACAGATACGTCATTCTAGTTTCATTATAAAACTTTATTAAAAAATGATTATATTAATTCCTTCAGTAAATATTACTAGTACATTGTATAAATTATAAATTTAAAATTTCACAACATAAACATAAAATGTAAACTGTGAAAGAAATAATTTCATAAAAATAAACATTTAACTAACAATGAAACTATTCTGTTAATTATTATTAACCAAAAATCAATTGTACATATCACATTGCAACAACACATCAATTTTGAAATATATTGTTAAAGTCTTTTTAAACCATAAAATATTCACCACTCGATCAAAAAAAAAATTAAAACACATCAATTTTTAATAAATCTTTATTATGCATTAACTGCAGAATTAACCAAATCGAACAAAAGCTAAAAGGCTTATCAAGCAATTCTTATGGTTTACGATTCGCTTCCTCTTCAATTCGTTCAAATATTTATGTACAAGGGACAAATCATAGTCATAGTTACAATCACTGCCTGATGGTTGGATGCAGTAAGGTGTGTCAGATCTTGCTAGCAACAATTCATCACAGTTTGATACAGACATTTTTCTAGTTCTCAAATACTCCAGCATGGTCTCCAAACATCGGCATTGCCATGGATTGCCACCAATTTCAATCTCCACGTCCGTTCCTAATTTGGACAAGAAATTAGGAAACAAGAACATCAACCTGTTGCTGCCTATATACAGATGTCTTAAATATTTAAATTCACATTTGGGTAATTCGTTGCCTGTTAAAGTTTGTATGTTATTCCCCGTCAGTGTTATGGAGTTAAGTCGAGCCAAATCGGAAAATGCATCTGCTTCGATCAGGTTGATTTTGTTGTGGGCCAGGTTCAAAGCATTCAGGTTTTTCAAGCCGTTCAAGTTTAAATATCTTAAAGTCTCAGGATGGCTCAGAATTTCCGACGAAAAATCAGTTAGCTTATTGTTGTTCAGTACTAATCTCAGTAGCTGGGGTAAGTTGCCCAGTTTTCCTTCTATGGTTTTAATTTTAGAATTTGTCATTTTCAGTGTTACCAGCGTTGTCATGTTGAAACAATTCACGGATACTTCAGCAATATCGTTGTTTTCTAAGTTTAGTTCATTCAGGTTAACAATATTATTAAAAATTTCTGATTTTAAGTCCTTTAGACAATTGTTAACAGTAAGGTCTCTGATGTATGCAGCATTTTTAATCAACAGTAGTTCCTCAAAGGTCCTCTTTTGAATGTTCTTACAAGTTTGAGAGCCATCAACAGAGTCTTCATCATCTCCATAATCACAAAATACACTGAAGGTACATGTAGCCCTTGAATCATTAACACGTATGAAAATCCAAAGAACAATACACACAACTTTGAGCATATTAGAAGTCACAGGCAGTTTATGATCAAATGCAAGAATATATATCTTCAAGGTAAGGTTACTTCTGAACTACTAGACTAGATATTATAAAAACAGTTAAGTAAATGTAAATAAAATCAATTAAAAACAGAAATTAATTAATATTTTATAAAATTACTTCAGTCTTCATTAGAATGTTATTTGATTATCTGATTAAAAGAATATAATTTTAACTTCTTCAAACAGCACTACTGCAAATGAATTTGCAAATTAATTTAATGTGCATATTAATTTATTACAAATAATGTAATGATCATATAACAAGCAATTAATAGCAACACTGTGTTGGCCAAATTAAAATATAATGCACAAATATTTTGATAATTCTTTATTATTAATAGTAATAAGAAATACAGTACAAAAACTAAAACAAAGACAAGTTTAACAGCAGTTTTAATGGAAGAAAACTTCTGTTAAACTTATCCTTAAGCAATTCCTACGACTTTCGTCTTCAATCATCTTCAATTCATTCAAATATTTATGTACAATAGGTAAATTGTATTTGTAATTACAATCAGTGTCCGATGGTTGAATACAATAAGGTGTGTCATCTCTTGCCAGCAGTAATTCGTCACAGATTGATAGAGAAATGTTTCTGACCTTTAAATACTTCAGCATAGTCTCCAAACATCGGCAGTGCCACGGATTACCACCAATCTCAATGGTGACATCCGTTCCCAGTTTGGACAAAAAATTTGGTAACATAAACATTAACCTGTTGTTACCTACATTCAGCTTTTTTAAGTGCTGATATCCACATTGGGGTAATTCGTTGCCTGTTAAAGTTTGAATGTTGTTCCCTGTTAGTGTTATGTAGTTAATTTGAGGCAAATTGGATAACGAATCGGGTTCGATTAGGTTGATTTTGTTGTTGGCCAGGTTTAGAGACTTTAAATTTTTCAATCCATTAAACATATCATAAGTCAAAAATGTCAGTTTGTTGTTTTCCAGGCCTAAATATCTTAAAATCTCTGGATGGCTTAGAACATCCGATGAAAAGTCAGTTAGTTTATTATTATTCAATAATAACCTTAGTAGCTTTGGTAGATTACCCAGTTTTCCTTCTAATGTTTTAATTTTTGAATTTGTTATTGTCAGAGTCATAAGTGTTGACATGTTAAAACAATTCACAGACACTTTCTCGATGTCATTGTTATCTATGTTTAATTCATTCAGATTGACAATATTATTGAAAATGCCTGGTTTTAAATGCTTCAAACAATTATTAACAGTAAGATCTCTTACGTAGGAAACACTTTTCTTTGAAAGAAATTCCTCAAGGGTATTCTTTTCAAGACTCTTACAAGTTTGGGATCCATCAATAGAGTCTTTATCATCTCCATATTCACAAAATACACTAAAAGTACATGTACCATTTGCCACATTAACACGTATGATAATCCAGAGAACAACACACAAAATTTTGAACATATTTGTAGTCACAAGCAGTTTGTACAGAAATGAAGGCAGATAACTTCTGAACTACAAGATATTATAGAAACAAATAAGTAAATGAAAAAACCTCAATCAAAAGTGGAGATAATTATTTATTAATATTATTGTATTTACTGTGTAATTATAGAATAGTTAATGAAATATTATTATTATTAGAAAAATACTTTTTGAAGTAAAATAAATTGTTTATTGTTATTAAACTCTAAATTTTTATCTTTAAATATACATTGTACAACAACAAAATGTAAACTTTGAATTATTTATTTCTAAATCTATTTAATCTATATTTGGCGTGACCTCAAAATGCATTATTTTATTTATAATTTTATTCAATTATTTATATGCCTTTAGTATAAAATATAATGAAAATTACAATTAAATTCATTTTATTAAAAGAAATGTTTAGTATATTGAGCATTCCACAAATTAAAATTGTTGGTTTGTTAAATCCTAAATTTAAATTATTAATATTAATTATAAAATATGAAATATAGAAACAATTAGTGACTTTTCAATGTAGTTTTATTTGATTATTTGTTTAAAAATTTATATTATTAACTTCTTCAAACAGTACCACTAATAAGGATATTGTACTATAGGAACAAAATTAGTTTAATAATGCATATTTATTATGATATTACTTATTTATAAATAATAAAGTGTTCATAAACAAGTTACTATTAATTTAATATTCAAGAATGTTGTGAGTGTTGATCAAATAGAAATAAAAATACTAAAGTCTGTTGATAATCGTTTATTATTAATCGTCATAACACAAAGACAAAATCTTAAACAAATTCTAACAGCAGTCTTAACCGAGGATAACACCTGCTAAAATCGTCGTTAAGCAATTGCTACGACTTTCGTTTTGATTCTTCTTCAATTCCTTCAAATATTTATGTACAAGAGGTAAATTATATTTGTAATTACAATCAGTGTCCGATGGCTGGATACAATAAGGTGTGTCATCTCTTGCTAGCAACAATTCGTCACAGGTTGATATAGAAATTCTTCTGTTGTTGAAATACTTCAGCATGGTCTCCAAACATCGGCAGTGCCATGGATTACCACCAATGTCAATGTCCACGTCCGTTCCCAGTTTGGATAAAAAATTTGCTGACAGAAACATTAACCTGTTGTCACCTAGATACAAATTTTTTAAGTGTTGAAATCCAGATTTGGGTAATTCGTTGCCTGTTAAAGTTTGAATGTTGTTCCCTGTCAAAGTTATGGAATTAAGTCGGGGTAAATTAGAAAATGAGTCTGGTTCGATTAGATTGATTTTGTTGTAGGCTAAATTGAGGGAGTTAAGATTTTTCAAACCATTAAAAGTATCGGAGGTCAAAATTGTGAGCTTGTTGGTTTGAAGGTCCAGATATCTTAGAGTCTCTGGATGGCTCAGGACTTCTGATGAAAAGTCAGTTAGTTTATTGTTGTTCAGTACTAACCTTAGTAGTTTGGGTAGGTTGCCCAGTTTTCCTTCTATTGTTTTAATTTTAGAGTTTGTAATTCTCAGTGTTACGAGTGTGGACATGTTGAAACAATTGACGGATACTTTATCAATTTCGTTGTTTTCTAAGTTTAGTTCATTCAAGTTGACAATATTGATGAAAATTCCTGATTTTAAATCTTTCAGACAATTATCAACAGTGAGATCTCTTATGTAGGCAGCATTTTTAATTGACAGTAGTTCTTCAAAAGTATTTGTTTCAATGCTCTTACAAGTTTGAGATCCATCAACGGAGTCTTCATCATCTCCATAATCACAAAACACACTAAAAGTACATGTACCATTTGCGACATTAACTCGTATAATAATCCAAAGAACAACACACACAACTTTGAACATATTGGCAGTCACAGACGGTTTATATTGAAATGCAAAACATATATACATTTTCAAGGCAGGTGACTTCAGAACTACAAGTTATTTAAAAAAAAACAGTATGTAAATGTAAACAATCCCAAACAATTACCTGAGAATAAAAAAACATGTGTGATGTTTCCAAAGGCCGTTAAGTGTTGTTGGCAAAAGGCGAAAGAAGTTCACTCATCATCCACTTAAACAATTGCCTGATTATGTCAAAACTCATCATTATAAATCTATTACATCTTCATTCTGTGCCGCAACCGGCGGATTACGAGAACTAAACTAGTTCTTTCTGCTGCGACAGCCACTCAAAGTAGTTTTCCTTGTACGCGTCTTATTCCAATGCACACTCATTCGTTGGCTGTGTTTGCATTAATTTTCGCTTCGAAAACTTTATTCGCAGGTTTTTGCCGCCCCCAAGGCACTGTGCAAACGTCATCGCCGGAAATTAAATCCGGCTTATCAACGATTGAATCTACACACACAATTCATTGTCATCACTTCACGCCCTAATGGACTTAATAATTTGGATTTGTGTCCTGGCGACGTGTTTTTTTCAAATGCATAATGGGAATGTTCGATCATGTTCGTCGGTTTCGAAGTGATGTCTTTTGTAAGACGTATAAGAAACTAATGAAGTGTCCGAAAAAGATAATTTTGTTTGGATGGCCAATCCTGTATGGAAACTTCCACCTTTAATGGTAACTAATATGTAATAGGTTTTACCTTGTCAACCTTGTTTAATTGATGATTTATAATTTGGAGCCTTTTGTTTGTGTTATTAACCTTCTCGATAGAATGTTCATTAAAATCGCACCAATTAAACTGGAAGCAAAAGATATAAATCAGGTCATTGTCGCCTTTTTTAAAAAATATTAAAATGACTCACCCAACAATCAAACTAATGCACAAAAATTTAGTAAAAATCCGATCAATTTCATTCATTTAAATGTGTACTTTCATTAAAAGAAGCATTTTTTTTCTTCGTGGCTTCGCAACGAAACCGAAAGGTGAACTTGCCAGGTCAAGGTCGATGAAAGTGACAATTCAACGGACCGTCCCTACACTTTTAATCGAAATATCCCCCCGAAAAATTGTTTCACTTTCACATGGCGGCGAACACAAGCCACACCAGCCCGTACAAAATGATGGATTTGATTTATTGCCATTTTATGGTAATCGTTTGAAGAAAACTTTTGATATCGACGTGGCAATTATTATGGCTTCCTGTGTGTGTGTGACGTTTTAAATCAGCCAGAAACAACTTTGACTCCCTAGGGTTTAATATAAACCATTTTATTCATGATCATTGATTTTATTTATAACAAAAATATTAAAATTCCTTAAAAATGTAATAAAAGTTTTTATATTTTTAATATACCTGTTCTTAGAATATTAATTATTCAATTATTCAAATTATTTGAATATATAATATATGAGAATCGAAATCCAATCGTTGAAAGTTATTGTCCTTTTTTTAAAAAACAACAACATTGTTTCTCGCTATAAATAATAAAAGAATTGTCTTAAGGTAACCTAAAATTTAACGTTACGTGTTACAATGTTCAATGGTTTTTCCCTCTAAAAAATAAATAATCGATCATTTTCTTATTAACTTTCTCAAATAGATCATTTTCTTTATTAACTTTCTCACACAGATTTATTTGAAGATCTAAGGAATGTTATTATGAAACAAAACACTTCTATTATTTCGATACTTTTAATTTTTTTTATTGTAGTGTAGTTATTTTAAATATATTATCAAAATATGTCAGGTTCCTCGATAAACTTCCCAAAAATTTGTTTCCTGATTGTTTTATAGAGAAAAAGTTATTCAAGAATATTTTACGTTTTATTATTAATAGTTATTTTACATATGGTAATTTACTATTCAATTTTGCTCAATACTACCAACTTATAAACATAAATTAAATATGTTGCCCACTCTGGTAATAAATTGGACCACACATTGGTTTATGTATAAAAGTTATAAAAAGTTCAAATTAGTTAAAAAAAATTATAGTATATGCCTATTTTTTTCAAAAAGTTTATTAAAAATAGGTAATTTTAAAAAAAAAAAAGTATCGTATTTTTCAAATTTTTATGAGTTTTGGAAAATCAACTTTTATTGAATTGAAATTTTACGTTTTATATCATAAAAAATCAATATTTTTTCATATCTTTTTTAAATATTCTATTTTTGAGCGTGATTTAGAACTTCTTAGAAAAAAATTAATTTTAAATTTAAACAATACTAATCTTTGCAGCTTTCTCTTGAAATTTGTATGTAAATTTTTTTTATATTATATCATTATTTTTTTTTAAAGAAAATTTTCAACAAAAAAAAATTCTCAATAACGTAAGTTTTCATTTTTTAATGAAATTTTGAACATTTTATAATTTTTATATAATTTTTTTATATAAGTTTTTTTCTATTTATATCATATATTTTTGAAATTTCATGCGTTAAAAGTTTTGAACAAATTTAGGCTAATAAGTTAGGTTAGGTTAGGCTACGTTAGGTTATATTAGGTTAGATATCTGTTTCTATAAAAAAATATGGAAAAATGTTGATTTTTTTATTTTTTATGATAAATTTTCAAAATTTCTTAAAAAACATGAAATGTTTGATAAACTATTTGAATAAAAAGAAGCATATAATTAAAAAAAAAAATTCAATAAAAATCAACATTTTTTCGAATTTAAAAGAAATTAAAAAATGTTATTTAAATTTTTTATATCTACCAACGTGAAATAAAAACAATAAATATTCGACATTAAATAAACAACAAACAATTAGTTTAGAATTTTAAAGCATTTAAAGTTAATTTTTTAAGGTATTTTGGAATTACTAGAAATTTTAAAATATTTATATTAACTGTTTTTTAATTTTAACACATTAATATATTATTAAATCTTAATTATTTTGCAAATTTCTTTTACACATTAGAAAATTTTTTGATTGCTTTTTAATGTCATTTATTTCATTTTTTACATTCATTTTAAATAATAAATACCATGATAATATTAATAATTTATAATGAATTGTTTTCATGTGTAATAAATTAATAAATTAATGTAAAACACATTTATAATCTGTTATAAATTATATATAAAAAAAGAAAATAACTCTTTGGTATGTGAATAAATATAAAAAATAATAAACAAACAATATCAAACCAAACACAAAATAATCTAATACAAATTTATCTAAATTTATTTAACCTATTCCAATCCAACCAAACTTTCCCCATGATAAGTGTAATTAATAACTTCAACTAAATATTCCGATATGTATCAACGCCAAATACATCAGAATCTTTAAAACAATTTCGCCGAAACAATGCGCCTCTCGCATCGCAGCGAAATTTCAAACGGCCAACCAAATTAACAAATCGGCATTTCGACGATTCGAAATTCCATTCGGAAACACATCCAGTTTAATGGCCGTTACCACCGCGTGCCAAACGAGCTTTTGGAACCGGTGGAGGGAACCGTGGCGAAGGATCCACACCATCGGGCGGCCGGGCGGCTACTTCTTGCAGTCCTCACGTTCATTTCCAAACGGTGTTCCGAGAGATTTAAAGTGAAAGACACCGAAGGCGGCTGGTCAGTGTTTAGTGAGAGGTTCGACTGTCAGTGCAGCGGGAACATGGCGGCCAGGATCAGGCCAGTTATTGCACTAGCGATCGTCCAATGTTTTATTGGTGAGTACTAACACCAAGGCGGCTTGCAGTACGGTACGATGTTTTCAAGGGCTCGGTTTGGGGCTGTTTAGGGCATTAATAAAATTATGATAAAAATATATTTTTCCCCTTGAAGAAAATGTAATACCAAATAATCTAGATTTTTTGTTTTATTTGCGTTTAGTTTGAAAATTATGAAAATAGATTTTAATGCTTAATTTCAATATTGGTTTTTATATTTCTAAATATCTTATTATTATTATCAATTAATATTTCAATTATAAAAAAAATATATATTTTTTAGATATATAATCGAGGAAATATGTGATTAATATATTTAATTTGACATATATATTTAAGAAGTATTTTAAAATTATTACAGATAAAATTGTTTTTTAAAATAATATTTAATATATTTTAATAATTGTGAAGTAAAAAAATATATATGCCCACATAACTTAAAATTAGTTTTCATAAAATTAATTAATTTTAATAATAATAATAATAATTTTACTATTCTAAATTTTGTATTTAAAAGACACAATTTTTTTATTTAAATAAAACAATTTAATGGACGAATTTTTCAACAACGATGTCTTATAATTTCTAATAATTTATATTACTAAATTTTTTGAATAAAAAATATTAATAATATAATTATTACTCATTTATTTTTATTTTGCTTTTTATTGTTTTATAAGTAACGTTTATTTAATATTTTTTTTAAATTTAATAATAAATAATTAATATTAAAATTTTTACTTGTGAAAGTTAAAAAAAGGTCTGAACTGACTAGAGTCGTAAAAATCTAAAATTAGGAAGATTTCTTCGTTTTTAACAATGACAATAATGTTCCTATTATAGTCATGTAGTTAAAGTTTGAAAATAAAAATCTGTAAATTTCTACTTATAGCATAACACTTACGAGTACAGTTTGCAGTATTTATTATCTAAATTATTTTTATTATTATTATTAACTTAAAAAATGTCTAATAATTTCTTTCATGCCATTTTTCACCATAAAGATTAATTTATTATAATAATAAATATTAATTTAAAAAATATATTATACACCTATTTTTCAAACTATTTATTTATTTATATACATATTAAAAAAATGAAAATTTATATACATTTTTAGTTTATCTCTTTTCTAACTACTCCATAATTTATTAATTTTAATATAATAAAAATAGATAATAGAAATTTTTAAAATTCTTTTATTAATTGAGACAAAATCTCAAAAATATTTGTCTAAATATTGATATTTTATTATATTAAATTTTGTAATTTTTTTTTTCTTAAATTTTTTTAATTGTTTTTTAATATTATTTATTACACTTTTTATAAATTTTTTTATATTCAAGGACATATATTGTTAAAAAATAACTAAATAAAAAAATTAATAAGAAAATAAATATTATACTAATATTTATAACTTGAAAATTATTTTCTTAAGAGTTAATGGTAAAGTAAAATATATACAAAAATTCACGATAATCAATTTTATTTAAAAATACCATTTAAAAAGTCATGAATGATTTTTATTTAACATAGTATAGAACTAATTACTAAAAATACATTAAATTTATAACAAATTTCATAATTTTTATTAGTATTATATTAAATTTTATTTATTCTGTAAATTTCAATTTGTATCTTAATTTTTTTAATTGTTTTTTAATATTATTTATAACATTTTTGTATATCCAAAGTCACATTTTATTAAAAAAATAAATAAATAAACAAAATTAATACAAAAATAAATATTATAATAACATTTATAATTTAGAATGTATTTTCTTATGTATTAATAGTAAATTAAAATATATCCAAAAAATCATCAATTTTAACATATTTAAAAATATCTTTTAAAATGTAATGTAATGTTTTTTATTTAACACAGCATAGAACTAATTACTAGAAATTTTATTTATAACAATTTCTTAATTTTTATATGTATGATATTAAATTTTATTAATTTTCTGATTATTTTTTAATATTATTTATTACATCTTTTATATTCAAGGTCAAATTTTGTTAAAAAATTAACAAAAATATTAATCTAATATTTATAATTTAATGTAGTAGTATAGTAGTATAATTAGTAAATTTTAGCTTAAATTCTGAAATTTATTAATTTGAATTTTTAATAAAAAATTTTAATTTTTTACTTCATAATTAATTTCTAGAAATTATAAAATTTTATAACTATTTCTTTTTTTTATTAAGTAATTATAATATAAAAAAGTTTTCTGATTGTTTTTAACATCATTTCTTAAATATTTTTTTTATATATTCAAGGTCACATTTTTGAAGAAAATTAAGTAAATTTTAAAAATAATCTAATAAAATACTAAATATAATATTATTTATAATTTTGAATATTTCTAGTAATAAAATAAAATTTATACATAAAATCTCGATCATGTATTCTATTAAAGAAGTATAAAACTATGTAAATAATTAGAACATTTTAGCTTAAATATTGAAATTAATTAATTTGAACTTTTGATGAAAATTTTAGATGTAACAATTTTGTATTTAACATATTTTATAATTAATTACTAGAAATTATAAAATATTGCGAACTATTTCTTAATTTTTATACATTTTTAATTAAATTGAAATTAAATTTTAATAAATTTGGAAATGCACTTTAGTATATTAAGAAATGTTTTTTAATTATGCCATTTCTTAATTTTTTTTATATTTATGATGATATTTTTTAAAGAAAATACCTAAATTTAAAGAAAGAACTAATAAAATAATAAATATTAACATATAATAATAATTATAATTTAGAATATGTATTTTAAATATTAAAAAATGTAAATAATACTATTTCATATAACTAAGTAGTAAATTTTTACTTAAATATTGAAATTATTAATGTGAATGCATTGTGAAAGAATATATATAAAAAATTTTATAATTATCATTCAAAAATTTTAAATATGTGTTTTAAATAATATTACTTAATTTTTCGATAATATCTGTAATAATTTATTTAGTAACATAATTTGTAAACCATTATCATATTTCCAAAAATAACAAAAACACAAATAGTCGTACATAGATGCAATTAGTCACCTTGTCCTATAATTTTCTGTGTGATTTCACTTTCCCTGCGATAAAATAGATAGATAGCATTTCGACCAAAATTTAATGACGATTTAATGTATCGAAAATCTGATAATTGGTCAAAACGAACTTTCTGTGTCCTTGTCAGGATTATAATATGCATAAACAATCGGATGACATTTCAGATACGACGGAATAATTTTGTTTTCATTTGTTGTTTTTTTTTTTTTTTAAATTTGATCACGATTTTGTTCGAAGATACATAAATTAAGTTGCGCTCGTTGAATTTGATTAAATCGGCGAGATGAAAACAAACTATTTGCGGTCGCCCAAATAATGCTAATACAAAATAGATTAATTTACACAAATTTTATGCCCATTTCGAAAACGAGCTTATCATTTCGACATTATTGATTTCATTAATTCCCGTCGACGTATCAGTTAATATTGTCGTTCCCACGGCCGTAAATAAAATGAAAACATTGTATTCAAAATGCGTACTTTTAAAATAAACACGAACAGTATTATAAGTTATTTATTGTCCGTCTAACCTTGATCATTTTTATGGTAAAATAGAAAAGATTTAATTGTCCGTGCGGTAATTACCTCTCTCAATTAAAAAAAAAACTTTAATGCCATCGATAAAAAGTGTTTTTATTAATTTTATAGTCCGGAGATATTGTGATATTCAGCGGTGGTTAGATGAAAATTGAGAATTCGCATTGCGAAAGTGCTGATCCAGTTTCATAAATTGACATGAACGGATGGTTTTTTTTTTTTCACTTGCCGGTACATGCAACCGCTTTTAATGGGCTTTAATAACACAACTGATTATTTATTAAATAGAAACCGGAGACGTTTAAAACGCAAAGTGAAAACAAATCGGTTTCGTTTCGTAGGGGACGATTTTCATGTTTAGTGTTTAATTAAATGCGCTAAAAGGACGCGTCAATGCGTCGATTTGTTTTATAATATTGGTACATCCAGTGAAAGTGTGTTAGGATGTGCGGCGTCTGTTGTGTGTATGAACTTTTAAAGTGGGTAAATATGTTTATATGTACGCGCAAGAGGCGGATGAACGTCGTTATACGAAAGGTGTCGTTTCTCATAATTAGTTGGGTTTTATTGTTTTTTGCTGCCGTGTCGGTCATTCGAACTTAATTGTGGTTTTTAGGAAGTGTTGAATTCTTACTCAATTCGTACCGGTTTGGTTCTCTTTGTGGTTTTTGAAATCCGGACGCATGAAACTGTGTTCAGGATGTAAAAAATGCATTCAAAATGTTTATCTATTGTGATATAATAATGTACAATGAATAAAATAAACCCGGACTTTAATATTTCTATTGTTGATGGGATAAGTTAGAAAGGAATATTTGAATTGAACAAAAATATAAAATTCAATAAAAAATATAAACAATAAGAAAATCATAATTATTTTATAAATTAGAAAAATGAACTAAATAAATTTTCATTTTTTAAATAATTAAAAATTCTGTTCAAATATAAAATTATAAATAAATTTCTAATGTGGTATATAAAAATATTGGGATTTTTTTAAATAAAAGATCATTAAATAAAAATTTAAAAAATCAATAAAAAATAAAAAAAAAGTCAATAAAAAATTAAAACTCATAATTTTTAATAAGATTTTCAACTGAATATTTATCTCATAAATTTCAAATTTTAAATTTTTTTAATAATTAATTTTTAATAAAATGCGAGATTATAAAATAAAAAAAATATGTGGTTTATAAAAATGGTTGGATTTTTTATAATTAAAAATCATTGAACAAAAATATAAAATTGAATAAAAATATAAAACAGGTCAATAAAAAATTAAAAATCATAATTTTTTAATAAAAATTTTAATCAGATTCAAAATTATGAAATAAGTTAAATTTCTAATGTGGTTTACAAGAAAGGTTTAAATGGATTTGAACAAAAATATTCAATAAAAATATAATAAAAACAAAAAAAATAAATAATATAATATAATATAAAATTCGATAAAATATATAAAAAATTAAAAATCCTAATTTTTAATAAAAATTTTTTAAATTTCAACTGAATCTTTATTTTATGAATTTAAAAACTGAAATAGTAACATTTTTAATCAAATTCAAGATTTTAAAATATTTTAAGTTTGTAATGTGGTATATAAAAAAAGTTAATTTTTTTACAATAAAAAAGCAATAAATAAACATTTAATATTTAATAAAAAATACAAAAATGGTTAAAAAAAAATAAAAATCATAATTCTTAACGAAATTTTTTGAATTTCAACGAAATATTTTCAAAATTGAACTAAATAAATTTCCAATTTTGAAATTTTTAAAAATTTTAATCAAATTCAAGATTAGAAAATAAGTTGAGCTAATAAAATGGTTGATTTTTTAGAATTAAAATGCATTAAACAAAAATATAAAATTCAATAGAAAATATAAAAAAGGTCAGTATAATATTAAAAAATCGTAATTTTTAATCAGATTTTTCGAATTTCAACTGAATCTTTTTTCATAAATTTCAAAACTGAACTGAGTAAATTTCCAATTTTTAAATAATTAAAAATTTTAATCAAAAATAATTTATATTTTTAATGTGGTATATAAAAATGGTTGAATTTTTTTGAAATTATAAAGTTTTTAACAAAAATATTCAATAAAAAATACAATAAATTTCAACTGAATCTTTTTTCATAAATTTCAATATTGAATTGAATAAATTTCCAATTTTTAAATAATTAAAAATTTTAATCAAAATAACAATTTATATTTTTAATATGGTATATAAAAATGGTTGAATTTTTTTGAAATTATAAATTTTTTAATAAAAATATTCAATAAAAAATATAATAAATTCTATAAAAAATTTCAACTGAATATTTTTTCATAAATTTCAATATTGAACTGAGTAAATTTTCAATTTTTAAATAATTAAAAATTTTAATCGAAAATAACAATTTATTTTTCTAATGTGGTATATAAAAATGGTTGAATTTTTTTGAAATTATAAAGTTTTTTACAAAAATATTCAATAAAAAATATAATAAATTCTATAAAAAAATTAAAACTTACAATTTTTCAAGCAAAAATATAAAATAATCAATAAAAAATAAAAATAATAATTTTTAATGTGATTATTTGAATTTTACCTGAATTCAAAACCAAAACTGAACTTAATTAATTTCCAATTTTTAAAAAATAATTTTTTTTTTTTCAAGTTTCTAATGTAGTTGGATTTTTTTAAAGTTAAAAAGTATTGAATAAAAGTTTTCAATAAAAAATATAATAATTCTATAAAAAATTAAAAATTAGAATTTTTCGTTAAAAAATATAAAAGGATCGATAAAAAAAATAGAAAACAATTTTTAATGATATCTTGAATTTCAGTTGAATTTTTATTTTATAGATTTCAAAATTGAACTTGTTTTTTCAAATTTCTAATATGGTATATAATTTTTTTTTAAATTAAAACGTATTGAACAGAAATATTCAATAAAAATATAAAGAATACAAAAAAAAATAAAAATTAGAGTTTTTAATGAGGTTTCTGAATTTCAGTCAAATCTCTGTTTTGTACATTTCACAATGTAAAAGTAAAAAAATATTATTAATAATTTCTAGAGTGAAAATTGTTTAATTTTTTTCATATTTTTTATAGTAACTTTTCCAGAAATTTATTTATTTATATAATACGTTATTATTATAACCTTAGAAATTCGAATTTCAATTTTATTTTTTATTTTTATATATTATTTATTAATTCTTTGAATAAAAGAGAGATGTTTCCATATTAATTTTATTATACATTATACATACGTTTTACATTAATTAATAAAAATTCCGTTGTTGTTGTTACAATATCTCATACCACATAAAGGTAAAATTAGAAATTGTGTGAACATTTAAATTAATTATGCTCACATTATGCTATTTTTGCGAGTTCAAGTAACATCTTACCTTGCCATATTGAATGCTCACGTTATTTACGATTATTTTAATTATATCCATATATGAATTCATAATGCATATAATTATAAATAATAAAATGAAATTATAAAACCTATGCATGCCATTAAAAGTCAACAACAAACGATTACTCAGACAAATTGGCAAAGAACCGATATCATCTTTAAATAATTCATGCGGCGCATGGAACAGCTGAAAGAGCAGTTCATCAATAAGTTTTTTAATTGTAAAACCATATGTTGGGAAAACCGTCGCGCTTTATCCATAAAATTGAGGTTAATACAGTGAATAAAAATCAGGTTAGACAACTATCAGGGATAAACTGCCGCCGCCGTCACATGAATATTCATAATGGCAAATATTTAGAACGCACATCTCTAAGTGTTTGCCGTTCGATGATTCACCTGGTGTACCTGCAATTATGGCAGATTCGGTTCTCGCTCCACAATGCGCCACAAGTGGTTACATAACGCACATTCAATATTTTGCCCGTTTCAACTTTGTGCAACTCCATTGACATTTTCGTTTAAATTAGTAATCTCGTTGTGAAACACACACTCCGCAATGTTGTAGATTAATTATTAATGGCTAGACGTTTTTTTTTGCAACATTAAATTGTGCCAAAATGAGTTTGGTCAACTGCAGATGGGAGTAATTGGTTTTTGATTGTTCTTTTGAATGGCATCGGTGTTGCCCAAATGATATTCAATTGTCATTCAGATGATAACTTGTCTTTCTTCATTTCTTTTTTTGTGACTCTTTCAGTTTCAACTTTTTTATGGAACAATAATTAATTTTTGACCTTCCTTGGTGTTTTTTTTTTCTTGATAGTCTATGAATATATCCATAACATGCTTTATGAAATAGATTTATTTTAAAATTTTATTAAGAATTGGATCTAGATTAATTATTTAATTTTAATTACCATAGTATTTGATCTACACAAATATTTTTATATTTTTTGGATAAGAAACTAGCCTCTCAAATAAAACAATAATCTAAAAGAAGCCAAATTTATTTTAAAGTTAAAAAATAATAAAGGGCATGAATGACATATACTCAATTACTGAGGATTTCTATTTTCCACATTGTCTATGAATACGTGGAACAAAGAATTGGTTCTAATTTGATCTCCAAAGATGAAATCAATTGAAAGAATCCTTTAGAATTATGTCTCCTCCACTTATAATTTTACAGTCATTACTTTGCTTTGAAGTTTTGGTAATTTTTGGCTAAAAAACTGACCTTTCAAAGAAAATAATAATTTAAAATGAAGACAGATATATTTTAAAATTAAAAACTAATAAAAGGCAAGAATGACATATACTTAATTACTGATTTTTCCTTAAAGATTCCTATTTTCCACTTTGTCTATGAATATATCAATAATATAAGTTATGAAGTTTTGTTTTAAAATGGAACAAAGAATTGATTCTATATTAATTGATCTCTAAAGATGAAAACTATTGAAAGAATCCTTTAGAATTATGTCTCCTCGACTTATAATTTTACATTCATTACATTTCTTTGAAGTTTTGGTAATTTTTGGATAAAAAACTGACCTTTCAAAGAAAACAATAATCTAAAATGGAGACATATTTATTTTAAAATTAAGAACTAATAAAGGGCAAGAATGACGTATACTTAATTACTGATTTTTCCTTAAGGATTTCTATTTTCCACATTGTCTATGAATATATCAATAATATAAGTTATGAAGAAATTTTGTTTTAAAATGGAACAAACAATTGATTCTATCTTAATTATTTAATTTCAATTACCTTAATTTGATCTAATTGATTTCGAAGATGAAAACAATTGAAAGAATCCTTTAGAATTATGTCTCTTTCACTTATAATTTTACATTCATAACATTTCTTTGAAGTTTTGGTAATTTTTGGATAAAAACTGACCTTTCAAAGAAAACAATAATCTAAAATGAAGGCAGATTTATTTTAAAATTAAGAACTAATAAAGGACAATAATGACATATACTTAATTACTGATTTTTCCTTAAGGATTTCTATTTTCCACATTGTCTATGAATATATCAATAATATAAGTTATGAAGTTTTGTTTGAAACTGGAACAAAAAATTGATTCTATATTAATCATTTAATTTCAATTACCTTAATGTTGATCTAATTGATCTCCAAAGATGAAAACAATTGAAAGAATCCTTTAGAATTATGTCTCCTCCACTTATAATTTTACATTCATTACATTGCTTTGAAGTTTTGGTAATTTTTGGATAAAAATCTGACCTTTCAAAGAAAACAATAATCTAAAATGAAGGCATATTTACTTTAAAATTAAGAACTAATAAAGGACAAGAGTGACATATACTTAATTACTGATTTTTCCTTAAGGATTTCTATTTTTCACATTATCTATGAATATATCAATAATATAAATTATGAAGAATTTTTTTTTAAATGGAACAAGAATTGATTCTATATTAATTATTTAATTTCAATTACCATAATGTTGGTCTAATTGATCTCTAAAGGTGAAAACAATTGAAAGAATCCTTTAGAATTATGTCTCCTCCACTTATAATTTGACATTCACACATTTACATACATTTCTTTGAAGTTTTGGTAATTTTTGGATAAAAAACTGACCTTTCAAAGAAAACAATAATCTAAAATGAAGGCAAATTTATTTCAAAATTAACAACTAATAAAGGGCAAGAATGACATATACTTAATTACTAATTTTTCCTTAAAGATTTCTATTTTCCACATTGTCTATTAATATATCAATAATGAGTTATAAAGAAGTTTTGTTTTAAAATGGAACACAGAATTGATTCTATATTAATTATTTAATTTCAATTACCTTAATGTTGTTCTAATTGATCTCCAAAGAGGAAAACAATTGAAAGAATCCTTTATAATTATGTCTCCTCCTCTTATAATTTTACAGTCATTACATTGCTTTGAAGTTTTGGTAATTTTTGAATAAAAAACTGACCTTTCAAAGAAAACAATAATCTAAAATGAAGGCATATTTATTTTAAAATTAACGACAAGAATGACATCTACTTAATTACTGATTTTTCCTTAAGGATTTCTCTTATTTAGTACAATAATATAAGTTGTAAAGAAGTTCCAGATTAATTATTTAATTTCAATTACTTTAATATTAATCTAAATTAAAGATAAAGATGAAAACAAGTAGAAAAGTCCTTTAGAATCATAAACTCTCCATTGATAATTTTAGATTCTTTACGTTGTTTTCAAGTTTTAGATAAAAATATGCTCGTAAAAAACAATAATCCAAAAAGAAGAGAAATTTATTCTCAAAATTAATAAAATAAATGTGCCACATTCAATTTTAATTAAACACTTCATTTTGCATGGCGAACGTATGTGCATATGTATATGGGGCATTAAAAATTCGTCAGTTGTTTACGGTGTCACAGTAAATATGTCAGTGGTTCGTTTCGGCAACGTTTATGAATCCCGCATTTGAACCGACCGATTTTTCGGTCCCTTAATTAAAAACCATAATTGCAGTGGCCATTAAAATGCGATAGAACAAATTCATACGCATATCCGGACCATCGCAATCCGTAACGGTACACGAAATCGGAAATATCGGATTTAATCCTAATTTATTACGTTTCCATGTTGCATTATGGTGACTTATGTATGTGGCACGTATGGAAATATGCTGATTAATTGTCCGAATCTATTTTGTTAATTAACATGGATTATTAATTAAAAACTTTCACTCTAAATCGCTAATGAAAACAAATCGATACTGCAATTATGGGCATCACATTATGTTGTTTAATTATTGCGTTTCTGTGTTCTGTTCATCGCTACGGTTTTGTAGAAATGCACCGATGAATCGAATTACCGATAATTGTATACAATATTGTTGTGTACTAGATTTAGCAATTGAAGCAGACGCACTCGAGTATTTTTCGATGACCATCTTGTGCTAATAACTTAAAATTGGTGCCAGATTTCATCATCACCGTTTGGTGCCTTAAACAATCGAATAAACTGCTAAATAATGGTACTACGATTAAAACAGTTAAACGCTCGACTGCTTCTAAATACCGCAGTTGTAACAAGCATTATGATGCAAGATACCCATTAAAATTTGCATAAATTCTTTTGCCTCTACATGTACCAATTTACAAGCCACAATTTAGCTGATAACAATTATCAGTGTGCATCATTCAATGAGCCAACCAAAAGAAAAATACGACTGGAGGTTAATTCCACATCGGCGACGGAAATCTGTTGATCCGGTAATGCTCAAAATTCGATATTATTAATGCCGATTTCGTGTCGCAACTTCCGAAAAGGTAATACAACCGACCTGCATATATAATATTAATACTTCGCGAGATGAAGTTCACCATCCGGAATATTAAGCAGACTTTGTAAATTATGCGTCTGAATTTTCAGGAGCATGCACTCCGCATATAGTGCCATATGTGGTCGTCTTTTGCCTCTACAAATTAGACATTCTCGGCGTTAATTCGCCGCTTAATCACCCGTTTTACTGGAGAATGGATGTGCCGTTACTCACTCCTGGTTTTTGATAGCCTTAAAAAAGTTGTCTGCTAGATAATAATTAAAACGAGAAACTAACTAATTGAGAAAGAACTATTTAATCTAAAATTTGTCTTACTTTGTCTTCTTCAGAGTATTTTAACATAAAACTTTCAAATTGTTTTTCTACAATTGCTCAAAGATGAGGAGGAAAAAGCTAATTGGAAAAAGTCTTAAATATGTCCTCAATTGACTTCTTGAATGTTTTGACACGGAACTTTCAAGTTCTGTTCAACAAATTCTCAAGGAAGATGAATGAAATAATAAAAATATGGGACAATCTAATTGGAAAAAGAATAATTAAAATTTGTCATATTTTACTTCTTCACAGTGCTTTAACACAAAACTGAGACCATTTTCTACAAATTCCCAAAGAAAGTGAAAAAGAAACTAATTGAAAAACGAATATTTAATCCAAAATTTATCTTCATTTGTCTTCTTCAGTGATTTAACACAGATCATTCAAGTGTTTTTTACCAATTCTCAATAAAAATGAGTTAACTAGAAAAAATAAATTAAAATGTGAAAAAAAATAATTGGAAAAATAATATTCAATCTACAATTTGTCTTAATTTTAGTTCTTCAAAATATTCAAACCATTATCTACAAAATTCCCAAAAAAGATGAGAACAAGCTAATTGGAAAAGGAATATTCAGTCTAAACTTCATATTCATTTGTCTTCTTCAGTGATTTAAAACAATACTTTCAAGATGTTTTTCAACAAATTCTCAATGAAGATGAGTTGATCAGTAAAAAATAATAAAAATAAGAAAAATAATAAAAATATGGAATAATCTAATTGGCAAAAGAATATTCAATCTAAAATTTGTTTTAATTCTACTTCTTCAGAGTGCTTTAACAGTATACTTTCAAACTGTTTTCTACAAATTCTCAAAGAAGATGAGGAACAACCTAATTAGAAAAGAAATATTCAGTCTAAACTTTATCCTTATTTGTATTCTTCAGTGATTTAACACAGAACTTTCAAGATATTTTTCAACAAATTCTCAAGGAAGATGAGTTGGTCAGTCAAAAATAATAAAAATATAGGACAATCTAATTTTAAAAAGAATATTCAATTTAAAATTTGTCTTAATTTTACTTCTTCAGAGTGCTTTAGCACAAAGCTTTCAAACCATTTTCTACAAATTCCCAAAAAAGATGAGAAACAAGCTAATTGGAAAAGGAATATTCAGTCTAAACTTCATCTTCATTTGTCTTCTTCAGTGATTTAATACAAAACTTTCAAGATGTTTTTCAACAAATTCTCAAGGAAGATGAGTTGATCAGTCAAAAATAATAAAAATAATAAAAATATGGAATAATCTAATTGGCAAAAGAATATTCAATCTAAAATTTGTTTTAATTCTACTTCTTCAGAGTGCTTTAACAGTATACTTTCAAACTGTTTTCTAAAATTCTCAAAGAAGATGAGAAACAAGCTAATTGGAAAAGAAATATTCAGTCTAACTTTATCTTAATTTGTCTTTTTCAGTGATTTAAATCAGAACTTTCAAGATATTTTTCTATAAATTCTCAAAGAAGATGAGAAACAATCTAATTGGAAAAGGAATATATAATCTAAACTTTATCCCTGTTTGTGTTCTTCAGTGATTTAACACAGAACTTTCAAGATGTTTTTCAACAAATTCTCAAGAAATATAAGTTGACCAGTCAAAAATAATAAAAATATAGGACAATCTAATTTGAAAAAGAATATTCAATTTAAAATTTGTCTTAATTTTACTTCTTCAGAGTGCTTTAACACAAAGCTTTCAAACCATTTTCTACAAATTCCCAAAAAAGATGAGAAACAAGCTAATTGGAAAAGGAATATTCAGTCTAAACTTCATCTTCATTTGTCTTCATCAGTGGTTTAATACAAAACTTTCAAAATATTTTCTGTAAATTCTCAAAGAAGATGAGAAATAAGCGAACTGGAAAAGTAATATTGTCTTCCTTTGTCTTCTTCATATAATTTAACACAAAACTTTCAAATTCTTTTCTACAAATTCTCCAAGAAGAATCACTTATTTATTACATTGCTCCACATACTGATTGGGAGCGGTGCAGTATCTTATTAGATTACAATCCTGCAATTGCAACAAGATAATTTTACCCGGACTCAAATGCGCCAGATTAAAAATGAATTTCCCCACGGTAATTAAACTATCACTTGCAAGTGATCAGATGGAATGCGGCGCAAGAAAACTAGAACCAAACGGCTGTTATTCAGTGCATGGCATATTACCATAACCCGTACAACCATATCATGATTGCGCCTCATAAAAAATCGTGTGTTTTGAAACAAGTTTAAAACTATGCACCAGGTGGATTCATGATCAAGGTCTCGCTGCTTCATTTCGTCTGACTATAAAAATTGTTGATGACTGTTCGATGATTTTGTTTGTTTTTGTTGCAGGTCATGTTTACGGCGCGCAGTATTTGGGGAAGCTGATTGGAAAACTGTCGGAACTGCATCATGGAGTTTCGGGGGAGGTTTATGCGGTTGATGGAAGGACCCTTCACATCAAGGATTTTACCTACGACGGACAAGGACCAGGTAACGTAGTGTTTAGAAATTTCATTGCAACGATGAAGACAAAGAAAATGACAATCATATTTTCGGACTGGATGATTTGGGTTAACTGTAAACGTTCTCCATTTACGAACAACACTGATCTACTGTAACAACAATAATCTTTTTATTGGCGCAGGAAAACAGTTATTCAATTACCAGTTCCGAAATGAAATTCACAACAAGTCGTTCCGCGTTGTAACAGTACTACCTACAGCTACCCAAAAAATTTGAAAGTGATCAATCCCGTTGCGGCGACGAGATCTCGCGATCGGCCGATGATTGATGGGCGAGTTTTTCGTTTTATTTTTAACGGTGATACGTTAACCTTAAAAGTGAAACCGCCATGAACTGGTCCGACCAGATTCGCTTACCCCATGGACTGGAGTTCGACTGTGTGTGTGTGACATTGAAAGTTTTTTCAAGAGAAATTGTCGCGAGCTGATTATGCTTCCGTCAGGCATATTCACTTTCTTTTATAACGAAGCGATTGTTTTAATCGGAATTTTAAATAATAGTTTTCCGTACGTTTGACGCTACCTTCTCTTCTTCGATATCTTGAGGACATATCTAAGAAAGTAACGGGCGTCCCAAATTGATGGGTGTTGTCAGTTACAAGTAGTCAGAGAAAATTGACATTGAGTGTCAACTACTCAATATTTTTGCTGGCGATAGACACATGTTAACAGATACTTCAAAAAATATATATATATATACCTTTAAAGATTCGAAATATATCTTCACCTTTTTTTCAAGAGTTATTCAGTTTTCTTTTAAAATTCTAAAAGTATATAAATTGTGATACAATAAATTATCTATTTTTTAACAATATATCTTAAAAATTACAGGATAAAAAAAATCGATAATAAATATCTCGAAATTTATAAACAATTTTATTAGTTAAAGTTAGGTTACGTTATGTTAGATTTTAAATTTTAAATAAATATAATTTAATATATCTCGAATTATATATTTTTATCAATTGTTCAGATATATTAATAATACGTTTTTAAAATACCATACTTGAACTTTTATTTTAAATATTAAATATCTCGAAAAATCAGAAATAACACACTTATCATCATTTATTTCAACATGGTTACCTATAAAAAATTCTATTTTCCAAATCTTTCAAAGATGATAATATTACATATCTCGAAATTTGTCAGAAATATCGTTAGAAGTTAGAATAAGTTAAGTAAACTTAAGATAGTAAATTTAGTAGAGAGTTACATTAGTTATATCTTAGAAAAAGGATTTAATCTATCTCAAATTATATATTTTTATCAATGGTATAAATATGTTAATAATAGTTTATCAAATTTAATCTTTGGTGATTTGAACACTTTCATTTATCAAAAACATTATTTTCTAAATGTATCAAATTCGACAACACTAAATATCTCGAAATTTACCAGAAATAACGTTAAGTTAAGTAAACTTAGGTTAGATTCGGTTAACTTAAATTATTTTAGGTTATATTCTAAATAAAGATAACTAGAAATACTTGGAACATCCAAAAATTTATTAAAAACAAATACTAAACCAACAAAAACAGAATAAAATTCATAAAAAATATAATCTATTCTATTTTTTAAAAATCGATATTTGGTACTGTTCAAAAATTCAAAAACTTTTTTATTTAATTTTTTTGACACACGATAGGCACTTTATAACATGTTATCAGATAGGTACTTCAAAAAAAATATACTTCAAAAAAAATATATATAAAATATTTAGAGACATATCTTCAATTTTTTTTCCTCAAATGTTGAGTTTTCCTCTAATATGCTGAAAAAAATCAAATTTTCCAAAAATATATAATTTGGATACAATAAATTATCTTCCAGATCCAGAAATTGATAATTTATTGTATTTATTTTTAAAAATCAAATAAAAAGTTGAGATATGATGATAAATTTTCCAACATATTGTTACTGTTAATAATACTTTTATCAAAAATCTTTTAGAAACGTTATTTTATATATAAAATATCACGATTTTTATCAGAAATATTATTAGTTAAAGTTAGGTTAGGTCAGATTTTATCTAAGATAAATATATCTTAATATATCTCAAATTATATATTTCCAGCATCGGTTAAGATATGTTAATAATATTTTTATGAAATAGCATATTTGAAGTTTTATCTTAAATATTAAATATCTCGAAATATCAGAAATATCGTTAGGCTAGGTTAAGTTAGGTTGTAGTTAAAAATAACTTTATATATCAGTTAAATTTTTTATCAGTGGTTAAGATGTCTTAATAACTTATCAAATATTGGATTGTTTGAACAAGGTTACCTATGATAAACACCATTTTCTAAATGTTTTAAAGATCTCGAAATTTGTCAGAAATATCGTAAGTTAGGATAGTTTAAGTAAATTTAGGTTAAACTAAGTTGCATTAGGTTATGTTGGGTTATTCAAAGACGACAATACTAAATATTTCGAAATTTATCATAAATAAGGTTAACTTAAATTAGGTTATGTTAGTTTGTGTTAGATCAAGTTAAGTTAGGTTATATTTTAAATAAAAATAATTAACATATTACAAATTATATAACATTTATTTATAAAAACTTTTTTAATTATTATTCCCACTTAGATTAAAAATATATCATCTCAAAATTTTAAGGAGATACATAATTTTAGGATATTTTATTTTATGTACCATTTTTTATCAGTTGTTAAGATGTGTTAATAACTTATCAAATATTGGATTGTTTGAACAAGGTTACCTATGATAAACACCATTTTTCAAATGTTTTAAAGATCTTGAAATTTGTCAGAAATATCACCAAGTTAGGATAGTTTAAGTAAATTTAGGTTAAACTGAGTTAGGTTATGTTGGGTTATTCAAAACGACAATACTAAATATTTCGAAATTTATCAAAAGTAAGGTTAACTTAAATTAGGTTATGTTAGTTTGGTTATATTAGGTTAAGTTTGGTTATATTTTAAATAAAAATATATAACATATTACAAATTTTATAAAATAAAATAAAATAAAATAAAATTAATTAAAAAATTATATTCCAATTCTTTTTTTCTTTTTTTTTTGGATTCACAAATCGCTGATTACAATTTACACGCACACACACTTAAGAAGTAGTCGAACGTAATTTGTTGCACACGCAAAATTGGCATCTTCAACGGTTGACTTTTAATTTTATAGAAAGTGCGAATTACTCCATCAACAAATTACAGGCGCAACTTTTTTTTTTCAACGTCAAGTGATATATGAATACGGGTGATTACGGCACGTTGCGTGATTCTGTGAACGTTTCCTGGTTCGTGTCGATTTTTTTCCCCTTCGAAGACTGCGTGCTGACAATTAGCCAGGCTAAGTTATTCGATATTCAACACACGAGCCAAACTCGAAACGCGTACTTTCCGCAGGAGAATTAACGAGAAAAAGTGGATTTAAAATACGGAATAGCTGAGTGGATAAATATTTTTTAAGCTGGTGAAGTGGGTAAACAGCACAACCGATGTGGCACCTCTGAAACGCTCGTAGGAGTGCTAATAAATACGATTTGTTTGCAGAAAGTCTCGGAATTTTAAGATTTAAGTGTCTTGAACACATATTTGTTACGGTGTTAAAAACAATATATATGCCTTTTGAAATTCCCTGATTTTAAAAGTTAAATTTCAATAAATTCAGTTCGTAGGTAGAAAAACAATTAATAAAATTATGAGAGTGGTAGTTCGGAGGGAAATTTTTAATTAAATTTTTAACATTTACTGCCGCCCTTTGTTCTACGTAATTTTTATAATACACAATGTTTTTCATTCCTATTTTTGCCGGTAATTAAAATTTAGACTTTATTATAATGCAACAAAAAAGCAGGAACTCCGGAAACTATTCGGTTTATTAACGACGAAAATGTAACTTTTTGTAATCAAGTTAAAATAGAATCCACTTTGATTAACTAACTTTCTTGAAGCAAATTTTTTTTGTTGTTGTCGAGTTTCTTTGATCTCACAATTAGTGTACAAAATAATCGTACTGAGGCATAACATTAACACAATTTCCAAGTGCATGATTCAATTATTTCATGCACCTTGTTAAAAACAAGAATAGATCGTTAAACTCAAAACGAGTCCCAATTCCTAACGCCTCAAGTTCTTTTTCACTGACAATCATTTTGTATAATACAATACAATATAGCGAAATTATTATTCAAATAATGTCAAGGTGTGAAGTGGAAGCTCATAAAGCATTAAACATATGTTCTTAATTCTGTTATTTATCAAAAGAAGGTTACTAGGAAGTGTATCTTTGTTAAGTGAATAATAAGGAAACTGAGCTCAGCAAATAGGTTAAAAAACATCGATTACCTATTGACATATAAATCTCGCCTTCCTACACCTTTAAGACGTGAATGCCGAAATCATGTTTTATCGTTATCTGGAATAATGCTTTTTATCGGTCTTTATGGATATTACGCCGAATGACGTAAAATATAAACGATACCATCGAGGCTCCTTTCCCGACAACGGAAAAAAAGAGGCAAAATTATTCACCGTCTGGCGCCGATGTTTAATTGATTATATGCAAATTTAGAAACTGGATTTGTTTATTTATAAGCAAGCGTGACATCAAGATTTTTTTGGCTAGAGCTTTGATTACGTGTTAAATTAAATTAATAGGTATTTAAGATGTTGTAGCTGTTTTACACGCGTCATTTGTTGTCCAATTTTGTTAATAATTTTCATTTATTGCTTGCTATGTGTAATACAGAAATTTGACAATTTAACCCCCCTTCCCTTTAGTTTTTAGTTTACCAATAGATTTTTATTGTTTACACTTATATTACCAGACAAAATTGTTTGTAATAAATTGTTCAATTAATTAGTGTAAGTAAAATTACTACTACAATATAATTTAGCAAATTAATGTGAGTCCATAAAACATATTTTATGTACAGTGTTGACCATAATTATAGAAACATAGTATATACTAAAAATATGAACTGAGATACTTGAATTAGATGCCAGTACTAATTATTGTTTTTCTGTTATTGTGTGTACTGTGCAATTTGTCAATTTAATTTTATTCTTTAAAAAATTGTATATTTTTTATGACCTCTACTGTTAAGTTTGAATTAACAATAATATCTAACAACTGAATACTGTTATATTTTGTATAAAAAACCCTTTCCCCTCAGTTTTTAGTTTACCAAAAGATTTTTCTCTGATTTTATGGAAACAAACTAAAAAAAATTGTTTGCAATTATATTACCAGACAAAATTGTTTGTAATAAATTGTTCAATTAATTAGTGTAAGTAAAATAACTACTACAATATAATTTAGCAAATTAATGTGAGTCCATAAAACATATTTTATGTACAGTGCTGACCATAATTATAGCAACATAATATCTACTAAAAATATGAACTGAGATACTTGAATTGGATGCCAGTACTAATTATTGTTTTTCGGTTATTGTGTGTACTGTGCAATTTGTCAATTTAATTTTATTCTTTAAAAAATTGTGTATTTTTTATGACCTCTACTGTAAGTTTGAATTAACAAAAATATCTAACAACTGAATACTGTTATATTTTGTATAAAAAAACCCTTTCCCCTCAGTTTTTAGTTTACCAATAGATTTTTCTCCGATTTTATGGAAACTAACTAAAAAAAATTGCTTACAATTATGTTACCAGACAAAATTATTTGTAATAAATTGTTCAATTAATTAGTGTAAATAAAATAACTACTACAATATAATTTAGCAAATTAATGTGAGTCCATAAAACATATTTTATGTACAGTGCTGACCATAATTATAGCAACATAATATCTACTAAAAATATGAACTGAGATACTTGAATTGGATGCCAGTACTAATTATTGTTTTTCTATTATTGTGTGTACTGCGCAATTTGTCAATCTAATTTTATTCTTTAAAAAATTGTATATTTTTTATGACCTCTACTGTAAGTTTGAAGTAACAAAAATATCTAACAACTGAATACTGTTATATTTTGTATAAAAAACCCTTTCCCCTCAGTTTTTAGTTTACCAATAGATTTTTCTCTGATTTTATGGAAACTAACTAAAAAAAATTGTTTACAATTGTATTACCAGACAAAATTGATTGTAATAAATTGTTCAATTAATTAGTGTAAGTAAAATAACTACTACAATATAATTTAGCAAATTAATGTGAGTCCATAAAACATATTTTATGTACAGTAGTGACCATAATTATAGCAACATAATATGTACTAAAAATATGAACTGAGATACTTGAATTGGATGCCAGTACTAATTATTGTTTTTCGGTTATTGTATGTACTGTGCAATTTGTCAATTTAATTTTATTCTTTAAAAAATTGTGTATTTTTTATGACCTCTACTGTAAGTTTGAATTAACAATAATATCTAACAACTGAATACTGTTATATTTTGTATGAAAAACCAGAAATCATAATTTTTATCATTGTTGAGATATTACAACATTACTACTGTGTTAAAATTATATTTTTTCAATAAGAACAAAATTAATTAAAGTTATAATTGTTAATTTTTATGATCATTATAATTACTTTATAACTTGTGGACAAAATAATTTAATTCTTATATAATAACATTAAAATTAAAAAACTTTTCATAATTAAATGTCACTTCTAAAACTCAGAAACCACAAAATATTTTTAAAATTAATTACCTAAACCAGAAATTTTATTATAATTTAAAATCACTTTATACCTTGACAACAAAAAATATAATGTGACAAAAAACTTACATTTGTATAAATTTAAATTATTTTAGCAATTAGATACGTGTAGTTATCATTTTTAATAATTGCATCTAAAACCTAAAAACCACAACACAATCTTTAATATTTATGTAATGTTAAAATTGTGGTTGTATTAAAAAATAAACACACATTCTTGTATTACAACTTATTTTTACATTGTAATATGGTTCTGACCATTTTTGGACACCAGTGCAGATTATTGCAAATAAATTACAGTCGAGATGCCGTTATTCAACATAATAAATTTTATTGGTCCCCCTACATTGATCTTTTCATATGCGTTACATCTGTGACTCGATTGTTCTTGAAAATTGCACTTTGCCATATTCGGAAAATAGGTTTATTTTTTGTCTAAACGTTACACATCCGTAACCTGATCGAATCTATTTCACAAATATTTGAAAGGCAGATTCGACTAAAGAACTGTGAAATCATTGGATGTGGTGTAACAAAAATTGTTGCAATCGAATTTTACAAACGATCTTTTAAAGCTGATGGAGATGCAACATCGGAGTATGCGATTTAAATATTAATGAAGGGCGTTGCGAAATCGAATTAACAAAGAAGTGATCCGTGTGAGAAAATGAATGGTGTTATTTTATGGCGTTTAAAAGAGTGAAATTTTTTCTCTTGCATCCGATATCGCATTAATTTTGATTGGTCAATTGATTTAGGAAAACTTCCACGAGCGTTTCAATTAAATCGCACCGATTTTGAAACGATTTAAAGAAGAGTTCTCGGCTAGAACCGGTAATTTCATATCTTCCATCGAACTATTATAAATCAGGAAGTTCTGGTCAATTTTTCACAGCGAATTAGCAAATAATAGACCGATTTACCGCAAATTAAATCGGCAAACTGATCGGGCGTAAACTGGAAAGAAACTATTAGAGGATTAGCCTTCCGGTTCTGTGTGGATCCCATTACAAAGAACGACCATTTTTATGTTAATGATATAATAATGGAATTGTTTATGATGCAAATTTTATAAAAATTTAATTTAATTATGCATACAACATTTTATTGTGGTATTAAGTAACATCTATAAGTAGCTTTGGGTTTCGAAATTGTCATGTTAATTTTTGTTACAGCTGCATACTTTTATGCGAGTGCAGGAAAGAGTGCCAACAGTGCAGGGTTCAGATTGAGGGACGAAAACGGTAATGGTGAAGTAATCAGGAGGTACAGGAAGGAAGGTGTCACATTGACACTGCCTGAAGGAAAGACTTTAAGGGACATCAAAATCTTCTACGTCTGGTGCGAAGAATTCGACGTAAGTAACATTAAAACAACCGTAAATTTTATTTAAACGTAACAACCCTAAAATCATTAATATTGATTTAAATGGAACTGTTTTCTGTGTAATTTAGAGGGAGGAATTTTAATCGAAATAGAGTGTTATTACAACGAATTAACAAATGACTTTCTTGTAATTACGGAATAGGATTTTCACTTTTTAAACATAGATAATTACGCAGTTCACATATAAGTTCTAGGCCAAGGTAGTAATTTATTTCCAATTAATTTGAATTTTAAATAAAGGTAGCAACGCCAAATTACATTTATGCTATTAGCAAATCTACTAATATATTGCCATTTGTTTTAGATATGCCCATAAATAATAGTTATATCACAGAGTCAACAAATCATTTATTCTGGGTCTAAACAATCCTAAACCGAGTGTCATTTTGTTTATTCAATTTTGGCTATTAGATTTTGAAATAAATATTCCGTTTTACAACTTTATTATATCATAAAATTTGAATTTTAAATTTTATTTTTTAATTAGTTATGAACGTAAGTTAATTAGTCCATTTTTTAGAAACCATTGAAATGTAAAAATATATCAGAAACGGCTGTAAAAATCAAAATTAATCAGGATTACTTTTTTCTTCTATATTGTGCAAAGAATATAAAAAGTTTAATAGTTTAAAAAAATATTCAGTGGAGTGAAAAATAGGGCCAGGAAAAGGGGGAATTCCAGAGAATCTACGTTACTGTTTTCAGAATGACAGAATTTGAATATGATTGAACCAAAGATTAAGAAGGTCGTAATAACCACAATTTTTTAAATTTAAATTTGAGAGAATATATGGCATTTTCATTAGGAGAAACTTAATTTTATTTAGATTTTCTGGATTATTAAACCTGTTCTACCTATTTCCAAATTTTGACCACCTATTTTAGAAACATCTTTTACAGTTATAAATATTAAAAAAAAACCTTATAACTGTTTTGAACTCCATAATATATTGGAAATAAATTAATACTAACATTTTTATTTTTAGGTTTGATTCTTTTAGTATAAATAACCTAACTATATTCATAATTTGGAAAAGTTATTTATTGTAAAATATGTATTATATATTTTAATTTTTAAAACCACTTTTTGGCAACCATTAAAATGTACAAATATATCAGAAACGGCTGTGAAAATCAAAATTAATCAAGAGTACCTTTTTTCTTCTAAATAGTGCAAAGAGTGTAAAAAGTTTAATAGTTTTATAAAATATTAAGTGGTGTAAAAAATAGAGCCAGGAAAAGGGGGAACCCCTCAGAATCTACCTTATTGTATCCTTGAATTATAGATATTTATTTTAGTATAATATATATAAAATTTGAACACGATTGAACCAAAGATTAAGGAGTTTGATATAACCACAATTTTTTAAATTGAAATTTGAGAGAACACATTTTCTTCAGGAGAAACTTAATTTTAGTTTGATTTTCTTCATTATTGGACATATTCTGCCTGCTCCCAAATTTTGACCACCTATTTTAGAAACATGTAAAGTGTGCAAAAAATATAAGAAGTTTAATAGTTTTAAAAAATATTCAGTGGTGTAAAAAATAGGGTCAGAAAAAGGGGGAACCCCCCAGAATCTACGTTACTGTATCCTTAAATTGTAGATATGTATTTTAGTATAATATATATCAAATTTGAACAGGATTGAACCAAAGATTAAGGAGTTTGATATAACCACAATTTTTTAAATTTAAATTTGAGAGAACACATTTTCTTCAGGAGAAACTTAAGTTTAGTTTGATTTTCTTCATTATTGGACATGTTCTGCCTGCTCCCAAATTTTGACCACCTATTTTAGAAACATATAAAGTGTACAAAGAATATAAGAAGTTTAATAATTTTAAAAAATAGTCAGTGGTGTAAAAAATAGGGCCAGGAAAAGGAGGACCCCCCAGAATCTACGTTACTGTATCCTTAAATTGTAGATATGTATTTTAGTATAATATATATCAAATTTGAACACACTTGAACCAAAGATTAAGGAGTTTGAAATAACCACAATTTTTTAAATTTAAATTTGAGAGAACATATTTTCTTCAGGAGACGATAGTTTGATTTTCTTCATTATTGGACATGTTCTACCTGCTTCCAAATTTTGTCCACCTATTTTAGAAACACGTAAAGTGTGCATAGAATATAAGAAGTTTAATAGTTGAAAAAAATATTCAGTGGTTAAACAATAGGGCCAAGAAAAGAGGGGAATTGTAAACATGTATTTTAGGATAATATACTTACATTAAATTTAAAAATGATTGGGCCACAGATTACAGAAATATAAGAAAGTACACTTTTAGAAATACAAATTTGAACAACTACATTTTCTTCAAGAGAAACTAAATTTTATTTTCTTTCACTTATTCCAAAATTTAACCACTTATTCTAAAAAGCTTTGTTATAAATGTTAAAGTTTCATTTTTTGGTTAAATATAGTTTTAGTATATGTAACCTAACTTTGTTCATAAGTTGGCACTATTAAATAATATTAAAAGTTACTCCAAAATTGAAAATATAGACCTTCTTCAGTAATTTATTGACCAATTATAGATTAAACCACAAAACGTCCAATTTCTGTGTTACACGTAGCATTAAATTGAAACTAACAATAAAGAGACAGTTGATTTTGTTGATTTCACTTGGAGGGCACATTAACGTAACTCCCCGAGGCGTGTAAGTTACGTTGAATTTTCGCGGCGAATTTAAATGGAAAACAGAGACCATTAAAGGAATCTTTTGAGGTGAAAGCAAAGAACCGAAGTTGAAACTTGCCAAAATCGCTAAAGTTCACCTGACATTCCCGGGGTTTGGATAATGAGGGCGGCCGCCCAAGCATTTCACCGCTGCCATCCACGCGAAAGTTACCTAACAAAGTCCTCAAGGAATTTTAATTCGCGATGAAGGAATCCGCCGCTCGGGACGCTCTTAACCCATAATCTCTATGGTAATTGTTAATTTGTTTTCGTTTCATTTACATTTTAAAGCCACGGCCATATAGACAACAAAATAAATTATCCGTTTTATGGTGGAAATTTTATAAATATTGAATAGGCTTTGTCTGCGTTCAATTAAACAATCCGCTAAGTATGAGTAATCGATTTATGTTTTATTTATAAAAACATGTTTTTATTAATTATCGGGTTTGTAAAACGGCTGAAATTAATAGTTATGCGACAGTTCTCAGAAGTTTGATGGGACATTACGTTACCACATATGCAAATTGGGGTTTCGCGTGTTATAAATCATTTTTAATTGTTTGACCTAACGTTTAGCACCATTTCAGAAAATGACATCAGATTAATGTAAACGTCTATAACGTATTAGGTGCAGTAAAAAATAATTTACGTTTTTAACGTTTAAGTTAAAATAAATTAACTTTCTTCCAACGTTCTACATGCACAATTTATGACACGAAAAATAATTAAAGTTGGCAGTTATAGACACTGCCGATAGGAAGTAAAAATTTAAACTTACTTAAATTTCAATGTACTTGATTTTTAACATTATTTTAATTGTTTGCATCATTGTCATCATTAATTTCAACAATACTTATATTTTTTATACTTTCAATTATTTCATTTTGTTCTAAAAAAGATACAATAGGCTTATGGTAACTAAAGTAAGAAATGAAAATGTTTGATTCAAATTTATCTACTAAGTATTGCGTAAAAGCGGCATCGATTGTCGTTTTATGTTTTGTAGTACTGAGTTTTCGATCATTGGACATATTTAAATAAAGTTTTCACTAAATCCATTCAATTTCACTTATAAGATATACACAGCACTATACGTCAACTGTATATCTACAGACATACTGGTATAAGCATGTCGGTGACGCGAACGCTCGAGATTTCGCCCCTCCAAAAAGTGTCTAAGGAGCACAGCACACTGCGCCTGCGCCAGTCATGAGCATGTCAATGACGCGAACGCATAATATTTCCCTATCAAAAAGTGCCCAACGCGGCTAAAGAAGTTTTCACTTCTAAAAATACATTAAATCGATTATTATTTGTTAGGAAAGGCTAATTTTCAGTTTACACACTTTTGTTGGCGGTGTAAAAAACAAGTATGTTTTACTTTTGCATAATAAACATCCTTCCTTCGATTGTAATTGGAACCAAAATATGTTCAACCGGTCACTTGATTTCAATACTGATCTTGAACGATTATTTGAGAAATTTACCTTCTAAACTTACCCCCCATGATATTTGGTCAATTTTATTTAATCAAATTTTTAGTTTTCTGCAGATAACTTATGATCTGTAAAAATATCAAAAACTTTTTTGGAGATAAATTATAGGAAATTGAATTCTCTACAAAAAATGTCATATAAAATTTTCCCATAAAGTTGATGGTTGCGTCAGAAAATGAGAAAAATGTCAAAATTTTAAATCAATTCAACTTTAATGTTATTTAACTTTTGAAAAAATGAATATATCAAAAAACTGTAAAAGAGACATTTTTTGTAGAGCGTTAAATTTTCTATAAAAATCTGTTTTGATCATTTTGAAATATTATCTCTAACGAGAGTTAAAAAATTTCAAAATCCAACAGAACACCGTTCCCCTGTTATTTAAACGGAAAATTAAAATTTACGGTGCGGCACCTCTTAATATTAATATTAAGAGCTGTAACTTTCACAGTATTTTTTTTTACCATTTCCAACAAGATTTTCGATATAAATAAGAAAAAAAATTGTCGATTTTTTCTATATAGAAATTCCTTTCAGACGCCATTCTCCTCTATGAACCCCCCACTTTCAAAACAGTAATAGATAGCGTCAAACTCATTTCCGGCTTAGCTGAAGGCCTTTAACGAAACCACTGCATTAAGAAAATTTTACCTGATTTCAAAATGATCTCAAATGTACAGATGTAACTCACCCTCTAGTTTCGGGATTTTATTCTTAAGGTCTAGTTTTCGGATACCTCCTAAAACGCCGGAAGACACATAGTTTGTTGGTCTAGTAACCGAGGTTACCAGCCTAATCAACAACTTTTTTCTTTTGTCTGAATTTATTAACAAAAGAAGGACGAGCATGTCGGTGACGCGAACCTATAACATTCTCCCCTACCACAAAGTGCCCGCGGCTAAAGAAGTTTTCACTTCAAAAAAAGATAGTTCTGCTTGCGTTAAACCTCCTTTAGGGACACATAAATTTTGTTATACCCACTGTGAAAAATGGTGGAGGTTCAATTATGCTCCCTTAAATTGATTTATGTGCAGTATATCAATAAAGAAAAATGTATGTAACATTTTATAGAATAAAAATATATAAATTTTTATAATACTGTATAAAACAAAAATAGTAAATTAATATTATTTTAATAGTACACATTAAATAAAAGAGTTGTTACTAAAAGATTTAACATATTGAAACGTTGCTAAAATAATGACAATCACTATATATTTTATTCAAATAAATCACGGACTAAGTCAAGTACTTTTTCCAGTATCCCCCATTCCGGGGAATCCCTGACAATGATTAACAATTATTTCACATCCTTCTCTTCGTTAAAATCTAATTATACTAAATTCCTCTTTCCAGGTCAACTTCGGCGACGTGAAAATCACCAGGAGCCTCGATTTCCCACGTCCGCAGAAAATCGACGCCCTGAAAGGCGTCCACGGTATATCGTCCGACAACATCGTGCTGGTGGACGCGCAAACTTTGCTAATACCGAACTTATCGTACGACGGAGAGGCCCCAGGTAAGTTTACCGTAAACAACTTACGTGTATTAGGTTTCACTATCTGGAAGCAGATTGCACGGCCTGATAAATTGACACCCTATGTTGAAAGTTCGGTTGCCGGACGTTAAGGCCCTTCACTGCCGCTGGTTTCCGATAAGGGCTTTTGAATCTGATCTAACGTTGGATCGATCAACAAACTGTCATTGTGTTCGATCGATTCTTCGTCTTGAACGCCGGTTGCGTTTTGTTCAATTATTTTGAGAGTAAATTATGGTTATTGTATCGGCGATAAAGGACTCGAGGGAGAGGTTTGGTAAAGGAGACATCCGCGGTCGTCTATCTGATTAAACTAATGAAAAAATGCTTTATACATCACTGATAAAAATGTTTTTTCTTTTATCTAGTGTGTGCTAAAGGCAAGACTTGAAGACTTCTAAACTTAAATTCATTAATCAAACAAAACGATGCTTCCTTGGTCTATAAATGTTTTAGAAACTAACCCCAACAATAAAACTAAACGTTGCACTTTAATAAAGCAAAGTATCAGCTTAATATAAAGAGAAACTTAACACATCACAATGTCAAAGGCAGCAAATTGTATTTCGAAACCAACTAGATATAAATCCACTTTGAAATCTTCTAATTAAAAGCAATCTACAGCACAAAACTTGACGTAAGTAAGATTCGAGAGTGCGATGCAGATAAAATAAAATAAATACGACGATGTTTAACTCAGGATTGAAAGTTTGCAAACGAGCCGAGTCCAAATTGAATTTTACCATTCCCACTATAAAAGAAAATAAAGTGGAGATGTTTTAATAGTGTTTTATATTGCGATTGCGTTATCTGGCTATTCACTTCACTTTATTTTCATTGTGAAAAACTTTTTACCATAAGCCTCACGTTTTTATCGTTCTTACTTAAGCGAACCGTTTAAAAATTTTATTGTCACTGTCTCTCTGATAAATTAAATTGTAGCGTCACATCGAATCGTAAACATGGACCTGGAGCGTGGAAAAAATGTGCCACGATCAAGATGTCTCTGGAAGATAATCGTGCTTTTAACTTTTTCTTATTTACTCGACCTAAAATTGATACAATATTAATTATAATTGTACATTTCATCGATCGGAAACGGTAAAATAAAGCTTAAAAATGAACAACTCCATGGGGAAGATAAGACAACCGTTTATTTTTACATTAAGGTCCCTAATTTTTCCGGTGAGTGTTCCAATTCAATTTCCGACGGAGATTCCATTAAATAAAGATTATTAAATTACTATACTTAAAATACAAAAAAATTATATTCTTGCAAGACTTATTTCGAGGAGCTTCCATTTAAAATTAATTTAGCAAGTAATCCTCTTTATTCAAGCAGAAGTTTCCGGTGTAATAGGCTTAAAAAAATTATTTTTAATCGATGTCTATTAAAATTTAATATCGGAAACAAATAAGAGGGACGACCCCTTATTCTCACCCACATTGTCTTATTCTTAATTCGGTACAATTCCTCTGAGGAATTCCATCATCAATCCTATTTCAAGGTCTTAAATAAAAAAATAATGTCTTTAATATTTATGAAGCCATTCTGATCCACTATTGCCTCCGAGGCACCCTCGATAATTTTATTATGCGGGAAATAAATTTTAATATAGGTAGATTCATTAAATTAAGTGGATTCATAAATATTTGCCGAAATTTCTATCGTGCAAAAGGAGTCATTGAGAGGGCATAAATTGATTTCGATTTTATGGCAAGTCGATTCTCAACGGGAGCATTGGCTTGATTGCCGGTTAGATCAGTAAACATGAGAGAAAATGGCCTTCTGACTCATTTACACCCTTCTACAAGTCTTTAATATCACCCAATACTTTACTTAATGACGTAATAAACTACTTGATTTATGATTTCGGTATTGACTGGCCGACAAGACGGAGTATGATGGATGTTTTGTAATCAACGTACAGATGAATTGCATTAGCGGATTTTATGATGTAGCAACAGACACTAAACGGTTTCCAACTAATATTTTCGTTTACGACCCACTTTATTGTCAATTTACACCTTTGGATATCTCGAGCTTCATATTTACTAAAATTAAACAAACACGTCCTTACAGATGCGAAGTTCTGGGTTGGCAGAGGACCGAAACCGTCGCCCCAGGGCATCCGAGTACCGGACGAAAACGGCAAGGAAGTCCCACTCAGGAGGTACGACAGGAAAACCGTGGTGCTGACATTACCCGGCGATTTGACCGTCTTCGACATCGGCCACTTCGGTATCTGGTGCGAAGCATTCACCGTGGACTTTGGACACATTCAAATACCTCAAGGATTGAACATCCCACCTTCTCTAAAAATGCTCGGAGTCAGTCCGCAGGTGAGTAATTTATGTTGATTACATGAATGAGGATAATTAAGGAAGGCGCATTTATGAACTTTTGATCTTATAGTTCATACTATGATAGGAAATAGTATGCATCGTCCTTTTCCTAGCTAGCCTTCCAGAATGATTAGTACTATTTAGGTGCTTTGGCATTTTTGAGCAATTTGCGCTAACAACAGCCTACTAATTGACGACACAGACACAAAAATTTTGGCTTTACGGTGATCAAAATCATAATCGAATCGGACTTGATTGTGTGGATTTTAGTGATGAGTGTGTACAGTGACAGACTTTACCTTTAGACAAGAAGATTTTGGTGATGATACTCGAACAAAAATTGTTTATAATAAGGTACCATAGACTTTGTATTTGACTAGATTCTCTTAACAACTATATTTTTGATAATGTATTAAAATGCCATGGTATTTTTGCTTCGAAACGTGATATGAAAGATTTGTTTGCATGATAATTGCTTTCTGCTTTTTATATAGTATGCATTATGTAACCGTCTGAATTGCTTAACTGGACACATATATAAAAATACGAGCTTGCCATTAGATTAAAATTCAATGTCAAGTTAAAAACAATTATCAACGTCTAAAAAATCATCTATATTTTTAAGAACGGTACTAATTAGCAATATTATAATTATCAGTATTAATTTTTTGTAAATTAATTATTTAATTGAACTTCTTGATTCACAAAGAATTGATCAACAAAATGGAACAACGCAAAATATTTTTGGTTGAGACAGAAATAAAAATACCAATGGCATTTAGGATGTAGCATTAGCCTCTTTACTACTGTGTATTACTTTAAGCATGACTCTACTTCTTCCGCTATCTTCAGCGCTTCCTCTTCTTGAAACGGACACAGCTTAGCCTTTACTCAAGCTTGGGAGCCCCCCACCCGCAAAACAGTCGAATTAATGTGTGTCTGTTGTTGCAGAAGCGTCTACATAATCTAGATATCCCTGCCGAGGTGCCAAGTGCGCCTAGACAAAGGGTGGGGGGTGATCTACAACCTACAACATACAGGCCGCCTAGGCAGTATGATTTTACTAGAAGGGGTGATGTAAATCAGCAGCAAGTTGCCTTTGCGCAGCCTCAACAGCAGCAGTTGCAACACCAACTGCAGCTGCAACAGCAACAATATCAGCAACAGTTGTTACTGAGACAACAGCAGGAGCTGCAACAACAACAATTGTTGAAACAGCAACAACAATATTATTTGCAACAGCAACAGCTTAGATACCAACAACAACAACAGCAACAGCAGCAGCAACGCCAACAGCCAATACAGCACAGAATTGATCAGCAACAGATTGTACCTCTGCAACAGTACCAACCTTTAAATGTGCAACAAAGGCAATATGAGCAACAGCTGGCGTATAATCAACTGTTGCAAAGAAGAATTTTTGAAGAACAACAGCTGCAGCAACAATTATCTAGACAACACAACAGATTTAATTTGCAGGCCAATCAACAGAATGGTCAAAACGCTTACGTCCCCTTCGGCTAAGCATAGCAAAGTTTTAATGATATTAGTCAATGAAGCTGTCTTCAGTTATTTATTCTGATATTTATACAATGCTCGTTTAGCTTTAAGCTGAAACAAGTCTTTCTACTCTGTCTAGTTTTATAATAAAACTCAAACATTTCCTCATATTTTTCTTTGGCATAAAATTAGGTTTTCGTCATTATCATTTTTAACTAGTAACTTCAGTATGTAGAGAGGAAACCACATTTGGCGACAGATGTTTGCAGTTTTATATCTTGAACGTGCTCCCCAAAAACGTGGACTAGTTTTATTAAAATTCAAGCCAATGAGGTCTATAATTTATTAACTTACCCAGTGGATTTCATACAAAAATCATTTAAATTTTTTATTAGGTCACTGCTCGAAATTTTTAACAAAATCATCGCTTAACTGGCATTATTCATGAGTAGTGGATATGGGTATCATAAATTTCATAAAATCATCAACTTATTAGGTGTAAAAATATCATCAAAAAAAAATTCTGTGATAGTTAAAGTGTGAAATTCCCGCGGCCAGTGAATAAGTTTCTTTAATATTTTTATAAAATATTTTATACTTATTTGTGTCTATTTTTAATAAAAGCTTATTATATTACAATGGATGTTTAATTTCTCCGTTATTCGTCTCCTCAGTATGTTATAGTTGACAGTTTTTAATGTTGTGTTTTGGTTTTTAGTCCAAACTGAATTGTGAAGTGCTCAACGACAACTTAGCCTTCGAAGTACGTTGGGCAGTGGCTGGAGAGAGTATTGTTTTGCAATTGGTTGCTAAATTAGGTAAGTTATTAAAAAAAAATACTTTCCAATATTCCGAATGACAATTTATAGGTACACCTATGCATTTAGTAGAAAGTAAAATTAAAAATTTCCATGTAAAAACAACTCACTAGCCTTCAGAGTTCAATACATGCGGATGGTACGAATTAGTATGCAGAAATGGTCTGAATAAAATTGCGTAGTTCCTGCAAACAACTTACCGAAGTCAGTGAAAGTCAATTTCGCTTTCCTGCAAAAAAAAAGCAGACGGTTTCCATATTTACGACTGGCGCTATTGTTTATAAAATGTCTTCTTTGGGAAATTTAAAGTTACCCAATCCGTTGTTGTGTAACTGAGACGTCCTACAAGTAAATTTGTCTGATAGGAAATTATTGCAAAGGCAGCCATTAAATCAATTAACTGTCAGTATTTGCGAATGTACGAATAATTTAGGACACATTTCTCTTTACTAGTTTGTTGCAACTTCAAATCTGCAAAGGCTGTGAGGAAACACATGCAATTGATGTCATTACGAATATCTTCACACGTTAAGTGATGTTACTTAATCTGACATTCAGTTTTGGTGCCAGATAACCAACTAAATTATGTGTATCATCTGCAATAATCCAGTTTCCATTCATTCAACCAAGTTTATAATGCAAAAACACGAACGTGTAATTGAAACGATCAATTACAAAATCATTTAGCATTTATTAACAATTTAAAAAACTATATAAATGTGCATAATTTGCAACAGTATTTATATTCCAACCTAGTATTACTAATTTGTCCATTCACCGGCCATGAGATCAATTTTTGATGTCAGTTACCTTAACTGCACCTAACAAAGGCCGAGGTTAATTTTTTCGCCACCCAAGAAAAAATAAAAACAATGAGGTCTTATAATCCATGCGTTTAATAATGCACGACTTTATTACTTGGGAAGGCATCTCCAATTATATAAGTGTTATAAATTTATGGCTTGTCGGAGTTAAGAAAATTTAATATTTTCGTATGCGAGGGGAATAATTTCGTTTCTTTAAAATTATGTTTTAAAAATATTTCAGGAGCTCATATTTTTCAAGATTATATTAGAATCAGTCTAGACTGTATGGGATGGCTAAAAACCAACCACCCCCCAGAACAACAAAAACTTCGACCATTACAGAAACAATCCTCGGTACAGTCATAATAATCCCCCGCTCTGACCATTATGTGGCAATTGTAATAATATTAATGTGTTTCGTAGAAGTTTTTATTAGACCAAAGCCGGCAAACCCACTTAATTCGACGCCTTGAAAAATGTCCACCTATTCTAGGAAGACGACATAAATCCTAAGGTGTTATTACAGCATTGTTTTGCTGAAAGTGAAAGGTTCAGTGTTGACATTATGAGTGGCTTAAAAATAACATGGGGCATGTAGAGAATCATTAAAGGCGATTAGTTATTGAAAAATGTCAGCATGAAATTGCACATGAACTTTTCAGCCAATTAATGCTAAATACTATTGACCAGTGTGGTTCAGTAACTCTGTCCTTTGCTTCTATTATTACCTTACTCGTTGTCTCCCCCACAAATTGTGCTTGGTTGAATTATTTGTATATTTTTCTGCTTTAGATAAAGGAGAATACGTGTCGTTCGGTGTGTCAGGCGACGATGAAACGAGCCAAATGATTGGAGGAGACGTGGTGGTAGCCTGGGTGGATCAAAACACACTTAAAGGATACGCCGAAGATTATTACCTTGCTGACAAGTCCCAATGCTCCGGACCGACTGGATCTTGCCCGGATACAAGATTAAAAGTAAGTTGACCTTCTCACAAATCAACTCTTACTAATACTATAATATTAAACTAGGATAACACCAACAACATCCGTCTGCTCAACGCAGCCATGGTAAATGGATACTCAATCGTCACATACCAACGTCCTCTGAAGGCCAACGACGAGTTCGACAAGCCCATCTACACGAACCGCTCCCAACCCATCATCTGGGCCATCGGACCACTCAATCAAAGAAACGAGGTCTCGTTCCACAGCAGCTACACCAAAGGGGACAAATTCTTAGATTTCGGACGTACAGCCAAGTGGAACTGCCCGATGCCCGAAAGTGATCAACCATCAATGAAGGCCATGCCCGTCCAGACTCAAAAGATCATCGAGGAAGCACAAGAAGTACCGGAAGAAGTAGAACCGGGTAAATTAACCGGAATGTAGGGTTTTGTGGCACTACTAATAATTGTGTCCAGTTCCAGTTCCTGTAACTCAAGCCCCAAGACGAGGTGGGGACCGCAGAAGGGGCGGAAACCGTGGCAACCAACAAGCCGACTCTGAGAAGAGTGCCACAAAACCAAGGCAACAGACTACCAGAGGTGCCACCCGAGGAGGTCAAAGAGGTATTTTCGAATTTTAATTAAATTGCACTTTAAAATTTGCACAAATAGGATTGGTACTTACTTAGGTCCTAACAGAGCTACTGAAATAGAATGAGGTTATCTTATCATGCGAATCATTGTGAGAACGTCCTTTACTTCTCTCCTTTTGTGCACATTTTATTAACACAGGCTGTTTAAAAAATGTTCATTTCTGGCCTTTATTTTTTAGGGAGAATCAGAGCTTCTTCGGTGGAGGATAATTAGTTCTGGAAATAATATATTTTAACTGTTTGTGTTTATTTATGAAATTTTTATATTTTTGTACTTTTATATGTAGATATCTCTTTGTAGTATAGGAAATAAATGCATTTTATGAGTAATATCTGTATGCAAAATTTTTAATATTTTCTTAATTGTATATAATCCAATTGCCATGTTCTATCACTAACAAGGATTTCCTGTAATTAGGTATTGAGTAAGTAGCAAAATTTTTCAATTCTTGAAAATGGTGTAAGATTTTAGTCTTTTAATTACTTTAAAATGCAATATTTCTGCGTCTTGTTCCTAATTTCAACATTTATTTCCACTGATTTCTACTAATTAATTATAGTAATTATTATTTTTTAACTTTTATTCCAATTAACAATTTCTACAATTTTTTTTATTTCATGTTAAACACTTTTAGTTTATGATCAATTATGATCCTTCTCCACTAAATATGAATATACTAAAGCATTCGTAGTCAAAGAGTTATAAATTAAAATAACTGAATTTTTTAATGAAAGAAACACACATACATAAAAAAGCTCTGCATTCACGGACACTAATAGGCATTACCTGTTCATTTAAACTAATGCTCGTTCATTCTCTTTAATGCTTTTTGAAAGGGTTTGATGTTTATTATGAAGGTATGTAACATGAATTATAAACTATCATACCATAAATGGCATGTCTCTCATACACATCCTGCACTTTTTAAAATATTAGCTTCGTTAATCAGGTTCTTAATATTTCATTCACTTCTCTTTTACCTACCATATTTATAAAACTCTGTAAGTATATTACCATTTTTCCTAAACATCATTAAAATTCTTGTTACAACAAATATACAGTGTGTAAAAAATATGAGTATTAGTTGGCCAAAATTGGATTGATTAGAAAATTCACTATGTCTTTTCTAACCCACTCATATAATTTATAACCTGTATAAAATATAAATTTAATATTAAATGATATAAGATACTTAAATTTTGGTCATACTATTTTAGGAAGTGTAAACTCTCCAAAAGCTGTACCAACTCCAGCACCTGTATCTAAGCGCAACGCTTGGCTAATTCCTCCAATAAAATGCTACGAGCCCGAAGATGGAGTGTTTTATGCACAAATGGGTCCAACTGGCGGTAAACGTGGATACCCAGCAATAACTGGTTAATTATATTGCGATATCGTGTAACATAATTATTATAATCTGTTTAATTTTGTAGGACATGTCGGCTGGGGTATTTCGTGGTATATTAATGGACTCCTTATTCCCGAAATCAATGTTGTGAGAGGCAAGCAATACACCTTTGTGGTGGAAGGCGGAAATGATCCGGAAGTACCAGCTAAATATCATCCATTCTATATCACTGACGATCCAGTCGGAGGATACGAATACAAGACCCCAGAAGAAAAACAGGTTAGAGTTATCTAGTATCATAATAAATAGTCCACTTATTGATGTTCTCACCAGAACGTAAGAATTTTCGCTGGCGCTAAACAAGGCAAGGATGGAGCCTTTGTACCAACTGGCACTGGTCGTCTTTGTCACTGGACTCAACAAGGAGATCTGGAAGCTGATGATTTTGACTCCTTTGGAGGATACCAACGTACCTTAGAGTTGAAATGTGACCAAGGAGAACCTGGCGTAATTCAATGGACCCCCGACAAGAATACTCCGGATACTGTATATTATCAGGTAGAATTAATAAAATTAATGTAAACCGTTTTGCATACAGAGATTTTTCAGTGCTTTACCCACCGTTATTTGGGCTGGAAAATAAACGTGTTGGATTCTTGCGATGAAGAACCAGCAGCAAGTGAAATAAGACCAATAAATGTGCCCGCGCCACTTAATCTCCAAGAACAGTACGTTCCAGATCTTGAAGATAGTCCTTCCATTCGGATAGAAACTAGGGTAAAGCCAAATAATATACAAATGAAAGACGACAAAGAAGATAAAACATCTCTCCAAACATTTTCAGAACTGAATACCAAACCCAAATTTCCCGATCAAGGGAGATACCAAGAACGACCAATCCAAATGATCCTAATCAAATCACAGCAAGGCTACTTCGATCCATCCATTTCTGGTCAAGAGAAACATCCATTTGCTTTTGAAAACCCATACAAAAGACACTCTGACTTCCGACCAAGCCCCATCATGGACTTTTCTCTGACCAAAGACCATATACCCGCCAGGCCTTCGACAACGACTACCACAACCACTACAACCACCACAACTGAAAAACCAACAGTTACTAACCCAAATCCTAACCCTAACTCAAAAATTATTTCTATTCCAGCCAAGAATGAAGTATTTCTATCGCCTCCTGGTAAATTACCACCCCCAATGTTTCATAATAATGGAAATAGAAGGCCACAAAGGCCCTATTTCCAAAATTTACCCATAAAACAGCCAGCTCGTGCTCCTAATACACCAGTATTACATGTATTGCCGCCTGTGAATATGAAAATGCCTTTGCAAAGACACGTAGCTAAACCATCTCTGAATGCCAGACCTCCAATGTTCAGCAATATAAAATCTATGTTCATTAATGCCATGGGTCATATCAAGAGACTACCAAGCATTGGGTTGCCCAAACCTCAAATCGTTGCCATTCTTCCGCCTATTAACCAAGCCCAATTCCAACAAAAACAAATACAACAAGCACAACAAGCTCAAAATATTCAGCAAGTACAACAGACAACACAATCACAAAATGTACCACAAGTACAAAACGCACAGCAAATACCACAAGCAGAAAGAGTACAAATGCCACAAACACAAAGAGTACAAATGCCACAAACTCACAAAGCTCAGCTGATGGCTCAATTACAACAATTTCAAAATCAAGTTCAAAAGTCACAAAGTGTTGTTACACCGAAAACAGTTCCAGCAAGCGAAATCATGAAAGTTGAAATTTCTCCGCAGCAACCGTCCACGGAGAAAGACCCAGAAACTCAAACCTCTTCGGCATTATTATCCGTATCAGAAATTAAACAAATTCCTGCCGCTCGCAACACAGGCTTTCAACCATCATCTGTCAAAATCGAAAAGGGATTCAAGCCCATAATTACGAAGGAAATTCGTGATAGAATTTCCCAGGATGAACCTGAGCTAAACTATGAAAGTGAAATAGGAGTAATAAATATGGGAGGCAACAACAGACCTAAACCAATCCAATCTTTTGAACCTGTCTTCATACCGTCCCCTTCTGACAAATTCAAATTCCATAAAAGGCATTATCCTAAGAAAAGTGTACTTAAAATTATTTACAAAAGACCCCGCAGCCTGGAGGAAACTGAAGAGAAACCATCAAATAAAGAAGAAGGAGACGAAGATGTTTCCGACGACTTAGAACCAATTGCCGAAGCCGCAGAGAGGGTCGACACGTTTTTGAGTTATTTACCCCCTCTCACGCAAACTGACAAGCCTATTGATGTAATAAGACAACCATCCAATATTGACATCGAAAGTCCAGGAGACTTGGACATAGATTCGCCTCCAGACGTAGTGGTAACGTACGACGGAAAAAGAGTATCAGGCCAAAGCCTAACGGCAAAAGTGGAAACGAGAACCAACATCTACGACATGAGGGCTTCCAAAGCTGCAGAACTTATAAAGGCTCACCCACAATCTGTACCGTACAAAGGCGAACTGCCACCCTTAAGTCCACAATTTATCAACGGCAACGCACCCCAATTACAAGCCCGCGGTGTCATCAGCCGAGACTTGGACGTCCCAATATCACCAAGTGGTTCCACAAAATTAACGAGAGTCTCTCAGTTACACGAGGAGGACAAAGACGAAGCAAAAAGGAGGCGAAAGAGGGCCGCACATCACACGCCGGAACACACTTTGCAACAAGAAATGGAAAGGAATAGTACACAACCAAAAAGTTCATCTAACATGTTGACTGGGTCGTGGTTGAATCGGATAAGCATTGTTGTGGTTACATTCTTCCTATTGTATTTATAATTTTCGTTGTATTTTTAGGTAATGTTAAGTTTTTTTTTTAATTTTATAGGTAAATTCGTTATTTTGTAAATAAACGATAGTAAGATGTCCCCCATGTGTTTTATTTTCCTTTAAATACTAAAAACCACAAAATTATAAAGAAAGGATAATCATATATTGATGACATTAAATCAGAATTGTATACCAAAATGTTATCCCTGAAATAATATAAATTGGGGACAATATACTTATGTAAATAATATACTGTATGCATAATTATATAAACATGAACTCCATTCGCCAATAACTAATATGAACAGTTTGGATATAAGCAAATATTGGAATAGAGTAGAATTTAAGTGATATCAAAAATTAATACAGCAAAGTGCTTGCTAAATTATCATCATTTTAACTTAACCATTCAACCATCGAGTGATAGTAGTTTAACGTGACCTCTTAATGATTCGGGCTTAGGCGTGAAATAATATAATCAGTTAATAACAAGAGCTATTTGGTTTCTGATAAGGTTGTTTGACCTTCTTCGATTATTTAATTAAACAATTAAATAATAAGAAAAATTGTGCTTGACTTTAGTTACAGTAGTAAGGCACAATAGGTAAGTGATACAAGAAAAATACTAACGATTCAAATTGCCTGAGGTTAGTATATGTTACAAGAACAAATAATTATTCATATACAGATAGAAATATGTAACAATAAATTAGTTATTTTGGTAGTTGGTGTGAGTCAATATGTTTTACATCTGTTTAATTTTTATGGCTATATTTAGAACTTCCACGGGGTAAATTCTTTTCACATTTTAGCTGAATTAATTTGTTTTATTCATTACACACCTTGAATGACTTGTGTGTATTTACCTAGATAACATTAACCTTGTTTGACATTACTCAGCGGGAGATTTGAAATTTACTATTTATAGCACCATGTCGTTGGATCCGAGGACACTGCCTGTCGAAAAAAGACCACTGTACGTGCCACCACTGAATGAACTGGTGGATGGTAAGTTAACATATTATACCAAAGAAGAAATAAATAATAAAAAATATTTTTAGTGCTAAATAAAAGCCTTAAAAATAATTTCCAAGAAGTAAAAGTCGAATTGGTGGATTGCCCCGACCTAACAAAACAACCTTTTACACTAGCATCAGAAGGTACGAACTCCAAACTATCAACTCTGCATGGTTCTCATTTATTTATATTTATTAAAGGTTTAAGTGGTAATGAAACATTGGTGGAAATTGGTGGGCCCCCATTTTTGGCCCCACTGGTCCAAAGAGACAAGGTTTACGACCTTAAAGACATCGCAAAATTGGTAGATTCAGAGCCTGCCTTCATTATTGGAGCTGGAGCTGGTCCCCATCCATATGTGGGAAAGAACTGCGAAGTAAATAAGTAATAATATTACTTTGCGCCATCTAAAATCTTGGGTTTTAGGGAATTTACAATTTGAAAATTGAAAATGGGAAGGTAGACCAACAAACGAGGATCTCCAAAACTGATGACAAAGACGACAAGTCAATCCAAGAGCAACTACCAAACAGTGAGAGTCGAGTTGCCCTTTTGGCCAACCTCTTCTTCAGTGAAGGAAAGCCGGGAAAGGTTGTACAATTAATTAAGTCATTGAAAATGGAAAATGCATCTCATTTTTTGTAGGTTTTAAAAGTATACGCCAGAAAACGTATTGGAAACGACGATTTTATCGCCAGTATAAGAAAGAGTTTGAAAGATGGCTTCAAAGACAGACTTGTGGGCTTGGGAGGTGCTTTTGTGATGAAAACCGGAAAAGCCAAACAGCATGTGATGCCAGACTTCAGCAAAACTCCCCTAAAAAGTGACGATGACATAAATAACTGGCTAAACTTTTACACCATGTCCGCTCCTTTAATAGCTCTTGGTACCCTCGTCAACGGAGAAGGTCCAAGTGAAGTACATTTTAATTATGTGAATTTAGTTAATTCTTTAAATTAAACTACTATTTACATTTTAGGAATTGGATTTAAGAGTACAACACTTCCACAGTTTCAGCCACCACGGTGAAGCTGGTCATTACCATATAGATACAACACCTGACATTGTTGAATATCTGGGATATTTTAAACCTGGACAAACCATATATCGTATCGACAAACCAGTGGATTCCCATAAATTTGGAAGAGATTAATTTACTTCTATGACTTGATATAGTACACTATGTAGATTGCATTTTAACGTCCTTATTGTATAAGAATTATCGAATAAAATAAAACGTCATAAACCACCATGTGTTATTTAATCTCTAAAAATATCATACTAAAGTAAGTTAAATTATAACAACTAAAATATATCATTAATGGAAATAACAATATGGGAAGAAAATATTAAATGAAAATTCAGTAAAAATTTTAAAATTAAACTAAACCAATTTTTTTTTCCTTTATTCATAGAAAATTGGGAAATAAAACAAATTTTAAAAAAATAATTATTTTTAATAAATAAAGAATTATCAGAACAAAATCTTAAATACTTTTTAACAAATCAAATAATACTTATAGTTAAACTATTATAAATAAATATATAGTCTTTGGTTAAGCCTTTTTGGAATTTTATTTAAATTGTGGGTTGGTTAAGAAACATTCATGATTCAACATGCCTAATTGCGCATGATAAAGTACATCAGTAATTAACTTTTCAGCGTAAACTTTCATTGTAGGGTCCAGTTTTCGAAGTTTATTAGCAACACACTTTCCCACGATGTCGTCTTCGTCTTCATTTTGCAACCTTTCACATACAACACGCAGCAATTTTTCAGATTCTTTTCTTAATTTTCGTTTTGCTGGAGCCACTTGAACTTTTGGAACTGGAGAACTTCTTACAGATGGTTCTGATAACTGATCCTCGTCCTCAGATTCGTGTTTGATTTCAGTCTAAAAGATTAATTACTAGTTAATAGTTTACCATTTTATGTTATTTAAATTTTACCTCATTAAAGTCTAAAATGTTATCCTCATCATCATTGATGATGATGGCTTGCGGAACTTCTTGGTCTTTCAAAAACAGCAATAGGTCGTAGTACCACAAACTAGGTTTATAAATAGTGTCCGTTTCTGAAGCTTTTGATTTTGATTGAGCCACCCGCCTAAATTCCTTTCTGAAACAACTCCTCAACGAATTAATTTTCCTTTTGACATCGTCCACAGTAGCCGAGGGGTTGGTTTCTTTTAAAATAGTTTGTAGACCCTTATAAGCCTCCTCCTTTTTCTGTTTATTGGTGTAATCATTCGATTTCACTTTCCAAATGCACTCGTGCGACTTGTATTCGTTTATAAATCGTTTCAAGAAGTTTTTGTACATCATGTCCACATCACACAAAACTGGCACATAAATATTAAGGAAAGTTCGATGATCCCCAAGCCAAGCCACGCCATGCACGAAAAGTTCGTTGAGCCACTCACAACACAGACTTGCCTGCAAGTTGACCTTCGGGCCCGATGTGCCGGGCAAATGTGAAACAGGTAGACGCGCATCGATTTTCCCACGAACGGAGGCTTGACAAACTACATCTCGGGCAGTCCGCGTTTGCACGCAACTCGGATAACTTTCAAATAAACTCGGGAGCTTCGAGCTTACAAATGAATCATTTTAAAACCCGCTTATATTCAATTAAATTGGAAATAAATGCTGTTATGGGGTTTTATCTTTTGCAATGTACTCACTAATGGCTAGCGGATAAATATTCAACTTGTATAAAAGAGAAATTTATATATACATCTTTTAACCAGTTTGAACAACTTTGGATGCATGTTTCGTGTCGTTATCATGCATTTTATGCATGTAATTGGTAAAATATCTTTGGCAAAAGATTCCATTATATCTCTTATGATGTGTCTAATATACGAAACGTTCCATTTTATTAATAACTTTTTGTAATGATCCTATACCGCCATTCCAAAACTTTTCCTCTACTGTGTTACTAATTTTTGTACTGTATCTGGAATCGAAACTTTTATTAAGAAGGCGATGTATTCTATTGAACATGGATTCATTACTTCAAAGTGCTCTTCACCAAAATTCTCTAGGATAATTAATATACTTTTAATCTTGTTCGAATATTCTTTTATGGTATCAATATTTTCTTTACTGAAATGTATCTTTGAAAGTTTTGTTCATTCAGTCGACGTCTGATTGTTCTATTAAACCCATTGATATTGCATGAGTCACTTTATCGTTTATTTTTTTTTACCTATCGATAATAGTTCTTTTTTTTGTTAGGGCATTTTCTTATTGTATTTTCAATGGAGTAAGTTGTTTCATATATATTAATAAACAATATAAACCATTTTTCGGAAGCATCATAAATTTTTAGCGATATCAGCAAAATTTAGACATTTAGATGTTTCATGTTAATTATTATAATCCTCTTCCCTGGAAAGCAATGTTTCTTTCTTCCCACTGAGAGTGGTAATTTATCCACCACTTTGCACCAAAGATTAAATTGTAAAAAACTAGTTGCCATACTACATCATTTTGTCTAGGCAAATATTTATTAAAATCATAATCGCCTCATTAAAATTAAGGTTGCAGTCAAACAATCAACAAAAATAGTTCAACCATAGGAAAACTTACGCTGTTAATCACTGATTGTACTATGTTGCACCAAAGATTAAATTGTAAAAAACAACAACTTTGTCATACTGCATCATTTTATCTAGGCAAATATTTATTAAAACCATAATCGTTTAATTATAATTAACGTGCATAAGTGCTATTACACTCAAGCAATCAACAAAAATAGTTCAACCATGGAGAAACTTACGTTGCTCATGCTTTCTGTATGTATTTTTTATTAAGTAAAACACTAAATATTTATAATTTATAAAAAAATTTACAGATATGCATTGCATCTTCATTGTGCCTAATATGTAAAGAAACTGGAGATTTTGTAATGTACAACGTGAGCTGCGAAACATATTACCACTGTGAACCTTCAAAGATATATCCGAATCTATTTAAAAGAACAATAAGACATTGTGCCTATGGTGATGTATTTTATTCTAGAAGCAAATATTTGAAAGGCAAATGCGAAACCAATAAAACTTGTAAATTCTAAAATTTATGTCAAAAGAAAATCTGATCTGATTAGTACTTTTAAATATTATTATTGTTTGATTCAATTATTCTAATCAATTATTAATTATTGTTATAATAATAAAATGCGTAACATTTAATTTATTGTGTTTTATTACTATTCACAATATTACATTATTAAAATTGTGAATGTTTATAAAATATCGTATTGTAAAGTAATCTTTAAAATATTCATATACATTCATATAATTTGATTCATTTTTGCAATATTTCTATATTCAATCTATTATGTTTCCTAGAACTCCAGAATGACGTATAATTTAGTTGCTATGAGAATTAAAGGATTATGAAAATTTCATTTATACATTGTACGGATTTTTCTACATTTTTGCAGTTTAAACAAATCTAATAAATCTGTAAACAATTTCACGAGAATGCATATAAAAACCAATGCTTTTCATTGCCATTTATTTCAACGGTGGTTCCACAAATTAATGTTTTTAAAATGTACAAAATTACCATATTGTTAATATTCTCAGCAGTAAGTATTTTTATATAATATAAAACAACAAATTAGAATTATCATGTTAGAAAAATATTAACAAGAACATTATTTTTAGCTATGTTTATCACAAACTTATGGTTTCACTTGCCAGAAGGCTGGGCAGTTCATCATGAAAGGAGTGGGTTGTAGACAGTATTATGAATGTGTAAAATCCAAAGAATATCCAAAATTGTTTGAAAAATCTGTTAAGAAATGTACCGGAAATACAATATTTTACCCAAATTCTCCCAAAACAGGCAGTTGCAGTTTATCCGCAATATGTATAGATTCTATTTGCACAGGAAGAGATAATGGAACGAAAATTTGCGATCCAAATGCTCATATATTGGGTTCAGAGGCAGTAGAAAAGATTATGTACAAATGTACTGGGAATCCCATAGCACCTGTACTCAAAAACTGTTTAATAAATCCCACAATTTCGACATTTTGTGCAGAACAATGTCTAAAATAACTATAATAATACGAAGTAAAATAATAAATCATTGTAATAAGTACCTCAGTTGTTTTAAAAAAGAACCTTACATAAACATACCTTCTAAGCTGCCACTGACTGACGTAACAAACTTAGGTTAAATTTGCGACAGAAATTTTCAAACGCTTCTGCAAATACTTATTAATTAAGAATGAAATGTCCACTGAAGAACGCAAAAATTACCATAAGGCCATCAGCGGAGTTAAAGCAATACATGGAAACAGTTCAATACTTAAACAGAGATAAATCTAAACTTACCATTGAAGACATAAGAGAAATACATGAAATTTTAACGAATAAAAACAAAGAAACGAAAAATAAAAAATACTTGCATGATCTATTGGAAAAATCAGAAATTATTTTGCCAGAAAACCCAACAATGGTGAGGAATCCGGAAGTAGAACGCAGATGCCAGTTACTTTTGAAGGAACAATTAAATGAAGAGTACAGGAGAATAACCAGTGATGTCAGTTGTTGTCAATATATTAAATCAGAAACCTTAGCTTATCAAATGAAAGAAATGAACCAATATATTTGGGGAACCATACAAGTCTTTGTTTCTTCTGTAGCAGGATTTTGCTTTGGGTTTTTTGGAATAGGCATCATGGTTGAAACAACAGACAGTGGCAAATTACTAATGGGCTTATTATGTTCCTTTATAACTTTTATAGCAGACATGTATTTTCTCATAAGGAAAATAAAATAAATATTTGTTTATGTAATATTTTATTTTTTTACAAAATTAATTTTATATTACATCACCACTGGCCAAAATTAAAATTGTATGATCCTTTCTTTTTCTTTGTGGCAGGTTCCTCCTCACCTTTGTCACTACTAAAATAAAATATATATAATTATTTGATACATTAAAGATTTTCTTCAACATACTTCTTTGTAACTGAAGGATCAATATACTTTCCAACTCCCTTTTTATAGACTTTTAATACTTTTTCAGCATTCATCTTTCTTGTTTTAGCCTCTTCTTCTTGTTTTTGTTTATGAACCTCTTCCAACCTCTCTTTAGCCAACTGAAATTTAATTTATTGCATTTATGTGAATAAAAGTATTGGAAAATATTATTACTTGTTCATCAGCTTCTTCATAAGGATTAACAAATATTTGAGCTTTGATTAAAATTATATCTTCAATGGGCCTATCTTTATTGTCAACCTCTATTCTTTCCATTTCTGACAAAGTTTCCATTCCACCAACAACTCTTCCAAACACTGTATGTTTGTTATCCAAATGTTTACATGATCTGTATGTTATGAAACTGAAAAAAAATAACAATTAATAGATATAACAATTCTGATAAGACAATTATACAATTGTGATCCATTTGTATGTTTTCCTGAGTTAGCCATTGAAAGAATTCCTCTGCCTGTGTGTGTCAAATGTGGTCTGAATTCATCTTCAAACTTTGTTCCCCATATTGATTTACCTCCAGTACCTGTTCCAGTTGGATCTCCACCTTGAATCTAAATATTTACATTTATTGTCTATATTTACTGTTTTATTAAGTCTATTCTCACCATAAAATTTCTGATTGACCTATGAAACTTTGTGCCATCATAATAGCCATTTGCGCAATGCTTCATAAAATTCTCACATGTTTTTGGAACAATGTCACAATGTAATTCCAAATTTAAAGGTCCAAAGTTTGTAACCAATCTAACATAGCCCTTTTTCTTCACTCTTTCATATCTAACTTCATCCTCATGGACAATAGCTGCCTCATGGGTTAAATTAATGCCCATTGTTGTTGATGTGAAGCTGGCAGCCACTTTGCCAGTGGAATAATGAGCAGCATTAAACTTATCTGCTTTTTCTGATGTGTCTTTCTTGTTTATTTCAATTGTTGGGGCTTTGTATTCTCTGCTGAGTTCTTCCAGTGTGTATTTTGTTTCAGGATTAACTTTTTTTAATCTGGCTTGTGGATCTGATTTATCGGCGATCTCCTCTGATAATATAAAGTTGTGTTAAATAAAAAATTGTATGTAAACGAGGGTGCTTACCTTCAGTTTCTACTCTTAAATTATTTTTTACATGGTGAAATTTGGAGATGTTAAACTTGCTCAAATCACTAGGATCTTGTAATATAATGATGTCTTTTCTTTCAAATGGAGTGTCTAGAATAAGATCTTTCCAATTGCGATTCTTAATATTCAGTTGTTCCACAGCTTCCATTAAATAGGTATTGCCAGTGGTGGAAATTGCAGCAATATGAGAGCTGTTTGTGAAAGTTTTAAATAGCACAGGACACTGATTTTCTCCATCACTGTTTTTGTGTATCTTGAGTTTAAAAAAAGATTTTATATCAGCTGGTTTACCAGTAACAGGGTTAATTTTAAATTTCTTTAAAAAAGGGAGCAAAGGCTCCAAATCGAAAATGTTCCCATCTAAATCGGAATAAGGGATTTCCCACGGTTGCAAAGACAAACAACAGTGATCAAACGGTAGTCTCCTAAAATTTTCTTCCTCTTTGGACATTTCTCCTACTTTTTTGCCCCCGTACAACGTTGTCCATTCTGTGTACGTTAAGTACATTTTATCTTTTTGGTGCTGTCGCTTGCCCATTTTGATTTTTATCTATATTACACTTATAAACTTATAAACTAATGTTTGTTATTTTTACACTTAACTCTAACAGCGGGATTTTTGAGGTTAACTAATTTATCAAAACAAAAACAAGCAACCTTTAAAATTTGACTACCCTATGTTGGAAATCATGTTTGAATATCATAAGGATAATCCCAAATCTTAATGTTGAGGTTTTAAATTACGTAAAAAGTTATTTTACATAGATTTCAAGTTTTATTTATAATTAAAATGTGCTCGTAATTTTTTAAAATAAATTTTTAAAAAGAATGGCTATGTGGGTTGGCTGAACTGTAAGTCGTTCGAACGCCCTCTCCAGTAATGTTCGTGTACGCCATGAGCCGAAACTTGTGAAAAGGGAGTGTAAGTTGTTTTCAGTGAAAAGAAGTTAAAACCTAAAGGGTAAGATAACAAATGATATATTATTATATCTGTGTCTTAAGCCAAAAATTGCATAACCCCACAACGCTCAATAACTGCTCTTTGGCCATAAAATATTGTGGGAAAAAATACCGAGGCTCCTATTGGATAAACGAATAGCAAAACAACGCTATATCTTGAGTGAATGCTATGGTGTGTTAATAAATGTTCCTAGTAGTGTTGTGTACTTTAATTACGATGAAAATCTAAGCAAATCTATTTGGAATTAAAGACTTGTAAAGCTAGAAATCAAAATGGCCGACGAGCCTGACAGGAATCAATTTTAATTTTGAAAAGGGTCACATTCCATTACCTGCCTTTGTGTTTTCAACTTCGCCTAACCGTAAACCAGCCAAAAGCTTGGAGTGAAACACGACACGTTTAATTCGTGCTGTAATTGAGGCTGCAAGGTGAGTGCCAATTGAACAAAGAAGTTGAGACTTTGTAATAAAATAAGGAACATGGAGATTTTCTGTTAGAAGGCAAAACTTCATGCTCTCACTTAATGGCTAAGTTATAATTTGTTTCTAATACCAGTTAATTAAATTATTGATGGTTTTCATTATGAATGTGAACAATTGCCACTTTATTTAGCATAACAGTACATGTAACAAAAAATTATAATTGAAATGGAAGTATAGTCACATAGTATTAATCCATATTTAGTATTTAGTAATTATTTAAATAATGCCATGTGTTATATTCTTCTCTTTAGTTTACTGGTAGGGACATTAATTGATTTATTGAAGTTTTCCTGTCAGGGTTCTTTAGATGACACCCTGTATATTCTATAAAAATATTAAAATCCCTGAATAATTACAAAAAACTAGTTCTGGAATTGTTTTCAATTTAAGACATGCTGAATAAGTTTTATTTTGAAAATGGTGCACCAATGTTTTATTTTATTGTTTTAATATAAATAAATAACTCTACAGTGATTTACTAATTAAAAATAAGGTCACAATTTTGTTTTTGTAAGTTTTCAAAACTACCTTTATATTTAATGTGCATCTAAATCATCCAATTGGAAAATTTCAAAGTAACGTTTTCTTTCTAATGCAATATTTTTATCAAACTTCGCTTAGATGATAAAATAAATAATTCGATTATTAGTATTTTAAACAAATCGACTTATATTACGCATTTCAGTATTATGTCATCGGCTGGATCCAGCGGCTCGGGACGCGGCAGAGGCAGCCACGTTCAAGGTGAACAAAAAGAGACTAAAGAAAGCAAACCGAATCCGAAGATGTCGAAGGCGCTGGGTACATCGGCCAAGCGAATCCAAAAGGAACTGGCCGAGATCACCCTCGATCCGCCGCCAAACTGTAGCGCCGGACCAAAGGGCGAGAACTTCTATGAATGGGTTTCCACAATTTTGGGACCACCAGGTAAAATTAAATTTTTATTAATACTTCATGTAATTGACGCCAACAAAATACTGGGAGGTCCGGGATTTACCGTTTTGTGTTCAAAATTAGTCATGCACTATTGTTTACAATAACAAAGTGCATTGTAACCTGCCAATGTACTTACAAGTGAATTGTTGTATATGAAATTTAATATTCTTATTTATCACCTTTTTATCATTTATTATTTGTTTCTATATTAAGGTTTATGACTCATATACATATAAGGAGATTCACCTAATAGAAGAAGACAGAAAAAAGTACTAATTTGAAATTTTTAGGGCAAATATAAAGCAACTTGACTTTAACTATCTTTCTAATTTATTTTGAACAAAATTGCATTTTGAGTTTCATCAGAAGGGACAATTTTTGAATTTGAAAACCGCCAATTTTGATGCTGGAATAAGGAACCACTTTAGTACTTCCAAATTTTATACTGGGTCTCTGTGGCTTAGGTTTAATTTGGTGCATCTTAAAATATGAATATTTTTTATATTTTCAATGGAACAAAATGTGTATTTTAGCATGATATGATGACTCATATTACTTATAATACTTACAGTAATGGTATTTACTTATTATTTCCAGGTTCTGTCTATGAAGGAGGCGTCTTCTTCTTGGACATCCACTTCTCTCCTGAATACCCATTCAAACCACCCAAGGTCACATTCAGAACGCGTATCTACCATTGTAACATCAACAGTCAAGGTGTGATTTGCCTCGACATCCTTAAAGACAACTGGTCGCCCGCCCTCACCATCTCAAAAGTTTTGCTTTCGATCTGCTCCCTACTCACAGATTGCAATCCAGGTGAGTGTCGGTAATTCATTAAAAAGTGGTGAAATATGTGGTCCTTCTGTTTTTCAGCCGATCCGCTAGTTGGCAGTATAGCAACGCAATACCTGCAGAACAGAGAAGAACACGACCGCATCGCCAGATTGTGGACTAAGCGTTACGCAACGTGATTTGCTAAAACGACGCGGGCAGCTTCCAACGATGTCAGTACACTTTGCCAATGTGGCACAAAAATATTATGGTATAATTCGTCTACTATCCATTTCATCGTCAAATCATCGTTAAAAAATCAATTACTCTCCATTACTTGGTTGTCTTGAATGTCCATTTGCAACAATTTGTATCACATGTTAAGTTATTTGTAGAACATTTACTGTTATACTCTCTTATTCAAATGAAAATAATCGGAATAAACTTTTTAGTGAATATTAGTTTTAAATACGTTAAATTATTTTTCATCTCAGTGGCCAAATCACTATTTAACTCGTCTTGGTTTGAATCCATTATAGTATAAATGTACCATGTAGATAATACTACGTTTTTAAGTTCCTCTTTTTAATTGATTTTGGACAATAAGTGATTTATGTCTACAAATTTCAAACTAATCTTGTTCTTCATATCAATCGCAAGATTTAATTTTGAATGTCTATCTTATGAATGTAATATTTCTCCTGCAGCAGATAGGTTCCTTCCTGCAAATTGTGCAATTATTAAAAATGTGTAGATTGCTTATACAGATAAAACTTTTTAACGACTTCGTTTTACATTGGGGCACTTTGATTTATTTTTGTATGCATTTGTGTTTGAAAATATTCCTCGTTAATTGGTATTTTTCTCATATCAGTTGGTAATGTAACCGAGTGCTCCAGATCTGTGAATATTCTGATTTTAAGGCGGTAACGTTATAAAATACAATTATATTGTTTTATGCTAACTTTTGTTGCGTTCTACATAAATTGAAACTGTGTATTATATTTATATTATTTATTTGTGATTGAATTTTATAGCGCTACGAGCTATAGGTATATTATGTGATGTGTATTTTCGATTGAGGATGTACTTGTATTGTGACTATATCCTCCTCTCCCAAACTGCTTGTGTAAAGTATAATTTTTTTACTAAAGTAAGAGAATATGGACTATTCTTCTAGTAAGTAATGTCTAGTTAATGTAACAATAAAATTTTAGTAAGTAATGTACAGGCGTCTTTTAATGAATTTTCCCTTACAACGGAAATAAAAGGACACAGAGTCGGAGGTCATTAAATTTATTAAAAAATCATTAACTCTATCCAATATCTACATGCCTATCAAATTCAATGAATTAATAAACAGAAAGAAATACGCTCCAGTCAAAATCTCCACACAGAATTATCACATATCTTAACAAATTGAATTTGATAAACAACCTAGGGTATTACTTTAGGGGCTAAATGTAAGTAGTAATTATTAACTTTGGTTTTGAAACGATTCAGTTAAACTGTTTCATAGTCACTCCTGATTTGTTTGGACAAATAACAGGCCAATAAGATGCCAAGCAACTGAAACAAAAAACATGAATTATTGTATAAAAAACAGTTTGGTTTTGTCTTACCTGAATAATGGCAAGACCTAATCCCACTCCTTCAACAGTAGCAGCATGTCCTTTGATATACTCGGAAAAGATTTGTAAGCAACCCTGCTTGTACAGACTGTTGCTATTGACGTCACAAGTAAAGTTACCCAAAGTTCCAGTCTCAATCTTACAACAAGAAACTGGCAAAGTGTTTTTTGTGGTGTTTGTGTGATTAAACCAATCATAATACGTGTCAACACCACAGCAATGGAACTGTAAAAAAAATACAAAATAAAAACAGGACACTATTTTTAGCCCAAGAGCCAATATCTTACCCTTTGTTGAACCTGATCCCAAAGAGCGGTGGTTTCGTTAAAGTTGGGTTCACCATATTCCTTCATCGTATCGAAGAGAGCATTCTCGACTATTTCCGTGGTACGTCCCTTCAACAGCACACCGCCGATTCCCACCAAAATTTCAAGTATGAACACGACCACCAGCAAACTGGAGAACTGGACGAGCATTAATTGTTATGATTTATAATAAATCTGTTTGTACAAACCGTTGTAGTCATGCAAGAGTTCTCTTTTATGGCACCGCAACAGCCGAAGAACGCGATAATGAATATGATGACACCTATCACAATCAGAAGGTCGGACGAGTACACGAACTTGTTGTCCAAGAAGCTCTGATACTCATTGTAGTACGCTTTCACGGTGGCTCCGATTGAAACAATCAAAATACCAGTGAGCTAAAACAAAATCCATTATTTCTCAATAACAGAAATCTATATGCTTCGTATTAAGAACTATTTTTGTAAGTAGTAAATTTATAAACATAATCACTAGGAATTACGTATTATTTATTTTGCAATGGACAAATTTATAGCAACATTTTACTATATGGTCTTTCACTGCTCTCTCTGAATTTAAATCGAATATTTAATGGTGTAGGGATATATTAAAGAAATAATGCTCTTAATAAATGTGTTACAACGTGAAAACAATCCTAAACACAAAAAGTTCTTAAATGTATTCATATATTTAAAATTTATATAAATAACACCTTATCTGTGTATCTGTTTCCTTCACATTTTGTTAGTTCTATCAGTACAATTGCCACCAGATAATTATTTATCAGTAACTGAGAAATAACTTAATTTACTAATAAAGGGTGGCCCCCAAAAACGTACTGAGAGGCATTCCGGAATATTATGTCTCGCAGTATATTTTAGATGGTTCACCTTGTATATTGCTTTGTAGTGTATGAGTCATGAAGTTTTTCATAGGTAATATGATATAAATTGTTTTAGTAATCAGCAAATGTATAAACATAGTCACAAGGAATTACGTATTGAAATCTAAATGAAAGATTTTTATAAAATCAACATAAATTTTGCTTAATTATTCTATATTTTTCTTATATAAATGGAAAAAATTATTTTCCAATTCAATCTAAGCCTTAAATAGTTTTATACATTCAAAATTTATTAAATAAAGCTGTCTCCTTGACTATTGGTGGTTCTATCAGTAAAAATTATCATGGCCACCAGACAATTCTTTATCGGTTACTGCGAAACAAATTAATTATACATTTATTAAACAACAATAGAAAACGAATTTAACTTTTAAAGATAAAAAAATAATAAAATAGATTTTAAATAATCTGGATAGAACATTTTAAACAAATTACTGTAAAAGAATTTTATTAATTCAAGAAATTGTTTACCACAAATAACCTTGTGCAACAAAATTACGATGAAATTATTCACCAGTGATAATATTGTTCTAGAATTTGTAATAGAAAAGGAAATTATTATCGTAATTTTAATAAATTCTATCGATTTATATTTATAAAAGGTTCAGATATACAGAGGATTCCTTTGTTAACAACGAACCGGCATTTTGTTTAGTGCTTTTTTGACGTGAAAAGAAAATTTTGCCAGTACCCGGCATTTTGTTTCAATCTTATCTTTATGATGCTGCACCGCAATCGGAATATAATACCTATATTGCGCACGGCCGGAACCCTAATTAAATGGTATTTCGGCAATGCAATCGAGGGTTTCGCAATGTTGCAAAAAAACCGATTAAAAATTATATAAATTCAACCCACGAAAGTGCATTACAAACAAAAATGATCGCATTAATTGCCGACATAAAAACAAACAGTGAATGTATTTTTAGATACAAAACACAAAGGAATCCAATTGGAAAAATCTACTTACCGCGAAAATCAAGTTGAAAACGATAAGTAAATATCGTGAATAGTTCCTCATTATGGATTGACAGTCCATCATTATCGTTCTGGCTTCTTGTGGAACTGCGGCCGATTTTCTCTCACTCGGTGTTGTCTTTCCGAGAAAATGGCATTAAAATGACAGCTGATTTCAAAAGTCAAACAAGTCGGGCTTCATCGGTCGTCCATTTGTTTTGTCGGACGCGCGCATTTCAGTTGTATCGATTGTCGAGCTGGCCTACTGGATCACATGACTGCAGTCGCGGCGATTACATGTAGGTCTATTTCGATTAATGGCGTTGCGACGATTACATAGAGCATCGAATTCATACATTAATTTAATGTACTATAAAATTCATTGATAAAAACTGTTCGCTTTAATAGATATAAAAATGTTTATTAGGTTTTTAATGGTTGGTACTCGGTGAATATTTGATAATCTCAGATATTTTTGGTACTTTTTCCGTGGCTTAGTTGATCAGAAAATAAAATTGAATTGAAATATTAATTTAATTTTTTTTTAATTCTTATATCCATTTAATATATAAATTATTCAGAATATTGTGAAGTACTAAAACTTTCAAATTTAAAGTTACTTTGGATAATAAATTTAAGTAGCCTAATTCTGTTAATTCAATTGGTAAATTTTAATTGTTAAGATTATTTTTAAAAATATATAAGTTTAATGTGCTAGTTATTTTTGTACATTTAATTTGTTGATAAAAGATTTTATTTAATTTAATTTATTATTTTTAAATTTAAAAGTTTAATCTTTTAAATTTTAAAAATTTAAATTTCAAATTTTTTTTACATTTCACTTATTTTTTTTAAATTATATAAATTTAAATTTATAATTAATTTGTAGTAAATAATTATTTTTTTAAGTGAATGTATTTAATATTGTAACCTTTACCTAATTTCATATTTTTTAAATTTATATTATTAATTTTTTGAACTTAGTATTTTAAATTATATAAATTAATATTTCAAGTTCTTTACGTTTAAATTCTTACTTTTTTAAATTATGTAACTAACTGTAATATAACACGTATACAGTAGGAAAATCCATTGACTCGTCTGAATCTAGAGAGAGACATCATGCTTGACAGAGACAGCAGAAGTCAGCCTCGTAGTGGGAGACTTCCATTCAGATGGATCAAACTCTTTTGGTACTGTATATCAACAAGATTTCAATTTTTAAATAGAATTACAAATATTTTAGAACGACGTTGATTAAGAAAAACGCGACTGAAATTCTTTATCCATCATTCGAAAAGTGACGAAAACAAACAAAATTTTATCAATAAAATATAAATGAGTCAATTAATTTTAATAGAAAAATTTAACAGCAATTTTGAATTGTATTATGAGTATAATAATGAATTAATGGTATTTTGAATATTTGTATTATCATATTTAAAGCATATAACATTTCTCAATTCTACTAAAATTAATATAATGAGTAAATAGTTCAATATATGTTAATTAAAAACAAAAAATTAATACTATTTTATATGTTACAGAAGTGTTCTAGAAATTATTGTCTTTATAATTTAACGACAGATATTATTAATTACCCAAGTATCAATTTTTTTTCCTTTGGATAAAAATAAACAAATATTAATAGATTTTAATAATTTATTATATGATAACATCAATATAGGTGTTACAATCTATAATTTGCATATGTGGCAAAAATCTACACATCTTTGTACTTAACCACGATAAATATGAAGAGTATCTCTGAAAATATACTTGAATATTTAATTAAATAACTTTTAATTTTACAGTTGCCAACTATCCATTATATTTAAAAAATATTGAATTTATTAGTACCACTAAATATAAAATTCAGTTCATTATCAAAGTTCTTAAAGAAAATAGAAATATCAAAATTAGATTGAGTGTTTTTTTTTTAAATTGATTTAAAAATTTGGCGTTTAGAATACCTTAAGTTATCAACACAAACTTTGGTTAAGTTATATTTTGGTATATGTAAATAGATTACAACACAGTATAAATATTGGGTGTACCAACAAGAGAATACTTGTAATATTACAATGCCAATTGTATTGCATTATTTTTTTTTTTTTTTGGCTATAATAAATTGTGTTTGGCTGCTGTTACACCCCTAATTAATATACCATGAACACATTCAGAAATAAACATTGGTCGATTCCTTGTACTTGTGTACAGAAAATTTCCGGACCATCCCAACAAAAAATCTTAATATAAAAACACTGTTAGGTGTAATAATAATAAATATATAAAAAACAATTTGTGTAACAAATCAGTCTGTGACAAGTGAACACTAACATAATAATTGTAAGTCTTCATGACTAAAAATTGTACCACGTTATTCAGACTTGCAGTTCTCGCAATTCGAGTTAGAGAAAAAATAATGATCCAACGGACACCCCATTCCATAAAATAAAATATTACAATTGTTAGTCTTGAATAATAAAGTAACTATAAACTAATTTGGACAGATAATAAATGGTTGGTTGGGTTGTGCCATTGCTGCACTTGTAAAACTGCTGTTGTAGCAGGCTTACACCGTTTCGTATTCACGACGAATTGATCTGGCAAGGCAGCATGCAAATATTACGCCAATGAGCTAAAACAAAATATAATAGTTATTAATAAGTCGGAAATTTGTGAGTCATGTTTACAATTAAAATTAAGATAATGATTACATATAAATCGAATATGGTTTTAATTGACTTAATAAAATCAAAGCATTGATTTGAAGCAAGCTAAACAAAATATATTCAAATACATAGGTAATTAAAAAAAAAATTAAAATAGATAAAAACTTATTTCTGTACACGCAGCACAGATAAGAAAATAAGTACAAACAAATTCCTTTTTGGGTGTCAAATGTTTACTTTAACACACGGTAAAATAAAATTGTTTGTTTGTTAACAAACTTGGTCAAATATCTTTTAGATTACGAATGTAGTTTAATTTCGAATTTAAACTGGTGGAACTTGTTTTAAAATCAGTAAATTCTTCATAATTACCTGAGAAAATGCAATGCCAATGCCGACACCGCCAATGTAAGATGCGTATTTGGTTAAACCGTATTTAAGCTGATTCATGCAGGATTGCTGGTTAACGTTATGCGAATTAATTTTGCAGGAACCGTCATCGGGGGTGTCCGGGCAGCAGGTGTGCGGGAGGGTTGTATTACCTCTATTTACCTTCACCCAATCCTCCGGACCAGTCATGCCGCAACAAGACATCTGTTAAAATAAATAACGATTGTTAAATGGATAATTTTCTTCTCAATTTGAAATATAAGCGTTTTTGTCCGTTGATTTAGATGTACCATCCAATCACATTAAGTTTGTTACTTTACTGTAATTAAATTAATTTATTCATTACATAGACAAAACAATACTTTCTCGTTACATATGTATGTGACAATTTTATTACATAGTTATTTAATATGTGCACAAAAATATCCATATATTTTAAACATTAATATTTGATCTCGTGTTATTTTTTATTGTGTACGTCATGTAATTTCAAAACAGAAGTACATGCACGATTTAGAGGCAGTAAAACATGATTCATTTGCTAATTAAACTCGACCCACGCTGCTTTTAAGTAATTGTGCAGACTCTGATAAGGAAAATGTCTAGCTTTAGTTCGTTTTATCTTTTTACTTGTTACAACAACCAAAACGAAATATTTTCTGTATTGATCTCTGTTCACATTAACTACACGCAATAAATAATTCACAAATGGTATATTATATTTTGGTTCAATGAAATTATCAATTCAATTACAATAAGATATTTATAATAAGCGACAGGAATACTTGGATCATAAACAGCTGTTAAACAAATTACATTTTCAACCTTCATATTTTATATAACGACCAATTACATATAATTAATTGATATAAAATCTGTATCCACGATATTAATAATGAACACCTCGTTTAAATGCCATTTAAAAAATCTGACGAAAATGTTCCATAAATATTCAGCTTTTTAGTTTATATTTGTCAATGTGTTTCATTTATCATTGTCGTTGATTATCAAGAAAATTATGCAAAAAGTGAAAAAACTGACCACAAAATACATAGTAAGTATGTGATTAATAAGAATTTTAACAAAACCACATAATAGATGTTAAAATATATAGAATAATATGTTGAACATTACTTTTTTCAATAAGGTAACATAAGAAATAATAATAAATTTTTTGATTTAAATTGTAAATATCAAACCTTTCAAGTTTTCTTAAAAAATGTGAAAGAATTTACATATTTTAAAATATACCATTAACCTGGTGAATTGCCATTCTCTTTTTATTATTATTAGCAATAAATTGATCATAGCATGCTGATAAGACAGGAAACGGTAATTATTAGAGTCATTATTAACATATTGCATCACGTTTTTCTACATATTGTGTAATTATTTCCAACTGGAACTGTGCATATATTTCAATATTTTAGAAATAATAATTAAAACATTTTTTCTTTAATTCTTGGCTGCCACAGTGAGTCATAACATTTTCTAAAAGAAACTACAAGACAGATAACAATGAGTCACAAATTTATCAGTAATAGTAATTGACATAGCCAGTTCTGCAAAGGCTATCATAAATAAAATAATAAGATTAATGGGTCCATTTACAAACTACAAGAAATACCCTGAAGATTTCTAGCCCTATCAAATACACACATCATGGCAATTAATTTTCAGGTGTTAAAGAGATATAAATAACTCAGGCCTATTCCTTAATTCACTGTTGCATAAGAATTCACTTAAATCACTCACCTCATGTTGTGCAATGTCCCAAGTATTTCTGATATCTGCATTTTGATTGTACAAGTACATAGTTGAATTTAGTTTGTTTTCAAGCATGACTTCCACTTCATTCCTACGAATATACCCAACAACACCAGCTGCTAGTTCCAGGGTGAAGATTATGAGCAAGAACAGGGAGAACTAAAAAATAAAACATTTTAAATATTTGGTGAATGTGGCATTTGATTGTACTTACTGTAATAATCATACAATGGTTTTCTTTGACAGCTCCACAGCAGCCAAAGAAAGCTATCACAAAAATTATTAATCCCACAATGATTAACACAATTGGGGCCGACTGGTAACTTGGATACACAAAGTTAGAATAATGGGCATAGTAGACAAGAACCATAGATCCAACAGCAACCAGGGCAATGCCAGATATCTAGAAAATTCAACTGCACACTTTGCACCAATATTAACTTAAGTACTTACAACAAACAGCATATTGAAGAGGAAAAGAAGGTATTTAACACATGTCATACCTCCAGACACCATTTTGACCGAATTTATGTATTATAATTCTATAACAAAAAAGACATGTTAATCAATAATTTTGGGGGTCGCGTACAAAACACAAGAAGATAACTCACCCCTATAAAAGTTGATTTTCGAGCGATGTGGAACGACACCCGCGTTGTGTCGTGAAATATTTACCGACGATTTGTCAATGCAATCACAACAAAAATGGAATACGTGCGAACCTGATACCTGACGAAGAGCGTGCGCGAGAATAGCGGTTTATCAACGATGTTGTCTCTCTTCCCAGTCTTCGTGTTTTGCATTCAGACGTAAATAAACAGAGGAATCCTCGATAGGTAAGGTAGGCAACGAAGGTTACAAGTTTCTTGCTGTTAATGATACTTTTGCGTGGGTGTATGTCTCTGGGGCGAAGCAATTAATTATTTAGTTACTTAATTGTAAAACATTGTAGATTATTGTTGCTTTAATTTAAAATGTCACTTATATAAAATTTTGATTGTTCAGAATGTCAAATAATAAATAAATGTGGTGATATTTGATGAAAATATATTTGTAATTAAAGAGAAATTGTTTTAACAAAAATTGATTATGAATGACAAATTTTACATAATATAATATTAATTTTAATAACTTAATCTTAATCTTTATAAAATTTATAAGTTTATCAAAGTACACTAAACATTTGATTTTAAGTGAATTATAATGAGTAATTAAAAATTTATGACTGTAATAACAACCCTTAAATTTAGAATTAATTTTAAAGAAATATTTGAATAAAATGGTAAAATAATTAAGAATTTATCAGAAATGTCAAAATAATTTAAATAATCTTAATAGTTAAAATATTTTTTAATAACTCTATATCTTGAAAAAATTAAATATTTAATTAAACTGGATAAATTAGATTATTAAAATTATTATTAATTATTTAAAATTAAACATTTATAACTGCAATAATATTCCAAAAATTTGTAATAACAATAATTTTAAAGTAATATTTGAAGCAAGTGGCAAAATAACGAATTAATCAAAAATTTCATATTTTATTTTAAATAATCTTGAAATCTTAAAATCTGCTAAAAATTAGATAAAAATAAAATTTTTTAAATTATATTGCAATAATTTATTAATAAATATATTATTAGCACTATTTTATATAATTTTGATTATGTAAAATGTTAAATCGTCTTAAATTTGTTGTATTTTTAAAATTCAAAATTTTTTAATTTAAAAATTAAAATATTTTAAAAAATTATCAACATCAAAAATATTATAATAATAAATTACTTACAAGTAGTATTATTTTAAATAAGCTTGATAATATAATTAAAATTTATTAATGTTTAAAACTTTTGAATTAAAAATTAATTATCAACTTTAAAATAAATTTAAATTGATAAAGTAAAAATTAAAATATTAAAAGAATAAAAAATTAAATTTAATAATTCATAATAATAAATTATTCATCAGTAAATAAAAATAAAACAAAGTTTTTATAAATTAGTTTATTTTTTACCTTTTACCAAATGATTATTGATGTATAAACAGAAATCACATATTTCATATGTACATATAAATTTAAGCGTTACTTTACAATTGCTGTTACAATTTGAAAAAATAAGCGATAAAATCACAAAATGACTTTATAAAATACAACAAAATATGGTCTACTCTTAATTTATGTTCATTTTCTTTACCTTTCATTATAATGAAAGTAGTAATTTGTTCGCGTCTGAGTATAAGAAAAAGAAGGTAAAAAAAATAACATAAATAATTATATGGAATAATTTGATGCTAGTGGTGTTTTAGTAAAAAACTATTGAGCCAGTAGGAATATTTCCTACAATCATTGTACAGAATGCAGCAAAATTTTCGAACGAAAATGGCTCATTTACGTTTAGAGTGGCGTGCCAGTCCAAAGTTTATCTGGCATAATTTTGCAACAATCTGTAAAAGTATTTAATTAGCAAAGAAAGCTCTTAAGAAACGTCCAAACCGTCAAATACCTAATTCGACCATTCACACATTTCACAAATTGATATATTGGTATAAATACTCAATCCTGAGACAAAATACACATATTTACAAAAAAGAAATAGTCCTATAATCTAAACAAATAAATACAGTATATTGACAAATCTCATTTATGAAACACGAAATAAATAAATGTGGATTGTTTAAAACAATTATTTACTATTCAACACTTTTAATTGATGTAGAATGTACTCACTGATTAATTACTGGGCTACACATTTAGGCACTGATTCATTAAAAAAGCTGTGATCAATATCATATGATCCTACAGTGTATTCCGTATTTCTGGAGTGTCTAGGCATTTAAAATAGTTTCAATTTAGTACTGATAATATTTTAAATGGAACCCACTTGGCTATAGAAACACGAAACAGTCCTGCACATGTCCTATTATGCACAATTATTTACTATTAACAAAAAATATACCTTTCGCGTAACTATATAAAAATGAACGGTTAAAACACATTAAAACGTATCTATTCACAATTAAAATAAATTAAAAATATTGTTTAGTTAAAAAAAGTTATGACTATCCTCGTTCATATGCTGAAATTTTTTCCACCTCACTTTTTAACTCGACGGGACCGCAACGTAAACAATAACAGATCCTGAGAGCAACTAGGTCCTGGAGGACTGTCAAAGTTCTTTCAAGAGCGCCGATTTTGCGTTTTTCAATTTGTCTAGTCGCTTCAGCAGATGCGTGTTGGACGTCTCTAGTTCTTCGGCTCTTGACATTGCTTCTCTGGCCTACAAAGTGAACGAACACAAAAACAATTAGGACAGGTTTTATTATTGTATCTGGCAAGCCTACATACAAAAGCCTGTGAGCTGGGGGGATAGTTTATTTATTGGGTTCCAAAAATTATAAATTAACATGCACAAAGCAATGTACAAAATTATTAAATAATATCTATAACAATGTATGATAATCCAGTTACATTTTTTAATTAAAAAAATGTTTATACATTGTGGTGTGAACTAAATGCACATGTCACTAATTAATTAACACCAAAATGTATAAAAAATGACAACACCTTTATGTAGTTTTTAGTATTGTTATCACAAAGGGTAACTAATTGATCAAATCCTACATTACAACAACTTTATTGCACTCCAGTGGACTCTCGTCGGTTCATCAGGCGTTTTTGTTGTCTCAGAAGAGCCTCGTTTGTGGCTTCTTTCAGCTGCAGTAGCTCGTTTAGTTTATTCACCTGAACCATATACAGGTTTTACGTTTCATATAATATACGAGAGCTCGAGAGAATGAGAAGTAAGGGTGTTTTAGGGCCATTCAACTTTATTACTGAGCTAGTAAATGATTATTAACTCAGAAATAACCAACACCCTTATAATGTTCGTCATAAATATTTAATCAAGCGACATTTAACAAGTTGAATTTGACGAAACAAAAGCAAAACAATAAGGTATAAAAAAGCTGGTTTTGATGTTATTTACCAAGAGTCTGAGTCGTTGTCGATTGAATCTGATTGTGAGTCTATTTCGACATTAGAATTAGATTCTGTCAAAGAGTCCTGAAATTTGCAAAATAATAAAAAAATAAGCAACTACTTCTAACAGGTAAAAATGCAACTAGTACCAAGGATTCAGGTTAATTAAGATCAGGCACTAACATGTTAAAGTATTAATAATAGGTTTATTGCCAATGAAATTTTGTAACAATAAATAAGACTGGAACTAAAAGGAATATAACAGCCAATAATAAATAATAATATCACATCTATACAGTAACATAATGTCATTCATATTAAAAGAACATGATTGTCACCAGTGATAATAAAAATAAAAAATCAATTCTAAAGAAATCATGTTCTTTCACCCATTCAACACCTAGTATAAGTGTCTAAGCTTGCAGCATAGTGCTAGTACACACCTCTCTCTGCAATTTGCGTTTCTCCGATTTTAGAGCCTCCTCGGATTGTTCGGAAATCTCGGCGGCGGTCTTGTACCGTATCACCTGACTTTCAAGCCGCGCCACCGTCGCCTGCAGCGTCGCAACGTCCTGCTCCGCCTTCTGGGCTCTGAACTTCCAATCGGCCAGCTGTTTGCTCGCCTCTCCTAATATTCAACGACGACAATTAAATTAAGTTCATTGTATGGGAGTACTTGTACTTACTTTGGAGATCGTCGGTGTCATAGTCCGACAGCGGTCCGTTGAGGCTTCCGGCCGCACTGGACTTTCGCCGTTTACTCCTTTCCTCCTCTAATTCTAATTTTAAGTGACTAATTTGATCTTGGAGCTCCGTCTTCTCCTTGGCGAACCTCTCTAACCGCACATCTGGAACAACAAAATTCAACAACTACACTCACTCTAGGGAGGGACATTCGTACCTAAACTGCCGTCACCCGCCTCCCTGAGCAGCTGGGCGTTCTCGGCGGTGACGAGGGCCTTTCGGGGCGTCGTGGCGCCTTCCTCGTCCGGCGGCGAGTCCTCACCCACTATCACCAGGCCCTTTTCGGCAATAAGCCGGTCGCGTTCCTCCAGCTCGTACCTCGTCACCGCCAGGTCGTCCTTCAGCTTGCCGCACACCCTCTTCAGCTGTTCGTGCTCCCGGCACTTGTCGCGGTGTTCGCGTCGCAGCTGCGAGTGTTCCTCTTCCAATTCTTCTAACCTATTAGGGCAGAATGACACCAGAATTAATTTTTTATCTTGATTTGTGTATTTTGTGCATGATTAATCCAATATTGACATAAAAACCGACTAGTACAACAAAATATTGAGTCTAGATCAAATGTTAAAGAGAAAGCCTCTTTACCTTGGCCATATACAGTATGTGTATGATGACTTAGTCCAATGCAATAATACAACAGCTTTAATTTATTGTTTGTGACTCATCTCACTTTCTATATACATATAGTATATGGAAGCTCATTAAAAATAACGTATATGCTAATGATTAAATGTGGCAATATATAAACTCATCTTTTGGAAGTTAATTACTCACCTATCTTTCAAAAGTTCCAGTTGATATGTTTGAGCAGATTTATCGTTATCCAATTGAGCGTTTGCGATCATCGCCTTCCGAAACTTCTCCTCGAGTTCCTTCATCTCATTCTGGAAATTTAATTGGGTTAGAATCACGTTGTTCTGCATTTTATTTGCCACAATTAACGTAAACCACTATTTAAACTAATACGGTTTGAGTGATCGAATGAATCAAATAATTGGCAGTGTAGTTGATTAATTATGCAACTTGGGTATAAATAAATCTTTGTAGTAGTTGTTGCTAAAAAAAGTATTTAATCGTTCATATTGTCATTTGATACCAAAATAAACCATTGAGAGTGATACAATTTGTTAAAAATATCCTTGAACACTTTATCAACTTACAAGAAATGGTTTTGGAATATAACAATAAATAATGTGGGTCGTGTTTTAATTATTTAATGAGCAAAATACACTCGCCAATTTATTACCCAATTTTGAGGCCATCAATTTATTACAAAAATGCTGAAAGATGATGGTAACTTTTGATATACATTACATATACAGTGTGGGCCACTTCAAATTCTGCATTTTTTGTCCGATTTTAATCAACTTTTTTTTCCATTGTAAAGCAAGAAAATATGTACTTAAAGACAAAATGTTATGTAATTGTGTAAGTTTCTTGATTTAATGATTAAAGGCTACTTAATCGTTTCTTACCCTGATGTCCCTGAGAGTCGCGCCGCCACCGTCCTCCAGCGAGTCCTCGCTGCTGCGTCGCGACGACAGGTACCGGTGGTTGGCGACGACCGCGGCGCCCGCCCCTACGACGGCCGGTCGCGAGGCGGCGATCCTCGCACCGGCCGCCCCCACGGGATCGGACGCGGCCAGCATGTCGAACTGCCGGTCGGCGTTCTCCTCCTGCTCCTTCTGCTGCCGTTCCAGCTCCCGCATCCTGATCTCTCGGGCCTCGGCGCGTGCCTGGCGCTTGGCGAACAGCCGCGCCTCCGCCTAGAATTTGAAAACATCGTTATTTGGTGGCCGAGAAGTACTGAGATGTTACCGACATAAAAATTAATGTCTCCGGTTGTTTAGGTACTGTTAATTTGGACAAAATTAAATTTAGTCGTGTTATCGTTTACTTACTAGGCAATTTAACATTTCTTGCATGCCTGTTGACAAGATATCTCGACAGTTGCTCATAATTTGATGTATCTTGACTTCAATCACTGGAGACAATTATGTCAATTTTTGATAACCGACTTTGATTTAAAAAAAAAAACTGAATATTAATGGTAACTTTGCTGTCGCAGTTTAAGATAAATTTATTTTAATTGCAATTTAGGCCATGAAAATTACAATAAATTTGTAAATTGCATTGATTAAAGTTTTAAAATTGTTTATTTCAATTGTTGGGTTCAAAATATTTGTCCTGATAACAAACGTTGTACTTTAAATAAGCGTCATCTAAAGGTGATGTCAATATTTATCAAGATAATCAAACATTAATATCTGGAATATAACTGGATAATCTTTGGCCTTATGATCGGTAATATAAAATGCAAGTTAATCCTAAATATTTTTCATCAGTTTCACTAATAGCATCACCCCGAAAGTCCGAGAAATCTAAATGGCAATTCCGTCCTTGACTTACAATCTTATCAGCAAGAAAAAACCTAATATTATTATTCGACTACATACATTATCGTTTTCTTTTTGTAAAATATGTGCAATTATATCCTCATGATGTACTTGATGAGAACTTAGAGTTTCGACATGATCACTGGATTCAGTACAGGTCACACCGTCCAGTTGCACCAGGTTGTTGTTCAACTCCGAACTGCCCTTAACTTTAGGCACACCATCAGAACCGTCCAAACTGTCACAATAATCACTATTGCTATTATCGGAATGTGAATCCTTCGTCCTTAAACGGTCGCACTCCAAACTGTCGTCACTGTGCTTGTCGTTGTCGGAATTGTCCGCCTCATCGGCGGCCACGGCGACTCCCTGCCGCCCTTCGTTCTCGCCCTTATCCATTTTATCCGCGAACCCAGCCCAAAAACGCACCGAACCCAAAAAACAATTTCACCAATGTGTCTCGATTACGGTCGGAACACTCGAAACGCGTTTGATAAGCGAAAACAGTTCGATCACGTGGCATCGGTGAACGTTACTTACTCGCCGTTTTCCGTCAGTGGCCGCACGGCTAGAAAAAAATTTTGCCGGGTCTTTATACGACTCATTTTTGCGTATCTTGATAAGGCAAGGAGACATGCGATAAGGATGCAACGTCCCCAGGAATCCGTTCGATTTATCTGCATATTGTGTCGGATAAAATTGACATTACTTCCTGTGATATTTTTTGTTGTTCCAGCCAAATTATATTGAAATGTGCAGTCTCCACTCCCAACGCACTTAATGCCTATTAGCGTTTAATTAAAAACTCGTAAAACTAATCAATTTGTAACATAGGTGTGCTTTACACGTTCAAATAATGCCCGAGCTGCTGATGCATTAAAATACAGTTTGGAAGCGTTTAACCAGTTAATGATTTTAAATAATGCCAATCATCCAATTCAGCAGACCATTAAGCCTCGTTTATGGCACCTGCATTTATTCCAAAAAAATGTTTGACCGTGTTTTTAATTTGTGGAATATTTGTGATGATGCAAGGCTTGACATCATCGTTTAAGAGAATGAGTCAAGGGATCACATTTTTAAAGTCAACGTAAATAAAATGAAATTTATTATGGGTATATCACAAGAATGTTTACGGCTTGTACAACAGACACACTGCTAAAATAAACAATCAATGCCAAACAACCAATGTTTTGTAGATATAAATCCCTACAATTGTTTAACACGTAGAAAAAACATCTTATCGAACGACAGAAGTGTACGGAAATGTCGTTTTATCTGCAAATACGGTTTTCCTGTTACTAAATTGACAAAATATTTGTAACAGATAACGGTCAAATATAAAACAATACAACAACAAGGACCTCAGAAGTTCTTAAGTGATAATCGGTAAGTACCAGACGTAGCAGACATCGAAATCCTTGAAAGATTATTTTTTAAACATCTTAATTTAGGACAGTAGACATTTTCGTTTGGTCGCAAGTGCACATGCAGAAATTGAATCTAAATATATAAAGCAGACACACATTTGCCCGTTTACTACTGACCTATCCATCGGCAAAATTTATTTTTGTGCCTGTTTTCTTTCAGAAGCGAAAAATAGCCACCTGAATATTTGTGCTGGTACAGTTTTATATAAGAGATTTTCAACTAATTCACTTTTTACCGTTTGATGTAACAAATAACATTTATTAGAATTCAACAAAAGTATTAAATGTCTTGTTAATTAAAAATGTAAACATTAAAATATTACATTAGAGCAATTAATAAAAACATTTTTTATACTCATTTTATGATTAATTTATGGAATATTTATGTATAAATAATAAATTGACACGTACGGAAATAATTATTATATTGGAAATTTATTGTAATATTGTGGGAATAATATATTATTGTACTGTTTCTACTTCATAAATATTAACATAATTTTATGCTCTTTTTATATTTATTTTATCAGATAAATTACTTTTAATAAATGCAAAATAATAAATACGTATAACAATTGAACAAGGTATTATCCTTGAGTAAAATGATTTTATATTAATTATTTTAGCAGATAATATTATTAAATAAGAATATATTAAATATGATAAGAATTATTTTAATTTTTAGCAGAAATATTTGGGAAAATACTCAAAAAAGTTGAAAATATTACAAATATAAACAAATACCAAATGAGAACTTCACAAGAATGAACATTATTTTTAACTCATTCATTTTATACTGTTTAAAGTAATAAATAAAATTTATTCAATTAAAAAAAAAATACAATTATGTTTGAATATTGACAAGATATCTATTTGGAATAAAATTGTTGCATATTAAAAACAAGACACACAAAAGAGTAGAAAATATTAAAAATGTAAGAAAACTTCAATTCATTCATTTTTGACTGTTTGATGTCACAAATAACAAAATTTGTTAAACTAAAAGGAAAATTATAAATATGTTTGATAACTGACACGACATCAACTTGAAATAAAATAATTTCATATTAAAAATAAGAATTATTTTAGTTTATATCAGGAATATTTTGGGAAAATACACAAAAAAAATAGAAAATATTAATAATATAAGAAAACTCCAAAGGAGAACTTCACAAGAATTAACATAATCTTAATTCATTCATTTTAGACTGTTTGATATCATAAATAATAAAATTTGTTAAACTAAAAGAAAAATTACAAATATGTTTGATAACTGACACGACATCAATTTGAAATAAAATTATTTCATGTTAAAAATAAAAATTATTTTAGTTTATATCAGGAATATTTGTGAAAATGCACAAAAAAATAGAAAATACTAAAAATATAACAAAACTCCAAAGGAGAACTTCACAAGAATTAATATAATCTTAATTTATTCATTTTAGACTGTTTGAAGTCACAAATAACAAAATTTGTTAAACTAAAAGAAAACTCACAAATATGTTTGATAACTGACACGACATCAATTTGAAATAAAGTTATTTCATATTAAAAATAAGAATTATTTATTATTATATCAGGAATATTTGGGAAAATACACAAAAAAATAGAAAATATTAAAAATATAAGAAACTAACAAAGGAGAACTTCACAAGAATTAACATAATTTTAACTCACTCAATTTGGACTGTTTGATGTCATAAATAACAAATTTTATTGAATTAAAAGAAATATATTTGGTAATTCACAAAATGTCATCTTTATTAAAAATAAGAATTATTTTAGATTATGGCAGAAACCGGTAAAATATATAAAAAACAAAATATTTAACGTATAAGAAACTATGAAATGTTTATTAATTAGTATTCAATTAATCACATTAAATATGAAGTGGACAATTAATATAAATACTATTTTTTATATTTAATTTATGCTTATTTTATGGAATATTATTTATGGGTAATACATAATTTTACACTATATGGAAGTAATAATTCAATTAGCAACGATTGTCAATATTTTCCCCAGACCAATTAGGAATTCAATAATGCGAATAGTCAGGAGGCTAAACAAAATTGACAGCAAAAATATTATATTAGGTTTCTATAACAATTAACTTAATTTAAAATACCTTCTTTCATTTCATTTATGACGAAATGTAAGTGTAACACTTTCACAGTAAAAACTCGATTGTTTAAACAAAGTCACCTGCTCAAATCGATGATGAATATGGGAAACTTACATTTTTCTTGCACTTTGACACCGTGGTCACGATAAGCACGTGCGGCTTCTTGTTTTCCTGCAAACAATCGCTGATGCACGGCGTCTTGGCGAAACCCGCCAGCGACGCCCAACTCGCCACCCGTTCCATCTTCGGCAACACCATGATGCTGATCACGGAACGGCGGTCCGCCAACACCACCATGTGACCGTGTGATAAGACACGCGACCACGTCAACGACGGCGTCAAAATTACAGAACAAACTCAACGGAACGTGCCACTTTTTCCGTTTTCGAACGAACACAATTAGCTGGCGGATTGTTGTTGCCTGTTCGTAGCACGATTTTCAGTGTGTCCGGTATTCGGGGAACGTGGCGGAAGATGCGACCGGGAGAGGCCGGTGCAAAAGACTGAGCCGATCGGTATGCAACTATTCATAAATACCTTCTCGAGAGATGCGGCCATAGGACCCTCCTGAGACGCGAGTTCATCGCCCAAAAATCCACAGATATCGCTCGAAACTAGACGGATTTCTCGCCACGTAAATGGACTCAAAAATTTCATCAAAATTCAGCACAGCTGCGTTGCTTTGTCAATTTATATTACGTAGTACAATTACTAATACTAAATAAATAAAAAAAGTTCATTTTTGAAAGCAGGTTAATTTTATATAATACATTTACCAGAAAAAATATAAATAACCTAATTAAAACGCAAAATAATTAAATGTGACTTAATTAAGATAAGAGAACTTCAAATATTTGGGTAACATTTTATATATAGACAACAATAATGATGATAACTATATGATAATCGTTTAATTTCTATTTAGTTGTGTTCTGTGTATACAACAGGTAAGTTATTGTATGGTTAAAATTACATATTTATTAATAAAACAAATATATTTTAATATAACGTTATAAACCGATAATTTTCGTATTCCCACAAAATTTGTCTACAATAATATATTATGCCATAACTCTCTAAGAAAATAATAATTCTAATCATTAGAAGTCGATACTTATCTGAATAATTATCATTTTTTATAATAATAATTATTGTAATAATTATGTAAAGAAGAACATAAATTTCTTGAAATATAAGGAAATATTGCAATATTCTCAAAATTAAATTTATTCAGTATATTTTGTGTGGGTATAAAATTTATATAGATATTATATAATAAAAAAAAATATGAATTAATGAAAAAAAATTGTTTTTTTCCAAAATTTTGTCTGAAATAATTTAATGAATTATTGAAAAATATTTTCTTTTCCAACTATTTTTCAGAATTAAATTTATATATTATATATAATAAATAAAAAAGAATTTCCATTTCCCCCCTCATTTTTTATCACAAATCTATTTTTAGTTTATTTATTAACGACTCAAAAAACTTAGTAAACCTTCATTATTTATTTTTGCTTTGATAATTATAAATTAATGAACAAAAATGTTGTATTTTTTCATAATTTTGTATAAAAAAATCTATTGAATTATTTACAGGAAAATATTTGAAAAATATTTTCTTATCCTAGATTACAATTACATTTTTTTTCAAAATTAAATTTATTCCATATACTTTGGTTGGGTACAAAATTTATATAGATAATAAATTAAAACAATTCCTATGAAATTTTCCTCATTTTTTATTTCATATCTATTTTTAAGTTTAATTATTAACCATTGAAAAAGCTTAATGATACTGATCTATTATTTATTTTTGCTTTCATGATTAAAAATTATTATTATTTATTGTCTGTATTATTTTATTTCCTTCATTATTTATTTTTACTTTCACACTGATAATTTTTTTAAATTAAATTTATTCACTATATTTTGGTTGGATATAAAATTTATATAGACATTATATAGTAAATAAAAAAGAATTCCTCATTTCTTATCACAAATCTATTTTTAAATATATTTGTTACCCTGAAATGACGTTGATTAAAAAGCTTTTAAATATCTATTATTATTAGTTGTCTATATTATTTCATTTCATTTATTATTTATTTTTGCTTTGATTATCTATTGATGAACAAGAAATTTTTTCCCATAATTTTGTCTAAAATAATTATTAAATTATACACAAGGAAACAAATGAAAAATATTTTCTTATCCTAAATTACGATATATTCTGTTGTTTACATTGAAGCACTAAGTGATTTTCTTAATTTCTCTATTATACTTAAAATTCTCAGAGGATTAATTGCCATTTAATTCTTATTTAAATCGACTACAACCGACACTAACGGTGATGGTTAATGTATCAGTAATGAGGCATGACTTATATTGAATAAGCAACCTATAATTGGTCAGTCAAATTGAAAATATGCAATTAGTAACCAATAGTTGAGTTATAAATGTTATTTTTTTAAAATAATAGGCAATTAAGCATAATTAACTTAACTGAAAACAAAAAATTAAGATAAAATAATTGCTTTATTGCACGATAAATATGCAATAGGTATGTTAACCCGCAAACAACAAATGGTGTACATAAAGAAACTGTATTAACAACCATGATAAATTAAACACAGTTTACATTGTAGCCACAAAAGGACCAAAAATTAAAGCTTATGCATTAATGGCACCATTGATTGTCAGTTATAAAAGACTATATAACATCCGTGTCGCCATTTTCATAGCAATTAAATTCCATTCGCACTTCCGAAACGGCTACGTGACCAATAAACATGTCGTTAGCGGAGGTTGTCGGACACGAAAATGCTCGTGTATCGTAATTGAAAGCAAGCAACTCCGGTACCGACTGCGGAATATTAAGAGCCGCACAAAAGAACAATTAAATGGGTCGCGACCGGTCCGACCACTCAACCTCCAATCACACAGTAATTTGCGGATGTTCATTATCCAATTAATTCGAAAAAATAATTAGATTTGCCGGAGAACGTAACTAAAATGATACAACAGTAAGTGCTTCACCTCTGCCTCGTATGTCTATGGGAAACGGGGTGACGTCACGGCGTCGAGACGCATCGGTGTCGCTGGCACGGAAGTAACCCAACCCCCTGCGAGAGCAGGCGTCCCCCAGTCACGCGCCAGACGTCTGAAACATGCCGTGGTCGAAAAAAAAACGACGACCTTTGGCAAACTTGTTTCGCTTGCGAACACTGAAGCCGAAAGGGGGTAATAAATGGGTGCAAGGAAAATCGATTTGATTAGTCTGCGGTCACAATGCAGTTGGTGAACGAGAGGGCGGAACGAATAGAAAGTACTCCCGGTGTAATTAGCCACACACACGCTGAAAGTGCACGCGAAAATATCAGAATAATTGCCCTCAAATGGAGGTCTCAAGCGTACACCCCCTATTTTATTGCAAGAGAAACAAAAAAATATACAAAATTTGTACAGTGCTTAAAAGTCCAGTGGAGTCCTTGTATCACCAGATATAGGGTTTATAACATATTTTTCTTAATGTATATTGTAACAACAAATTTTATTTACAATTTTTCCATGCATCTCTAACAACAAAATAAAAATTGGTGGTTAAACTATAACCAAATAACCCTGTACAAAAGAATAAACCTTACGAAAAAGACGTGTCCTATTTGGCCGCTGCAGCCCAACTCGGGAACACCGATTTAGACGCTGCAGCAACAATTTCTGGCAACAATTCCAAAATAATTAAAACATACGACCCGGTTTTGTCGAGCCCACAGCTATAATTTTACAATCAACATATAAACATAAATCCCCTCCTGGAAAATTAATGGTTTCTCGGACGAGATGTCAGCATTGATGAACGTTTTTATTTTCGAAACGCCCTGACAATATACGACGGGCACGCATCCGAACGGCCAATACACACACACACACGCACACCTCGGCGATACGGATTTAGAAGCGATTTTCTCGGTGTGTACGTGTGCATCAAAATAGAACGTCTCCCAACCCTAATAAATTAGATATTGAGATTACGCGACTAAGAGGACGACCAACTGTACCATTTTTTCGATCTGCACTTAATTAGTACAAGTTTTACCTGGCAATAATTAATTTTGTATTAGATTAATTGGTCAATGTTTGCTGCTAATTGGCTATCAATATCACCAACATTATGTCGATCTAATTAAAATTTCAACAACAAAAGACACATAATTGTAGCTAGTTAATAAAATACACACATTTTAAGCAAAATTAGTCAATCAACAAAATTTCGACTAATCAGCACATTTTTTCACATAATTTTACATAAATTTTAATATAAATCAGAATTCATATTAATTAAAACATGAACAGAATATTAGTTTCCTAAATATGGCAACAACAAACAAAATTTCGACAAATTAGTAACGTACCACATTTTCTCCCATAATTGTACCTAACTTTTGATGTAAATCATTATTCATATTAATTTATTGAATTATACACAAGAACACATCTGAAAAAAATTTTCTTATCTTAAAATTACACTGATAATTTTTTTCAAAATAAATTTAATCAATATATTTTGGTTGGATATAAAATTTACATAGATCTTATATAAAAAATAAAAAAGGATTCCTATGAAGTTTTCCTCATTCCTTATCACAAATATATTTTTAAGTTTAATAGTAAATCATTCAGACAACTCAAAGCTTTAATTTGTTATCTGTATTATTTAATTTCATTCATTAATTATTTTTGCTTTCATGTTTAAAAATTAATGAAGGAGAAATTTTATATTTTCAGTTTCCTGAAAATGGGAACATCAACAAAATTTCGACTAATTAGTAACGTACCTCAATTTTTTTAATAATTCCATCTAAATTTTAATAAAAATCAGAATTCATATTAAGGAAATACCAACTGGAAATTAGATTTAAATAAATTTTGATCGTGTTATCGACAAAATGTTTAGTAAGAGCAGAACATCAGTTTCCTGAAAATGGGAACATCAATAAAACTTCGACTAATTAGTAACTAACGTATCTAATTTTATTGATAATTCCATCTAAATGTTAATATTAATCAGAAATCGTATTAATTTTATAGAAAAACCAACTGGAAATTATATTTAAATAAACTTTTATCGGTTTATCGACAACATTCCTAATATTATTAAAATACCAGTTCCTTGAAAGTGGCAAAATCAGAAAAATTCCAACTAATTACTCTTCAACTCTTTCGAAACAAACCAAATTAAAAGTAACGTTTGAAATTTCACCACGGAGATTGATTATTGCCATTTAACTCAACCGCTTCCCCAGTTTCTAAAATTAAATTAGGGGAACGGAATGTTATAAATAACCGGGTGTACGTAACGTTATCAAATGTTACCGGTGACGAACGACAAGAAAGGTATTACCCAATGCCGTTTCCGGCTTCGATCAACTTCACCATCCGGCAGTCCGATCTGCACGCGCCTCTATTTCTGGAAACCGGATAAGAATCTACACCGAAGATCGTTTCGTAGACATCCTAATTAATTACGTTTAATTACCTCACATTGTACACATTGTTAGTGGTTCAGCACGTTTTCTTTTCTTATCGACATATGATATTATGTTTGTCAGCAATATGTTGAATAATGGGTTTCGATTCATCAAGATATATTGATTTATCAATTTTTTTTTTCAAATTTTAGTTGTAAGGAACAATTATAGGAAGACTTGACGATTTCAAGTTAGTTCATCTGTCTTCTTTAATTAATTCTTTAATTATATTTAGAAAATAATAAATTAAATTAAATTAAACAACCCTGTAGTTTTTAAATTAAAATTTTTATTATTAAATTTATGGTTGTTTCCATTTCTAAGTGAAACAATTATTGTTAATTAATAGTTTTTCCTTAAATTTGAACAAGAACATTCCCTATTAAATCAAACATTGATAAAACTTGAATAGAACAATTTTAAATTTATATCTTCATGTTTCGTAGAAAAATTCTAAACGAAACAATGGTCAATTCATATTGAATGATAAACGCAACATTATCACATCGATGGCTCATAGTTTAATAAATTTTTCCTAACAGTAAAATGTACCTTTACACCGTCAATCATGCATTCGGTTCAACAAATAGCATCCAAGAACCAAATAGAGTATAATTTAAAAATAGACATTGCTCCGGCCTTGGGTCCATATGCTCGATGTATTTGTACAGGTCATAATTAAAACCAATCGGTGCAGCATGTTACTACCGATTGAATAAAACAAATTTCATCCCAGAACAATGCGACCAGCACAAAACCAGAGGCGCAACAACACGCTTAATCTTCCTAGGCACGTTAATGCGAAGCCATACCGTCCACATTAACCCAACCCCAATGTCCAACGCGACCATACTGCATGGACATCGACGGAATCCCGGCGTGAGCCAAACGTTTCCTCGTATCCTCTCAGTGTTTGGTCTCAAAACAAATGCCCCCTTCGCCGCGGTGGAATTCCCCGCGGTATTCCCGTCGTGAGTCATTTTTCTCCCGTTCTATAATTAAATCGAGTCAAACGGACCACGGTGCCAAGATATGTGCGGAGGTAACCCAATAGCTCAGCCGAATTCCGATCGTTTCTAGTTGTGAATCTCCATGTGAACGACTTACCTCCTTGGCGATCTGGTCGAGGGCCTGGTCCTCGGCCGAGGACTTGACCGCGAGCCGTCTCCGGCCACCGACGCCGTCCATGGCGCCGCCACTTGGGACGCGATACCGACGACCCTCCCGCTTCTGCTACGCCACCTGGACAACACATATATACACATGACACGCGTGACAACACAATACTTATGCACAAGAAGCTTGTACATTGACACGTTAAGGCGACATACTAAGTTAACAACAATTTACACTCTTATTGAATATTGGAAGTGATCCTATAAGAATACTAATATTGCCACAACAGCACAATTTATTAATATTAAATTAGTTACGTTAAACTTATACAAACAATTTAATTAGACAATTAATTACATTCCAGTTTTATACTTACACATCAGCAGAAATTCTTCAATGTAATAAAATAACTGTTTTTCTGAGATCATTTAATATTTTGTAATTGTAAGATAACATTAAAGAGATAGGGTCAAATTTCTTAATTTGCATATAACGTAACAATATCCGACTACAGATTTCCAATTTAAATTGTTGAATGTGTGAATTGTGTTATTCATAAATGTAAACACACTTTAAAATTTACAATGAAAAATATTTTAAGTTTAATATGATGTCACCTTAAAAAGGAAAATTCAAGTTCATTTAAATGTTTATATGATGGATGAAGACATTTATGTGCCTCACTCCCATCTATCAAATGGAGTTTGGCATGATGAAGGTTAATAACTATAATTCATCATAGTTTTGAAAAAAATATATTAATTTAAAGCTAAAAATGATAAATTAATAATAAAAATACTGTTTACTTATATAATTTATTAAAAATATCAATTGTATAAATCACACTGTCAACTTTAAAAATACTTAATGGCTAATTTCCTATGTTTAGAATAGAAACTGTGCCAAAATTGTCTGATGATTTTTCAATATTCCACTAAATTATCCAAATATAATGTTATATCCTAATCAAATAAATATGTTGACTGAAGTAAATTGTTTATATTATTGGATAATATTGTTATTATTATGAGGTAGACAAAAACTTCCCCTTGAATTTTGTTTATTTTTAATATTTTCATTCTGCCAAAAACATTAAATATGATACATCGAAAATTATAAAAAACTGACATTCTGGGGCACAATTTCTTGCAGAACATCCTATTTTTAATTCGTTTATTTGTTATGAAAACATATTGTAAGTTTAAGTAATTAAATAGCTGCTTCTGAAATCAACAAAACACCCACAACTGTTCAGACACTTGACATTTGTGAATCCCAACAAATAAATTGATTAGCATAATAAACTGGACTGCAGGGAATTGTCACAACACAGCTTCACACTCCGTTTTATTTTTAGAAGTGCAAAAAATTCCGATTCGGATTCTTTTATTTGAGTACAACGAAAATAGCATCGATTTCGAAAGATGGTCTAGTTAACACAAAAGAAACGGCCAATCTCGGCAAAATAACAGGCCCGCTGGTCAATTGAGGCGTCAAACAAATGAATAAATTGACCGTTGAAGAAGTAAACACGGTAAAAAGTAAACAAAATCGGTGCGATTGAGTGCATTAGCAGGTGGGTGTGTAATAAAATTGAATAACTGGCACCGTGCCACAATTCAAAAACCACCTAAATACTCACCGATATTCCAAAGCGATCATCTAATATCTTCCAGTTTATGAAACATTTCAATCGGCAATCTGAATCGCCTCCGATTGGAACAAAATCAATTTTTTATCGCGACCTTTCTCGGCACCGAGGGGTGTAACGTGAAATAACACGGGCACAATTGTTATCGCGGCCTCACAACAATTCCGAACGCGGCACCTATCACTTTGTTGACATCCACGGTCGATCGGCTCGTCTTATCGCACTTCTCTCGTATCAGATAAATGCGATTATATGCGAAAATCCACACATGTGTAAATCAGTGACGACATTTCTTTTTCGGTTCGCGATCAGTACTGCCAACCTTGCGATTTTCGCAAAAATACCCTAAAATGGATGCACACCTGTAAAATCATGGACGTGTCAAATGTATAGAAATATTTGATATTTAAATATTCGTTTTTTAATAAAACGTATTGCTAGCAAAATTATTATTTATGTCTTGTTTTATTTATTTTAATTTTAAGTCCAAAGGTACAGTTATCTATATTTTAAATTGAATAAAATATTCTGAATTATCTATCTATCTATGATACGTTCATAACCTATGCAAAAACTGTGCCCGGTTGTAGTTCTTTGTTTATGGTTGGTAGTCTGTAGTGTGTAGATTTTTCTGTGATTCTTCGCCAGTGGTCCGGTTTGTTTTCTTCGCATATTTTTTCGTTTATGAATTGAAATTGCAATATTGTAAGTTGTTGTATTTATAATTTATATCAATTAAAATATAACATTTATTCATAACATTGACTTGCATTTTTTGAAAATTGTTCATAACCAATAATATAAAGTCTCACTACAGATATCCTGTTACAATTTAGACTCAAAAATCTATAAATTAACTATTTTGTAGTTACTGAAATTTTGAAAAAATCCACCAAAAAAAATTTTTTTATGAAGCCAGATTTTCAAATTTAGACGTTTAGTTGCACATAATTTTTATATAGAATACATCAATAACGACATAAGCAAATATATGATTCACATCATCTTATCTTATATTTCATATAAATTATTAATATTGTTTACAATTTTGAAATGGCGCCGTTACGGCAATCTAACACATATGATGGACGTTGCCAAGTTGAATTCGTTGCGCATTTATTGGGAAATACCGTATGATCAGAAATGATTGACCGTGTCGTTCCGGAAATTATGAGCAATTATTGTTATTTTATTGTTGTATTGTCATCAATATAACCTTCAAAATAGCACTGACAATTTTCTTGATTCTAATAAAGGTATTTTATATACGACTTGTAAACCGGATAATTTGTTCAAAACTCAAAAATATTAATATAATAATAATTAATAAATAATTAAACCCTTTAAGTAAAAATCTCCACATTTTTACCAAAAAATACAAAAAAAAAATAAAAAAATATATATCAATAAAATGTATTTCTCTAGACTTCTATTTGAATCTAAGTATTCCTTATTGTTATGTTATCAATTTTCCAGGTGCGATAAATTGTCAACTAACTTAAAAATGAATATCACGGTACGATTAATTCATTTTTACTTAACAACAAAAACATTCACCACTTCTAATTTTAGTCTAAGATAATCGAGACTTACAAGTCCTTCACTAGTATACCAACACTAGTGGCTGCTCAAATAACTTCCAAAAATGTTGTCAATAGTGTTTGGACACAAAGAAACATAGAAAAGGGCAAGCCAACCAAATTCCAAAGATCAATACTGGTATTGAATGATTTGAAAGAACCAGTTGAAACACATCCAGTGGATATTAGTGAAGAGTGAGCACATTATTCTAATATAAAACCGCATTTTATTATATATATTTTTTAGAGTTTTGACTTCTACATCTGCTTCAGAACAATTTAGAGCTGTTCTCAAAGAGCAGAATAGCAAACAATTCCTTGAAGTCTGGCAAAAGTCTAGTTTGATTCGATGTGTGAATCTAAACGAACTTGATGTGCATGGAAATGTTTATTCTGATAGTACTAATTCATTTAATTGTTCTGTATAATAGATTAATTGATTTATTTTAGTTGAGTTTTCTTCATTTGAATGGTCTCCTGATGAGAAGAAAATTTTATATGTTGCTGAAAAAAAGGTGCCAAAGAGTGATCCATATCATAAAAGGATAACTGAGAAACCGTCAGAAGAGGGTGATGGTGACACACCAAAACCAAGGGTATAAACTGGAAAAATTGTGTTCATAAACAAAAATTAGTAAATAAAATTATTTCCAGGGTGAAGAATATGTTTTCACTGAAGACTGGGGTGAACAGCTGGTTGGTAAAAAGAAATCCATACTTGCTCAATATGATATTGAAAACGACAAAGTAGAGATTCTATCTGGCATTCCTGATGATAAGTGTATTGCTCAACCAAAATATTCTCCAGATGGTTCTCACATCATTGGAGTGTCTTATTCTATTGAACCAAGAAGACTGGGATTAATTTATTGCAGTAACAGGGACAGTACTTTGTTCACTTTGGACTTTGAAGGAAATTACGGTATTAAATTAGTATTTAACAATGATGCACAATTAATAATTGTTTTTCAGTTGAACTTGGATTAGAAAAATCTTCCGTTAAATCTCCGAGATTTACTCCTGATGGCAAGACAATCATTTGGTTGCAAAGATCTGCTGGTGGACCTCATGCCTCAGCAATGGCATTAAAGAAAACCCAAGCCCCTCTAAAAGAAAACGTAAGAACCTTATACACAATTACAAGTTGCTTTCTATATATATTTTTACTTGTAGTCAACTATTGAAACTGTAGTAGAAATTGTTGAGACTTCCATAAAAATAGAAAATAATAAAACATTTTATGGATTGTATAACACAGGCTTTCCTAAGCGCTGTTGGGCTGACAATTGCACATTGCTCTTGAGTACAAATCAGAAATACACAGCCAATAGTTACTTAGTTAATATTGGTAAAACCATTACTTATAAGCTCATTAATTATACTTATTTAACATTTTTTTAGACACCGGAAAAATCACAGAATTATCTATAAATGATAATAGTAGTTTGATTGTATTGGATGTGTTCCAAGATAATGTACTTGTGGCTAAAAAACACGCCCTCAAGCCTGATCAATTGGCCATCGGAAAACTGCCGGTTGGGAAGAAAATAGAGACAGCAATTAATTTTACTAACCTCACAGAAAAAACGGTGCCAGAACTAGAAAAAAACATTGTGGAGTTTTTAGACTTCAAGGTTGATGGAGATGAAGTTGGTGAGTATGATGTACTAGAATTAAACTCAAAAAACTATATTGTATAATAAAATTACAGATGAATTTAATGCCATTTATATTGGTCCCTCTGAGGGCAAGGATGCTTCAGTCCCTCTGATAGTATGGCCACATGGTGGTCCCCACAGTGCCTTCGCTAACACATTTATGATGGAAGCTGCTATGTTTTTAAGTTTCAGTAAGTAAATATGATTCGGGTATGCTTCAAGACGGTTTTCCATGTTTAGTTTTTAATATTTAGATTTGGGTTGTCTGCTGGTGAATTACCGGGGATCAATCGGTTGTGGTGTTGAAACTATTCGATTTTTGTCGGGTAAAATTGGAATGTCTGATGTGTCCGATTGTATACAAGCTGTAGATGATACATTGAAAAGATTTAGCTGGTTAAAAGCTAATTCTGTTAGTTTGTTTGGCGGGTCGCACGGTGGATTTATCGTTGCGTTATTGAGTAGTAGATATCCTGACAGATTTAGAAGTGTGGTGGCAAGAAATCCCGTTACAGACTTACCATCAAAAATTATTATATCAGATGCGCCAGACACGTAAGACTCGTCTCTACGACTCTTGTAATATGGATGGACTTGAATATGTGATTCTAGGAGTTGTGTAAGTTTGGGTCAGGAGTATAATATGCACAGCCTGTCAGATAAGAAGTTACTGATTGATATGGCCAATAGGTCTCCTATTCGGCATTCAAATAAAGTTAAATCGCCAACTTTACTTTTCCTTGGTACTGAAGATTTAAGAGTACCGTTTTGTCAAGGGCGTGAATATTATTACAGGCTTTTAGCTAATGGAGTTAAAACTAGGTTACTCCTTTCATAACACATTACTATTTTTTTTTTGACGATATTTTTGTAGATTGCATTTGTACAAGGATAATCATAAGTTAGCAAAAGTACCACATGAAATGGATTTAATAATAAATACAGTTTTATGGATTTTAGAACATAATTAAAAATATATTTTATATTTTTGTAAAAATAAAAATTTGCTAATTCCCATAATCTTCTTTTCTAACTTTGTGAAGTAAAAATTCGTCTTGTTGCATATTTTTTAATACTTCTATATTTAGTTTTTATTGAAACATATTTGTTTTAGATTATGGACTTGTGCTGATTAATTACAGAGGATCATTAGGACAGGGTTCAAAAAGTGTACACTACCTCTTAAACAAGGTTGGCACAGTAGATGTTGCTGACTGCATTCAAGCTGTTGATGGTGTAGTAAAAAAATATCCGTGGATTAATCCTGACGCCATGAGTCTTGTTGGCGGTTCACATGGAGGCTTCTTGGTCACACATTTGAGTGGGCAGTATCCAGATAAATTTAAGTCTGTGGTAGCTAGAAATCCGGTCATTGATATTGCTTCTATGACTACTGCTACGGATATTCCCGATTGGTCAGATTGTTATGTTTAACATAATAGTACACTGAGCTTAATTGGTTTAATATTATAGGTGTTATGTGGAGGCTTGGTCTGAATACCCAACAAAGGGAGCGATCAACGATGAGATTTTATTGGCCATGCGAAAGAAATCTCCAATTGAACACGCCCATGAAGTGAAAGCTCCGACTTTGCTACAGATAGGATCAAAGGATTTAAGGGTGCCACCTCATCAAGGAACTCACTATTATTTTACACTTAAAGCCAATAATGTGAAAGTCAAGTAATATAATGTTTATATTTTTTATGAATTACATAGTAATGTTAATAATTTTTCAGAATGAACTTGTATGATGATAATCATCCATTAGGAACAGTACATGTTGAAATGGACAATATTATTAAAACTTTGCTGTGGGTATCTGAACATATTGGCAGGAGTGATGAATTGTAATTGTTGAATTAATTTAACAATTACAAAAATATAATTTTGAAATAATTATGTATTTTTCCCAGTATATGTATGCATTATTTTAATAAATTTACTTGGAAAAAAAACTTTAGTCGGTCAATAAATGTTACATTAATCAAATCCCAAGAACAAATTTTCTACTTAAAACTTGCAAATCATTCTTGATATATATTATTATAAACATATTTACATAAAATATTAATTGATCAATGTAGTTTGAGATTAAATAAGTATTTTATTTACTTCATTTATATCTACTTATTAATAATTAATCTATTTAATAATAAAGAACTATTTGTACTTACAATTAAACTCAAAATTTGCAAATCATTTGTAATTCACAACATTGCACAATTTTTGTTTTTGGCATAAATAAATAAAAATCAATTTAATTTTTTAAATAAATTTAGTCAGAACGTAAAAATTTACATTTCAAGCGTAAATTTCATCTTGAACCTTCTTCCATGCAGCAAGAGGTCCATGTTCTGGCCTGTATTTAACATTGCAACCATCTGGAGCAAGTCTGCCTTCAGATTTCAAGGTTTCATACACATCACGCTCATACTTGGTGAAACCCCATTTCTTGGAGATGTAGATCTTTTGTCTGCCAGGGAACTTGAACTTGGCACGACGCAAAGCCTCAATAACTTGAGCCTTGTAACGGTCACTGGACCTTACGCTCATGATTGGCTGTCCAATGTGTACACGGGCTACAGTACCTTGGGGTTTACCAAAGGCACCTCTCATTCCAGTCTGGAGCCTAAAATACGCGTCAGTCATTAATACGCACCGTACATTTAAAAACAATTTAAGCACTACCTATCAGCTCCAGCACAGGACAACATCTTGTTGATACGGATGACATGGAAAGGATGCAGCCTCATACGGATGTGGAATTGATCTTTACCGCAGTTCTTGACGAGGTATTTGTTGCAGCAAATACGTCCAGCTTCAAGAGCTTCAGAGCTGAGCTGTTCATATTCGTCAGACACCAAGTGCACACAAAGTGGGAAATCCTCTACTGTGGCCTTCTTTTTACCCAAGTCGAAAATACGGATTTTAGCGTCTGGTACACCACGACAGAAACGGGATTTTGGGTACGGCTTGTTTTTGCAGTAACGGTAGCTGAAATTAGAAAGTACACATTGATCATACATAACCTTCAAAATATCGCCGTTACAAAAAAAATGTAATGCATCGAGGACAACAATTGAATGAATCCACACTAGTTCAATTTCATTTTGTTTTTATTAATTTACTTATTTGATTCACTTTCTGATTGGATTGAAAAACATGTAAATATCGGTACTTACCATCTCGCTGGACGTCTACCCATTTTGGCCCTAAAATTGAAAAATTTATTGTTATTCAACTAAATACGGATGTGGGGGCAAAGCTGCACTTATGAACTAAAGTATTAACACTTTTTATCCTTAAAATTTCGAAGGATGTATAAAATATTTTAAGAAACAAACCTGTGAGATCACAACACGGCCAACAAGAGAAACAGAAAGACAGGTTTGCCAAAACAAGAAAACAAAGTTGAATCGACAACCGACATCTGGTGACTAATACTATGAATTAGCGGGAATTATGAAATAACATTTATTTGTCATAAATCAATTTAGAAAGAAATTGTTACGGTCTAAATGTATTAGTCCAAACTTAAGAAGACTTTGGTATATTATAAGGTAAGTCTGAGAATTACCTATTCCAAGTATTAAGAGCTGACACATAAGGGTTTTTACAGAAGACGTTGTAATTTTTATACCTAATTTGCATGACATGGCACTTTTACTTTGGATTAAAAGACAAAATGTGATTCATTATATTATTTTATTGTTCAAAAAGATTCTTTCAACTCAAATCATTTTTAATAACTTATTAAATTAACTCTATAAATTAAAATGCTTTTAAAAATTATGTCGTATTTTATTAGGGAGTATATTACATGTTTTTACAAGTTTTATATGTAAGAAATCTGATTGGGAAACTATAAATATTTAAAAATGAGTTGGAAAATAAAACTAGGACTGGTAATTATAAAAATTAAATATAACAAATAAATATTTGAGTATTCAAATACCTAAAGATTCTAGTAACTGATTTATCCATATACAGATTAAAACACTGCAATTAACAATTTATTTAAAATGTTTCAATAACAACTATTCAGACGTGAGATTACTTACGCAAGGTTTGATTTTATAGACCTACATAAATACTTCAATAATCATTATAAAATTCATGAAATTTAGTTTTAATATATTATCACAAATGTTGTGTCAAATAGAGATTTTTAAACCATCTAGAAATTTTTCAATATGTAAAATGTAACTAATTTTCCTAAGTAAAGTTTATAAGTCAATTATTTACTTATTATGCACACACAAGTGAATGAAGAAGGTAAAAATTTCTTTTGTTCTTTTATTTTATTCAAATTTGTTGGTAGAAATTATTCATTCACTGAAATATCTTGTCATGTACATTAAAAATGTAGTTTAAAAGCATTGAAGTCATATTAAACAGTCCTGAAGCTTTTCTTGAGGAGTGGTAATATTTTTTAACGCAGCAGTTTAATTATTTAACTCAACAAAAAACCAAAATTGTAACACAAATAATACCTAACAAATAATTTATAAAAATTTCTCTATAACTTCCCTACAATTATTTTTACATGTTTAATATCTTCTGTGACTACATTTTACAGCAAGCTTCCCATGTCAGTCAATAAAACAGTACAACCCAGCAACATTTCTTAGCGAACCTCTCCAAGTCAAAGGTGCACTACGGTTTTCTCCCCTCGGACGGGTGCCAAAAGACGTCTGGTGCTGGAACCGCTGGCGCAGCTTTCCGCTCCACTGCTTCGACCGCTGGCCAGTGAAATAGGTGTACCGGGAAGTCTTTGGGGCGTGCCCTCCACGGAACTGAAAGTAGCGACGCCTGGACCGTCCCCGCTAAGCGGATCGCCGTTCACGTGTTGTTCTTCGGGCGTGTAATAGTCGGACTCGTCGGCCCGGTCTTCCGGTGTCCCGTCGCCTTCTGTACGAAACGCGACGCACGCAACAATACAAGACTGTTTTATTTGAGGCGGGTAAATGAGGAAGCAGCGAATAAACGGATTAAATTTGAAAGGTACAGAAAGGTTTGAATTTTTAATGACATTAACAAAAAGTAAATATGAGTATGAGGTAAAAATGCCTAGGGGTAGCTCCAGAATGTACAAAGCAGTACACCTATTAGCAACATTGCTAGAGAAGCCTAATAACTATTACAAGCAGTTTACATTTAATAGTGTCTGAATGTGAGTAAGAAGAAACACAATTAGATAATTAAATTTCTATCTACTGCAATTATTTTTGATATATACAATATTATAAAATTACATGATGAACTGCATAGTTCTACATTTAGAAAACTCGACCTTCCTTTTACCCTTAAATATTCAACCTGTTTAAAAACAGCCCTGCATTGAATAGTAAGCACAGAGCGGTCACTACGTGTATGTTACATATATACAGGTGCTATTAACAAGTTTAGCAATTGCACATTTTTACATACTGTAGTTAGTTTTCTCGTGTGAATCAGTGCAAATTGGCTCTTCTTGATCCGTGTCCGCGTCGTCGATCGCATCTACCACATCTGCCATGTTGAGGGCCAAGTTATTGTCTCGTACGGCCGATTTAGTCTTTTGTAGAAGCGGCGAAAGTTTCTCCGCCTCGCTGTCCTCATCAACAACCTATAGAAGCAATTTCCATAAAAAAGTCAAGCCATCCAAGTCAATCTTAATCAAGCCGTCACCTCCTCTTTGTCCGTCTTCTCGTTCACCAATTTCATGGTGTCGCGAGGTCTGTTAGCTGCACACCTTACGCCGTTGTCGCCGTCACCCAGTAGCCGCCTGTTTGCCTCCTTGCTCTCCTCGTCTTCCGTTGTGGTGGTGGGTGTCATCATGACGACGCCAGCACTAGCACTATACTCCGGACTGTTTAAAGAGGACGTCTCGCCACCACGGTTTTTGGAAGGGGTGACACGATCGCACTGTCTGTTAAGTAGCTGCGCCGCCTGGATGGCGTTCTCGTTTTCCGGTGTCTCCACCAGATCGGGTTGGGCGGAGGGCGGTTGCCTTGGAGTGCAAGGCCCGTTCAACGCTTCTATCAACGAGACTGCTTCATAGCCTGGTGGTATATTATCACAGCTACCCTTAAATGATGAATTAAATGTTTAACAAAATGTTTTAAATGTGTAATGTTGTACTTACATCTGGTGGGCTAATTGGCGGTATGTTGGGATTGCTGCTCTTTTGCAGTGCTCTGATTTGTAGCAAAGCTCTAAATGGGGCCCTACATATTGGACAATTGTTTGCTTGATACCTCAAAGAGTCAGCACATGAATTACAAAGACACAAGTGCCTGCAAGGTAAAATTAGGGTATCCCTAACGTCGCACATGCAAATAACACATTCAGATCCATTGTCTTCTGTGTCATCATCACCACCAGCCTAGAATTTAACAGCAAGATAAATACCAGTAATCCTAAGAAATATATCTTAGTACCTTATCATTATTTTTATTTTCTATACCATAAATTTCCTGCAACAAGTAGCACAAACCATCCACATACAACTTTTGTTTTAATGCTTTTAATAAATAAGTCCCATCTGATAATTTTTCAACTGTGGCAACAGTTGTGTGAGATTGTTTTAGTTCTATAAATAAATAAAATATAATAAAAATTTAATGGAGTATCCAAAAATGGTACCATCAGCTCCTTCTTCAGCAACACAGTGAATAGCAATTGGTATGACTTCCCTGTCAACATCATACAATAAGTCTTCATCAGGATATTTGGAAGGATTAAAAACATGATTTGGTTGAGAAAATTGCTGATTTGCACCTCTCATAAAGTGGAATGTTTCAGAAGTTATGGAAGGGTCACGAGACACATACCTAAATCAGCTTCATTTATTAATTACTCAAATGGTTTTGTAATTACTTACGTCACACCATTAGGAGTAGTTTCTTCAGTACAAAAATAATAAATAGTGATTGAACACCTTACATCACAATCAAAAGTAAACTCTATATTAAAATGACTATTGGTACCTAATTCTACATCTACATTTTCAGCCTTATCAATGTTTACTTTGTTGAAGTCATTGTACAACCTCACAAACCTCAGTGATTCTTTCCTTATATTTACCAAACTTTTAAGGGTTTTTGTGGGTTCATTAGGCTGAGGAGGGGGATAAGGGAACTAAAATTGAACCAGTTAAAACCCATTCATTCAAAATTAATTTTGTTATTGCTTACAGGGGTTGGTCTGCTTCCAAGAAAATTCAGGTCTGTGTTCTCCCCAAAAAGATATGATTCAGGCTGTGGTGTATCAAATCTTTCTCCTCCCATAATGAAGTGGCTTCCAAAGTAGTTGCCTTAAAACGTATACATTAATAATAATAACGGCGAATTAGTTCTGACCTTACCAGATCTGGGAGGGTATCTGTAAGCATGTGTTGAAGCGACATCCACTTCTTCGACCCCCGCATTCTGTCTACTCGTAAAAGCACCCATTATTTAACAGTTAAGAGCTAAAATGGGGAAATTCAATTAAAACTATTCATATTAAACAGATTTGGACAACTGTCAAAAATACAACTGAAGTTAAAAACAAAATAGAACAAGAACTTTTCACCGTTCGATCGATCAACTATAAACGTTTCAAGTGTAGACAGACACTACAAGTTACAGTAGATATTACAAATCTAAATTTGTAGTTCAGACAATGTTTGTAATAAGTATTAAAAACGGTTGAAATAATATAATAATATTTAACTTACTGTGTTATGTAAAACAATTATTATTATTTTGATAATAATTTTTTAAGTAGTTAAATAACGTTTAATATATTAGATTTAATCTTTGATATAATTCTGTCCTATTAAATTAATCAGATAGTGTGACTCACCTAACTTCTTTAGAAGTTTATGAGGCACATTGAAAGTAACAAAGTTGATGTCACTTCCGAAGAAACTGTGAATCAAATTTTTGTAAAAATAAATTAGAAAACCAGTTCAAATCAAGTTATAACTTTTATAAAAATGTTGTATCACCCTGTATGTATAAATAAATTTGTCAGTATATTTTTATAGTTGTGAATTAAATAAATAAACAATAAATGAATTAATTAAAATATAAATTAAAAATATATATTAATATATTAGAAATAATAATTTTACGTAAATCAATCAATAAAATTGTAATTACAATATGTATTTTATGAAATAAAACGTAACAATTTACTTAATGAAAGTTTGTATAAGCCAATTACACAAATGAAACTTTATATTGACTTTTTATATCATCATTATAATGTACTAACTGTTACAATGATCCACATATCCAATTTCGTGGAAATAATATGCAGAATTTTGGGCATTATACAATATGGGTCGCTAGCAGACAAAGTAAATAGATTGAAATCGGTTGCAGCTATTTGTATACCGTTACCAGTTTTAATTTTTTATCTGTACACCATCGTTATTTGCCTTCAAAGCAACGAGAGACTGGAATATTCCCACGTACTGGTGCTATTCTCAAATTGGGCCAACTTTATTGTCAAATACGTTTGGTATTTGATAAAAAGAAATGGTATAAAGAAATTTCTTTTGGACATGAATGAGTTTGATATAAATTCACACAAAATATTGGGAAATGTTGACGGGTACAAAAACGTTATATATCTATTTTTGGCATTCTACTTGTACTCCCTGACAACTGAAATAATATTTTCAGAGGTATTAATCAACTCATGGAACTTCGCAATACCATATGCCTCCAACATTTTTGAGTTTTTGCTGCACTATGCCATACTGTGCGACGTCCAACCCAAGTTCAAAATCATAAACCAGAAATTCAAAAAATTTAAATTGGAAATCGAAATGAAAACAGCCAGTCCAACAACCGCAAAACTTGACCAAATTAATAATATGGAACATATTTCAATAACGCACTGTGAACTGTCCAAACTTGTTATGGACGCAAATGAATTGTTAACTCTTCCGTTTCTGTTAATATTTTCGTCGTATTTGGCGATGTTGATTGACACCACTTATATGTTGGTGAAATTCTTTTCAAGAAAACAGATCGTTGTGGGATTTTTTTTGAAATCTACCAACTGGATGATTTTTGCCACTGTTAATTTAATATTGGAGATACATATTTGGAATAGGATTGCTGTTGAGGTACATATTAATGACGTACTTTCTTTGGGTCATGAAACACTTTGGTTTTTAGGCAAATAAGACTTCAATATACATTCATACAATATGGAATACATATGCTAAAAGGAAAATGGTAGACATTAATGTGAACCATTTAAAATTGATTTCTACTAGATTATTGAATACTAAGTTAAATCTAACGGCTTTGGGCTTCTTCAAAATTGACTGGGCACTACTTCATACGGTATATGTTAATTGATTTGATTAAGTTTATTAAATTGAATAAATTATTTCAATTTCAGATTGCTGCAACACTTACTACTTACTTAATAATCTTAATACAATTAGGTCTTTAGTGTGGTTTTCTAAAACCAATACTGTAAAATAAAATTACATGGGAATTGAACTCTTTTAAGCCACCAGTAAGGTATAATTAATTAAAACAAAATATTGCGGTGTTTTCTATTTTTAATTATCAAACTGTTAGTGTGACATTTAATAGTGAATAAATTATGTTAAAAAATTACATCATCTTCATTTTACACACAATAAACCATAAAATAACACATTATAAAATAAGGATAAAAACACAATAGGCAAATAATAAAAATATCAACAATAACACAATATTTAAACTTACATATGGCCTTAAATTTCAAAGCAATTTGACTAGACTAATGTTCAGTAAATAAAATCTATCACTTTGGAATTCTATCTCTTAAATAAGATAATACTGATTCTGTACCTTGTTCAAGTATAGCATATCTTGGCTGCCTAAATGAATTTCCCCTGAGTTCAATATGTCTGAAATAATAAAAACATATGGATATATTATACTTAATTATTTATAGTTTTACCTTATTTGTGTCAAATTTCCTAGTTCTGGAGGCACATGGGCTATATTATTGTTTGATAAATCTAATGTAGCCAATCTGGTAAGCATTTTAAGTCCTTCAATGTTTATGTCTGACAAAGAATTATCATTCACCAAAAGTATTTCAAGTCCCACCATCTCATAGACACATCCAGGAATTGACACAAACCTTAAAACAATTGTAAATATTTATATTTTAAGAATATTTTATTAAAAATACCTGTTATTTGAAAGTACCAGCTCTCTTAGATACACCATTTGTCCCATGGATTCAGGAAGGCTATCCAATAAATTATTAGACAAATTGCAATACTTCAATTTGTCACATTCACTTAGCCATTCAGGCAGAAATTTTATATGATTGAAGGACAAGTTGAGTTCTGTGATGTTTCCAATGATGAGCTTCAAACTACAATCAAATAAATAATTTAGTATAATTATTTTCTAGGTTTTCATACCCTGAAGGAACCTCTGTGAAAATGTTTTTGCAAATATCAACAATGGTGACATTAGCTTCCTTAGCTTCATTAAAACATTCATCTGGAATGTGTGAGATATTTTTCATTGCCAAATTCAACATATTACCATTTCTCATGGTAAATCTGTCTGGAAATTGCCCTTCTTCCAAAGATACCTTTGGTGTTATTGTACTTTCTTGACTTTCCTTTTGTTTTTCCCTCAAATGTTGTAATATTCTGGTTGTGCCTGCTTTAATAATATCAGTTCTAATTTGTCTAAGTTTGTTGCCTTCTAGCTTCAGAGTTTGTAAATGTGGGAAAGTTGCGAAATTGTTAGGAATGCTAAAATAAACTATTTATTATCCATTAAAATAATGGCAAAATCTGAATTCAAAACCTTGTTAATTCATTGTTGGTTAAATCTAAGTTAATTAAGTGGGGCAAACAAAAATTTTCAGGTATGGTTTCAATTTGGTTGTCTCTTAATTCCAGTATTTTTAAGTGCATCAAATGTTCACAAAAATCTTCAGGTATTTCCTGGAAACTCATAAAAATCAAAAATAGTTAATAAATAATTTAATAAAATATTACTTTAATGTAATTGTTTCCAAAATATAATTCTTGAACTTGATCACAACCTTGAAAACTAGGGATTTCAGTTATATCATTGTGAGTAGCATATAATATCTGTAGTTTTCTCATTTCTCCCATGTCTGGTAGAGCTTGCAAATTATTATGTCGGAGGTCCAACTTCAGCAAATCTACAAACAATATATAAAACCTTGTAAGAAAGAATTCATGACAGAATTACCCCTTAAGTTAACAATGTCAGGAGGAAGCTCCCTTAATTTGTTGTTTGAAAAGTTAATCTCAGTAAGACGAATTAGAAAACCTAAACCAGAAGGTAGATTAGAGATACAGTTGTTAGATAAATCCTAGAATTTTAAACAACAAATCATTTTTATTATTATACTACCCTGCACATTTTTATAAATACTAACCAATTTTTGCAACATCACCAAATCAGGAAACGCCTCAGGTAACTGTTCCAAATGGTTGTAGCTTACAGAAAATATTTTTAGTTCAGTTAGAGTACATAGTTCATCAGGCAATTTGTTAATCTTGTTATGGTTCAAATTAAGTTTTGTTAATTGTTTCAAGTTTCCAATACACTTAGGCAACTCACTAATGTTATTGTCTTGGAGCTGAAAATTAAAAATTCAGAAATTTATGTTACAAATATATATCTATTAATTATTTTAATATATAGTTTCATAAGTTTTTGTTTACAGTTTGTAAATTTATTAATATTATTAAAATAAATTAGTAAAACTTTACACAATTATTTAATAAATTGTACAAATTAGGGATAATAAATAACTGTTTAATGTAGTAAATAGAAAAATTTATGAACCATGTTTAGTAATACTTATTAGAATCACACCTATTTTTAGTCATTTAAATCATGCATATTACTTATAATAACTCAATTTTGTCTTGTAAATAATATTTAATATTATTTCCTTTATTTGCAAGACTATTAATAAACACTTACATTAAGTGAGACTAAATCTTGAAACATTCCAATCTCTTCATTAATACTGGTCAATACATTTGAGCTGAGATCCAGGTGTGTTAAAGGTTTTACAGACCACCAGGCTTCATCATCCTTCAGGGAGCTATTAAAATCAATTGTTACTGCTCTATCTTCTTCCATATCATACATACTGAACATTTTTGGTGGCACTATAACAACAACAATGTACGTCATGCACCGTAACATTTAAAGAATTACAAACCATTGACTAAATGTTTGGAAGATAGATTGAGCCTACCAGTTTTCTTCACCTGTTTGATTACATCTTTGGTAATGTGTGTATCATCGTCGTTTTTCGTTTGCAAATGGAAAACTGGATGCACAAACTTTTTTCTTGACTTGACTTTCGACTGTTTCTCCATGGTTCACTGCAAGTTAAAAACAAGAATGATATCACAGACCTTCAACTTTAAATTTGACGAAGGTTCCACGTTCCTGTATTATAATTACCTTACTTTTCAACATTTATATGATTTAATTAATGTGATGATGTAATTTAAAACGTTAAACTTATTAGTTTATTTGAATATAATAAATAAACAGAGCAAAGTGTGTGCAACTCACTTGATTATTCGAAGGATACAACCAATTATTTAAATAAATTATTTGTTTTGCAGCAGCTTATTTACAATGCCTTATTTAGACATACCCTTAAATTACAGATAACTTCTCATAAGCTTGGTCTCGATTTTGTGTTATAAAAAGGGGCAACAGATGTCTCTCAAATTTCATGAAATTTAAGCGCCCTAATTTGATTTCGCATTTTATGTAGTCATTGTGGATGTTAGGAAAAATAAACAAATTGTAATGTAACACAAATTTATTTTTGTATATTTTGTACTGACAAATTTTACACAATAAGCCAAGCTCTCCAAATGGACCATTCTTCAACATCATATACATCATAAGATTTACAATGACACAATACAGATTAGAAAAATAGTTTCACTAAGTCACTGTAGATTTGGAAATATCTTACTCCTAAAATCTATTCGTATAGACAATTTCTTATTATATAAAACTGGCAGGATTTATTGAAAATTATTAACATAGTTATAAGGATTTTGAAACAAGGGTATATAATAAATTTGATTAATAGGTAAAATATATTTAAATATAAACAATTAACAAGCTCCAATATAGTATAAAAGCTTTAAAAACCCTGTGAAATATTTGATATTATTGCTGCTACTAATGTAGATATTGCATAAGGAACCATTTAAAATTGCACATATAGTTGTAATAATGCGAATAATAACTATTATTTACATAATTCAACAACTATCACTTTGTGCTAAAAATTGAGCTAAATTAACAGTTTAAGCTTAATGTTTAACTGTCCATTCCCTTCAGAAAAGGTCTAAAATTTGCACATTTATGACAAAAATGATGTGTAAATTAATTAAATATTTAGCTTAGTAACATTTTTAATGAAATGTCATTTATAAATAAAAGTTGTATAATCTCAGATAATAGATAATAAATCTAATTAGGTAGATTAATTAATCATTATATAAAACCAGTTGAATAAAATAAATGAATCTTTAGTACTTCATCAAATTAAAATTGATTATAGATGGAAACTAATCTCATTAAAATTTCACTATTAAGACTACAAAAGCTATTAAGCTCTAATCATCCAAATTACTTAAAAACGATCTATAAACCATTAATAAGTAAAAACAAATAAATATAACAAATAAGTTAATTAACATCTTATGAATATATGAACACATGTAAAAAATTTAAAAGACAACATGACAGGTAGGGATGTTTATATTAAAAGGATCAATTGAGACCAAGAATCTTGCATACTTCAAAATTATACAATATAGTATTTCTTAGTCTTAACTGCTGATAATTGCAACAACACTGATTGGTAATAAAATTATTCTACAATAATAGATTTACATATACATTGTTCTATTTGATTTGTCTATTTTAAGCTACAACATTACAATGTTGTCTTTACTAATAATTCCACTTCTGTGGATGGATGGAAATACTATATAATATTTTCAAATAACTACGCTCTCACGTAAAATTGGTCGTATAAACTAAAAACGTTGGAACCAAATAAAACAGACACGGCTATCCACGTCGAATAAACTACCGACACAGACAAATAAAATTGACTGGCGATATGTCTTCACAATATATGATGCATTTAATTTTATCTTACGGGGTTTGTACATGCGGAACATGGTTCACAACCATATGACTATATAATAAATAAACTAAAAAAATGGCACTGAATCGTGCTGAAACGCACGGCTTAAATTCTCCGTTACACGTTATAATTTATAATATCGATTAAAATTTATGAATTGTACTCGTCCATCTAAACCTACGTTTTAGCACCACTCAAATTATGAGCTCGTCCAACCGACCCGATTTAAGTCGCCTCTGCCAACTTTCCATCCACCGATTCTTCCTTCTCCTCGTCCTCATCGTCCTCCTTGCTCTTCGTCCTGAACAGCAACGGACACATGCCCAACAAACAACCCAAAGTGACGCCCAGCACTCTGCCGAAATTGGCCGCGTTCCTCGAGCAGCTCATGTCCATCTGGATGGGCGACAGTTTCGGCGGACTGAAACCGATTTTGTTGGCCAGGCGTTCCACGTAGAACGCCGTGCCTATGCCCAGTATGTCGGAGAGGGTGTTGCCCAAGGCTGCAGCGCCCATTGTGGTCAGGCAAAAGTACGAACCGAGGTAGATATCGATGTAGTCTCCCTAAAATCCAAGCAATAAAATACCCATCACATATTCATTGGCAGACACTCACAAAAAACAGCATGAAGAAATTGTCGAGGAATCCGAATCCGATGAAAGGAATGGAGTTTGCGATGGCGACTGAAAAATAAAACAATTCTGAACGGTTGACTAAATTGCATTCCTGAAATCGATAGACGTGCTTTGGACTGTAAGTGCATCTAAATCTTCCAGGACCTTTTTAACGATTCTAAAGGTGCATTTGAACCGTTACCGTATAATTGTGGGGATCAAAGAGAATCTACGATTTGGGTTTGTTAAGGAACAATTGTACCTATTAGAAATACTAATTGGGATGAAGGAAATTTACTTACTGTCGACTAGGTTTTTCGTAGTTGGTTTAGGAACTGATTCAGCTGAAACATTAATTTAAAATTCTGTGATTATTCTGCAACATTTTGTAATTCTAGTTAATAAGCACTCCCTTTAGAGAAGCAGTTGCTAATTGATAATTTAATTACTTTTAAAGCATATAATACTAAAAATAATACATTTTCTACAATGTATATTTTATAAGACATAAAATTCCCTTGTGCATCCTGAGAATGTCACATCCCATAGAATTATACAGAGTAATGGTCCCGCAGGGTAAAATAAAACTGTCAAATACCATAAAAGATTTACGAATCGATGCTCCCATTCTATTTTTAGACAATTTATTCACGGTTTTCAATGAAATTTACAATTGAAACATCTCCAGACATGCACCGTTAATCTCAGTTACGATTGTACAAAGTTTTAGCCCGTAGGGAGTTTCATGAATTTCATCAAACTCGATTTTCCATTGACAAATCTCGGGAGATTCATGCAATGAACGTCAGGTGTTTACAAACGCATGTTGCCCTACATAAAACGCGTTATCGATTAACAACCGCCCTGCACGTAAAGATTTGCAAATTCAACTTGGACTGGAAGTGATTTAGATATCGATAATGTTTACAAACACATATTTTTATACAAAGTCAGTTATCTCTGTACGTGATGAAAATTGTCAAGGCTAAAAAACTTGAATAGGAATGCTCAAGTTGAACTTACAAAAGTGTTTTTTGTTAAAATTACGATTTATTTGTACTTTAGAGGAAAATAATCTATTTGAATTAGTTTATTTATAGAGGGTGATTAAAAGGGGCTATTAAAAGTTTATGGTAAATAGAATATTGATTTGAAATTTTTATTGTAGCTACAACTTGATTTAAACTACTTGCCTAATTTATTTTGAACAAAATTTCATTTCATCCACTTTGATATATTTTCAATCTATTTTTGCATTTTTAAATTCTACATATATTTGCAAATAAAGTGTTTATACCCAAACCCAATAGTTTTGAGCTATTAATTTCTTCCCAAAATTTTTAACAATTTGATGGTCTAACTAAAATGTCTGGGAAGCCATTAATTTTGATCCTGGATAGTTCAATTTTGGCATACATGTTAACTAAGAACCCTCCAATAAGGAGTCATTATTATTACTTCCACATACAGGGTGTTCTTTATTTACTTATATTTTTGTACATCTTATCCATAACTTTGTTATTTTCAATGGAACACTCTGTATGTTTCAGCACAATTAAATTTAAATGAAATTTTGTTCAAGATAAATTAAAAAAGTAATTATATTTGCTGTAAAAATACTAAATAGTTACCTTTCTCCATTCTCCATAAACTTTTAAAAGTTTTCTCTTTTCTTAAAGTACGAATACATTTGTTTATTAAAAAGCTAAAACTAGGTTAACAAAAAGCAAATGGCATGCATATAGCTACAACTAAAATAATATAATCTGTGTAATATGTCCAAATCGTAAAAATGGAAATACGATGAAAATTTGCATCAGATCAATAAAGTTGTTTTAGGTCAAGTTTACGTTGAACGTCATGCACAAACTTGTCAAAATTCTCATTGATCCCTGAAATTGCCATGCAACTTTCTCGAGGACGATGATGCTCTACCTATAAAACGTCGAAGGTAATTTACATGAACTAGATTAAAACTATGGAACGGCTTAAATTACAAACACGACTCGTAAACGCTTGGTGCCCAGGAATAGAACGAATTTCGTTTAAAATTAGATTCAATAAAAATGCAATAAGTTCAGAGAAGTGGGCCAATATATCGATTTATCTTAAGAAATTTGCAGTTGAGTCACAATCCTAGACACCAGCCACACCTGAACCCAACGTTAGTAATAACAGCAACAATTCTAGAGACTAATGTTAGTAAAAATATCCCTTGACCCTATAAAAAAATCTCTCGCCTCGTACCGAACTTCTTCTGGAGCCAATCCTCGGGCACGGGACAGTACGTGCCGGTGGGATCGACGTCGCCCAGGCTGGGCAGTTTGCTCGGCCGCCCATATTTGCTACGCCACCTCGAAGCCGCCAACTGACCTAATCAAACGGGTAGAATTTACCTAACATGTATAGCATAACAATGGGGCTTCTCCTGTACGTTTATGCCCTCCTAGAATTCCAAAATGGGAAATAAATTGCAACATGTAGCACGTAGATGTTCGATGCGATCTGAAACCGTGTATTTATTTAGGGTTTCCGGCCTAAAAATGTACGTTAAAATGTGCAAAGACTGTTTACATTATCCAATACGATTAATCGTCAAGTTCTAAAATAGCTGATGGGTTGTAAATTTGGTAAATCATTAATAACAGTGCCTAATGTACTAGCAACGTTTTCTTGCGGGTTGCTTTAAGATAAAACCAGTCACAAAAAGCCATTTTATGGTGTGATCAGACAGTGAAGAATGAACGACTCCCTTAATGTAGAAATTTCAGAGGAAACTATTAAAGTGATTGATTAAATTTTATTTCACATAGACGTAAAACGTTTCTAAATTAATAATACAACAATTCATAGACGAATTAAACAACGTATTTATAGAGGAATATAAAAGTTGGACCAATGCCAAACGAAGTTTCCGAAGGCAGACGCATATGTTCTTTTTATTTCTTTGTTGGAAATTAAATAAGTTATTGATTTAAATTCACTTTAGTGGAAAAGTTTACTGACCTGAAAAATGGTTCTATATTTATGAATAAAGCTCATTCAAGAAGTCATAAAATAGAGTAATTAAAATTGTGATCAATAATTTAATCGTCTAAATTGGACCTAGTATATTAATAAATTATTGTTCTAAAGTTCAAACAAGTCACCAAAATGTGACACTGATAATATTTAATAGATCAAACTGTTTTACGAAGTACTACCGAATTTTTATCTTAAGATACATTAAAACCAACACCGACGGCGGTCCAAAATAAATTGTGCAGGTCAAGCACACGATAACATTTAGATTCCTCTAGAACCTAACTAACATTTTAAATAAACAACATTAAAACCTAAAATTGATGAGTAATTATGAATGTCTCCTAGCACCATGAATAAAGCAAATTACACGTGAGTTCCTCAGTGCCTTTGTCGGTACAAAAGAGTCTTCAAACAGGAAATTAAAGCGAATTGTTTGAGTCGTTGAATATATATGCAAATTGCAATGTGAATTGCCGCTGTGGGATTGAGGAGATTGTTGTAACAGGTGTCTCTTCGTTGGAAATGTCTGTTGGCGACAGCCTGACATAATGCACTGGCTGGAAATTTCCTATTTCTGAAATGCACGATGATGAAACTGAATAGATAGTAGCAAATTGAACAAGTCTCATGTTGTAAATTGAAATATCCAATGTAGCCATTAAATATTTATGGATCCTTTCGAAGAATATGTGTTTCCTATTTTTCTTTATACCTCTTTACACATTACTAAAAGAAACACAAGAAACACCTTTTATTACAGCTATAAATAATTTTACATTACTTCAACTTAATTATTAATATAAATGCGTTGTTCAGTCATAAATTGAGGCTAATTTTAGCTGTGCTGTTTTTTTTTTGGGCCAGACACATATTCACGTTATAAAACAATTCTGAAAAATACTTTTAAAACCTACACGTGAGGTGCTAAAAATATTTTGGAACGTTACTGCTGCAATTTTTCAATGGGCATGAATGAACCGGACAGATTGTAAATGTCTTTGGCGGTTTCATTTCTTTTACAACCAACATCTGTGGCATATTACCGAGAAACCTTGTCCTAAACACACATAGATATAGCGTATTTATGTGACCTGAAACTTATCTGACCTTAATATAATTCTGTACGGAAATGTGTGGTGCACAACTAGGCGCCAATATATTAAATTTAAAGGTACCCTGATGCCTGTTACATGTTGCAAGTTATACTCTTCTAGAATTTCGTGGAACCAATTCACAATACATTCGAAGTCCCTGACATCATAATTTGAATAATTCCTTGACTCATACACGAATTATTTGAAAGAAATCACAGGTAATGCTATAAATAACAGATTGAGCGTACTTCTCTCATCATCCAGATAATACCGGACCAATCTGCATATAAACAAATTACGTAGTGGTGTGTGGTGGAAACAAAAAAAAAAATAATAATAAATTAAATTTGCGAGTTACGACATCGACGCACGGTTAAAATTAACAAACGGAGGACACAGGAGACAACAGAAATACCTGTCAGTTTTACCTTCGTATTCGTCTTTGACTAATTTTGATTGGTATTCGTGCAGGGCGCCGAGAAGTATGTTTCTTTCTTCGCCGTTCAGACGAAGAATTAATTCTTCCGCCTGCAATTTGGTGAGGCCCTGTGTCGTGCTCGTCGTTTCGGCCCTGCCGGCGGAACCGCACTGCGGCGAGTTCACACTGAATTTACACTTTACCACAAAATTTGAACGGTCCCTCCTCTTGTAAATACACACTGGATAGTTGGTATATTTGGCGGTCTGTTTTAACAGCACTCCATTCGGTTGCACTTGCGTCCACAAAGTCCTAACGTTGCGATTTATCACTATTTTGGCCGACATTGTTCGTGTTTTCATTCAACACATCACAGAAATTTTTATAAACAAAACAGACGTTGACGCACAAACGGGCTATTCGCGAATGACAACGATTTGACAGATCACGTAGTATTTGTACTGGGGCGCGTGCGCATCTCAATTTGGACGATAATCGTAATAAACTGCTCAAACGAATTATATTTATGGGGTTAATTTTGTTTTTGTTATACATTTTGAACAACTATTTCATATTTATTTATGCATACTTAATTAATTATTCATAAAACATTTTATTAAAGATAAATAAGACGATTAAATGCAATATTTTATAAATTTGTTCTAGCAAAATAATAAAAATATAATTTTAATTTATATTTCAAATATGTTTAACTGCTGCACAGGTGTAAAATTAAAATTATTTATTCATAATATAGAATTATAAAGGGATAGAAGAGAAAATAAAACTAAATCATTCATAAAAATGTTTTTATTAAAGATTTTCAATAATTAATCAATCAGTGAGAAGAAATTTTTAAATACAAATAAAACTAAATACATGATTTAACTAGTTATATTATTGTTTGGCTTGCAGCTGTTAAATAATCTGTCCTTGATCATTTGTGCCATTAAACCATGAATTATTTCTATGGTTGTTTTACAACTGTCCTTTGTCGCTTTCAACAATTTATCCTCTGTTCTTTTTTCATGGGGATCGGTACCTCCAACAATAAAACCGCCACGACCTACAAAATGCCAAAATTAAGTTAGAAATGATCTTTACCACATATAAAAATATTCCCACCGATCGCTGCTTCTGATTGCTCCAATTTTTCTGATAGATCAAATATCTGTCCAGTCGTGTAATCTGCGTTGGTTAATAAACTGGAAGAACTGAGAGTATTAACCCAATACTTGTTCCACAATGAATCCAAAAGTCTCCTGTCCAATGAAGATTTGAAATATGACACCTCCAGGGAGTAATATTGCTTGCAATGCACTCCAAAATCTTCTATTTTATTTAAAGGAATTGTTTGGTATTCAGATGGTTCTTCATTAGCAGGCTTGTAGCCCTTAGGAAAGGTCCTGAATGCTCCCAGGCACACTTTTCCAGCAGATATTGTACGTACTGGATCAATCACAATAGCAACAAAAGGTTCTTGGAAGTTTTGGTTAAGCATTTGAGTGCTGACATCTATTCCAGACAACCAACATCCATAACCAGGATGACTGTGGTACCAGCCAATGGCATTTTCTTGTCGACCAACCAATTTCGCTGCTTCTATGTAGGAACTCATATACTCATAGGCTTGAGCTTGTGCATTTACCCTAGTTTCAGTTCCTTCTACCGGCAAGGCAAACGAATCCATGACGATCATCGTGTTGCCGTCAACCTTTCCAAGAATCAAACCCATAACTTCTAATGTACCTCCAGATCTTGCATGCATTACCATTTTGAGTAAGGCCAGTGCAGAGATCTTTATGTCCTTAAAGAAGTAGGGGCTGAAAAATGTCTGTGAATTTTTTAAGCACTGCCAATTATTTATGTACTTACTCCTTATCCCATGGTTTGGCAGCGAGAATGTCTTGCTGTTGTTGTTTGTCATATCGGTAAATTTCGTCCACTGAACTCACTATTTCTACATTGTTTGAGAGCTCCCAAGTTTTTTGAGCGACCGCTTTTGGGTTAGACGGGGCACCGGCTTTAGACATTGTGATGAAAACCTTTTAGTCAATTCGTATAATAAACAATCAGGCCTGAAACGCACTTTGTTTAAGGTTATGAATTATTACATGTATTTATTACCTTTTATTTATATTGGACGTATGAGCCTTAATGAAAATAAGGACAGAGCCAAAATCGTAACTACCATAGAAATTATTGTATTGAAAATCGGGAAAACAACTGTCAAAGGTGCTCTGTGTCAAACTATTTAAGCGGTGTTGCCAATGTGTGATATTTTTACAATGTAAAGCAATATTTGTCTCGTTATTAGTTCGAAAGTAAAATGAAAGCTACTATTATTAAAAATATTGAATAATTACTGATAAATACTTCACAAATTATACGTTCTATTAATAAAACACTTTAAACGCAGTAATTGTTTCTAGTGTAATTAATTTTTAGAGAAATTTTGTAGAATTTTTAAATAAATAAATTTAATTGACGTATTCTTCTTATTTCCCTTACCAACTAAATAAAATTCTAATTTAGTAAAAAAGCAAAATTCAATAACCAATAGTTTATTATAAAATATTTAATCCAAAAGAGTACATGATAATTTTGATCACACTTCAAGTATTACTCATTTATTAAAACAAATCAATCAAGAAATTAATAAAGTATACATCAATAAGGTCAGATAAACCACAAAATCAAGCATATATTTATAAAAAATATACAATATTTATGGACTTAGGATTTGACTGTGTAAACCAAACTGGGAAGGATCCTGTTATAAAAGAGACCGTATTTTATTGTGTCAGTCCATTCTTCATGCCAAGAGTTTTCAATCTGATCTTGTATTCTGGTTTTGGTGGCCTTAATCAAACGATCCTCAATTTTAAATTGCTTCATCTTAAGCGGATAATTTTCTTGAAATGAAGGAAAATATCTGAGCGGTAATTCAAATTGTTCAATGTAATCGGATGTGCTGACGAGCCAGTTCATAGCCGGTACGCTCCACCAATCCCAAGACACAGTCTGGGAGTTATTGTCATCTGAAGCCTTAATCGAATTGTCACATGATATTGTTGCCAGTAGAAGTCCCGTCTTGAAAACATCGACGGCATCCAAACTCTTATGCTTACATACTTCAGTCTCATCAGTTTCATTGTAAGAATACTCATAAACGTGGTCATTCATAGTCTTGTCATTCAAAGCATGGGTTTCCTGGTATGTTCTGGAGTACAAAGCTGTTCCCGGTACTTGACTACTCAAAAACACTGATCCTGCCAGTGACAAAATTCCAACAGTGTACGTAGCGGCTAGAATTACGGACAAGGCGATGACGCATTGTATGAAGTTATACAATTCGAACGCATCCAGAAGCAATTCAAGTTCAGTGTATGTGAAAAAACCCCTTGACTTTCCTTGTTTATCAGCTAAAGTAGTTTCTATTTCGTTCAGTTTCTTCCAAAATTTCAGTTCCCCCACATAGATATTCCAGTCCTAAGAAAATGATGATTTTTATGGTGATTTAAAGGTGTGAAAGTAAGGATACTTACGATTGCTTTTAAGAATTCTCTTTCCATGGCTATTAGTTCCTTAACAGTGACTCCACCAGAAGCAGCCCATTCGTCAATATAAACTTCATCAGATTCGCCGTCATCAAACAAAAATTTACTTGATACCATCTGAAAATGTACTTAATTAATATACACATATACCATATGATATTTTCACTTACAAGAGAGACCAAAAACAGCTCAGAGGGTGCTGTTCGTTCCAAATAATCTGGGTTACATTTCTTCAAACGCTCCAAATAGAGCATAGCAAGTACCAGGGAACATGGTGACACACATGCATTCCTCGAAATTTTCGCCGCATCGTAGCAGTGCAGTCTTCGGATCGATTTGCCCCTTTGTGCCTCAGAAAACAGCTCAGCTGCCAATTCTGCAACAAGCATCAACGTAAGCAACGAAACCAGATGGTTATTTACGTATTTGTTGTAAGACACTCAGATGATGTGTGACCCACCTGTTACTGGCAAACTGAGGGAATCGTTTTTTGGCAATTTTCCATAATACAGCGTTTTGGTGATGCGCGACAGATATTTTTGGTGATCGCCCACGGTCTGTAACATAACAGAACGGTTTAAAAACGGCCGTTCGCCGCAAAATTTAGGCCACAAAACTAACCTTATAACCTCTGTCGGTTGATCTGTTCGATATTTTCGACATAGCGTCGCTTTGTTTCGTTCCCCGTTTCCGACGACGCACTTTTGCACTTCTTTAAGCAACACGATGCAACGAAGTTTAATTCATGAGGTCACTATTAATCACGATAAATTTTTTGTCGTACACATACAAGGTGAAATGTTTTCGTAATGCAATTCGACGTCTCACTCTGTTGCGCATCAGTTGATATGTTCCTCCTCTTTTTACTAACACCGTTTCTTTCTTGCCGATTTAGTGTCTTTGTTTTTGTACAAAGATAAAACGGGCTAATTATAATAATACAGTGCAAATAGAAGAAGTATTTGGATTAGTTCATTTTTGGGGTCCTCGAGAATAGAGGCAAAGTTGAAAATAAAATTATTTTTAGATTATTTTCACGTGGGCAAATGTGGATAAATTTAAGGATAATAATTCTTAAATCTTTATATAACTTAAAAAAAAATATTACAAACTTAATACTTGTTAGTACAAATACATCGAATAATTAAATTATATTTTCTCTAAAAAATGTGCGAATAAATAAAAAAAATATTTGTGTGTATAGGAATAAGAATAATAACTGTACGGAAAACCAACTTATTTTAAGTCTGGTTGATTAATCTAAAGAAAAATAGAAAACAATATTTTTATTATTTTTACTTGAATTTTTTCCCACTGTGCGCCACTACGACGTTGTCGAGATTCATTCCAGTGACGTTAAACTGTCAAAACATGATAATTTCGCTAAGAATGTTTATCTGCACAATTAACCGTAGGAGTATCTAAATTTACTGATTTAATGCCAAGAAACTGTTTTGGAGAGATCCAAACTTATACTAACATGAACAATGATAAGCTTTTGGAAGAAGTCAGGTAATTGTTTATATTTCAGTTCATCCGTACCGAAATTAGGTTAATGCATTGTTATGATTTGTGTTTACTACGTGTGATTTTTAGTTTCAACGCAAAATCGTACAAACACAAGTCCGAGCATAATTGCCAACACACATAGCACTGCAATAGCTTCGGTCCCCATAACTTCTGACCCCCACTTGGACACCAAGGGCCCTTTGGCAAACTATGACGATGAAGGCCTCTTTGACATTGGTATGTTGTTTATAATAATTCAATTTATTTTAATTTAACTTATAAAATGGTTTTCAGATGAATTTGAGCTCAAAAAGGAGAAAACTCATCTTTCAAAAACCCTTCAAGACATATTAGCAGACAAAGGTGCTTTGACCTATTTTATTCAGTACTTGGAGTCTAGGAATGCATCTGCCTACATCATGTGCTACTTGGATATAGAATCATTTAAGCTTGACCTGACCAGTTCAGAAAATAAGTCTCATGTAAATTTCTCCCCAGTGCCACACACTAAGGTAGATCATGATAGTCTTTCAGTGAGCACAGATTGTGACTCTTTTACAGCAGATTCAAACAGTTTATTTGATTATTCTACTGCAACGATATCTGAAAGAACTGGTCATGATATATTATGTGATAATAGTGATAATAGTGTTAAGTTAAAAAGTCAGGAAGACAGCAGTCAACAAAGTGTGGAAAATGCACTTGTAATTTTTAAGAAGTACATAGCTCAGGAGGCCACATGCAATATAAAGTGTAATGAGGAAATAAGAAAGGAAGTGATGGAAAATATTTGCAGCACTGAAAAAGTGTTATCTGAGGAATGTTTCAAAAGTGTTCAACAATTTGTGTATAATGTTATGGAGTCTGAATATTTTGGTGCATTTCTTGGGACAGATTACTATTGTAAACATCAAATCGATGTTTTAACCAGTGGGAATGTTGTATTAGATGACATTTTGTACAATGAAACAGCCTTGTTTTATTTCATGGAGTTTTTAGAACAAGAAAATCATAGGAGCCTTCTTGAGTTTTGGATTGCTGCAACAAATTTCCAGCAACAACTTCATGATCAGAAGGAATTCTTTGATCCAATTGAAGCACAAAATGATGCTGTGGTTTTATATGACAAATATTTTTCCTTGCAAGCACATTGTCCTTTAGGGTTTTCTGATAAAGTCAGATTTGCTGTTGAACAAAACATTTGTGGTGAAAATGGTTTGATTTTGGATTGTTTTCATTTGCCACTGAAAATTATTGAGAAGGTGCTAGATGAAAATTATTTAAAACCATTTTTAGCCTCACAACTGTTTTATAAATACTTATCAGAATTAATAAACACTGTACAATCAACTGGTTATGCTACTTGCATGGATTCTAGATATTCGCCTTCAGATTGTAGCAGTGAAAAAAGTTTTAGCACCAACACCTTTTTAGCTTTAGAACTTCAGCCAAATTGTGTGAAGAAAAAGGATAAATGTACAGACATGAGCATAGACACAAGAGAACTGTATGATCCAGATGCACTTTGGAAAAGGAAGAAGATGCACAGATTATCACTAGGTCATGTGAATCATTTGGGGAAGTATGAAACTGAATTTGAACCTGAACCAGATAGGGGAGAGTTTAAAATAAAGAATGTAATGAAAAAATTTGTGAGTTTGGAGGAGGAGAACAAAAAGAAAGAGGAAATGGCTTGGCAAGTTGCTGAGATGATCATTAAAGATATTACAAATGTTACTTTAAATGATAAAATGTAAGACGAATGTGTTGTTAAAGCAGAAATGGATGAAGTGCCCATTTGGAATATGGATTGTCAATATTCATTCTCAATTTTTTAGTATTGTCCGTTTCTTGGGTGGGTACTTTGTCTGGTGTCTAGTGAAAATGATTTATTCTATGTATATGTAAATTTTGAAAAGAGGTAAATATTACCAGTACAAATAGAAAAATTATTTTTATAATTGTTATTTCCAATATGTTTAAAGATTTTATTGTAAAATATCAGATATTTTTATTAAAACAGTTAAAATGTGGCCACTTATTTTCAGTATTAGTTGCCTACTACTTATACCATAATAATTGTTATATGTAACTAAATGATCTGTAGTTCTCAATAGTTTTTTTGATGTAACCTAGTCATAAATTATGATATTTATCTTTTTATATTCAACAAAATGTTACAGAATTATTTAAAAATGACCTTACCTGTATATTAGATACGTGAATTGTATATTTGTGGATTAAATAAACTAAATTTTGTAAATATCCTTAGTTTTATTATAAAACCTTTTTCTTATTTTTAAAAAACAAAATCTTGCTCTATATGTTAAATGCGCTGTTGCCAAAGTTCCACTTTAGCAATGAGATTTTTAAATGACATGTTATGACAGTCCGTTCTAGAGGTCAAAATTTACAATGATAATTTCAGCAATAACGTAAAATAATATGTCTAGACTTTTTGCCCACCTATTTCGGAAACCCGCACTACAAAAATGGATGCACACAGTGGAAAAGAAAAAGAAAACAACGGGTATCATAGGTTAGAAATTCGAATATGTTATGGTTAATTGTGCAAATGTGACACTATTAATCAGTTATAGGTGATGAAATTCTTAAAGGCGAAGTTATAGACACGAACTCCCATTTTTTGGCAAAGGGATTACATAAACTGGGGCTGAACCTCAACAAGGTTGAAACCGAATAACTGTTTCAGTTTTTATTGTAATTAACTGTACAGATTTCAGTTATAGGTGATAATGTAGAGGATGTGTGTAAAGAAGTAAAAAAATTCTCAGAGCATTATGACTATGTCATAACTTCTGGTGGTATAGGTTGTACACATGATGACATAACATTTGAAGGTTTATGGTTTATTAAAATGTGCATACACATTTTTAAACTTATCATTTGTAGCTGTGGGTAAGGCATTTGATAGCCCCCTGGTTGTGCATCCAGAATTACAACAGATATGTAGCAAATTTTTCAACACCACAGATCCTAAACACCCTGGAATGAAACTGGCTAAAGTTTGAAATCACTCATTTTTATTAATTAAAGCTTACATACTTTTTATAGGTGCCAAGTGACGCAAAATTGAACTATAGTCAAAGCGAAATGAAAGTCAAATATCCTATAATATCTGTCCACAATGTTTATATTTTCCCAGGCATACCACAGTTTCTTGAGCATGCATTCACTGCAGCTGGGGATCAGCTTTTCAAAAGTGATAATAAATTTTATACTATGTATGTATTTTGCAATACAACAGAAGATAAACTAACTCAAGCTTTAAATTCTGTGGTTAAAATGTATCCAAAGGTTCAATTTGGGTCATATCCATCTATAAATAATAGGTAAAATTATTATTGTTAGTGGGATTTATTTTATTTTTATTAAATGTTTGACATTGTAGCATTTACAAAGTTAAGATCACAGTGGAATCTAATCAGGCAAATTTGACGAAGGAAGCCCACGACAAACTAATTTTGGCAATACCTCAAAATTTTATTGTAAAGAAACTTGTTTAAATAAATTTTAATTTCTGGCTCTTCTTTTCAAATTTTTAAACACTGAAAATCAAAATATATTACTTCTATTTAAATTTTTAAGGAATATGAAAAGCTGAAAATATTGAGAAAGAGGGGAACCCCCTAGAACGCTCCTCTATCATTAACAAAAAAGTTTATTACATACAATTGTATGTATGTATTTTAGTACAAAGCATATCAAATTTAAACACTATCCGGGCAAAGATTACTGAAACATGAGAGAAAAAGAAAAATATTTGAAATTTAAATTTGACGGGCTGTATTTTCTTCAGAAGAACTTAGAAAAAAATAATGAAATTTTCTTCATTAATGAAGTATTCTAGCCACTTCCAAATATTGACTATCTATCTTAAAAACATTTTTCATTTTTTTCTTTGCGGCTACACATTTCTCATATAGACAACCAGCCCGCTTTCCGATGTTTTGAAACTATTCAGCGCCATCTACAGAAGTGACATATAATTAAAACTTTACAGAACACTGCAATCTTAACCTGTGACACAGAACAGGAAACAAAACTTGCGTAAAAACATATAAAACAAAAAACAAATAAATATCTAACATTTGCTATATGCAATTTTGTAATTGAATACAATAAAAATAAAAATATAAAGGTTAAATTTATTTTATTTCATAATTAAAATTTAATTTGATTGAATAGTAGGTTATGTGTATCAGGGAGGTCGCTACTCACACCGTTATTATAATATTTAAAACATAACCTCAATATTTTCGTATAAATATATTTTTATTAATAAATATTATTTGTCTTAATTAAAAGGCGAAAGTAATCGAAATATATTGATATTTTAAAGTCGCGTACGCGTCTTATATAATCATCTAAGTTTTTCGCGTTATAGATTATAATTTCTTTTGTCGGTCTTATAAGAACATCTCAAAATATTGAAACATTTGTTGGTAAGTACACAACAAAAATATTTTGGGGAACTACTTTAATCGTAATATACACTCTAAAACAATAGGAAATTTCATAATAATGAAATTGGACACGTTAATTTGCTCAAATAATTTAGATTGTTGTGAGTGTATGTTGCTTGGCAAATTAATAATTAACACCCTATTAGAAATATTAAATAATAAAGCAATAATGTTTTATAAACTACAAATTTGGAAGTTGTAATTAAAGCTGTTAAAAAGTGTTATTTAATATCATTTATTCCATATCTTATTTATATTAATTTAATTATATAAATTTTCAACAGTTCAGTTTTTTTTTAACACCCGCAACAACAACAACACATCAGATAGCAGAAATAAACACGCTTGAATAAATAAATAAGCAGCATTTTAATATAATTCAAAACCCCTTTCAAATTCTGTTATATCCTTTATGCAATAGCTATAGTTATCTGTGACAACAAATTCACGTAGTGGAAATGGCTATTGATTAGTACAGATGTACTGTGCTTCCTATTCAATTCAACTTTGTGTGGGACGTTTGTTCTATACAACATTAATTATTAGCATTAATTATATCTAGTTGTAACAGCATTGAATTTCCATGGTTGTAAATACTATTAAATATTATTTTTGTTGTTTACGAGTTGTATGACTAACTCATTGCAACGTCGCTTTCGATTCGTTTCTGCGAAAAGTGTGACGAAACTGACCCGTAAAATAAAACAATAATCCTGGAAGTACGGCAATAATATATTATATTAGGCAATAAGAAAGATCTATATTTCGTAGATTATCCAGTAAATAATGTAGAACGAGTATCCCGGAGGTCGACGTTTCATTTATTCGGAAATGCCTTCATTTTTCCAGAAGTGGACCTAAGAGAGTTACGCGATACAGATTAAAAGGGATTGGATACTCCGGCTTTGATATTCCGAAATGGGGTTTTATCTTGTTTTATTTTTTATATCTCGTCCTCTCCGGTTCCCCGTTTTACCTCGTGCCACCCACAAAAGGTCCCCGTTTATTTTATTGCATCAGTAAGATCAAAGGATATTAACGACTAAATACTGTTACGTTCGAGATGAATTATAAGGGACGGACGATTGCCTTTTTTCCTTTCGAATTACACTGATTGTGAGCGGTAAATATCGATTTTATGACGGAGTTTTTTTTTGTAAAATGTCTCGGCGAAAGACGGTACATAATTTATATGTTTTATTGAGTGGACAATGATTGGATTAGGTCTAAGAATTATATCGCATAATGGGGCATAGTTAAGACCAGGCGAACGAGTATTTGCACATGTAGCCTCTTAATTGATACCCAGTTTGCTCATGGACAGCTAAACCCTGATTAATTAGATCAAAGGATTTACTCTACTGTTCTAAACACATCCATTTACGTAAGTCAACACGCACCTCTATCGATTTCAGTAGGAAATCCGCAAACTACAAATTAAAACTTCCACTGCAATGATATATTCATTATAAAGAAGATTAATTGGAATACACTATGGCCAAAAATATATTTTTGGTAAAATGTCTGGTCAAAATAATAAGTACATTTATTGATAATTCAAATGTAAAGAAAACAAATCGTCAATTGAAATTAAGGCCAACTTGGAGGAAATGAGACTTAATGAAATTAGTTCAAGGACTGTGAGAAGATTAGTGTATGAAGGTTTGTTTGACTCCAGATGTGTAAAAAATACGGTTTCTATCAATAATGTGAAGGCCTGATTCGATTTGCACAGGATCACGTTCAATGGACCACAGAACTGTGGGAAGGGGTAGTTTTTAGTAATGACTCCCAATTTAATTTATATAAATGACGGTCCTGCTTATGTTAGACGTCCTAGAGGGACAAGACTGCACAAAAAGTTTGTTATGTTATGTGAAATAAGGTGGTGGTCCACCTAGTTTAATAGTTTAAATTAAATAAAATATTTATGGTTATATTTAACAATTTTAGAAGTTACGATAAAAATGACCCATTTGTATATGTAATTTTATTTCTGATAATCCTTCAGGTTATCTGTTGTTATATCTTAATGTGAATTTCTAGACGATTCCTTTCAAATACACTGATAAAATTTCAATATTAGTAAGTTGAAACGGACGACCATAAAATATAACAATAAACCGAAAATAAATAGTATCGAAAAAGGAGACGAAAGGCGCGAATTCGTTTGAACAGACCGAATTTTTGGCATGTCGATTTTCGGTTTTTACGACCCGGAGCGAAATAAACTTATAGAATGTTGACGAATTTTAGTCCGGGAATGGAACGGTATCATAACGCGATGATACGATAGTGGGATTTTATTCGGCTCAATTTGGGGCAAAAATGTAAATAAAATTTAGTTTATATCTCCAAAAATTCCATCCAAGATTGAAATGGAAATTTAAATACTTACATTATGGACCGTCAAAGACTGGTTTTATACTCTTATTGATTTCAATTTTTTGACACAAATTCTTAACTGTAAGAATTAAATCAAAACTTTGTATTACAAAATGTATAATGTAGTTTTAAATTGGTGGAGTAGACACCTCTAATAATAAAAAAAATTTAAAGTTGGCAGTTATAGAGACTTCCGATAGAAGTGAAAACTTAGAACTTTTAGAATTAAAATTTGAAATTTCATAATGTTTGAATTAAATTTATCAACATCAATCTGGTTTTCTCATCTATTGACATTCCGAGCAACAATTTTATTCACGTTTATATATTTTTTTATTATTTAAATATATTACGGACTGTATAAGATTATGTCAAAATATAAATACAATTCAACTGAAATAACAATTAATATACAATCATATTATTTATGAATAGTATTTGTATTTAGTTAAATTTCAATGTACTTGATTTTAACATTATTTTAATTGTTTGCATCATTGTCATTATTAATTTCCACAATACTTAGACTTTTTGTACTTTCAATTATTTCATTTTGTTCTAAAAAAGATACAATAGGCTTATGGCAATTAAAGCAAGAAATGAAAATGTTTGATTCAAATTTATCTAAGTATCGCGTAAAAGCGGCATCGATTGTTGTTTTATGAGTTTTCGATCATTGGACATATTTAAATAAATTTCTTACTAAATCCATTCGATTTCACTTATAAGATATACACAGCACTGTACATCAACTGTATAGCTACAGATATACTGGTATAAGCATGTCGGTGACACGAAGGCACGACATTTCACCCATTCAAAAAGTGTCTAAGGCGCACAGCACACTGCGCATGTGCCAGTCATGAGCATGTCAATGACGCGAACGCATAATATTTCCCTACAAAAAAGTGCCCTACGCGGCTAAAGAAGTTTTTACTTCTAAAAATACATTAAATCTATTATAATTTGTTAGGAAAGGCTAATTTTCAGTCTACACACTTTTGTTGACGGTATAAAAAACAAGTATGTTTTACTTTTGCTTAATAAACATCCCTCCTTCGATTGTAATTGGACCATACCATATATTAGATCCGTTACTTTTCGACGAAATTGAAAGAGAATTGGGCGCTGATTTTTTCCTTGAAAGTACATCAGAAATAAAGATGATCCTGAAAATTTCGAATATTTATATATAGAGATTCCTTTCAGACGGCATTCTCCTCTATGAACTCTCCACTTAGATATTAGAGTCAAACTCATTTCCGGCTTAGCTGGAGGCCTTTAACGAAACCACTGCATTAGTAAAATTTTACCTGATTTCAAAATGCTTCCAAATGTACAGCTGTAACTCACACTCTAGTTCCGGGATTTTATATTAAGGTCTAGTTTTTGGGTACCTCTTGAAATGCCGGCAGACACATAGTTTGTTCGACTAGTATCCAATTTTTTTTGTCTGAATTTACTAACAAAAGGACGAGCATGTCGGTGACGCGACCTCATAAGATATTCCCCTCCCCAAAATTGCCCAACGTGGCAATTGGAAGTTTTCACATCAAAAATATAAACAATTAAACAAATAAATAAAGTTTCTCCAGATAATAATACTTAAACTTGATAAGTATTATTCCTAAAATACATATCTACAATGATTAAATAATTATAATAAGCAACTGTCGTGTCCTCTAAGCACATACTTCAGAAACACCTTGTACACAAGGAAAATATTTAATTCCACTACAGTTATTTTAAAATTTCACAACGGAAAAAATTAAATAGGAAAGTCCTCTGCGAGTAATATGGGTTTATGGCTTCCATCTGTGAGATTACTTTAGACGTTTTTAAAGAAAACTGGACGCGAAGAGACGAACAGAGACAGACGCCGAGTGAACAAGTTCAATGTTGAGAGGCAAAATAAAAAATAATAAAAACACTTCTTTCACATACTGTTTTTCGAGCTTAAAAGCAGTTGTTATCAAACATATTCAGATATTGTAGTGGGAGTTTTCTCGCATCCTTTCCGAATTATTATATTTTTATTTTCAGTTCCGCAGCCCACCACCACCCACCACCTTTGTTTCAAACCCTTTTAATAAAATTGTTCCGGTTCCATCGTTAATTAGCTCAACAGTTTCCCCCTTGGATGCATTTACTCACAACAACTGACTCACACTTCTCTTCTTCAACGATAAACCACCGTTGTTTCGGGACGCAGATTGATACGGATCCGTCGATTTGTATGTGAACAAACCGAAAACAGCCGGACCCAGATTCTGCGGCCGGAACCGGGCCGTAATTCAACCCCTTTCGCAGCCGTCAAACCTACTTCACTTGTCGCGGTTTCCGTGAGAAAGGAGGATCCGCACGCACTTCGCCATCCGCCTTAATTCGATTATTATAACAGTAACGACTGATGGCTTCGTCTACATCGATTTGCGATTGTTCGCGCGTATGTAATTTACAAATCGGATCGAATTTGGCATGTGTATCGCCGAAATGGATTCGCCATTCAATTTTGCGGCTTGAATGCCGCATATTTGATTATGTGTTAGTTGTGTGACGAAAATTGCTGGCGCACATTTCGTTTGCGACGTTTTTTAAACCACAGCCCCTTAAAGAACGACGCCGGACCGATAAATCATTTGAGGCCTCGGTAAACAAATATCAGCATTGGCGTTGATAATATATATATACAGAAATAAAACAGAATCCGATAATGGACGCAATGTAAATGGTAAATTAACCTGCGGGCAGGGCATAATTTACAATAACTCGCATTTGCTGCATTCGCATATATTATATTCAATCTACGTTTAATTACTGGGATGAAATTGCGGGGCCGTCCGGGGGCTCTACGCAGTGCATTTAAGGAATTATTGCTAATCGATTTCGAATCAATTCGGCATTAGCGTGACCACCACGGGCCGATGGAGCTGTTGAAAGGGGTGCTGACTCCGCCGTTCTATGTTGTGTTGATAAAATGATATGTACATGTTAATAATAATTATTAATTACTATTATTTATCAATGAGTTGAATCAAATTATTGATTTTGCCTGTTACAAGTAATTTCAGATTAGATGGAGAAAAATTGACGTAAGTATTCATAGCTTAATTCTGAGCAATGATGTTCCGAAATATCTACAAAAACTGATTTTTTGTAGATTTTAAAAAATTGTAATAACATTTTTATTATTATTTTTTTGAAAAAAGTTATATGTGCATGTTAATAAAAAATTTAAAGTTGGCAATTATAGAGACTGCCGAAAGAAGTGAAAACTTATATGGTTTTTTATTGTTTAAATATATAACGGGCTGTACAAGAACATGACAAAATATAAATACAATTCAATTGAAATAATAATTAATATACAATCATATTATTTATGGATAGTAATTGTATACTTAAATTTCAATTTACTTGATTTTTAACATTATTTTAATTGTTTGCATCATTGTCATCATTAAGTTCAACATTACTTTGACTTTTTGTACTTTCAATTATTTCATTTTGTTCTAAAAAGCATAGAATAGCCTTATGGTAACTAAAGTGAGAAATGAAAATGTTTGATTCAAATTTATCTAAGTATCGCGGTATCGACTGTCGTTTTATGTTTTATAATGCTGAGTTTTTGTTCATTGGACATATTTAATTATTTTCTCAATAAATTCATTCAATTTCACTTATAAGATATACATAGCACTGTACGTCAACTGTATAGCTACATATATACTGGTATAAGCATGTCGGTGACGCGAACCCACGAGATTTCACCCATCCAAAAAGTGTCTAAGGCGCACAGCACACTGCGCTTGCGCCAGTCATGAGCATGTCAATGACGCGACCGTATAATAGTTCCCTACAAAAGAGATCCCAACGCGGCTAAAGAAGTTTTCACTTCTAAAAATACCTTATTATTTGTTAGGAAAGGATAATTTTCACTCTTTTGTTGACGGTATAAAAAACAAGTATGTTTTACTTTTGCTTAATAAACGTCCCTCCTTCGTTTGTAATTGGAACCAAAATATGTACAACCGGTCACTTGATATCAATACTGATATATATATACCGTATCAAAAATGATGAGCGTGTCTACTCGCATATTGAGACGGAACATCAATACCCCTTTGTAAACAAAAAGGAAAGATATACATGCAATTAGGTGGGCGGGCCGAACTGACTGGAGGGGATCATTTGGTTTTGCTGCGTTTAGCATGCGGTTCGTCTCCGCTGACGTTGTTTTTAGTATATTTTATTTAATTTTTGGGATACATTTTTATTTTGAAAAAAGTAGTTTATTTTTAGAATACTTATTTTTGTTTTTGATATACCCTCAAAAAATATTTCATTTTACAGATTGAAAATTATACAAAGTCACGGAATTTAAATGGAGCATCCGAAGAACTCGAACTACATCCCTACGCATACGGAGAGTTACTAAATGCATTCGCAAAGATTAATTTACATTGTGCGCCGGCGCGCACCAGCACGGCGCATTGTCTCTGAGAGTAGGGATTCTTACTACCGGGCAAAACTTTACTCTCTTTGTCGTGCATCCATCTCTTACAACATCCAGACACGAAGAGCATTTTTCGTACTGTATATATATGATCCATTACTTTTCGACGAAATTCTTTTGTCTGAATTTATTAACAAAAGATGAACGAGCATGTCGGTGACTCGAACCCATAAGATTTTTACCTACCAAAAAGTGCCAAACGCGGCTAAAGAAGTTTTCACTTCAATAAAGAACCAATGATGATGAATGAAGGCATTTGAGGGTACTCTTCGAATATAATTAAGTTATAAGTTAAATAAAAAGAAGTTTATCGTATGAATATAAGTTCGGATTAGCCTTGTTTCAGAAATAGGCAAGAATGCTGAGGATGATACTAATATACTCAGTGACAAAGAAATTGCACCACCAGGAAGGGAGTGATTAAGTTTAATATTGTTTTGATGAAACATAGATGTTATAGCAAGAAATAAACGATTAAAATGTGAACACCCCCTTCTTGATGTTGCAATTTCTCTGTCACTGAGTATAGATTAGAATGATGATGATAAAAGGGAAATTAAGAAGTTGTGTGGGAGTAGGTTTAACAAGTAGGCCAATCTGACTAGTCCCATATTCCCAACTGTAGTACCATATGTATGTAACAGCATTCACCCACCTTAAAATAAAACAAATCAGTCCATATAAATATTGATGATGTCATACCCCAATTGGCTCATTCCAAAATTAACCCAAAGTAATTCGAAAACATTCCCCATTTAGTTTTTCAGTGGGTGGGTATTTAGTGGAAATGTTCACTATCGCGTCCAATTCATCTGGATCGTATTGTTTCGTTCATAATTGAGACAAATAGTTTTCACCAATCGACGATGATTTTCGAGGGTAGCGGGAGAGGCGGGGTCCCGTACCCGGTGGCGGATTACCACGTGGGTTTTCAATAAATCAAATCGGCCAGAGAGCCGCCGACAGGTCCGAATAACGGACCGCCATTTATCACAAATAGATTAATTAATTGCACACGCTGTCACATTATTCCGTTTACTGTAAAATGCGATTTGTTAATGTCTTTTACACGTGAACAGTGTCAAGGAGGCACGTGACTCTTCGATAATTAAGTCTTAAAAATTAATAAATTTTTAATATACAGACCATAAACTTGAAAGGAACGAGATAATTTCACTAAACTTTGTTATAGAATTGACATGTACAAATTTCCAATTATCAGTTATTTTTTAGATGGCCTTCAGATATGTCATTTGAAAGGCATTCTTATTCTCTATTCTATGATACTTGAATATTCACTTAATATGTAAACATTCAAATTCAATGTTAATTTAAAAAAAGCCTGAACAGTTATAGTATAGTTGGAAAAATGGATATTTAAGGGTCGTAAAATGCTATTATTGACAAAATAATACTACTAAGAAATTATTTACTGTGACGGATTTTTTTACTGATGGATGAATTGAACATACATGCGTAGAGACAAACATTTGTTGAGCCCCCTCCTTTTTGAGGGAATGGTCAATATTTGAAAAATTTACATATATTTATTTACCCACGAATTTTTTTCCAGTTTCCTGGTTTCTCCTCTTTGTGTGTCGCAAACTACATCGGAACAATAAATTAGAACGCGGCCCATAAATGGGGCATTCCCCGTGAAATATGTTTTCCATTATGAGCTCGCATTAAAGATATGCCACTGGAAAAAACTTTTTAAAGGATCGTTTGTATTACTTATGTACCCGTTTGATTCATTACACCGACCCGAGATTTGCCGAGAGCTCGGAATTAGAGGAATTGTGTGATGTGCCACTGATGTCGAGGGGATGAACACTAAAAAAAACTGTATGAAATAACACAATCTCCGAATAAAACTTTCACACATCGGCGGAATGATGAAAGGGAATTTTTCATGAATCACAACGCGGAGTGAAACCAATTCATGCACGACACCGGTGTAGTAATGTCATTAACTAAATTATTATTAGGTACAACCTATTACTTTCGGGAATTATAGGTAATTAAAAAGTTTTTAAGGGTTTTACATCGTAAAGCACTATATTCAGCTGGACTTTCCTAGAGCACATAATTAAAGGGTTCTAAAATTTATGAAACCGTTAAAAATACCGACAACATTTTTATCGACTTTCTCCTTGATTTTTCTGACAAAAAAATACTAGTAACTAATATTGTGTAAATTGGCACCTAAGGCTGATTCTGAGTGTAATTGGGAAAGACCAGATAAAATTAATCAAGATTTATAGTATTAATAATATTTATTAACTAGTATATTAGACTATTTAAAAAAAATTGACAAATTTTTTTTTCTTATTTATTTCTAAAATCTTGTTGGAAATGGTAAAAAAATACTGTGAAAGTTACAGCTCTTAATATTAACATTAAGAGGTGCCGCATCGTAAATTTTAATTTCCCGTTAAAATAACACGGGAACGGTGTTCTCTTGGATTTTGAAATTTTTTAACTCTCGATAGAGATAATATTTCAAAATGATCAAAACAGATTTTTATAGAAAATTTAACGCTCTACAAAAAATGTCTCTTACAATTTTTTGATATATTCATTTTTTCAAAAGTTATTTAACATTAAAGTTGATAAAATTTTGACATTTTTCTCATTTTCTGACGCAACCATCAACTTCAGAATTCACGAAAAATGAAGAGCAATTACAATACTTATTGCTAGTTATAAGTGAATACAGAAAAAAAAAGCCAAATTGTAGTAAAAGTCTGGTAGTGTAACGATATATACTACCTTGATTATAATAAACAATCAATTTTTTTAGTAAAAATCTATTTAATTAAATAAAATGCTTAATTTTAAGCAGTAAAATAACATTTATTTAATAAAATTTTTAGTTTTCTGCAGGTAACTTATGATCTGCAAAAAATATCAAAAACTTTTTCAGTGATAAATTATAGGAAATTGAATTCTCTACAAAAAATGTCATATAAAATTTTCCCATAAAGTTGATGATTGCGTCAGAAAATGAGAAAAATGTCAAAATTTTAAATCAATCCAACTTTAATGTTAAATAATATATAATATAATATAATATAATATAATAATAATATATAATAATAAAATGAATATATCAAAAAACTGTAAGAGACATTTTTTGTAGAGCATTAAATTTTCTATAAATATCTGTTTTGATCATTTTGAAATATTACCTCTATCGAGAGTTAAAAAATTTCAAAATCCAAGAGAACACCGTTCCCGTGTTATTTTAACGGGAAATTAAAATTTACGATGCGGCACCTCTTAATATTAATATCACAGTATTTTTTTACCATTTCCAACAAGATTTTCGATATAAATAAGAAAAAAAAAAAAAAAAAAATTGTCGATTTTTTTGAAACAGTCTAAACTTACATAAATATCAAAATGTGATTTCCAGTAAATCTCATTGCTCAAAATTGAGCTCTGAACACTTAAGTCAATTTTTCTTCATCTAGTCTGAAAATATTTGTAACAGCCAAAATCAACAATTAAATTTAATTCATTGATAAATAGTATTGATTAATAGTTATTGAAGTGAAAACTTCTTTAGCCGCGTTGGGTACATTTTGGTAGGGCAAAATCTTATGGGTTCGCGTCACCGACATGCTTTGATCCAACAATGATTCTCAGATATTTTTCAACCATTTATAGACCTTTTGGTTTTTATGCCCTTATGTGAAACTCTGTCAAGAGTTCTTCGTTCTTCTATTGATGAAACTGTAAATTAATGCTGAAATAAACTAATTAGGTGTGTCAGCAATATTTTTATGGAATTATCTATCGTTAAAATGCATATTTATAAACATCGGAATTCGGTTCGTCCAATCGACGTCGGAGCCGAAGCCACGGTTGGACTTCAAAGGTGCACACGGTCGCACGGAAAATTGCATTCAGAACCGGCGAATCAGAAAATGCACGGCCGACACAAAAGAGCGAAAAAATCCGACCGTTCCTCTCATTTTTTTCTTTTTTTTGCACACAACAAATAAAGTAAAATTAATCAGGGGGGGCGTTTGACAAAAAATCATTAACCACGTTTAAAGTTGTAATTGGATGCACAAAGTAAATTACGTATAGAAAATAAGTTGAGCGACAGAGAAACCGGAGCGCGGGGCGGCCCGGATCGATAGTCGATTATTAAAACTTCGCCAATTGTTTCATACGGCGCATATCTAATAAAAAAATTGCATTTTTTCGCTGGCGCCGGGCAATATCCGGTCCGGATGCATTATTGGCACGTACGATTTAACACGGATACGCACACACATGCGGAATTCGTGTAACATTAACGGGGGCATTAAGACATATTCGTTTGATTTGGTTTTAATTATTAATCGTAGCCTGAGTGGGAGTTTTGCACGGTCGGACGTGATGTGATGTGGAATTTTTCTCAGAAACTCATTTCGGTTCGACCCAGTTCAAATCAATCGATAAAATTTACGTTTTAAATGCAAATATAAAACGTTTGGGGAGTAAATAAAAGTGTAAATTGAACGAAACATAGAGAGTCCCTTAAAATATGTTATTCTCGGTTTTTCTTTGAAAATTATGACGAAGTTATAAATTTCAGTTTGTACGTAAATAAAGTTGAAATTGATAAAATATTGCGAAAGTTTGTAGGACGAAAATTGCATCCATGCATTATTCATGCTAACCTAACTATATCAAAAGTTTGAGAAAGTTTCGCGAAAGATTAGGAGGGAGGAGGAAAAATGTCATTCTATAAGGGACATTTATTACTTCATTAGACTTCATAAGCCCTTTCAAATTTCCTAAATAAATTCCCGACACAATTTATAATTCTTTTGTAAATATCAAGTTGATGTATATTCTTGCCAGCGGGATTAACAAATTAATTTATCGTTCTTCTTTCAACTTGTCGTTGTAGTACAACAATATATCATAAAATATTTCATTCTTAAAGCTACATTTATCCTCAATTGTTCTCGTACCGGAAAATGGAAAACAAAAACAAATTTTTAAATTTACTGTTGCATTGAAATTTTAATAATGGTTTGAAACTGTGAATTTTTCATATTCCAATGTTGAATGAAATTTAAAAAAAAATGCAGCTTATACCAATCAATTTATTTTTATAAATTATTCATAATTAGTTTATTCAAAAGATAGCCATTATAGAATAAATAAATTTAATTTTCAATTTATGTTTTATTTTATATGAACTTACATCATAGATATAACAGAATAAATCAACGTTCATGTGATTAATTTATAATTTTATTATTATAAATTTAATTATTCATTTATTATTAGTTATTTAGGATTATCTAATGAAATTTATTAAAAAAAAATAAAATACTAAATTTAGTTCCACATATAAAATATTATTTTAATGTTGGTTGTAAGTATATGGTATATGTAAAAATAAGATTATTTATTTGAATATTTTATGATACTAAAATGTGTGGAAATAAATAAAATATAAAATTTAATTTGTAAATCAATACTTATTTACCTTGTAATAAAAAATACATTGGTTTGTAACAAATATAATAGTATATTATTATTATAGTAACAAATAAAATGTTTAAAAATTATTATTAAATATTTATTATTGTTTTAATAGTAACTTACTATTTGGAAATAAAATTATTAATGTTTTTTTCAATTTTATTCACATATTTGTAAAAATAAAATATATATTATGTTTATATTTAATAAAAAATAAATTAATATAAAAATTTATGATGATGATTTTTATATTTAAAATTTTTTAAATAACTATCAGTTGAATCCTACGTATAATCTTACATATTTTACACAGATTTCTGCATTTCCAAAAGATTTAATCTTTTTGTAATAAACTAATTATGATTAATTTTGTATATTGTTTGTCAAATATTTTTATATGAAAATAGATTAAAATTATGACATTTTATGAGCTAAATAAATGAGAAATTTTATTTTATAAACCACCTAAAATAACAATTTAGATAGAAAATACATAACTTATCGAATTGTCTATTTGGGAATAAAATTATTAATAATTTTATAAATTTAAAAAATCAATCACGATGAAAATTAAATGTAAATAAAATATTTATATTTTTTTTATAATAAATTTTATAAATAGGATGTACATTTTATGGAAGCAATTCAAGAATATTGTCATAAATATATCATATAATTTTTAAGTATTCCACTTTCATTTTGACTGATCGTATAATAAAAAGGTTTTATTAAAAACGACAACTCATACACAACTTAAATTATGAATTTTATTACTAATAAAACCAATTCATACATGACTTATGTTATGATTTTTATTACAAACAATAAAACTGTAACCAAGTTGGCATAAATTGAGAGATGTACGACTAATAAATTGTTAACAGATGTCCAAAAAGTAATCATAAATATATGTGATTAATATTGTTGATTGATATTAAATGTTGAAAAATATTAAGGTCACTTATCTCTTAATTATTTTGCCCAGAAAGCCATACAAAATATTAAATTTCTCACACTGGTTTGTATACTCACTCTAGATAGAAAAGTGAACAAGAATCATTTTGATAATAATATTTGATTAGAAAATTAATTTAATATAAAATATTTAGAAACATTTTTACATAAGAAAATTTCAATTATTATATTTTATGATACTTTTTATGAAAAGAGAAAAATTATGTATACAGGGTGTCCCCAAATTGAGTGTACAAAAATTAACTACATAATCTTGACAAAGATTGGTTACTGAACGTACCTATCAAATATTATATAATAATAAATATATTTAATTCAAAAACCTTGTATACCAATATTAAAATATTGATTTAGAATTTTGTGAGAAGAGTTACTAAGAGCACTACAGCAACTGGAAGCATATTAGTATACGGGTAAATTGGGTCGAATAGGCTTATTTTGAGGTCAAGAATATGAATTTAATTTTTGGTCACTCTATCTAGGGACACTTTGTATATATTTTTAATATGAATAGTTGAATAATACTAATAATCAATATTTTGTATTTTAATTAGTTCATAAAATGTCTTATTTTTAATATTAATAATAACAATATTAAAAATAATTTTTAAATTTTAAGGAAATAATTTAAATTATAATTTGTACGTTATTTTCTAAGTACTTAATAATCTTTTAAAAATATTCAGAAGAATAAAACAGTTTTAAAGTGAATAAAAATAATTTTTATTAGTTAATTTATTTTTTTTATATAAAAATGTAATATTAAATTTTATTTGACAAATTTATCAAAATCATAAGGAATGAAGAATATATAAATTTGATATGGTATATGTAAAAATATGATTATTTATTCGAATATTTCATAATACTGCTGAAATTTGTGGAAATAAATAAAATATAAGGTATAATTTGTAAATCAATATTTATTTAACAAGTTATAAAAAATTCATTGGTTTATAACAAATAAAAATATTACTAAATAGTATATTAAAAAATAATTATCAGACTTATTATTTAGCATGTTTATTACTGTTTTAAAAATAAATATCTGTTTGGAAATAAAATTATTAATATTTTTAACAATTTCATAAAATAGTATATTAAGCGTAATGTATAAACAATTATTTATAATTATTTTTGTAATATAAAATATATATATAAATTGTGTTGTAACAAATCATTTTTAATATTATTGAACTTATTGAAATGCTAAATTTTGAAATTTTAAAATCACTTATTCATAATTATTGTATTTTGTTAAAAAAGGTTGTTTTCAATGAATTATAAATAGAAAATGTTTAATAATGTTTAACATTTAATTTTAGTTATAAGAAAATTGAATTTTAAATTAAATTTTAAATTTTTTACACTGGTTTATACACTCTAGATGGAAAAATGAATAGAAATCATTTTGATATTAAAATTTGATAAAAAATTTCCTTTATTGTACGTAATAAAGAATATTTTTCTCATACTGAGGAGTACTCTTTTATTGGCTTTCCTTTGGCAAATTTATTTGGAAAATTGTTTGCATTCACAAGAAATGTTTTGTAATATGTTTTAAATTTAATAAAGTTGTAATCGTTTTCTATATTATTTATGTTATACAAAAGACAGTAGTATTAAATTGATGCATTCCTCATCACAATTTAAAGGTTGTCAATAAATTGAAATGAGCGATGTACATAATAAAACAATGTAATGAATATTAATGAAAAAAAGTTGAATTTGTTCTCGACAAGACTAGTACTATTATTATGATCGTATAATTGTTATCCGATCGTAAAAATGACATCGAGATATGATACAAAAACCAAAACAATGGAATAATGAGCAGATGAATAACAGGGGAATAGTTTATATTTTGTGCCGTTTAAGGTCGCAAATAGTCCCTGTCTAGTCGCGTTTTTTTGTTTATGATCCGTTTCGATTATTTATTTAGCTGTTTTTTTTTCCTGCATCTTGTCCGTTGGAATTCGAAAAGACAACACGCTGATTTACGAGCCGGCTGATAATGTTTTCGATTGCATTGTCACAAATCAAAGAGACATTATGTCCTGAATTAAAATGTTCGACATAAATCAATGGCCATTGTCTTTGAACCAGTATGTAGATTATACTGGTGAGTAATGGGTGCGTTGGTACTGCTGAGTGGACCAGTTATGGTAAGGGGTATCCGTACCACCATCATGTCTACTGGGCTTTGGCCACCACTGAAGTTTCCGTCGGTGCACGAACCCACCACCCGTTTTGCACTTTTAATTGCGTTATAATAACGAAATATTTCGTACTGAAAACCACACAAGACAAGAAACAAAAGCGGCCGGGTAACGAAGCTCCTTTTTGTGCCGGCCATCGACTAATTACAACTTGTCCGCATTTCCCATAATTCCCACAATTACATATTACCACCCTAATTGCACCCAGCAGAATTCCAAATAATTAATGTGGACGGGGTGTTTCTTTTGGAAAATTCGAGCCCGTAATGATATACCCGTTGCTGCGTTTCGAAAGCAAATGTAAATATTCTTTCAAGATATGTAAATTATTTAAAACCGCTAATAACCGACTTCCTTCTAACCATTTCATGTGAACTAAAAGTTGTATTAATTATAATAATAGTGCGAAATGGTTTTCTATCAGTTTTAGTTGCATTTAATTTCAGTGATGGACTATAATTAACGGCGAAATGCCTGTTAATAAATATTATTTCGAAACGGTCCTTAATTATTTTAAATTAAACTTTAATTATTCAATACACGAAAACATGCGTGTGTTTTATAATTATTATAATAGGCATAAGCATCTTCCATATTGGATGATAAGAACTCGTCTGGTGCGATAAAATTTAAGAATGTAATTAAACCATGTTAAGACTTAAACCAACATCTCCAACGTTATCTGTATTCATAAATTTACCTCTAAGTCTCTCTTATTTGTTTATTTTTATTTTAATTTGTTATTTCCTTAATTTAATGTGTTAATTTTATGTGTAGTTTTTTTTGGTTTTGCTGATTTTTTTTTATTATTTTTTAATATTAATTTAATAATTTTTTAAACTAATCCTATTAAGATATTTTTTTAATTAAACGTTTTAATTTTAATTTGTAATTTTTTTAAATTAAACTTATTAATTTTAAATTTTACTTTTAATTTTATTTTTTTTTAAATGAATTAATTAAATTAAATTAATTGTCAATATTTTAAATTAAATTTGTTAATTAATAATTTAATTTAAATTTAAACCAGTTAATTTTAATTTTATAATTAATTTTTCAATTTTAATTTTTTAGTTTAACATTTTAATTTTATTTTTAAAATTAACATTTTTTAAAACTATATTCATTAATCATAATAATAAGTTATTTTTTTTTAATTACTAGTTAATTTTATTTCAATTTGTTATTTTTTAAATTAACTTATTAATTTTAAACTTTTAATTTGATTTTTTCTAATTGAATTTATTAAATTTAATTTTTAATTTTAAATTGTTAATTTTAATTAATTATTTTTAGATTAAATATATTAATTTAATTTACTTTTTTTCCTTGTTTTCTATTATTATTTTTTAAAATAAACGTGTTAATTTTAATTATTTAATTTAAGCTTTTTTATTTTTAATTTTTTAATTTTGATTTATTAATTGTCATTTTTCTTAATTAATTTTATATTAATTGGCCAATTTTAATTATTTATTTTAATTTTTAGATTAATAATAAATTTTATTTTTTTATTTTCAATTGTTACTTTTTACATTATTTATAGTTTTTTTTTTAAATTAAACGTGTTATTTTTAATTTTTTGTCCTAATTTGTTATTATTTTTTTTAATTAAACTAACTTTTTTCTAGATTAAATATATTAATTTAATTTACTTGTTTTCTATTATTATTTTTTAAAATAAACGTGTTAATTATAATTATTTAATTTAAACTTTTTTATTTTTAATTTTAATTTTTTAATTTTGATTTATTAATTGTCATTTTTCTTAATTAATTTTATATTAATTGGCCAATTTTAATTATTTATTTTAACTTTTAGATTTATTAATTTATTTTATTTTTTTATTTTGAATTGTTACTTTTTTACTTTATTTATAGTTTTTTTTTAATTAAACGTGTTAATTTTAATTTTTTGCCTTAATTTGTTCAAATTATTAATTTTAATTAATTTTTTATAGATTACATATATTAATTTTATTTCTCTTTTTTTTCCTTGCTTTCTATTATTATTTTTTTAAAATTACAACTTTTTTTAAATTTACTTCTTTTCTTTATTGTCATTTTTTTAATTAAATTTATTAATTAATGATTTAATTTAAAATTTATCTTGTTAATTTTAATATTTTTATTTTAACTAGTTTTTCTTAGTTTTATTGAATTAATTTTAATTTTTTATTTTGTTTATTCCTTAAACTAGTTATAATTTGACTTTTTAAATCTTAATATCTATTTTTTTTTTAAATTAGGCGTATTAATTATAATTTTCAATTGAAATTAAACATGTTATTATTTATTATATTATATATTTATTATTTTAACTTGTTTATTATAATTAAATGTATTATTTTTTTTTATTTTTATTGTAGTTGTTAATGTTGAAGTTGAAGTGGTCATATTTTTTTTAATTAAACATATTAATTTTAACTTTTAATTTTAAACTGTTAATTTTTTAAATTAAATATTAATTTCAAATTTTAGGTGTATTAAATTTTTCGGTCCTTATTTACTATAAATTAAAGTTTAATTATTAAATAAACGAAATCATACGATTATTTAATTAATTATTAAAATAAGCATAAACATCTTCATCCATGTTGAACAATAAGAATTCAGCAGGTGGGATAAAATTAAGAATGTAATTAAACCCTGTTGAGACCTAAAACAACATGTCCAACGTTAACTGTATTCAGAAATGTATCTCCAACTCACCCCTCGTCCCATTATTTGCCTATCATTTATCCGTTTAAAATTGGGGGAGTCTGCGACTTGTTTAAAATAATTTCCCAACCGATCTACACATGTACACGTTTTAAGATAACCGTTGTTGTAACTATCGTTAAACGAGGAACGGGCGGCTTAAGTAAATACATTTAATAAATGCTTTATGAATTTGTTTTCTTTTCGTAATTGTGTTTGGGGTGTGCACGATGTTATACTGTTTACCTTACGGATTCTTTCATTGAAATTTTGTGTCTGGTCCCGGGGGCAGGTTATTATTAACAAACGGTACGTTAGCCCTCCTACTTCTTTAATAAACTGGTTTTTCGGTGTGTTCTGGTAATTGTCTGCCCTATGACAAATTTGAACAAACAATTTTTAATATAAATTATTATTTATCTTTTTTTTGTATCACTACACAGATGAACATATTTTTATAAAATGTATTTATTCGATATCATTTTGTTTATTCCCGTTTAATATATTGTGTTGTTTTCATTATATTTAAAAATATATTCTATATAAATGTTTATTTTAAATAATAACATTTTTCCACACATATTTTAAATTGATATGTTATATTTTATTAATAAAATGTATTTGTTTCTTTTTAAATGGACATCGTTAAATTTCCATCAGGATCACTAAGTAAATTAAACAAATACCATTTTAATTAAACTGTACTGAGCTGATGCAGTCTAACAAAATTGTTTTCCTATTACAAACATGATGTTTATACATCATTCAAACTAAATTTAAATTTCAAGATGGAAATATTCGAGGCCCGGGAGTTTTGTAATAAATTTATGAAAGTTATATTGAGCATTTTTATTTGTCAGTTACAATTTAAATTGTAATATATATTTTATTCTATAAGAACTGACAGCATATTTATTATCTTTTCTCATTCTCCTAAAGATATATGGAAGAATGAATCTATTTTGATGTGAAGAATTTGTATTTTTATTACTAAAACCGTGACAGTTTTAAAATTATGCAAGGGTTAAAATTATGTTCATTTATTATGATTTATCTAATACATTTTTTTAGTAATAAATAAAATATGTTTCATACGTTTATTAGTGTAAGTAATGGTGTAGATATAAATTTTTGTGATATGTAACATTTTATACACTGCTGTCATTTGTGGAGATAAATAAAAGTAATGTAATTTGGTTTATAAATACAAAATATTTAAATATTTTATATATATTTATATATATATATATATATATATATATATAAATATATAAAATATTTAAAAATTTACAGTAAATATTTATCTAGTTTTTTTTAATTATAGTTATAACAATAAATTCATATTTGGAAATAAAATTATTAATATTTGTCAATTATTTAATTTCATTTAATTCAAATTTTATTATATTTAGTTATTATATTTTATTTGAAATTAATTTTTAAATATAATTTGATTATTTAAAGTTAAATTTAAATTTTTATTTTAATTTATTTGTTACTTTTTGAAATTAAACATGTTTAATTTTTGTTAAAATTTTTTATTTAAATTTGTTATTAAATAATAATAATAATATTTTTTTTTTAATTATTTGTTTTAAATTTTTTATTTGAATTTTTTTTAATTAAACGTGACAATTTTGTTTTTTATTTCATTTTCTTTAGATTAAAAATGATTATTTTAATTTTTTTTATTATTTTATTTTATCTTATTATTTTTTAAATCAAAAATGTTAATTTGCTTATTTTGTTAATTTAATGTTTTTTTTATATATTTTGATATGTGAATTTGATTAAATTAAAATTGTCAATTTATTATTTTTTAATTTATTTTCTTTAAATTAAAAACCTTATTTTTATTATTATTTTTAATAATTCATAATTATTTTTAATAATAAATTTAATTTTTTATTTTTATTTGTGAATTTTTTAATTGTCAATTTTATTTTTTTTTGTATTTAAATAATTTTTTTTTTTCATTTGTAATGCTAATTTTAATTTTTTATTTTAATCAGTTAATATTTTTAATTCAATATGTAAATTTTTTATATAAAAGATCCCAATATATGATTTAGTTTTTTTGCATATTTGTAAAATATATTTCCATTGCCATTTTTATAAATTATCCATGACTGACCCGTTTAGAAAACTAAAAGCAAGATGAGAAACTACTGAGATACATTCTTAATCGGTTCATTAAAATTTGAATACAGAAATTGTATCCGACATCAATAAGTCACAATATTTTTAGTCTGCGAATTGATTTCATGTCAAATTTCGTATTGTGCAAATCACGATTTATATCTGGATTGTTGCAATCAATATAATTTTGCAATGCGATTTGCAAAACACCTCGATTAACGACCGTGCTCAAAAGTTAAAAGTCAAAGTTGTATGACAAGATACAATAGAAATTGATAACATACATAAATATGTATTCCATTCCACATTTTATCTATAACTTTAACCTCTAAATGAAAAAAAAAATAACAACAAATATTTGAGATTAATATAAAAAATCATAAAACAAGTCCAGTATTTATTGTAATTAAATTATATGTATGGTGTCGTTTAAGAAATGTCGTTTCACACAACACAAAACCATTCTGAATTTGAGTCGCACATTTACGAGTGGACAAAAGCGGTTCGCAAGTAAAGCTGTGTAAATTTATACGCGGTCAACTTGAATATTTTACAATAAATTGGCTTCTTGCTTCGACTCGCAACAAATAAATAAAGGTGACTTTTTTAAATTCTTCATTCGCATTTTACTTTCAATAAGAACAAGATTTTAGTGTGTTCGCATTTGAATGCTGATGTTTGTTAAATCCAAGGTTGGAACATGTGATGGGAATGTACTTGACAAATAAAATTTTGTCTACTCGAAAAGTTTTTTTATTTATTTATTTTTTGAGCTTTAATTTATGTGTTGTATCTTACTTTTTTATTATAGTATCTTTAGTTAGATGTAGATTTGTAAGAAACTGATGGAACCTCAGAAAAAACCCATGAGATTCAGGATAATATCCAAATCACCAAATTTTGGGTGTGTAAAATAAGTTTGGATAAACACCGAGTATTCACCAACCTTTTGTCTCTCCATCCATCCAGGTTGGAACGCACGAGCACAATTGTATTATTTTAAATTTATTAATTTATGGAACGTATTCCAATTTTCCGGTACGAAACTTCAGTGATATTGTGTTTTATAAAAAAATTCTTATCTTAGGTGGAAAAAGTTTTCTTTAATAATGAGCAGAGATAAAAGGCAGTTTATTCTAAAGAAATGCTGTTATAAAGTACAAAAGTTTAAGTAAAAATAAAACACGGGGGGGAGAGATTGCGGGGAACGGGCGGTGGGATGAGAAAATTTAAGTTATCAAGTGAAACCACCCCTCTTTATCCTTTGCACCATGAAATATCATCCACACGGCAAAGTTGAAATTGCAATTATGTTTCTGCCGATGTCAATGCAAACTCTTGGGGGGACGGAACGGAATTATACTTTAAATACACGACGATGGAACTGAACTTTTTTTATAGTTTTCACCTTAAAACACTGAGGACGATAAACTAAATTTTTGATCATCGAGAGTGGAACACTTGTCGAGCGAATTAAGTGAATTAAACCGCGGCCTCCGTAATTACATGTAAATTCTTCCGATGTTTGTGAATGGGGAATAGAAATTTGAATAAATTACACATTTAAATATGCCGCCGGGATCGAAACCACCCCAGTTTCCACCCCGCCGCGTCACATTCCCAACTTTTCGACCTCATTCGACCTATTAGTTTTAATATTAATGTGTGTTTGATTGAATTTTCTTAAGTCGTCGTGGTTCTTAAGAAATATTTGCCGACCTCAGCCGCCGTTGTTTGGATTTAATTAGACGTGCACGTTGTTGTGGATTAATTAAATAAATATTTTCGATTGTTTGTAGTCAATTGCTTGCGGTTTTTGGCCTCCCCCGGACGACAACTTGGGAGTATTATCGATCTCGGCCAAATTGAAATCGCTTTATTGTGCCCCAATAAATATGGGAGACGCGATGCCACGGGTGAGACAGAGATGGCAAGCCAAAGTTATTATCGTGCCCCAGTCCAATTTACAATATTATAAAGCCTCATTCGACAATATAATTCACTCGCTAATGTTGCAAAAGGAAACACGATAATGAATACTAAATTAATAACCTTTGATATTGGTCTCCTCGGCCCTCCTACACTGTGTCAACCTCCCCCCCTTTAAACCCTCAGATGAATTGCAACTCCTTCGCAAACTTCACTCTGGCTGTATGTGATATGACGATTACTTTGCTTTGTACAAATTCGTCAAATATTTCGCATTGTTTCTGATTATAATCCTTCAAGCGGATGAAGGTGTTACGATAGGAATGTTCTGTATAAATTAGACATAATGTTTTTATATAATTTTGCTTAGTCCAATAAATTATTTAAGATGATCAGACAATATATTGGTTGAAGAAGAAGGTAAATCATACATTATCTATTGGAAATGTAGAAGGAAAAGAATATATTTTTTAATTATGAATGAACTGGTGAGATAATATAATTTGTTAATTATTTGATATTTAATACACAATATAATGGTCAGATTTGTTTGATCTTTGGAATTCAATTCGGGATAACAGAAAGATACCAAATAAAATAATGAATATATTGACCAGTATCATTTTTTAAACTAATAATAATGTTAATATATACATTTGTGGTAAAAATTCATTTGTATGTGTTCATCCTCATCCTGAGGTGCCTCATTTTATGAATTTGCATGAATCAATTTTATTTATTTTAAGGAAATATTTTTCAAAATATACACATTTTTGAATTAAATTAGGCTCAGATTAATAGTGACAATATAAAGCGGGGAATCTCAGAAAAATTTATTTTTTGGTAGTATAAAATAAATGTGGGTACATACCAGTTTCTAATATACCAATTAAAAATGATCAAACAATATATATTCTATATAAATTAGGCATAATGTTTATATAATTTTGCTTTGTTCAATAAATTATTTAAGATGATCAGACAATATATTGATTGAAGAGTCAGCTAAACTTTTTAGAAATGGAAGTAAGAAAAAAGTATATTTTTTAATTATGAATGAACTGGTGAGATAATATAATTTGTTAATTGATTAAATAATTGCCTTAAACTTCTTGGTTTTATTTAATATTAAAATCCATACGATGATTTTTCATAGGATCAAAATCCACACGATCATTTTCCATACGAGCAAAATCCAATTGATCATTTTCCATAGGATCAAATTCCATACGATCAAAATCTATACGATCATTGTCCATACGATCAAAAACCATGTGATCATTTTCCATAGGATCAAATTCCATACGATCAAAATCAATATGATCAATTTCCATACAGTTAAAATCTATAGGATAAAATTCATACGATTAAATTCATACTGATTAAATTACATAGTTTTACTTTAATAACTTTATGGATTTTTATTTTTTTACTAATACTAATTTCCTGAAAAATCATTAGAAAAGTAAAAATAAATAATTTTAATTTTTCCTGGATTCCCAAAAAATTACTAAAAACGTAAGAAATAATATTATAATGAGATTAATAGTGTCAATATAAAACGGGGGAATCCCAGAAAAATCCATTTTTTGGTAGTATAAAATAAATTTGGGTATATACCAGTTTCTAATCCACCCATTCATGGGGTACTTACTTCATTGCCACTGGTTGGAATAAGTGAGTCCAATTGTTAAATATTTTTATATATAATTCTGGATTTAAGCCACACTTCATTGATCTTCGGGGTAGAATTTTATATAACAGATTATGGTAAATGATTTTTTAAACAAACACTTGTTATAAATTGCCATATCTTTGATGCTGGAAGTCTGTGGAAGAAGGGTTGAATTTTCTTGTTTAGGGGACGTCCTAAAGTCCTAAGTTAAGGGAGCAAATGAGGTTCCACAATTTGTGACAAAAAATGGTAGATTTGGATTGTGTAGCAATACGAAATGAGACTAGTTTGAAGAAACAGTTAAATAACAAATTACCATTTAGAAATACAAAACAATGAATGAAGATTCTATTTTAATTATAGAAATAGACAATGTAATAATAGAATATATTAACAACTAGTTATAAAATTTAATTTATATTGCACCTCTCGATTTTATTTGACACTTTGGTGCTTTAAATGTTCGCAGGATGTATATTCGCCGGCCCTTTCAACCAGATTCAAGTTAAAAACCAATTCACTAAAAGAGCATGATTAAAATTGAAATGAGCCCACAAAAATTGAATACCTACATAAAAACGGCCGGTGTGTGATACTTTCCCTTTGCATTACACATATTGAGGGCGCATCAGCTGGATCAAAGGGCGATGTGTGTGTGTGTGTGTGTGTTTTTATTTATATACGGCATTTTAAAAATAAAAAAATAATATCCCGAAGCAAACGTGTAAACAGGGCGCATGTCCCGCACTGGCACATTGTTTGATATGCAAAATTGTGCGGGCTCTTGTGAAAGGGGGATGAAAATTACATATAAAAGCAATATATCTTATGTAATGTTTCATTTATGGCATTCGCCTGAACAGATATGACTGCTTTTGATTCCGTATTAATGTAATTCAGATCTATAAAAGATACATTAATGTTTATTTCATTCCGTAGTTCTTTGGATGCCACTGCACAAAACGTAAAACGAATACTTTTAAGAGATATAAAATTTATGGTATTGTGTTGCTTGGAGTCTTAAAGGAAGACAACGTTTATATGCCTATTTGAATATACTTGTGGCTCAGAATAAATCACCACCGAAATGATTTTTATGCCGGATGCTGTGCAATTAAAATCAAATTCACGTTTATCAATTTATTGTGTATCTTGTCTTAACTAATTAGTTTCAGTATTTTTGTAACAAAATAAATCAGTACAGATATTAATAAGAAGAAATAAAAAATGGAAATTTGTCTATGGATAGATATATAAATAGTTAATAATTAATTAAAAAATGTAAGTCTATATACATACAAATGGTCAATGAATTATATAATCAATACAAGAATAGACGAATGTAATAAAATTAATGAGTACTCATTTATGTCCTATATTTTAATAATTAAAATTTGTTTTGAAAATTAGAAATATTTCAGAATAAAAAGAATGGATTAAATGGAAAAACTAATGAATAAAATTAACTAGAACAATAATAATTTGCATGCTAATATTTACCTACAAAAAACATCTTTATTGTTTTAATTTTATACATTTGTATGCATATTTAACAATAAAATATAAAACGTATATCCATATAAAAATATATTTTCATACAAATGAAGGATCAAATATTCATATCGGAATAAATCAATGGAAGAATATATTAATATAAAAGTATGAACTAACAAATAAATAAATTAAAACAATAATATTGAAATGAATAAGTAAAATTAATTTGTTTGCTTTATAAATGTCAAATAGATCGAAAGGTATAATGAGTAAATATTGGATTATTTTATAGAAATAATAAATTATTTATAATAGTTTTTATGTTTGTTATATTCTGTATTTAGATAGATATTTTCCTGAAAAATCCCCCTTTAGTAACAATGTTACAATGTTAAATCTAGATTTGTAATATTTTTATATTTTTACTATTTTTTAATGAAATTATTATATTGTAGTTAATTTAAGGATAATTGACTTTACCATGACCAAACAAATAATGATAATATCTTAGTTGCCCATTTATTATGTAATAATATAAAAAAATTAATACTATAATTATAATATTACAGTAATATGTATTAAATATTTTTATTTATGTACTTTAATTAAATCAAATTTTATTTTTTTTATAGAAATATGTAAATACATATTTGGTTTATATTAACTCAACTTGCTTGTCTAATTTTTAATTGACTAAAAATACACACCAAAATATAAAAATTAGAGTATTAATTAATTGAAAAATTAAATTTAATATTTTCACAATGATTTTTTATGGTTAATTAAGCTTTAAGAATATATTTTTTGAAAAATCATATGTAACAATATTTTATTTTTTAGGTATTAAGTCGTTGAAATTGATTATTACTAATTAGATACGATTTTACGTATAATTTTTCTAAAAAATAATAAATTTTGATTTTTTATAGTTAATCAAATTACAGTATTCTATTTTTTATATATAAATAAGTATCGTAAAACAGACATTTTTGTAGTATTTTTTGAAAAATAAAATGTAACAGACAATATTTTATTTTTAGGTGATAACTTGTTAAAATTGATTTTAAACTTTTTAATTGTTATTAATTAGATAATTTTACGTATAATTTTTTATAAAACAATAAAAATTTTTACCAAAATTTAAAAATTACTGTAAAAATAAATTATGTTTTTTAATGGTTAATAAAGTGTCAATGTTACATTTTTTATATATTATAAAATATCGTAAAACAGACTTTTTTAGCATTTTCATATATAAGAATATTTTATTTTTTACGTATTAAGATGTTAAAATTGATTTTAAACTTTTTAATTATTATTCATTTGATAATTTTAGGTATAATTATTCTATAAAATAATAAAAATACATACTAAAATAAAAAAATACTGTAAAAATAAATTAGGAGTTTCAGTATTATATTTTTTTATATATTATGAAGTATAATAAAACAGACTTTTTTTAGTATTTTTTGAAAAATCATATTAATATTTTATTTTTTTAGGTAAATTGTTAAAATTGATTTTAAACTTTTAATTCATTAATTAGATAATTTTACGAATAATGTTTATTTAAAACAATATAAATACGTACTAAAATATAAAAATTACTTTAAAAATAGATATAAAAATTTAGATTTTTTATGGTTAATCAAGTTTTAGTATTATATTTTTAATATATTATTAAATATCATAAAACAGACTTTTTGCAGCATTTGTTTAAAAATCATTTTTGAGGTATATTAAGTTGTTAAAATATATTTTATATTCGTAATTTTTATTAATTAAATAATTTTACGTATAATTTTTCTATAAAACAACGAATACCCATCTAAAATATAAATTAGTTTTTTGATTAATTCGAAAATTAAATTTGTGCCATAGAAATATGTTACGTATTTTTTTTTTTGATGGGCAATCAAGTTTCAGGCAAGTTCGAAAATTCTGTTTGACTAACATACTTCCCCCCCAGCCATAAATATGGAATAGGCAGTCGATTCCTTCAATACCATTTTACCTGGCCATGTATTATTCATATGTAATAAGTGTTGGTAAAGCAGACAGATAATTAAATTGAAAGATAACATATAATTGGAAAATGGCGTCGTTCCTGGTTGCAATAATTTAGGCGCACGCGGGCATCGTCGGCATAAATTCGCTTATGAGATGCAATAGATATTTCGGGTTATATCTTCTTATTATACATCGTCCCCCGATATTATTATTCCGGGACATAAATTCCGATTACAATCGATATTAAAATATTCCGGGGACGTGGACCTCCACCGGCGGCGGGGTGATTTACGTGCCAATTCATTAAACTAAATAAATTGCAATTTGCGAACGAATGTAAAATAGTTTCAAGAGCGAATGATTTACTATTATTATCTGGCCTGACACCCGTAATGAATAGTTTTATTGTAAGATTTAAGGTACAATTTACATTGTATTTGCATACTATTATGCATATGTGTTATGCAATTTATGTTGCCCAAGTCCCGGAATAAAAACTTTTCTGCTGAATGTAACAGAACTAACTGGAATTGAATGTTAAACGAGGTACTTACCTTAGGTACATTCTTTGCTTTTGTTCTCCGTTCTCCGTTCATCATAAATTACAACGGTAACGTATATATTTATACATTTATTTGTGCTATTTAAAGATTTTTAAATGAAAACAATAAAAAAAGTATTGTTTTAATATTTTGTTTGAAATGTGTTGATAAAAATACAACAATTTTACTTTGTTAAATTTGGTTTCGTTACATTTATAGATCGATTGGAAAGTATTTGATTCTACTGAATTTTGAGAGAGACATCATGTATGACAAAGACAGCAAAGGATCACCATTACGAAGTAAATTTGCAGACTTATACTGTCTCTGTCGCGCATGATGTTTCTCTCAAAATTCAGAAGGATCAAACGGTTTTCGATTGGTATACAAAATCAGAGGAACTGCCATATAAATTAATATAATAAAAATAATATACATTATTTTGCTTTTTTAATTATTACTTTAGATCAGCTTTTTAATGAAATTAAATTTTATTAACTTACCATTCCATCTGGATTGAAATCAAGAATTTTTGAAAGAATTTGTTAATTGTAACTTCCACATTTTATAAAAATATAATAATTAGAGTTTATCAAACTTTATTTTGTTACAGATAAAAATATAACAATTATTGTTTGTCAAAGTACATCCATAGATACAAAATCAGTCTATTTAAATTGCAGTTATAAATATAAAAATAAATATAAAAAAAATTTATTATTATATGCATATGTGATAAAAAGAATTGAAAATTAAATGGTGAAATAAACTTTATTAACTTAGTGTTTTATCTGGATTGAAACTAAGGATTTTAAAAAAAAATATTAATTTGTTAATTGCAACGTGTCCTTTTCGATTAATGTCCACTAATTTTTAGAGTGCAGACTCATTTTCACTTACCTCTTGATATTATGTTTTGGCAGTTTTTGCATACCCTTATATTTTAATATAAAATGTTTCGAAACGACAACCATAAATTACATTTACGTGGTGATTATTCTAATGACATTTGAAGAATACAATTTGAACTGACAACTTGAAAATTACAAAATCCGACATGGCATAATAAATGATTAGATTATAGAGAAAAATGAGGAGTATACAAAATCAATAGACTGGGGGCAATATTCATCCCGATATGAAATTTGTCATTCATCCTCGAAATTGAATGGGAATTTATGATTGAAATGAATATTGGCTCTCCTATGAACCGGAAAAGAATACGTTCTGTTCTCATCTTAGAAGTTGTCTGACTCTAATAATCACACACGACGGGATTTGTTACAAACTCGTTGTTTTACATCATTTAAAATATGTCAAATCATCGCTTTTTAGATACTACAACGAAAATGAGCACCAACTTTTTATTAGTAACGAGTAAAATATGCCTTATTCAAGTATTAATCATGTGTAATATATGTAGGGAGTCATGAACTAAACATAATAATCTAAATTAGTTTTCTTCTTTGCCTGCACCTCCATTATAGCTTCCATAAAGTCCTCATGCGTCACCGTATTGCCGTTCCTTCTTAACGCAATCATGCCAGCTTCAACACACACCGCCTTGCACTGAGCCCCGTTGAAATCATCAGTGGATCTGGCCAGTTCTTCAAAGTTGGCATCTGCGTCAATGGTCATCTTCCTTGAATGAATCTGGATAATTCTGGCCCTAGAATTTGATGAATGAATACTAAGTTTATAATTATTTTATGTTGATAAACCTGGCTTCTTCGTTTGGATGCGGGAATTCGATTTTCTTGTCCAGACGGCCAGACCTCAGCAAAGCCGGATCCAGAATGTCGACCCGATTCGTAGCCGCAATAACTTTAATATCTGAAATCGAACTGAAACCATCCAGCTGGTTCAACAACTCCAACATGGTGCGCTGGACCTCACGGTCGCCGGCCTTCTCCGAATCAAATCTCCGGGTACCGATGGCGTCCAACTCATCAATAAAAATGATAGCCGGTGATTTTTCCTTGGCCAAGGCGAAGGCGTCGCGAACGAGCTTGGCCCCGTCACCTATGAACATTTGCACCAGCTGCGGCCCGGCCAGCTTCAGGAACGTAGACTTGGTCTGTGCGGCGCAAGCCCGGGCCAATAAAGTTTTACCAGTACCCGGAGGGCCGTATAGAAGCACTCCTTTGGGAGGGTGGATTCCAAGCTTGACAAACTTGTCTTTGTGCGACATGGGGAGGACGACTGCTTCGATCAACTCCTGGATTTGCTTGTCCAGGCCTCCGATGTCTGTGTATTGTTCGCTGGGCCTTTCGTCCACCTCCATGGCTTTAACCCTGGCGTCGTACTCTGCGGGCAACGTGTCCAGGATGAGGTAGGAGTCTTTGTTGACTCCAACCAGGTCGCCGGGCTTCAGCTTCTCCTCGTCCACCAGCCCAACTATTGGCAGGAAGTAGGTCTGGCGGGTTGAAGTCTTTACCACGGCCGATTTGCCCTTCCTTTGGGCGTCCAGGTCTACAACGGCGCCTTCTTCTTCTTCCGCCTCGGGGTCTAGCTCTAGAATCTCTATAACGTTGGCCAGCAGCCACGGAAGGGTTTTGTTCACCTTGATCTTGTCGTTGTTTTCCTTTATCTTTTCAGTTTTTGTTTGTATGTCGTGGTGGATTCGGTTGCACTCACTCCTCATTATTTTTATTTCGTTGTCGAGAAGACGAGTGCGTCCGATGATTTCTTCCGTGGTCATTTGGAGGACATCTTCGGCCAACGAGTCGTCCCCTTCTTCCCATAGCGATTTGTCCTCCAAGTTGGACATTCTGGAAGCTTTAATGGAGGAACATAGTGTAAGCAGAGTGTTGTGGACGTCTGACTGAGTTGATTTCCTTGATGTTACAATTATATTATGTTGCTATGGTTATTTTTAATTTTTAAATTAATAAAACGAAATATTATTCAAATGTTTATTACCACAGAAATTTATTTTTTAGTGTAACGTTAATTAAAATAACCGAAAAAAAGTATTCTGATGGTTCCAGAGCAAGGTAAATTCGTAAATGTTGTTATCTGATCCGGACATGAAATGAATATTGAAGCTGATATTAATGAAATAATCGGGAATTGAAATAATTAATATGACTTACTCGATTTTATACTCGGACAAAATTTGATTATAGAAAATTAAAGCCATAAATAAATAAATCCATGTAAAACGGACAGAAACGACCACATTGTTTTACAAAACACATAAATATTTTAATTATACAAAAGAGATGATGGGCCCCCGAACGAAAGCCGGATCGTATTTGTTCAACACACTATGTTAAACGAATTTAATTAATTTATCAATATCAATAAAAGTTTAATAGATATTTTATATATGATAACGAACGTATTAAATTTAATAGATTTAATAGTTAATGCGGACAATTTATACATTTTGCGATGGCGATTCAATCGAAAAACCGCATTTTATAAATTGCATATACCCTCCCTACAAATTATATCATGCAAATTTAGCGGATTCAATTTTTAAATAAATTAAAATTTTACAGTCCTCCGTACAGTCAATTATGAACTTTATTTCCATCTGGCTTCGCAATGTAAAAAAACTAACTACACAAAATATACAATGCACTTTAATATTAAATGCAACAATACCCAGTCATGATAATATAAAAGTAACGGAACTGTTTAAAAATAAATTGAACCACGTTTTAATTCTGGTTTTTTGATTTATTCAATTTGTTGACTTATTTACATTTTATTGTTTTTTTGTTTCTAGGTTTGAACTGCTGTTAGACTGGTGAGTACCAATTTGATTAAATTTAGCTTCTTATCAGAAGATTGAAAGTAAAAAAATTGTACAACGAGTGCAAGAGATTTGCTGCCCGCCCCGGAAATATTTTTCCCCGTTCGGGTATCTCTTTTAAATGGGGGAGGATCGGGACAACATTCCTTCGGGGTTGCAGGTCAGTAACGTTGGGTCTTTTAATTGCTGATAATAAGCGCAGCGGGACATGTAAGGAATGGTCGGGTTGGGTAAACCCCACTCGGAATCCTTCTGTGTAACATGATCCGGATTTTAAAGGGGATGACGATTGGCAACAATGATTATTGAGTGATAATTTTGACTCTTTCACACGTCATTGGAAAATGGCGGATGCGCCAGTGTTAATGTCCATTGCTTTACAATGTTAGTGTACTTAATATCTTTTATAAGTTACATTGTTAAGCAGTAAATAATAATTATTATCCATGTAGACCCATGTAGTACTTACAGTATTGGACAAAATTAAAGCGACTTAATTTTTGTTTATATGTTAAACGTGACTTACGTGACTAATTTTTGTTTTATTAAATAGTAGAACACATATAAATTGTGTTATTTATAGACCATGTAGAAATTCATGTAGAAATTCAATAAATTAAAAGTTTTAATTTGTCAATGTTTCTATTAGAATGTGAGGCAAAAAAGTACTTACAGTATTGGACAAAATTAGAGCGACTTTAATTTTTGTTTAAATGTTAAACAATATATATTTACGTGACTAATTTTTGTTTTATTAAATAATAGAACACATATTTAAATTGTGTTATTTATTGACGATGTAGAAATTCATGTAGAAATTCAATAAATTAAAAGTTTAGATTTGTCAATGTTTCTATAAGAATGTGAGGCAAAAAAGTACTTACAATATTGGACAAAATAAGAGTGACTTAATTTTTGTTTAAATGTTAAACAATATATACTTACGTGACTAATTTTTGTTTTATTAAATAATAGAACACATATATAAATTGTGTTATTTATTGACGATGTAGAAATTCAATAAATTAAAAGTTTTAATTTGTCAATGTTTCTATAAGAATGTGACGCAAAAAAGTACTTACAGTATTGGACAAAATTAGAGCGACTTTAATTTTTGTTTAAATGTTAAACAATATATACTTACGTGACTAATTTTTGTTTTATTAAATAATAGAACACATATTTAAATTGTGTTATTTATTGACGATGTAGAAATTCATGTAGAAATTCAATAAATTAAAAGTTTTAATTTGTCAAAGTTTCTATAAGAATGTGAGGCAAAAAAGTACTTACAGTATTGGATAAAATTAAAGCGACTTTAATTTTTGTTTAAATGTTAAACAATATATACTTACGTGACTAATTTTTGTTTTATTAAATAATAGAACACATAAAAAATTGTGTTATTTATTGACGATGTAGAAATTCATGTAGAAATTCAATAAATTAAAAGTTTTAATTTGCCAATGTTTCTATAAGAATGTGAGGCAAAAAAGTACTTATAGTATTGGACAAAATTAGAGTGACTTTAATTTTTATTTAAATGTTAAACAATATATACTTACGTGACTAATTTTTGTTTTATTAAATAGTTGAACACATATATAAATTGTGTTATTTATTGACGATGTAGAAATTCATGTAGAAATTCAATAAATTAATAGTTTTAATTTGCCAATGTTTCTATAAGAATGTGAGGCAAAAAAGTACTTATAGTATTGGACAAAATTAAAGCGACTTAATTTTTATTTAAATGTTAAACATTATATACTTAGTGACTAATTTTTGTTTTATTAAATAGTAGAACACACATGTAAATTGTGTTATTTATTGACGATGTAGAAATTCATGTAGAAATTCAATAAATTAAAAGTTTTAATTTGTCAATGTTTCTATTAGAATGTGAGGCAAAAAAGTACTTACAGTATTGGACAAAATTAGAGCGACTTTAATTTTTGTTTAAATGTTAAACAATATATACTTACGTGACTAATTTTTGTTTTATTAAATAATAGAACACATATTTAAATTGTGTTATTTATTGACGATGTAGAAATTCATGTAGAAATTCAATAAATTAAAAGTTTAGATTTGTCAATGTTTCTATAAGAATGTGAGGCAAAAAAGTACTTACAATATTGGACAAAATAAGAGTGACTTAATTTTTGTTTAAATGTTAAACAATATATACTTACGTGACTAATTTTTGTTTTATTAAATAATAGAACACATATATAAATTGTGTTATTTATTGACGATGTAGAAATTCAATAAATTAAAAGTTTTAATTTGTCAATGTTTCTATAAGAATGTGACGCAAAAAAGTACTTACAGTATTGGACAAAATTAGAGCGACTTTAATTTTTGTTTAAATGTTAAACAATATATACTTACGTGACTAATTTTTGTTTTATTAAATAATAGAACACATATTTAAATTGTGTTATTTATTGACGATGTAGAAATTCATGTAGAAATTCAATAAATTAAAAGTTTTAATTTGTCAATGTTTCTATTAGAATGTGAGGCAAAAAAGTACTTACAGTATTGGACAAAATTAGAGCGACTTTAATTTTTGTTTAAATGTTAAACAATATATACTTACGTGACTAATTTTTGTTTTATTAAATAATAGAACACATATTTAAATTGTGTTATTTATTGACGATGTAGAAATTCATGTAGAAATTCAATAAATTAAAAGTTTAGATTTGTCAATGTTTCTATAAGAATATGAGGCAAAAAAGTACTTACAATATTGGACAAAATAAGAGTGACTTAATTTTTGTTTAAATGTTAAACAATATATACTTACGTGACTAATTTTTGTTTTATTAAATAATAGAACACATATATAAATTGTGTTATTTATTGACGATGTAGAAATTCAATAAATTAAAAGTTTTAATTTGTCAATGTTTCTATAAGAATGTGACGCAAAAAAGTACTTACAGTATTGGACAAAATTAGAGCGACTTTAATTTTTGTTTAAATGTTAAACAATATATACTTACGTGACTAATTTTTGTTTTATTAAATAATAGAACACATATTTAAATTGTGTTATTTATTGACGATGTAGAAATTCATGTAGAAATTCAATAAATTAAAAGTTTTAATTTGTCAAAGTTTCTATAAGAATGTGAGGCAAAAAAGTACTTACAGTATTGGATAAAATTAAAGCGACTTTAATTTTTGTTTAAATGTTAAACAATATATACTTACGTGACTAATTTTTGTTTTATTAAATAATAGAACACATAAAAAATTGTGTTATTTATTGACGATGTAGAAATTCATGTAGAAATTCAATAAATTAAAAGTTTTAATTTGCCAATGTTTCTATAAGAATGTGAGGCAAAAAAGTACTTATAGTATTGGACAAAATTAGAGTGACTTTAATTTTTATTTAAATGTTAAACAATATATACTTACGTGACTAATTTTTGTTTTATTAAATAGTTGAACACATATATAAATTGTGTTATTTATTGACGATGTAGAAATTCATGTAGAAATTCAATAAATTAATAGTTTTAATTTGCCAATGTTTCTATAAGAATGTGAGGCAAAAAAGTACTTATAGTATTGGACAAAATTAAAGCGACTTAATTTTTATTTAAATGTTAAACATTATATACTTAGTGACTAATTTTTGTTTTATTAAATAGTAGAACACACATGTAAATTGTGTTATTTATTGACGATGTAGAAATTCATGTAGAAATTCAATAAATTAAAAGTTTTAATTTGTCAATGTTTCTATTAGAATGTGAGGCAAAAAAGTACTTACAGTATTGGACAAAATTAGAGCGACTTTAATTTTTGTTTAAATGTTAAACAATATATACTTACGTGACTAATTTTTGTTTTATTAAATAATAGAACACATATTTAAATTGTGTTATTTATTGACGATGTAGAAATTCATGTAGAAATTCAATAAATTAAAAGTTTAGATTTGTCAATGTTTCTATAAGAATGTGAGGCAAAAAAGTACTTACAATATTGGACAAAATAAGAGTGACTTAATTTTTGTTTAAATGTTAAACAATATATACTTACGTGACTAATTTTTGTTTTATTAAATAATAGAACACATATATAAATTGTGTTATTTATTGACGATGTAGAAATTCAATAAATTAAAAGTTTTAATTTGTCAATGTTTCTATAAGAATGTGACGCAAAAAAGTACTTACAGTATTGGACAAAATTAGAGCGACTTTAATTTTTGTTTAAATGTTAAACAATATATACTTACGTGACTAATTTTTGTTTTATTAAATAATAGAACACATATTTAAATTGTGTTATTTATTGACGATGTAGAAATTCATGTAGAAATTCAATAAATTAAAAGTTTTAATTTGTCAATGTTTCTATTAGAATGTGAGGCAAAAAAGTACTTACAGTATTGGACAAAATTAGAGCGACTTTAATTTTTGTTTAAATGTTAAACAATATATACTTACGTGACTAATTTTTGTTTTATTAAATAATAGAACACATATTTAAATTGTGTTATTTATTGACGATGTAGAAATTCATGTAGAAATTCAATAAATTAAAAGTTTAGATTTGTCAATGTTTCTATAAGAATATGAGGCAAAAAAGTACTTACAATATTGGACAAAATAAGAGTGACTTAATTTTTGTTTAAATGTTAAACAATATATACTTACGTGACTAATTTTTGTTTTATTAAATAATAGAACACATATATAAATTGTGTTATTTATTGACGATGTAGAAATTCAATAAATTAAAAGTTTTAATTTGTCAATGTTTCTATAAGAATGTGACGCAAAAAAGTACTTACAGTATTGGACAAAATTAGAGCGACTTTAATTTTTGTTTAAATGTTAAACAATATATACTTACGTGACTAATTTTTGTTTTATTAAATAATAGAACACATATTTAAATTGTGTTATTTATTGACGATGTAGAAATTCATGTAGAAATTCAATAAATTAAAAGTTTAGATTTGTCAATGTTTCTATAAGAATGTGAGGCAAAAAAGTACTTACAATATTGGACAAAATAAGAGTGACTTAATTTTTGTTTAAATGTTAAACAATATATACTTACGTGACTAATTTTTGTTTTATTAAATAATAGAACACATATATAAATTGTGTTATTTATTGACGATGTAGAAATTCAATAAATTAAAAGTTTTAATTTGTCAATGTTTCTATAAGAATGTGACGCAAAAAAGTACTTACAGTATTGGACAAAATTAGAGCGACTTTAATTTTTGTTTAAATGTTAAACAATATATACTTACGTGACTAATTTTTGTTTTATTAAATAATAGAACACATATTTAAATTGTGTTATTTATTGACGATGTAGAAATTCATGTAGAAATTCAATAAATTAAAAGTTTTAATTTGTCAATGTTTCTATTAGAATGTGAGGCAAAAAAGTACTTACAGTATTGGACAAAATTAGAGCGACTTTAATTTTTGTTTAAATGTTAAACAATATATACTTACGTGACTAATTTTTGTTTTATTAAATAATAGAACACATATTTAAATTGTGTTATTTATTGACGATGTAGAAATTCATGTAGAAATTCAATAAATTAAAAGTTTAGATTTGTCAATGTTTCTATAAGAATATGAGGCAAAAAAGTACTTACAATATTGGACAAAATAAGAGTGACTTAATTTTTGTTTAAATGTTAAACAATATATACTTACGTGACTAATTTTTGTTTTATTAAATAATAGAACACATATATAAATTGTGTTATTTATTGACGATGTAGAAATTCAATAAATTAAAAGTTTTAATTTGTCAATGTTTCTATAAGAATGTGACGCAAAAAAGTACTTACAGTATTGGACAAAATTAGAGCGACTTTAATTTTTGTTTAAATGTTAAACAATATATACTTACGTGACTAATTTTTGTTTTATTAAATAATAGAACACATATTTAAATTGTGTTATTTATTGACGATGTAGAAATTCATGTAGAAATTCAATAAATTAAAAGTTTTAATTTGTCAAAGTTTCTATAAGAATGTGAGGCAAAAAAGTACTTACAGTATTGGATAAAATTAAAGCGACTTTAATTTTTGTTTAAATGTTAAACAATATATACTTACGTGACTAATTTTTGTTTTATTAAATAATAGAACACATAAAAAATTGTGTTATTTATTGACGATGTAGAAATTCATGTAGAAATTCAATAAATTAAAAGTTTTAATTTGCCAATGTTTCTATAAGAATGTGAGGCAAAAAAGTACTTATAGTATTGGACAAAATTAGAGTGACTTTAATTTTTATTTAAATGTTAAACAATATATACTTACGTGACTAATTTTTGTTTTATTAAATAGTTGAACACATATATAAATTGTGTTATTTATTGACGATGTAGAAATTCATGTAGAAATTCAATAAATTAATAGTTTTAATTTGCCAATGTTTCTATAAGAATGTGAGGCAAAAAAGTACTTATAGTATTGGACAAAATTAAAGCGACTTAATTTTTATTTAAATGTTAAACATTATATACTTAGTGACTAATTTTTGTTTTATTAAATAGTAGAACACACATGTAAATTGTGTTATTTATTGACGATGTAGAAATTCATGTAGAAATTCAATAAATTAAAAGTTTTAATTTGTCAATGTTTCTATTAGAATGTGAGGCAAAAAAGTACTTACAGTATTGGACAAAATTAGAGCGACTTTAATTTTTGTTTAAATGTTAAACAATATATACTTACGTGACTAATTTTTGTTTTATTAAATAATAGAACACATATTTAAATTGTGTTATTTATTGACGATGTAGAAATTCATGTAGAAATTCAATAAATTAAAAGTTTAGATTTGTCAATGTTTCTATAAGACTGTGAGGCAAAAAAGTACTTACAATATTGGACAAAATAAGAGTGACTTAATTTTTGTTTAAATGTTAAACAATATATACTTACGTGACTAATTTTTGTTTTATTAAATAGTAGAACACATATAAATTGTGTTATTTATTGACGAAATATGTCACGATATTCAAGTTTTAATGATATGAATACCACTGATTTTTTTTTTTTGGTTTTTAGAAATGATTGAATAAAAATAATATCTCTTTTATTGAACTAGGAGAAATAAAGTGAGGGGCATAAATAAATGTTTTATAATTTAGTTTTTATTTAAGATTTTGCCGGATACTATACATTATTTACAATTAAGAGTATAATTTGGAGATAACATCTATCTCATTAACAATTTTTTGTTTCCGATGAAAAACCGATTTCCAGTTTGGAAACGCATCGTCGGTGGAAAAAGGTTGTGGCCAAAGTAGGCATACAGAAACTTAAATAGAAAATATTCATTTCCCTCGCTATAGCACTAATATAAAGAGGTGGGGGAGGGGTAGGGGTGCGTGGTAGGGGGTAAGAGGCACGTGCTGCCATGGAAACAGCCCAAATGATGTATCGATCCCGAACCCGTCCTCCTTCCGCGCTCCGTTCCTTCGTTGAGTCGCTCTCTGTCCAGACGTCCCGAGAAGGAACGACATCACATATTCAACGTATTACTTTTTCATCCCAGTTCTCATCTTGTTTTTCTTTGCATAATTCCATGTACGGCCCCCTTCCGTCCCTCCACCTCCTACCCCTCACGGCCGGCCCCCCAACCCCACCGTTCCGCCACTACCCTCCGCGCGTCCGCCATCGAGAGAGGCAAATTATTTCGACGTGCGGTCGTTTGTTCTCGCAAATGGGCCAAGGTGTCCCCCCAGCCGTCTTGATTGCCAGTTAATTAGTTCCCTATTTACGCCATGAACTCTCGACGTTTTCTTTTATTTCATTTTTTAATATTATAATTATTTTGTAATTTTATGGAATGTTTTATTAGGACGTCACGTAACGATTTAAAATGGCTTAAAAGAGTTTCAATTATCAAAACCTATTTTTAGTTGTAATTAATTTTAAATATGGAACGACGTTACCTCAGTCGAACGAAATTAGTTTTTAATTTCCAATAACTGGCTTTAATTAAATACGTTAATTTGGTAATTCATTTTTTAATGGGCTACCCACAAAACGGCTTTTAATCAAGGCTCTGTACTTACAATTGGTGCATTAGCCAATTCAAATATTAATTCGTAAATAAACTCTTTTTATACTTCAATCAATTATTACTAAATGAACAACTTAAATATTACAAAAAGTATAAATTTGTTATAATGAATAAATTAGTAGTGAAAATTTCTAATTCATATAAAATAATTCTAATTTTATAAATGTAATATTCAATTAGTATTTTCCCTTGTTTTTTAACGATACATTACTATGATTAAAACATACATTATTAATAATATAACATTTCTAATAATAACCTTAATTTATAGAGTGAATCGATTTTTTACTGAACTGAAAAAAATTGATACAAATAATGTAAGATACAATTGATATATGGGCAATTTTCTAATTTTTTTTGGTTCGCTGGATTTTAGCAATTCAATTTCGTTTTATTTGCATTTGAGGGAGGCATTGGGTAATGTGAAAGGGGAGGACGAATTCAAATCAATGGATGGTGTATCGTCGCCAAATGTTTTATATTGTAAAATTTAATTTATAAATATTGAATTTTATTCCGATATTATAATTTTAGATTGTGAATAATTTAAAGAATTATTAATATTATTTAATTATATTGTTTCCTCCATTATTTCTGTACGTTTGTATTGATTATTGGATATTTAAGTGGTTCAGGTGTATTTTATTCTCTGTTTAAAACTATAATTAAATTAATTTTATATGCATATAGATTGGATAATTTTATAACTTTTAAAATAAAGTCTGTCGCAATTAAGTATTAAAATGCTTAACATTTATGACATTTTAAACTATCCATAATATTTTTCCAAATATTGTTACTATATTTTAGTTTTTAATAGTTAAGAATAATTGACTTATTTCAATATCTGACTACTCGACTAAAAATTGGACCACTCCAGATTCGATATCTGACAAACTTTTAAAATCAGAATGTCCTTAATTAAATGTTTAGGACTTATTGAACCACCAATAATATATTTCGAAATATTATTACTATAAGTAAATTTTTAATAGAATTAGGAATGACTGACTTATTTCAATATTAGTCTGCTCGACTAAAGACTGAATATTAAAAAAACTTTTAAAATAAGTCCCTCAATTAAGAATCAAAATGTTTAGAACTTTTTAAACTACCAATAATATTTTCCGAAATATTGTTACTATATTTTAGTTTGTAGGAATAACTGACTTATTTCAATATCTGACTACTCGACTAAAGATTGGATAACTTCAGATTCGATATTTGAACAACTTTTAAAATCAGGATGTCCGTTAATTAAGTGTTTAGGATTTATTAAATCACCAATAATTTTTTCGAATTATTGTTACTATATGTAAATTTTTAATAGAATTAGGAATGATGGACTTATTTCAATATTTGTCTGTTCGACTAAAGATTGAATATTAAAAAAACTTTTAAAATAAGAATTAAAATGTTTAGAACTTTTTAAACTACCAATAATATTTTTCGAAATATTGTTACTATATTTTAATTTTTGACAGATAACGACTAAAAACAAGATAACACAAGATTGGATATTTTGAAAACTTTTAAAATCAGGATGTCCCCCAATTAAGTATCAAAATGTTTTAGACTTTTTAAATCACCATTAATACTTTACGAAATATTGTTACTATATTTTAGTTTTTAATACAGTTTAGAATCACTGACTTATTGAATATTTGAAATTTTTTAAAATCAGGACTTATCCCAATTAACTATCAAAATATTTATGACTTTTTAAACCAGTAATAATATTTTTCTAAATATAAAAGGGTATACCAACAAAGTCAGAAAACTTCCATGATACAAGTTTTAACATTACATTTTCATAACCTGTTTTTTTATTAACAAAGTGCTTCAGAAGTTACATTTTGAAACTAAATATGAACTTTGACATAAAAATGTCGTTTTATTTTCACAATTTATAAGACGCTTTCGGGAGTCGTTCGAGATTTTATTTTGGCAGCCGTGACAAAACAACAAAGTCGTCCCCGGATTATTCTGTTATTGAAACGGAATTAAATAAAAAGTTCGTCAGTTAAGCCGTTATTCATTATTATGTGGCGCGGAGAAAGATGATATAAAACTTTTTTATATTCAAAATATATTCCGAAACAACTTATAAGTAAACTTATTTAAGTTGAGCTTGTTTTTTTTCATTCCATTTTGAGCTGTATTTTCATTTTAAAAGCATTTCTCATGAATAAGCAAAACCACATTTAGCTGGTCCCCCACTCCCACCGCGCGCCCCGTCTCCTCACGAGCCCTCCCGCCGTCCCGGATCCCTGTGCAAACTTTGTATTCCAGAAATTACACTTTCAGAGAGGTAGTGTCCTCCGCAATGACGCTGATGTTATCTTTATTATACTATTTGAGGATGGGCACAATGTGGATTTGGGAAATTACGTTTTTCCAAATTATTATTCGCCACCCTCTTTTCACTTGATATTTTTTTCATCGTTTTCGAATGCGATTTAAATTTTTAATTTGGACGTGCGCCGCCGCGTTCGGCGGTTCACTGAATCGCCCAATTAACGCCGATATTTTTATACAAACGGCCAAATCAAATGGAATTCCTGTTGTCCGTGTAGGAAAAAAGGTAAACGGTAAAATTAATTCACTTTAATGTTGAGATAAAATAATGCGATCGTAAAGTGGAATCGAAACGTTAATATACAGTCGTATAAATAGCCATTCATGCCAAAATGTAATCTCGTTTTAAAATTATCAACATTTTCCTGGACATAAGTCAGGCTTGTTTTTTGTTTTGCGAGTAAGCCATTGTTTAGGTTACACAATAGTAGGTAATCTTATCGAAGGGATCTACATATTTATTGTGCTATTAACGCAGAGTACATGCTATTGAATTTTAAATCATTTAAATTAGCTACTCCAGGCTATATTTATTTTAATATTCCATTAAAGTGAATTAAGTACTTTATATTTTATATCAGCGTCGTTGTCGCTCGTGTTTTACCCGCTGAAAGGGAAACATATTTAGGCGGAGTGTTTCATTTACCTACTTATTAAGGCACATTAATTTATATTTTGGTCGATTTCTCAACGCAGCAGGAAATTTACTTGCTTAACGTATCTAATGCAGATTTTTAAACAAGGATTATTTTTGCTTTATATATAAAATTATTTTAAACTATTCTTTAACTTGGATATAATTTTGCCCTTTTTACATTTTGTACATTTTTAGTTTATTTGTGAAAGATCTATTCTAGTATAAGAAATATGACAGCATCACTTTTCTAAAATATCTCTAATTTTTGTATAATTAACATAATTTTATAAATGCTAATTTGAGTTTATACTATGTATTAATTTTAATTTTTAAGTTAATCTTTAAAATTTTATAAAATTAAATTAATTTTATTTTTTTTATTTATGGTTTATTATTATTTTAATTTCGGATCGATTCACATGAATTTAAGGCTAAGTATTAAAACTATAAATTTTATTTGATAAATTTATTTATTTATTATTTTAACTGCTGAAATTAAATTTATAAATTCAAATTAATATTTCTTGTTTAATTTAATATTAATAATATTATCTTTATTTTTTAAATATTAATGTTTAATTTTATAAAATGATGTTTAATTTAAATTTTTTAAATCAAATGAAATTCTCGTCTGGATTTTTGAAACAAATAAAAAATACTTAATTAGTTCTTGATAATTTTTTATTAGAAAAAAAGTTCTACAAAATACTTAGATAATAAATTTATACATTCTTATAATAAATTATTTTAAAATTTTTAAGCTTAATTTTTAATTTTATAAATTTTATAAATCTGAGTAAATGTTTTTTTATTATTTAATTACATTGGTTATTTTTAATTTTTTTTAAATTTATTTTATATTTTAAAATATATAAATTTAAATTGCTAATTTTAATATTTTTTGTATTTAATTTTTAAATTTATTTTTTCTAAAATATTTAAATTTAAATTGCTTATTTTAATATTTTTTTGTATTTAATTTGGTAATTTTCACTTCCTTTAACTTATTCATTTTTTCAAATTAAATACATGTTCTAGAAAATAATTTTTATAATATTTTTCATTTAAATGAGATTCTCATCTCTATTCTATATTAATACTTAATTAGTCCTTGATAATTTTTTAGTAGAAAAAAATAATCAAAAAATAATTTGATAATTTAACAAAATAGATTTCTTTTTGGCAGAGATTTTTTTTATTTATTTTAATTTATTGAATTATTTTTATTTATAATAGTTTATATATTTTTTTCAAAATAAATACAAATTCTACAAAATAATTGGAAAAAAATTATACACTTTTATAATATTTTTCGGTTGAATCAGATTTTTACCCCTAACATGAATTAATAGTTTTACTTTTTTAATTTAGCTGGTTATTCCTAATTATATAAATTTAATAAATTATTTTAAATTTTTTAAGCTTAATTTTTAATTTTATAAATTTTATTCATCATTTACTTAGATATTTTTTTATTATTTTCTTTTTAATTTCATTGTATATTTTTAATTTTTTAAATTTATTTTTTTATTTTAAAATATTTAAATTTAAATTGCTAATTTTAATATTTTTTTTATTTAATTTGGTATTTTTTTAACGTAAATCTTTAAAATTTTATAAATATAAATTAATATTTTTACTTTTTTAAATTAAGTGTTAGTTAATTATTTTTAATTTTTTAAACAGAATTTTTAATTTTATAAATCTAAGTAAATGATTTACTATTATTTTTTGGTTATTTAAATTTTTTAAATTTAATTAAATTTAAATTGCTAATTTTAATAATTTTTGTATTTAATTTGGCAATCTTAATTTTTTAAGGAAAATATTTAAAATTTTATAAACATAAATTAATAGTTTTACTTTTTTAATTTAATTGGTTATTTTTATTTGTGTAATTTTTTAAAATAAATAAATTTAATTTGTTAATTATATTTTTTCCATTTAATTTGTGAATTTTAATTTTTTAAGTTAAATTTAAATTAATAATTTAATTTTTAAGATTAGTTTTTTAAATTTTATAATTTTGATCGATTGATTTATTTTTTTTTTAAATTTTTTTAGCTTTTAAAATACAAATTCAATTTGTTAATTTTAATATTTTTTGCATTTAATTTATTTTTAATAAAGCTTTTGTAAATTTGATATTTAACATATACTTTGTTTTATATCATTTTTTTTTTTCACTAACTTATAAATCACATTAATAAATCATAAGAAACATTAACATTAACATTTTAAACAAGGTTTTATAGATTTCTTCAAGGGTTCGTGTAAAACAACAATAAATTATTTGTACATTGGGAAATCAATAGTTTAAAATCTTGATTGATTAATATTTTACATATATATGCATAAATATTATAAATAGAGTTAATTAAGTTAATGTTATAAAATTAGCAATTAAAACGCTTATTTTTTATTGCCTGATAAAAACTAGGGTAAGACTACATTTTTTTGTCGTGTCCTTCCTCATATTTTAAGCCTTTTTATTAATTTCGATATAATTTTTTTCATTATCACGTAACAAAAGTAATTGACAGCCGTTGTCGCAGTTGGAAAAAGACAGAAATATGCAAAGGGTCGTTTTAATAATGTTAATGGCAATAAAATTGTAGCATTTATTTTCTTCTGGGTCCATTTATTGTTTAGCATCGTTGCGAAGTTGGTGCTATTAAAGTTGGCCTGCTCGAAAAACTCTCGGAATAAGAGAAGTTTTGACGTTTCATGGGGATAAACATCCCCCCGTCCCGCCGTCCTCCCAACAACCCCCGACGTCGCCGCCCCGGTCCCTGGAAACTCTTTAATTGAATTGCAACCACTGCACGACATTTCTTTGAAAAGTGGATAAAGTTTTTAATTATTTCCAAACTGGAAAATGAATTTACGACAAATGGAATTCGTTAATTTAAACGGGCGATACACAGTGTTTTGTTTGTTTCCCTTGTCGGACCTCGGGAGATAAACTTTTTATTTTCACTTTTTTTTTTTTTTTTTTGTTAAAGTTATTTAATATAAAAATATTGCGGGATCATCTCGGTCGACTCCGGCATTTTTAATGAAAAGTTCTGGGTTTTGCAATTACGTTTAATCGTAGGCACAACTTCCCCTTTTAATTTTTAATTTGGCTCGTGCACACCAAAAATATATTTTAAAGTTCACCAACTCGTTCGATCACTGAAGTCGGAAAACTAATATTCATAACCTTTGCTTTTGTAATTAAAATTTTTCCATTCCCCAGATGCAATCAATTCCTGCAATTTACTTTGCAGGAAACAAGTAAAACGAATTAACGAAACAAATGCCACTTTCTCCAATTTGCCAAATCAAGCCTGGCTGATTAATTGTTCGGCTCAAAAGAAGCTGTTTCCAAATGCGTCGCCACTTAAAACAAACAATAAATTAAATTAAACAACACGTTCGAAGTGTGTGCACTCTCCCTCACGTCCTTTTTTATATCCGCCAGATCTTTTGTTTTGTATTCCATTTTCAGAGCGTGGCATAAAGTTGGGGCGTTTTTTTTCTCTCCTTGTGTCAGATTATAACTGAATTTTCCACTAACACGTCTTAGTGACAAAAGCCATTGTCTTAAAGTTTATATCTTTTTCCTTCACTCCTGTTAGCGGGAGAACAATAGACGACTCGCCCTTAATTGCATATTATATATTAATATGGCACCGTGTTGGGCAAAAAGACATACAACGACAATGTGCACACTCGGTGATTTATACAAGATGCCAGGAATGTCCGCAATGTACCAGGATTTATCAATAAACATGGTCTGCTAGAAATTTTAAACTGCATTCACAGAATCAGCTGGTTATCTTATCAACCATCAATTATTGTTTGTAAATGAGTGTCTTAATGGATTTTGAAAGTCGTTTATAAATCATTTCCTTATATGAACTTGTCGTTAATAAAAAACTGAATTCTTTTATAATTACAGTTATTCGTCGCTAATGTTTATCAGTGTCTTAAAGTAATATTAAATATTTCAAAGGTTTTACGGTCACAAACTATTTGCTTGTTCCTTTTTACATCATTAACCATCGGATAATTTTTAACAATAGTTATTTTAAGTCATTGTGTTGTTGTACATTCATTATTTTCTAGAATGGAGTGTCAAAGAAACTTTTCACTCAAAGGTCCAACATTAATCATTTTCATGAGTTTTAATACTAGTGTACTTTTATCATCAACTTTGATTAGGTTCTCAGGAATCTATTTTTTAATAATGTGTGTTTTGTATTTTAATATATTGTTGAATGTGATCCATTAATCTGACAACTTTTAGACTTTGTTATTACATCTTTAAAATATCAATAATAAGTGACTCTTTTACTCTAATGGTTCAATAATTAGTCAAATATTATATATTTAATAAATAAATTCAACTTTTTTAAAATTACGTTTCTCAAAAGGTTTCTCTTTAATAATTTTCTTTCACTTAAATTTGATGGGACGTAACAACTTTTTGCCAAGTTACGATTTTAGGATTAAAATTCCTTTACTACCGAAAGTGAAGTTGAAATTCTTACTTTAATGGGACATCCTGTATTTTATGCTGTTCAGTTTTATATAGATTTTCAGCTGTATTTATCATATACATACATTTTTTAGAATTCTTGTTGTGCAGTTGTTATTTCCTAAAATACAATGTCAAAGAAAATTTGTACTCAAAGTTATAATATTAATATTTCTAAGAGTTTTAATACTTGCTCATTTTTAATATCAACTTTGAGTAGATAGTCAGGAATTTGTTTTTTGATAATGTGTATATTGTATTTTTGTATAATTTTGAATGTGATTCAATAGTCTGACAACTTTTAAAGATACTAACTTTAACTGTAAAATGTCAATAATACAAAACACTTTAACCCCAAAGTTCTAATAATTAAATTCTAATAATTCTAATAAATAATAATGGCAAAGAAAATTTTCACTCAAAGTTTTAATATTTTTAAGAGTTTTAATGTTGGCTCATTTTTAACATCAACTTTGAGTAGCTAGTCAGGAATTTGTTTTTTGATAATGTGTATATTGTATTTTTGTATAATTTTCAATGTGATTCAATAATCTGACAACTTTTAAAGTTACTAACTTTAACTGTAAAATGTCAATAATACATAACACTTTAACCCTAAAGTTCTAATAATTAGTCAAAAATTATATATTAATAAATAAATTCAACTTTTTTGAAATTACATTTCTCAAAATGCTCTTCTTTAATAATTTTCTTTCACTTAAATTTGATGGGAATTAACAACTTTTTTCCAACTTACGATTTTGAGAAATAAAATGTCCTTACTACTTAAAGTGAAATTGAAATTCTTACTTTAAATGGGACATCCTGTATTTTATACTTGTTTAGTTTTATATAAACTTTCAGCTGTATTTATTATATACTTAATTTTTTTAGAATTCTTGTTGTGCAGTCATTATTTCATAGAATACAAAGTCAAAGAAAATTTTTACTCAAAGTTAATGTATAATATTAATATTTCTTAAGAGTTTTAATAGTTGCTCATTTTTAATATCAACTTTGAGTAGGTAGTCAGGAATTTATTATTTGAAAATGTGTATATTGTATTTTTGTATAATTTTGAATGTGATTCAATAATCTGAAAACTTTTAAAGTTACTAACTTTAACTGTAAAGTGTCAATAATACATAACACTTTAACCCTAAAGTTCTAATAATTAGTTAAAAATTATATATTTAATAAATAAATTCAATTTTTTTGAAATTACATTTCTCAAAATGCTTTTCTTTAATAATTTTCTTTCACTTAAATTTGATAGGAAGTAACTTTTTTCCAAGTTACGATTTTTAGAAGTAAAATTTCCTTACTATCGAAAGTGAAGTTGAAATTCTTACTTTAAATGGGACGTCCTGTATTTTATGCTTTTACAGTTTTATATAGACTTTCAGCTCTATTTATCATGTACTTAATTTTTTTAGAATTCTTGTTGTGGAGTCGTTATTTTTTAGAATACAATGTCAAGAAAAATTTTTACTTTAAAGTTGTAATATTAGTATTTCTTAAGAGTTTTAATACTTACTCATTTTTAATATCAACTTTGAGTAGATAGTCAGGAATTTATTTTTTGATAATGTGTATATTGTATTTTTGTATAATTTTGAATGTGATTCAATAATCTGACAACTTTTAAAGTTATTAACTTTAACTGTAAAATGTCAATAATACATAACAATTTAACCATAAAATTCTAATAATTAGTTAAAAATTATATATTTAATAAATAAATTCAACTTTTTTGAAATTACATTTCTCAAAATGCTTTTCTTTAATAATTTTCTTTCACTTAAATTTGATGGGAAATAACAACTTTTTTCCAAGTTACAATTTTTACAAATAAAATGTCCTTACTACCTAAAGTGACGTTGAAATTCTTACTTTAAATGGGACATCCTGTATTTTATGCTTGTTCAGTTTTATATAGACTTCCAGCTGTATTTATCATATACTTAATTTTTTTAAAATTCTTGTTGTGCAGTAGTTACTTCCTAGAATACAAAGTCAAAGAAAATTTTTACTCAAAGTTATAATATTAATATTTCTTAAGAGTTTTAATACTTGCTCATTTTTAATATCAACTTTGAGTAGGTAGTCAGGAATTTATTTTTTGATAATGTGTATATTATATTTTTGTATAATTTTGAATGTGACTCAATAATCTGACAACTTTTAAAGTTACTAATTTTATCTGTAAAATGTCAATAATAAATGACACTTTTGTTCCACCTTTTCCAATTTCTAAGTATTCCACTCATTCGAAATTAAAAACAAAGTCTGCTATTTGCATTCTTAATAAACTTGTTAATATTGTCAACATGCAGGTGTAAACTACAATTATACCGAGCCTGTCCTTTGTATTCTTAATTAAACCTGTTAATATTGTCAAGTTAAAGGAGGAAAAATATAAATTAAATCAACATCACATCAGCATTTAATTATGCAAAACACCGCGTGTAGTGGAGTGGAGATCGCCAAAGGGTGAAGTCAGTTTGTAGTGTGGCTCTGTCACTCCTTGCGTTCAGAATCAATCCAAGTCGGTTTGTTTATTTATAATTAAGGCACCGTACGGTTCAATGGATTTGAGTAAGCCAAAGTAATTTGATTAGGAAACCTATTAACTCGGAGCGCCACGTCTGTTCCGACTTGCCGCGAATAAATTTTGTAATTAATCGTTTTTATTCTAATTTTCTTATTATTTTCTGCGATTCCCTCCGCCACCACTCCGGCAGCCCCCCACACTCCCAGGGACCACCCGTAAAAGTTGCTGCGCGCTGAAAGTTGGACATCTCATTTATTTTAAAACTTCTCGCGAAATGAATCTAATTATAATTTGTAAGTTATCTCTTTAAGGGAGTTTTAACTGCTTTGCCATTCTTAGATAAAAAAGTTTCACTCTGGCCGTCTCTGTCGTGCGGCCCTGTTTCAAATTAAACTAATTTATTTTAATAATGTTAATGCGAATAATTAAACTTTTTTTTATCTGCTGCAATTAGTCAGGAACAGAGGTTTTTTTCTTTCTCGTTTTGTGGTCAGATTTAATTCCTGTTTTCTCCCCGTCTTTGTTTTTTCCGTTCATCATCGGAGGTCAATTAAACGTGGGTAATTGATGCGAGACTTTTCTGTTCAGAGGGGGGGACAATTTTGAAAGATTTCGTCCTTTTTGCGTCGGACGTTTGTTGTGTGTTGCACGGCTAATTGCGTACAAATATCAACAATGGCCAACATGTGGTCGCGTTCGTTAATCTGATCGCAGTGACGCTCGGGAGCGGTTTATTGTTTGGTAAAAAAGTCGGCGGTGCGGTTCCGAGAAACGGAAATCTGTGCACCCGACACAAAGACATTGGGGCAATCGGATAGTACCATCTCATTATGTGGACTCTGCGACGTAAATCACCGCGTACTCCGGCCACAAGGATCGAACGTTATCTTGTTTCGTTAATTATTATTGGCGGCCATATTTATGGTAATGAGGGCAAATTTGTATGTATTTGTACTACAATCGGAGCTGTTTCGGTTTAATAATCGTTAAGATTAGTTTAAAGAAATTATGGGAATAACAGGGATCTGTAACGACATGTGGAGCCATCTCAACATCATTTTATAAACTAGTGCTTCCACTTTTTTCCACATACCTATTACCAGAAAAATTTAAGACAACTCTGGTAACAAGAGTTAATTGTTATTTCAAAATATTTGTTTAAGTGAAAACTTCTTTAGCCGCGTTGGGCACTTTTTGGTAGGGCAAAAACTTATAGGTTCGCGTCACCGACATGCTCGTCCTTCTTTTGTTAATAAATTCAGACAAAAGAAAAAAGTTGTTGGTTTGGCTGGTAACCTCGGTTACTAAACCAACAAACTATGTGTCTGTCGGCGTTTCAAGAGGTACCCAAAAACTAGACCTTAAGAATAAAATCCCGGAACTAGAGGGTGAGTTACAGCTGTACATTTAGAAGCATTTTGAAATCAGGTAAAATTTTACTAATGCAATGGTTTCATTAAAGGTCTCCAGCTAAGCTGGAAATGAGTTTGATGCTAATATCTATTAGTGTTTTGAAAGTGGAGGGTTCATAGAAGAGAATGCCGTCTGAAAGAAATCTCTATATAGAAATATTAAAAATTTTCAGGATCATCTTTATTTTAGATGTACTTTCAAGAAATTAATCGTTCAAGATCAGTATTGAAATCAAGTGACCGGTTGTATATATATTGGTTCCAATTATAATCGAAGGGGGGATGTTTATTAAGCAAAAGTAAAATATACTTGTTATTTATACCGTCAATAAAAGTGTGTAAACTGAAAATTAGCCTTTCCTAACAAATAATAATAGATTTAATGTATTTTAAGAAGTGAAAACTTCTTTAGTCGCGTTGGACACTTTTTGGTAGGGAAATATTATGCGTTCGCGTCATTGACATGCTCATGACTGGCGCATGCGCAGTGTGCTGTGCGCCTTAGACACTTTTTGGATGGGTGAAATCTCGTGCGTTCGCGTCACCGACATGCTTATACCGTATATATGTAGCTATACAGTTGATGTATAGTGCTGTGTATATCTTATAAGTGAAATTGAATGGATTTGGTGAAAAATTTATTTAAATATGTCCAATGATCGAAAACTCAGTACTACAAAATATAAAACGACAATCGATGCCGCTTTTACGCGATACTTAGATAAATTTGAATCAAACATTTTCATTTCTTACTTTAATTACCATTGTATTGTATTTTGTATCTTTTTTAGAACAAAATGAAATAATTGAAAGTACAAAAAGTTTAAGTAATGTTGAAATTAATGATGACAATGATGCAAACAATTAAAATAATATTAAAAATCAAGTACATTGAAATTTAAGTAAATACAAAAACTATCCATAAATAATATGATTGTATATTAATTGTTATTTCAATTGAATTGTATTTATATTTTGTCATGATCTTGTACTGTCCGTAATATATTTAAATAATAAGAAAACATATAAACATGCATAAAATTGTTGCTCGGAGTGTCAATAGATGTGAAAACCAGATTGATGTTGATAAATTTAATTTAAACATTACGAAATTTCAAATTTTAATACTAAAAGTTATAAGTTTTCATTTCTATCGGCAGTCTCTATAATTACCAACTTTACTTTTTTTATTTAAGTACATTGTTTGTAATAAGTAGTTTTTTTGTAATGGAGTTACCACAGAATAGTCAAAAGGTAGTAGAGATGGAAACACCCCATATTAAGTCAAAATTTTTATTTTTTATACACATCAAATTTTGTTAATTTTTAATTTTTTTAGGAAAACAATATTTTTTATCATTTTTGGTAACAATTGTATATAAAAACCTACTTTTAAATAAATATATAAAGAATATATACGTCTACTGCCAACTTTATTTTTTTTTTGTTCTTTATCATCCCCATTTCCTTTTTTAATTTTCGTTAATTGTCAATTGGAGTTACAATGATACATACTAGCAGGTCAGATCAGGATAGAAATCGTCCTCCAACTGCAACTCAAGATTGTTTGTTGTGACTTTTAATTTTGAGACAACGGTTTGTGACCACAAGAAATTTAGTCTCAAGTTAGAAAACATAGAAGAGGTTCGAATAAGTATATAAACTATTCGACAACGACTTAGGGAAGATAATTCGCATTCAATAGAGCATATCTACCAACGTAAAGTGGTAAGTACTTTAAATGTTTAAAAGTAGAGTCGTACAAACACATATTTTCTTTTCACTTTGACAAAAAATCCAATCAGACCTATCCTAAATTAAAATCAAATTCCAAAGTCAGCAACAAAACGTATAACGTAGCCGTGCAATAAAATCGAATAGAGCCACCAAAACACCGGAAGTCTTCCGGACGGTTTAAAACGGTCTCAGTGGGGCGCAAGATAAACTGTGCGGGGGAAGTGCACCGCTTGATCCACCGTATCGCTTGTTCCTTGGTAGATATTATCGTCGGGGAAGCCAAGTCCACGATCTAGTGCATTAATTGGTCGGGCATGATTACTGCGGGCTCGGAAAACGGTAACAGCGTTAGCCCTCACAATATGCAGCCTGATTGCCACGCAGCCAGTACAAACGAGAGCGTTAATTTCTGCTAATTGCGTTTAAAGTGTCACGGTAATTAATATTATGGATTGATTTATTTATGGGTTTAGACGTAAAAATTGGGTTGTTTCAAAGAGTTGCCGTTGTTGTTAAGGGAATTTAATTAACTATAACAAATGTTCGAATAAATTAAATCCACTGTTATACAATCATTTGTGTCAGCTACAATCAAACTAAATTAACATGCGCCAGACAATAATTATATCTGGAGTTAATGAAGCTGCACTATAAAAAAAAATGTATTAAAATTTTAATATAATCAAAATTGTGTTTTAATTAAAAATGGGCGCCGTTGCGTTGTGAAACTTTTTCAATTAAATGTGAAACATTTTTAGAACACACAAACTATACACATGCATAAAAAACTAGCCTGGGTAAATTTACAAGTAATAATTATTGCAAAACTTAATTATAATTTATGTCAAATAACACTATTAATCAAAGGAAAAAAAGGTATAAATTATACGGTGTAAATGAAATACATACCATATTTAATTTAATACACCAATTATTTATAATGATTAACACCTACAATATGGCTTATGAAAAAATGTGTTTTAACCGTAAATAGGAAGGTGAGGAAAAATCATTGACCAATTAATAAGAAATGAATTATTGTAATTTTTGCCTAAAAAAATTGACTTATCACGACTTCGAGATTTGAATTTTATGCATGTTTATATGTTTTTTTATTATTTAAATATATTACGGGTTGTACAAGATCATGACAAAATATAAATACAATTCAATTGAAATAACAATTAATATACAATCTTATTATTTATAGATAGTATTTGTATTTACTTAAATTTCAATGTACTTGATTTTTAACATGATTTTAATTGTTTGCATCATTGTCATCATTAACTTCAACAATACTTAGACTTTTTCTACTTTCAATTATTTCATTTTGTTTTAAAAAAGATACAATAGGCTTATGATAACTAAAGTGAGAAATGGAAATGTTTGATTCAAATTTATCTCAGCATTGCATAAAAGTGGCATCGATTGTCGTTTTGTTTTGTAGTACTGAGTTTTTAAAATAAATTTTTCACTAAATCCATTCAATTTTACTTATAAAATATACACAGCACTATACGTCAACTGCATAGCTACAGATATACTGGTATAAGCATGTCGGTGACGCGAACGCACGAGATTTCACCCATCCAAAAAGTGTCTAAGGCGCACAGCACACTGCGCATGCGCCAGTCATGAGCATGTCAATGACGCGAACGCATAATATTTCCCTACCAAAAAGTGCCCAACGCAGCTAAAGAAGTTTTCACTTCTAAAAATACATTTAATCTATTATTATTTGTTAGGAAAGACTAATTTTCAGTTTACACACTTTTGTTGACGGTATAAAAATCAAGTATGTTTTACTTTTGCTTAATACACATCCCTCCTTCGATTGTAATTGGAACCAAAATATGTACAACCGGTCACTTGATTTCAATACAGATCTTGAACGATTATTTGGGAAATTTACCTTCTAAACTTACCCCCCATGATATTTGGTGTACCATATATCAGATCTATTACTTTTCGACGAAATTGAGCGTGTTGGTAACAGATTGGAAGAGAGTTGGGCGCTTATTTTTTCCTTGAAAGTACATCAGAAATAAAGATGATTCTGAAAATTTCGAATATTTCTATATAGAGATTCGTTTCAGACGCCATTCCCCTCTATGAACCCTCCACTTTCAAAACAGTATTATATATTAGCGTCAAACTCATTTCCGGTTTAGCTGGAGGCCTTTAACGAAACCACTGCATTAGTAAAATTTTACTTGATTTCAAAATGCTCTCAAATGTACAGCTGTAACCCAACCTCTAGTTCCGGGATTTTATTCTTAAGGTCTAGTTTGGGGTACGTCTTGAAACGCCGACAGACACATAAGTAACCTAGGTTACCAGCCTGAATTTATTAACAAAAGAAGGACGAGCATGTCGGTGACGCCAACCTCTTCAAAAAATTTATGTATTATAAAGGTAATAATTTTATTGAATTAAATTTATTTTAAATAAAATTACTTTTTCCAGTATCTAAAATATTCTATTAAATAAATACCTGGTTATTTTTTTGTGCAGCATTCTCTTTTGAAAATATTTATTTGCATAATCTTGAATGAGAACACTTTTTTGTGATTCCCTTTTCAATCTTTCAGCTTCGTACAATTGTGTAGATACATTGAACCTGCATAAAATGCAAATAATTGTTTCCAGCATTGTGAGAACTTAAAATGGCTTCGTCGCGAACAATATCAGTTTGTTGTTCGAAGGTATTTGCTACAACAATATGGATTTACATTGTTATAGACGAAGGTTGCGGAAAAATTCGTATGACCTAGTTCGTTAAATGCCTGAAACCACTTTCAGCGGGATGTATTTTTTTATTTTTAATTTATGTCGGCTATAAATATGGATTACACTCAACACAATAAGTTGTAATATACAAAAATAATAAATTAATTATGTACGGGTCTGGTCTGTCCGGAGATTGGCCTAATAAATCAATTTTGTATATTTAATTTGGTCTGGTGCAATAAAAAGAGATTACTAAATCTTAATAAAGTTAAGGTGTCGGGCCCAACCAGGAGGAGCAGAGGAGAGAAGATGAAAAAATATTATATCCTAATATAAAAGGTTCTCTCACTGACACCGGGCATAAATCTTTGTCGGAATATAAAAAGGAATACGAGAAAAATGAGCCCGAAATGAAAATAAAACGCGGGCCCGATTTGAACGGGCAGAAAATATATTTTAACCCTAAAAAAAAAACACTACTGAGTTTTCACCCGTAAAAATATCAAATTAGGAAGCGTGGCATACACAAACGTGCTTCACCGAACTGTCACAGTTCAAGTTCGAAAAACCGGGATTATTACCCGGGATTACTTTATATGAAATATAATTAAAATATTCAATAAAACACGTTCATCTCTGCGTCCGACAACAAGGGAAAATTTAACAACAAATGCGAGTTAATTTCGTAATTCAATAAAAATTCAAATATTAATTTCCATGTTGGAATCTGTTTATATTATAAATGGATTAGGTTTGCAAATATCGTGCCGGACGTGGCTGAACAAACTGACGACCGTTGAAAGGAGAATTACAGATGAAATTAAATTTCGGCCCGAGTTGTCCTCAAAAACTAAGCGACTCTAATTGAGGAGCATCAGTTTTAATAAAATATTTAATTCTCTTGTTCATTTTTGGAACTTTTTACGTAGTTTATTTTGTTGTTAGACTTATTTAATTTATTTTATTTTGATTTATTTATTTTGTATTCAAAATAATTTTATTTCAAATTAACTATACACTAATAATAATTGACTATTATTAATATTTTCTGAAAAAGGGAAAAATAAACGTATATACTCTTTATATATTTATTTAAAAATTAGTTTTTATTTACAATTGATACCAAAAATTCTAAAAAATATTGTTTTCCTAAAAAAATTAAAAATTTACAAAATTTGATGTTTATAAAAAATAAAAATTTTGACTTAATATGGGGTATTTCCATCTCTACTACCTTTCGGCTATTCTGTGTTTCAAAGTTAATACAAATAATGTATTATTTACTTAAATAAAAAAAATTAAAGTTGGCAATTATTGAGACTGCTGATAGAAGTGAAAACTTAGAACTTTTAGAATTAAAAATTGAAATTTCGTAATGTTTGAATTAAATTTATCAACATCAATCTGGTTTTCACATCTATTGACACTCGAGCAACAATTTTATGCATGTTTATATGTTTTTTTTTTATTTAAACATATTACGGGCTGTACAAGATCATGACAAAATATTAATACAATTCAAATGAAATAACATATATACAATCATATTATTTATGGATAGTATTTGTATTTACTTAAATTTCAATGTACTTGATTTTTAACATTATTTTAGTTGTTTGCATCATTGTCATCATTAATTTCAACAATACTTAGACTTTTTGTACTTTCAATTATTTCATTTTGTTCTAAAAAAGATACAAAATACAATACAATGGTAATTAAAGTAAGAAATGAAAATGTTTGATTCAATTTTATCTAAGTATCGAGTAAAAGCGGTATCGATTGTCGTTTTATGTTTTATAGTACTGAGTTTTCGATCATTGGACATATTTAAATAAATTTTTCACTAAATCCATTCAATTTCACTTATAAGATATACACAGTACTATACGTCAACTGCATAGCTACAGATATACTGGTATAAGCATGTCGATGACGCGAACGCACGAGATTTCACCCATCCAAAAGTGTCTAAGGCGCACAGCACACTGCACATGCGCCAGTCATGAGCATGTCAATGACGCGAACGCATAATATTTCCCTACCAAAAAGTGCCCAACGCAGCTAAAGAAGTTTTCACTTCTAAAAATACATTAAATCTATTATTATTTGTTGGGAAAGGTTAATTTTCAGTTTACACACATTTGTTGACGGTATAAAAACAAAAGTATGGTTTACTTTTGCTTAATAACAAAATGATGGTGTATTGAACTAATACAAAAAAAAATGAAAAAATAGAAAATAAGACGACCCATTAATGTGAAGTACCAGTAAAATACTACCCCCACATTTGTTTCAGTTGCCAATATACTTCAAAAAAAAATTTTATGGACCGCACTAAAACTACTTTATGCGCACGACGTAATCTGGAAAAAGTCAATTAACGAAAATAACGCGCAGCCCTTAAAGCCTACCTGTTACGCAATACTTTCGACTCGGCGACGATAAAAGCTGGCTGCACATACTTTTTTATTCGGCCGTAATGCCATCACGTAAAAAATGAACGTATTTATTTTTTATGACGGATAAAAAAAATAACCCACTCCGAATATGAAATGAGTGGAGGAAATTAGGACGTGGATTTGGTTGTGTGTGGGGGGGTGGGGGGTGGTTGTGTCTCTTATTTATTTTTTTTTTTTACAGTGCGTAATGAAATTCTACGGGAAAATATTTTACGACACGCTCAAGAAAAGTATTCCTTGTCGTAATTCAGATATTCCCGGCATTTTGCATATATTAAAACGGCTCTATCCGAACACGGAGCTCACGGACCAGGAGAGCATGTTAAATGGACGCGGAATTCGCAATATCTTCGATCTTTGTAATTTATTAGGGACTAGTATTAGATGAATTTTATTGCATATTGAATATGGCGAGGCCATTTGCCATTTTTATGCTCTAATGTTATTTGACTGGTTACTGGTGTAATATGTTTAATTTCAAATATGTTTACTAGACTGTTTCAAAAAAATCGACAATTTTTTTTTCTTATTTATATCGAAAATCTTGTTGGAAATGGTAAAAAAAATACTGTGAAAGTTACAGTTCTTAATATTAATATTAAGAGGTGTCGCATCGTAAATTTTAATTTCCCGTTTAAATAACACGGGAACGGTGTTCTCTTGGATTTTGAAATTTTTTAACTCTCGATAGAGATAATATTTCAAAATGATCAAAACAGATTTTTATAGAAAATTTAACGCTCTACAAAAAATGTCTTTTACAATTTTTTGATATATTCATTTTTTCAAAAGTTATTTAACATTAAAGTTGGATTGATTTAAAATATTGACATTTTTCACATTTTCTGACGCAACCATCAACTTTATGGGAAAATTTTATATAACATTTTTTGTAGAGAATTTAATTTCTTATAATTTATCTCCGAAAAAGTTTTTGATATTTTTTATGGATCATAAGTTATCTGCAGAAAACTAAAAATTTTATTATGCTTCTATTCTGCAGATAACTTATAATCTGTAAAAAATATCAAAAACTTTTTCGGAGATAAATTATAGGAAATTGAATTCTCTACAAAAAATATCATATAAAATTTTCCCATAAAGTTGATGGTTGCGTCAGAAAATGTGAAAAATGTCAATATTTTAAATCAATCCAACTTTAATGTTAAATAACTTTTGAAAAAATGAATATATCAAAAAACTGTAAGAGACATTTTTTGTAGAGCGTTAAATTTTCTATAAAAATCTGTTTTAATCATTTTGAAATATTATCTCTAACGAGAGTTAAAAAATTTCAAAATCCAAGAGAACACCGTTCCTGAAATTCGAACACCAATTTTGAGTTAGAACAGAAGATGTGAGACTGTCATTCGTAGTGGGGGTGGGGATACTCCACATTAAGTTCAAATTTATATTTTTTATAAACATTAAATTTTAATTTTTAATTTTTTTAGAAAATCAATATTTTTTGTAATAAAAGCCTATTTTAATATAAACATACAAAGAGTGTATGTGTTTATTTATAATAATCAATTAATTTTTTTATGTTTAAAATAGAAAAATTTATTAAATATTGAAAATTGCGTAAAACCTATAAATTATATAAAAAGTAGGTGAATATTTAAGATTAAATTTCCACAAATATTGTTTATTTATAATAAAAATTATATTAGAAATTACGTTAATGCCATTTAATGTTTCTGTGTGCTTCTATTAATGAAAAATTAATAAAAAGATAATAAATTATGAAATAATAATGATTTAGAAAGGCAGAAGTTGAATTTATTTTACTAAAATTAATAAATATTTACATGAAATACTAGAACAAATACGAATAAATGCGTATTAAATTTCAATATTAAATCCAGTTAATTAGTAATATTCTATATAATAAATACATACACTCATTAGTGGAATTATTTTATTTTTTATGTCGTATTTACGTTGTTATTGAAAAGTTCCAATTATTACAAAATTAATGAATTTGAACTACGCATCTTTAATAAAAATATTATATCATGAAATAAATGTGTATTACGGCTTAAAATTAAATAGCACTATCCCAGTATTGATGATTTCGTTGTAAAAAGTTTTATTTATTTAAAAATAATATCCACACGGTGAATAAAAGGGTAAAATATTAAAATAAACGTGCATTTAATGTTTCAAAACTCATCACTGCGACAATCTTCGAATGCATTTAATCGCATAATTTCACATTCGTTTAACTTGCGGAGTAATTAACCAATTTAATTCAGGAAATGAGAAAATAGTGGTCGAGCATTATAAAAAATCCACCGACCGAGTATTTGCGGAATGTCATTTTACATGGGAAATTACAATTAACCGACGATGAGGGGACGCAGAGAATGATCATAATCACAATCACACTTATTCCGTTTGATGCTATTTTGTGCCGGGGTCCTATTTTTTCCCGTTTCGTCCAGTTAGCTGAAATGACAGTCGTAAAATAAACGTGTGTTACGAAGAAAATCGTTGTGAATACCGTTCACCTACCGGCTGAATACGATAAATCAAACGAATCATAAATACAATTTCGTCCTGTGCGGGACGGGAAAAGTTCGCAAAGGAATTGCACGAAACGGTCACATAAACTGATCGAAGAAAGTTAAGCATATTAACATATTTCGACCAAAATATGTGTCTAGGGAATAATTATAAAATAACGTAACTAAAAATAAAATAAGGCACTTTGGAAGTAAGTACTTCTTTAGCCTCGTTGGGCACTTGTTGGAAGGAGAAAATATTATGGGTTTGCGTCACCGACATGCTCGTTGTTCTTTTGTTAATAAATTCAGACAAAAGAAAAAAGTTGTTGACTTGGCTGGTAACCTCGGTTTCTAGACCAACAAACTATGTGTCTGTCGGCGTTTCAAAAGGAACCCGAAAACTAGACCTTAAGAATAAAATCTTGAAACTAGAGGGTGAGTTACAGCTGTACATTTGAGAGCATTTTGAAATCAGGTAAAATTTTACTAATGCAGTGGTTTCGTTAAAGGCCTTCAGCTAAACCGGAAATGAGTTTGACGATAATATCTATTACTGTTTTGAAAGTGGAGGGTTCATAGAGGAGAATGGCGTCTGAAAGGAATCTCTGTATAGAAATATTCGAAATTTTCAGGATCATCTTTACTTCTGATGTACTTTCAAGGAAAAAATCACGCCCAATTCTCTTACCATCTGTTACCAATTTCGTCGAAATGTTCCTTGAAAGTACATCAGAAATAAAGATGATCCTGAAAATTTCGAATATTTCTATAAAGAGATTCCTTTCAGACGGCATTCTCCTCTATGAACCCTCCACTTTCAAAACAGTAATAGATATTAGCGTAAAACTCATTTCCGGTTTAGCTGTAGGCCTTTAATGAAACCACTCCATTAGTAAAATTTTACCTGATTTCAAAATGCTCTCAAATGTACAGCTGTAACTCACCCTCTAGTTCCAGGATTTTATTCTTAAGGTCTAGTTTTCGGGTTCCTTTTGAAACGCCGATAGACACATAGTTTGTTGGTCTAGTAACCGAGGTTACCAGCCAAATCAACAACTTTTTTTTTTTGTCTGAATTTATCAATAAAAGAATGACGAGCATGTCGGTGACGCAAACCCATAAGATTTTCCCCTACCAAAAAGTGGCCAACGCGGCTGAAGATGTTTTCACTTCAAAAATGGTGTATTTTTCATTTTATATATGGCACCAAAATTGTTTTAATAAGTAATCATTTACTCCTAAAATAAGGCAAAATGCTTTATTTTTTTCGATCAGTTTATTTAATAGATTGCTGAAGTTCAATAAATCAGCGGCCGCGTACGGAGAAACAAATACATTAGCGAAAGTTGTTAATGTATTTATTTACTAACTTGCATAATGCACGTATTGCACATTTACAGTGCCGTAATTAAAATTAACTAACGCGCCCCATTTATTACCGTATTTATGTCAAACGAAATTTGCCAACCACTAACTCAAAACGCCATAAACAACACAGTTTCATTTGTAATTACAATAACTGCATTAATTTTTTAATTGCCGACAAAATAAATACAGTTGCTTAGCGGAGCAATTTTCAATTTTTTTAATTTTCTAAATATGTGCACCGAAGATGTTTTGCATGTGATAACGGGTACATAAATAACTCGTCCGGACAGACGTTATTTGAATTTTCTTCGCATTACATTTTTACGGGTCTGTGCCAAAGTGCATTTCAGTTAGTGAAGTCTTCAAGAAATTGAACGAACTGCCATTTACAAGCGTCCTTATAATATTTTATTGCTGATACATAAAAGGTTTAACGGCGGACTGTTTCCTGTTGAAGATTATTTAGATGTTTTTAAAATTAATTTCTTGGTTTTACTTATTGTATAATTTTAACGTTAGCCAAGATTAATGAGTACTTTCGTATTATTATCACATGCTGCAGCACACTCAGGCAGAAATTCAATTTTCATAAATGTTATTAACTAGATGGTAAAATTTAAATGTTACACTTCTAAGAAATAATCATTTGCATTTTACAATTTAATCAGGGTTCTTAAATATCCGAAACGTATAATAAATATTACATAATTATAAACATTTTATTAATTATCTGGATAATTATCAATTTTTTTATATTCAAATCTACTACGTTTACAAGCATTCTTATACAATTTTACTGCTTAAACTTAAAACGTTTAGCTTTTTCTATTTCCTGTGCAGAGTACTCAGATGTTTTAAAATTAATTTCCAGTTCTTGGTTTTACTTAGTGTATAATTTTAACGTTCGGTAAGATTAAAGAGTACTTCCATATTATTTCCTCACTGGAATGCAGTCAAATACAATTTTTGTAAATTTTATTAAAAGGTGTTAAATATTACACTTTTAAGAATTATCATTTGGTCTTAAAAATCAGATATTTATAATAAATATCGAATAATTGTCCGGCCAATCAATTTTTATATACTTAAAGTTGTTATTCTTATTAGATTTTAGTGTGCAACATAAAAGGTTTAACACTTTCTATTTCCTGTGAAGACTATTTAGTTTTAAAATTAATTGGTTTTACTTATTATATAATTTTTACGTTATCTTAATAAGTACTTTCATATTATTGTCACATACTCGAATGTTGCAGATATAATCAGAAATTCAAATTGTTAAATGTTGTTGGCTGACTGTTAATTGATTTTTTTATTTGATTGATTATTGATAAAAGCATTTAAAATTATTATCTTGTGTATTTTAAAGACATTTTTCACGACCATATGAAACGAATTTATATAATTAATAAATTACAATCAACATCATTATTCTTAGTATCTTTTAAACACTTTCTTTCATTGACTTCAATAGTTTTTCAATATGATATTTCTTTCCACAGATTTTGAACTTCTTCGTAGAGTTTATTCAAATTTGACAGACTTTTTGAATGGATTTTCTGGTCAAATTCATTCCAAAAGTTTTTAAAATTATATAAATAAAGATATCCAATCCAATAATTATAAAATTAATTTAAGTTGTACATTTTAAAAAGATTTTTCATGACTATATGAAACGAATTTATATAATTAATAAATTACAATCAACATTCATTATTCTTAGTAACTTTTAAACACCTCTTTTTCATTGCTTTCAATAGCTTTTCAATATGATATATCTTTCCACAGATTTTGAACTTCTTCGCAGAGTTTATTCAAATTTGACAGTCTTTTTGAATGGATTTTCTGGTCAAATTCATCCCAAAAGTTTTTCCAATCCAATAATTATAAAATTAATTTAAATTGTATATTTTAAAGAAACTTTTCATGACCGTATGAAAAGAATTTATATAATTAATAAATTACAATCAACATTCATAATTCTTAGTAACTTTTAAACACTTTTTTTCATTGACTTCAATAGCTTTTCAATATGATATTTCTTTTCACAGATTTTGAACTTCTTCGCAGAGTTCATTTAAATTTGACAGTCTTTTTGAATGGATTTTCTGGTCAAATTCATCCTAAAAGTTTTTAAAATTATGTAAATAAAGATATCCAATCAAATAATTATAAAATTAATTTAAGTTGAAAATTCTTTTAATGATTAAATGATGTTTTTTAATTTACGTATGAGCCATGACGTATACTAAATTTTTAGACAAATTTTGGGATAACAATAATTACAGATAAATCTTGATATAATTATCATTTGATAATTAATTATTGGTTGAGAATTAACGGCGAAGCCCGACTGTAAATAAAAGTATAATTTGAATCATCAATCAAACAGCGAAATCTATTGATTTTTGAAACGTTTCTCAATACGTATTCACTTGAACTGTTAAACTTTTATACCACTTCGAACGGACAAATGAACTTTTAAATCTTAATTAACTAAAGTCATTAATAAAAATGTTAATTTAATTTTACATAAGTTATCCATCACGAATATCTTACAGACTTAATGATCAAAAAAATAGTTAAATACATACTTTTTTTATATAAATTCTATATGTATTTGCCACATGTCGATGAGGCATTTTAATATGTTATCGGTGCGTGATGATATTTAGAAGTTATGACAGTGAACCGAGTCGAAAACAGGTGATTTATAGTGCATATACATACATATTATAAGTATGTTGAACTTGTTCTTAGACATATTAATTACTGATTTAACGAGATTCCTTGGGTTGTAATTAAGTAAAACTGAAGTGGCTCTTGAAATTTTAGATCCGGCAGCCTGAGGGCCACAGTCAATGTTTTGGCAAGTTTCACTTAGGCTTTAAATTGTATAAATATTTTACATGTATTTATAAATTAAGAGTATATATTATAAAATACCGGATTAAATGATTTATTTTATTAACGTTGTCATTAATAACTTTTATTCGACAAAGTAACCATGTTAATAATCTACAGTATTTAGCAACTTTTTAAAATATTTCTAGTTAGTATTATTTTTAACAGTATTATAAAAACTTCTTTATTCCTATTCTGTTAAATTTTACTTACATTTTTCTGCATTTAATTTTTAAAGGGATTCTTGTGTTATTTAATTTAATATTAATACTTTATATAAAGAATAAGCATAGGTATTGACAACAGAAAAAAGATTTTTTCTACTAAATTAGTAAAAGGTTTATCTCAAGTTCAAATTGCTATAAAAATTTCAAATCCATACCTTTTTAGAAATTAGAGATATTTTCATTGTAGTTGGTTTAATTTTAATTTGATCAGATTCATTCAACCACACTTAAACATTTATTTGTTTACCCAAACTAGAAACGTACCCGAAGAGTTACAAATACCTTTTTCAGCTTTCAATAATCTTCGAATGAATAAGTTCTTTCATATTCAGGATTATTAGGAAGTCACCGTAGGTATTTTATTAAAAAAAAATAATAATAAAAAAAATACTTAAAATAAAACTAAATTTATTTGAAATGTTACAATTAGTCGTACAATTTGTGTGCACAAAAAATAACCATATAATCTTGACCTCAAAATGGTCTATTTGTTCCAATTTGAGGTCAAGAATATGTGGTTAATTTTTGTGCACTCAATTTAAGGACACCCCGTATATGTATCATCAAATTTCAGTTTTTTATTGTACATTTCATGAATTTTAAAAAACCACAACAATGTAAATTTGAGTAAAACATGATCTTTTATTTGTATATAAAATATTTTAATGGGAACTTTCAATTTAATTTTTAATTAAAAATAAAAATTCTATTACACATTAACCAATACAGCACAAAATGCAAAAAATATAAAAGTATATTTCAACAGTAAACCAACTTTTCAATTATAATTCAATAATTGTTTTGTTTTTGATACTTTATTGTTAATTATAAATGTTGACTTGGTTTATTGATGTTGTCTTTTCAATGAAAATAGTAAATTCTATTTTATTTTTATGATATTTTCCTGCAGAATTTTATTTTACACTATTCAATTCATTTCATTTATTTCAATTGCGATATTTTGATTAGTACAAAAAATTATTCTTTATTTGATTTTAATTTTAATCTTAATTTAAGGACAACAAAATTTATATTCAAATTTTAGCAACAATAATTATCTTTTTTGTTTTGTAGTTAGGCTAAAATATGATTTTTTATTTGTGTATAAAATTATTAAAAATTTCCAACTTTTATTGAAATTCTCAACTAATTTGTATAATATATTAAAATAAAACTTTTTTTACAATATCTAATCCAAGACAATATAATGATCTTCCAGATTTTAATTTTAATTTATTGAAATATTATAGTTAATTCATATGTTTATTGTTTATCTACTTTCAATTTTTAAATTAAATTAATGACATTAAAAATTTTAGCATTAATCATCATTTTGATTATTGCCTGGTCAATTAATTAGTTAATTTAAAACAAAAAACAACAATATAAAATGGGGTAAAAATTATTTTTTATTTTTATATAAAATATTTTAATAAGAATTTTGTCACTAATTAAATTTTTAAGAATAATCATCATAATAAACTACAGTAGTGGTCATTATTTAGCAACTTCTTAAAATGTTACTAGTATTATTTTTAACAGTATCATAAAAACTTTTTATTCTTAATATGTTAAAAGTTTTGTAGAAATTAGAGATACTTTCATTGTAGTTGGTTTAATTTTAATTTAACCAGATTCTTTCAACCACACTTAAACTTTTATTTGTTAACCCAAACTAGAAACGTACTCGAAGAGTTACAAACCTTTTTCAGTTTTCTATAACCTTCGAATGAATAAGTTCATTCATCCTGTATATTCAGGATTATTAGGATGTCACTGTAGGTATTTTATAAAAAAAAAATAATAAAAAATCTTTAAAATAGAACTAAATTTAAATTATTTTCATTGTAGTTGTTTAATTTCAATTTAATTAGATTCTTTCAACTTTTATTTGTTAACCCAAACTAGGAAGGTACCCGAAGAGTTCCCAGAAAGTTGAATGAATGTGTTTTAATGAACGCAAAGATCTGCAAAAACAGTTTAATTAACTTCATCTAGCTTATATCTATAGTGATGTAGCGAAATTGAATTATTTTCGTTTGTAGTTCGGTGTTGTGGTAATAAACATAAACAGTTTATTCACGTAAATTAATGCTGGTAAATGTGGTTCGTTAATTTTTTTATCGCCACCAGTCAGACATTACAATTTCCATTTAACGTATCAGACTGTGTGTTACGAAATTTAATATCCATCTTGAGAGAATTGCGGTTAAGGGGGCTGAAATGTAAATGTCTGGGCATTATTTTGAGAACGTGGCGTGATAATGAAAATGTTTTAAGTGTACCGCTGAGACGCAATATTTAGTCTATGAATTTTACAGTGTTGCCATCATAACGTTACCAATGCACCATTAAAAAGTTACGCTGTGGCGTACCGAAGGGGGGTGCAAAGTTACGACAAAGACACACCGGAATCGGCTCGCGTATCGGTGGGCAATAAAAACCGGATCGAATTTGCGTAACACCCGCGATACAATTAAGTGTAACGCAAAACAAACGAGTGCTACTATTAAATCGTTATCATTTTCGTGTCTTACTGCGTGTTTATTTATTGCGGTGGAGGGCATTAATTATCGGCCACAATGGGAACGCTAAAACTTATTTACGATTGTACACTCTGCGCTAATGTATTACGCTAATCTGGAAAAGATGTGGGTGTGGCCTGACCAGACTGGCAGGAATTCAGCTGTTATTATAAATTATCAATTGTTTTATTATTTATAGGCCCGTCGACTAATAACATCTATTTACCGTGTGAAAATATTGCCTTCGGATCGGGACGCCAGATAAGCGGACATGCCACGAGTCAGTCCCATGTGGGAACAATAAAGATATTGCTGCTTTTCCATATCATAATTTTTACATCATGCAACACACATTTTTTTCGATTCTTTATACAAATTACAATTCAATAATCTCGTTGTTGGTGTGTTTTTATTGTTAAATGCAAATGTTGGCTTCGTTTATTGATGGTATCTTGACAGTGAAGTGTAAATTGTGTCTAGTCTAAGATGTTTTGAATAGAATTTTAATTTGATTCATTTTACAGTGCTAAATATTATTAATTGTGCAAAAAATTAATAATTTTATTGATTTTGACAAACATAAAAGTAAATTTCACAATTTAATAAACTTGTTACTGTGTATAAAATATTTTAATCAAAATTTTATTAATTTTAAAATTTTCAATCAAATAATCAGTCATCTTTCTAAAAGGAAAAAACATAAATTTTATACATATTTAATTAATTTTATTTGAAATGTTACAGTTAGTCGTATAAATTGAGTGCACAAAAAATAACTATATATTCTTGACCTCAAAATGGCCCATTTGTCCCAATTTGTGGTCAAGAATATGTGGTTAATTTTTGTGCACTCAATTTAGGGACGCCCTGTATATGTATCATCAAATTTCACTTTTTTATTGTACACTTCATGAATTTTAAAAAACCACAACTATGTAAATTTGAGTAAAAGTTGAATTTTTATATATATTTTTATTTTTATATAATATAAAATATTTTAATGGGAACTTTCAATTTATTTTTTAATTAAAAATAAAAATTCTATTACACATTAACCAATACAGCACAAAATGCAAAAAATATAAAAGTATATTTCAACAGTAAACCAACTTTTCAATTATAATTCAATAATTGTTTTGTTTTTGATACTTTATTGTTAATTATAAATGTTGATTTGGTTTATTGATGTTGTCTTTTCAATGAAAACAGTAAATTCTATTTTATTTTTATGATGTTTTCCTGTAGAATTTTATTTTACACTATTCAATTCATTTTATTTATTTCAATTGGGATATTATAATTAATAGAAAAATTTATTCTTTATTTAATTTTAATTTTTATCTTAAATTAATGACAACAAAATTTAAATTCAAATTTTAGAACAATAATTATCTTTTTTATTTTGGAGTTAGGCTAAAATATGATTTTTTTATTTGTATATAAAATTATTAAAAATTTCCAATTTTTATTGAAATTCTCAACTAATTTGTGTAATATATTAAAATAAATCTTTTTCTACAATATCTAATCTAAGACAATATACAAAAAATATAAAACCATATTTCAACGAAAAGCAAATTTTATTTAAAATTCAATAATCTTATTATTTTTTATCTTTTCTTGTTAACTGATTTATTGATGTCATTTAGACTGTAAAAGTCTTTTTTATTTTTATATTTTCTTTTAGATTTATATTTTAATTTATTGAAATATTATAGTTAGTTCATGTATTTATTGTTTACCTAATTTTAATTTTTAAATTAAATTAATCACAATGAAAATTTTAGCATTAATCATCATTTTGGTGATTGCCTAGTCAATTAGTTTAAAATAAAAAAAAACAATATAAAATGGGGTAAAAATTATTTTTTATTTTTATATAAAATATTTTAATAAGAATTTTGTCACTAATTAAATTTTCAAGAATTTTTAATTTTTATTAAAATTATCAATCAGTATTTTAAATACTAAATTATAACTATACAAAAATTTAAAATGTTACGAAAATATTGTGTATTATTCAAAGCAACAAAAAATATATGGTTAAAACATATTTCAGCAGCAATTAAATTTTCTGTTTTACAGTTAATTAATTATCAGACAACGAAATAACAAATCGAGGCAAAAAACAATTTTATGCTTCTTAAAATTCAGAACAATTTATAAATTTAATTAAATTATCTACATACATTGAAAATATATTATTACATTGTTTTAGTTATAATTGCTTTTATTTTTAACAAATACGGAACAAATTTTGCAATTCATTTTTAATTAACTTTTCTGTTATACAATCAATAAAAGTGTAATTATAAAACGACAACATAATAAATTGGGTTGAAAGATTTTTAATTATAATCATAACAAGATATTTACGAGTGTCTGATTTTCATGGAAATTAACGTTCTTCGAAGTAACATTTTTTAAATTCTTGATTAAATTTGGTTAAATATAAAAAAAATGGTCGTCAAAAAATATTTATGTAATTACTATTTTTAACTGTATTTTATTTTTACATTAATGAAGACATAAATTAAAAAAAACTTAATAAATTGGAGAAAGAAATTTATATAAAAATCCTGATAAATTATTTATAAAATTCCCAGATTTGACCTGAATTCCAAAGCAACTATTTAAAATTCTAAAATTATATGAAAATTAAATAAATATTTAATCATGTTTTAAAGAATGTGTGTTCAAAATTTGGATAATAAAACAAATTTGTCGGTTTATTTGTTTTTTATTGAGTTACATTAATATGTAATTTATTTAATTTTATTGGAAATTAATTTATTTAATTATATTTATTAAATTTATTGCAGTCTTTCTAATTTTAATAAACATTTTTAAGTAGCATTTAATATTAAAAATTAATTAATTATTAATTAATATAATTATTATATAATTTTTTTTCTTAAATTTTTATTAACTCGTTTAAAATAGAATTCCAACTTTAGAAAATATCTACAAACGTACTTAGGACCTTAATAAACATACCTAGGCAATTAAAAATTTAAGTTAGAAATTTTCATGTACATAAATAGTCTTGAATAAGTTTTGAAATGTCTAATTCCAACGCATCACTTTTAAATTCGAGAATCCCATTTCCCCTTTGTTCCAAGCTGGTTAAATAATTGGAAAGTTGTAAGTTATTTAAAAATAGTTACAGTTTTCCCGCCCGTGTTTTCATTTCGCCGACTTCCAATTTCATTACCAACTAATCTGGCACAATCAATTTTCAATTAAACTTACAAACGACTTCGCCGTCTCGGGAAGCGATAATTTACAAGTTCTGTTACTTAATTTTCTGGACCCGTGTGTACCATAAAGCTACGTTTATTTCGTGAAATAATTAATCTCGAGTCCGTCACTGTTATGTTTAAACTTAATCTTAAACATTGCCTAGTTTGTGTGCGAGAGCAAAGAAGAAAAGGCATGCCTTACAGCTACGATATCTGGCGTTATAAATAATGGCGTTTCCTTATACTTGAGTAAATATAAATTAGTGTTTGAGCAAGATTTGAATCTTTTAATGTTTAACACTCGGATTCTCTTCACCGCCACAGACAGACAGACTACATGCACACACGGGCACTGTGAGAAACTACGAATTGAAGTTTGCACAAAGTTATATGAGTTGAAGACTTGTTAAACAAACTTTATTAGTTATATTAGATATTTTCTTGCTTCTATGAAACTCAGTTTTTATGCACAAATATCTAAATATGTTTAAATTTATTTATATTTTATACTTTACAAACACCTTGTAATTTACAATTTGTAAATAATAAATAATTCATTCGATTGCTTAACGCTTTTTCTCTTTTAATATATAATGATTATAATATTCATTACATTTATGTTATAAACAATCATGCACATTCATATTCATAAATCATTTTAATCGCTATTAATTACCATAAAAAATTAGAAAAATGGAAACCAGGCATTATAATTGTGCATAAAGTATTAGTAATTAGTAAATTAACTTTTAAGTTGTAAACAGCTAATAAAAATTCAAAAATATGAATAAAAAAATTGATAATCATGTAAATTTTTCTCAACATGTTCATAAGAAAAATGTGAGAGGAACCTAAAGAAATTATTATTTAAAATACAAATAATGAAAAGGAATACAAAATAATGAAAAAATAATTGTATTCAAATAGAAGAAACAAGAATTAATGATTTTATACTGAATGGAGAAAAATTAATACAAAGAATAAATTCTATTTTAAAAGTAAAAAATTAAAGGGATGGGAAGAACGAACAAGTTTTAATTGCTCAAAGAATTAATTCCAACATCAAATATTTTTGTAATTTGATAAATAAATATTAGACATAATTAAGATAATATTTAATAATTCTTATGAAGAAAAATACTTCCGTTATGAGTCTAAAGAAAAGAACAAAATTAAGTGGAGGAAAGAAAAAGGAATTAATTATCAGTCTAAGAATTTTAATATTATAAAGTATAACAATTGTATGAAAAAATAAATTTTAAGTGTTAATATTTTTATATTAATTTCAACGATAAATATTTATAATATACCAAGGAAAAAATAACAAAGAGAATAATTAACACAATATTCTATATTGTACTGAAATTGACAATAGGCTTCAAGACAACAGAAATTAGGTTGAATTTGTTAGGATTGTTGATTGAATATTTTCAATGTATTATGAAATTGAAATACATCTTAAAAATTATTATAAACTCAAATGAAAATTTTTCTTCATACATTCAGTTTAGGAATAAAGGGAAGGTAATAGAATAAAATTTTAGCAAGGGGAAACCAACTTAACTAACTTGAAGACAGGAAATGGGATATTTAACGATTTTATATAAAAATGAAAATGTATAATTTAGAAATCATTTAAGTTTTGTAATGGTAAACATTTTTTTTATTTGTTTTTAAATAGAATCATAAAATTGAGAGACTGAGATAGGTTTGTCTAAGTTATCAAAAAATTAATGTAACTGAAAACTTTTATGTCATTTTAATGTTATTACGAAGTTGAAATACTTTTAAATTTCTGATGGGTTTAAACTACACAATTTTTTTATATTTTTAGTTTAGGAGTATTAATAAATAAATATTACATTACAATATTAGGGAAATGAGCTTAAAAAGCTTTGAAAACTGGAAATGTGATATTTAACAATATTATATAAAATATAGAAATATATAATTTAATAATTTAATGAATAAAAATTCTTTTTTTATTTTAAAATAGAATCTCAAAAATGAGAGACTCGATACGTTTGTTAAAACTATAAATATTTATTAAATTTTAAAGTATTACGAAAATGAAACATTTATTGAAAATATTTGGTGGGACAGAACTGATTTTTTTTTTAAATTATTAGTTTAAAATAAAGAAATTAATAGTAAGGTTAAAGATCTTTTAAATAAATGTGAGATTTAACAATAATGTATGAAAAAATATAGATTATAAATAAATTAAATTATATATAAGAAAATTTCTTTTTGTAATTTTAAATAGAATTATAAAATTGAAATATAACATATGTTCAAATTGTAAAAGAATTGTTGTAACGTCAAATATTTATATTATTTTTATGTTTACGAAGTTGAAACGTATTTTAATAAAATTTAAATTGGAACTCAACTAGAGAATTTTCTTTTTATTTTTTCAGGATATGGAGAAAGTAATATAATTACGTTTCAGCAATAGCAAAACAAGTTAACGAGCTTGAGGACTGAAAATGGGATATATGACGATTTTATACAAAATATGAAAATGTAGGATTTGTTTATTTTGTTTTTAAATAGGATTATTAAGTTGGAAGACTGAAAAATGTGTTAAAAAGTGACGTAATAGCAAACGTTTATGTAATTTTAATGTGTTACGAAGTTGAAACATATTTTAAAAATCATTATAAATTTTTTGTGGACTACACTGAACAATGATTTTTATGTTTTCTGTTTGTATAAAGACATTAACATATAATAATTAAATTTTAGCAATAGAGAAACAAGCTTGAAAAGCTTTCGAAGACTAAAAGTGAGAGATTTATTAATTATATACAAAATATGAAAATATATAATTTAGAAAGCATTTAAAATTTGTATTGATGAAAAGGTAGAACTGTAGAATTTTCTCCAGTTTGGGAGTACAGAGAAAGTATCAGAATTACTTTTCAGCAACAGCAAAACAAGCTTGAAGGCTGAAAATGAGATACTTAACCATTTTATCCAGAATATGAAAATATAGAATTTAAATTAATCTAAAAATATATATAATAAAAAAATGTTTTACCATGTTTTCAATACAATCAATCATAAAATTGGAAGAATGAGTATTCAAGTCATTAAAAAATTGTTATAACTGCAAATATGTATATCATATTAATGTTTTGTCTTAAATAATTTTAAATTTTTGATAAAACTCAACTGAACAATGTTTTTTTATGTTTTCAGTTTGATAAAAGCTTAAGCAATTTTTGAAAATGAGATATTTAATAATTTCGTATAGTATAATTATTTAATCATTTAAAATTTATAATGACGACAAATTTAAAGACTGAAAATAGAACATTTAACAATTTGGTATGATGTATATTTAAAATATGTACTTCATAAATTATTTAAAATTTGTAATGAAATATAAGACAATGTACATTTTTTAAAAAACAATTTGTTTAAAATAGAGAAATTAATAGTAAGTTTAAGGATTATTTAAATAAATGTGAAATTTAACAATTTTGTACAATATATGAAAAAATATAAATTATAAATAAATAGAATTATATATAAGACAAATTCTTTTTTTTTTATTTTTAAATATAATTATAAAATTGAGATATAACGTGTGTTAAAATTATAAAAGAATTGTTGTAATAGCAAATATTTATATTATTTTTATGTTTACGAAGTTGAAACGTATTTTAATAAATTATATAAATTTAAATTGGGATTCAACTAGAGAATATTTTTTTTATATTTTCAGGATATGGAGAAAGTAATATAATTACGTTTCAGCAATGGCAAAACAAGCTTAACAAGCTTGAATGCTGAAAATAAAATACTTAACCATTTTATCCAGAATATGAAAATATAGAATTTTAATTAATTTAAAAATATATATATAATCTTTTGCCATGTTTTTAATACAATCAATCATAAAATTGGAAGAATGACTATTCAAGCCATTAAAAAATTGATATAACTACAAATATATATTAATAACATTATTAATATTAATGTTTTGTCTTAAATAATTTTAAATTTTTAATAAAACTCAACGAAACAATATTTTTTTTATGTTTTCAGTTTGATAATAGCTTAAGGAGCTTTTGAAAATGGGATATTTAATAATTTCGTAAAGTATAATTAAAATTTATAATGACGACAAATTTAAAAACTGAAAATGGAAGATTTAACAATTTGGTATGATGTATGCTTAAAATATGTACTTCATAAATTATTTAAAATTTGTAATGAAATGTAATTATAACAAATATTCAAATTAAATAAAACAGTTAACTAGACCAGAAAATAAATAATAGAAACTTTTCAGTGGAGTCTATCAATTAATGTCAAGGAAGTCCTTGTTTTCTAACACAATCATTAAGAGAGTGACACGAGAATCACTTACGAAGAAAAGCTGCATTGTAAACCGTTTCGTTCACAAACGAACATTCCGAATACAGTCCTGTTTCAGCTGGAGAGATGGAAACTACTCTCAACCAGGTGTTCAAATGCAGACTTTAATGCATATATATGTTACATTGTATTTATGAGCTATTGATTCTATTTAAATTATTTGAGAAAACGTACTGTTTCCTTTTCTTGTTACGATCTAGAATATATACGTTTATGTATGGGGCAAAACTGAATGCATTACACCGTAAACTTTTTACACGATCGCGCTGAAAAATCAACGGATCAAATTTACAGCCAGTTTCGCCCATTATTATTGTTACAAATGTGATTTGGATCGATGTAAAACAGGAAATTTCCTTTCGAAATTTATTCGTAATAGGGAGGAAAATCGTTCGGCATCGGAAAAGAGTACGTCCATCGTGTCCGGTTATAAAATATCGTATTTAGATTACATTTTATAATTTAACAGATTAAAATCGGGTGCTCCGATCGCGATTTAAGTTTTAAGCTTTTATCGTTCCACAGTCGGAATTGCCATCTCGCCGGCGAGAGCGTCCTTTTGAATTTCATTTTAATTAATCCCGATCGATTAAATCTCTGGAGCATATAAATACAATTATTACATTTAATTTGAATCGCTGATGCAAATGCGCCGTTTCCAATTCATACAATTTACCCAACTTGATAACTACGGCTTTGTGTTATTATTAATAATAATCTTATTGTGTTTGTGTGCAACTATAGTCCTTGTCTATGAATTGACACGTTCGGTGTTCAAGTCGGTGGTTTGTATTTATTACATATTTCATGTTTTATTTACTGTAAATTGAGGAGAACAATATAAAACTAAATTACGTACTTAAAGTCGTTTTTATACGTCATCCGTTTGAGGACCGGCAAGAAACGAAAAAAGTTCTATGGAAACATGTATTTTATGGATATTACAAAGTATATATGTGTATGAAAAACACGCATTGCAGTAATATTTCCCTCAGCGGAACGTCTTGTATTGCTCCCTCGAGTTCTGGATGAGATCAATAATACTGAAATTGTACATTTACTAGGGGCACAATATGTTCTCGTAAAACGTTTATGTGTTTACATCCAATATCTATTTCGATTAAATTAATAACGAAAATATAGACTCCCCTCCTCAATTCTCTGTCTAAACACACGTCCTGTCTCGTATCATTAAATAACAAAATTATGTTTGTAGGTTTCAAGTTTTAATTAATTGTGGGTTGTAATGAATATAACTTGTTTTTATTTCTTGAAATAACTTATAAAGACATACGTTCCAATATCGTTTATAATACATACATTTTCTAATTTAAAAATTTAGGAGATTATAATTGTAATATTTCATATATCTCTTACAAAATTGTTTTAATTATTTGACTAAAATTTAGAGGCATCAAATAATTACTTAATCCAATTGAATATTTCTACAAATTTTAATTTAATATGTCTAAGAAAACTGGAATCCTTTAAACTTAAAAATTAAAAATTTTTGTATGAATTATAAAAAAGTTTTTAACTAAGAAAGAGAAATACTATGCTGTCAGTTGAATAATTAATATATATTAGGGTGGGCCAAAAAAATCGACTATTTTATTTAAACTTCCGACACTGAAAAATTGGTTCCTAGGCACCTTTAAAAAATGCTCTACAAAGATGAGCCCTTAATTTTAAAAGATAGAAATAGAAATTACTTATAAAATTTAGAAATAAAAAAATTTTTTTTGTTAAATTCTTCAAACTTTGACGTCCGATATCTTCTAAATGGTAAGAGTTATACAAAAATTGGATAATACCTGTTCAATATCTTATAAAAAATAGAAATTTTCTGTACGATCAAGTAATGGCGAGACTGAAGAACTGAAGAAAACTAAGATGAGGAGGATCTTCCTATTAAAATTAAAAGCTCATCTTTGAAGAGCACATTTTAAAGGTGTCTAGGAACCAATTTTTCAGTGTCGGAAGTTAAAAAGGTCTTTAACAGGGGTGTTTTTGAATGTTTTTGCTCCTATGGGCTCAAATAGAAAATTTGAACTTATAATACACATGTTATTAACTCTAAGATAGTTAATATTCCAACGTTTCTTATGGAAATAACATGTGAAAAATTTCTTTCTTTCTTTAAAAGTTTGTTACTCAAGGTCAAATAAATTTAAAATAATGAGATAATATTATTTTTGTAGGGAATTTATTGCTTTACAAAAAAAGTCTCTTATGATTTATTATTTTTATTATATATATATATATATATATATATATATATATATATATTTTATTTTTATTATTATTAATTTTAATATTTATTATATCAGGTTCAATTTAAAATAATACGATTTATATAAAAATAAAAATATTGCACATATATGAGATTATAGTTTTAATTTTTTATATACTATTGAGAAAATTGCTTTGATTAATTAACTAAAATTTGGAAGACATTCACTTATTACATACTTCATTTCAATATTTTTACCAATTTTAATGTGTAAGTAACTGGAATATTTTCAACAGATTAAGCAAAAAAAAATTAACCGTTAATAATTTTATTTCAATTATAAAAAGTAGTTTTTAATTAAGAATAATACTTTTCTATTAATTGAATAATCAAAAAAGAATTATACTATTTTAATGTAAATATTTTATGTCAAATTTTCACTTTTTAAAAATAATACTATTAAATTTTTATATGATAATTTTCCAAGTGAAACATTTAAATATATTGAATATTTTTTTAATTTGTTCTCAAAAAAAGGAGATTCAATTTAATACTACTAATTATTTTCTTTTTGTTCTCGACTGATTGACTAAAATTTCGAATCTTTTGTTAAATATAAATATTTTTCAGTTGATTTCTGCTCCTTAAAGGAACTACTTAAATATTCTTTTGTTAATTTTTGTATTTCTCGGTAACAATAATACTAAAAAATACTATTTATATAAAAAAAATAAATAAATAAAAAACTGATTTGTATTTTTAATTAATGAAACAAAGATTCTATTAATTGTACAAACCTTATTATATTATTTTCACATATACATTTGGACAATCCTCCTTTATCTGATTTTAATATATATGTAATTGAGAAAATTACTTTGATTAATTAACTAAAATTTGGAAGAATAAACAGATTATGAAAAGGAATATTAAATAAATCAAATAAATGATAACTGCATTGGTTGGTCAACTAAAATTTATTTTATTTTTAATTCGAAATATCTATCAAATTAAATTTAATTAAATGGTCTGTATACTAAGAAAATTTTCAGACTTAATATATTATTTAATTTCGTATATGATGAATGTTTGAATAACACACGAAAGTTGGAAAAATCAACTTGAATATTCAGCAAATTTTTACATTTATAAAACTACAATACCAAAGTTTCCAGTAAAAACATATTTTATCTAAAACGTGTAAATATCTGAAAAATGTTTTGATTGTTAGTTGACACTAACTGACTATTTAAAAATAAAAGAAAAAAAAGTGATTTTTAATTTCTAAAAGAAAAAACTAACGAGGGAGAATTATAATATAATTTAATAGCATATTTACAAAAGGTACTTTAAAGTTGAAACATTTAACGGAACAAAATGATACCTTTTAGTCTAAAATATAGAAAACAATAAATAAACAAATACAACTTGTTGCTCCACTTGCATTTTTTCTGTCAATTGCAGCACGAAGTTGCGGTTTTCTAAGAAAATCACACGTGATAACACCACGTTTCGCATTTTCATTTTACTTTTTAGCCGGTCATTATTATTTCAATTTCAGCCACGTCCGTCTGTATAATTTGAATTTTTTTCTTCACATATTCAATACATGCTACCACAGTAATTAGGTGTGTTCGTACATGGCTCATTCACGCTCAAACCTCTAAATACACGTAATCGTCTAGGAAACGAGACGAGTGTTCTCGGAATCGTTGGCGAACTAATTGATTGGCGACAAAACAAAAAGAATGGTCGGCTGGAGTTTAAGTATTTTCCAGAATCGTCCTTTTTCTCACGTCGTTATTATTTGCGTAGGACACGCCGCACTGCTAAAGAAGAATAGTGGCTTTGTTTAAATTACTGGAAGTTTATGCGTTGCATATTGCAATAGGATTCAAAAAATACTGCAACAGCTGTCAAGTACTTGGTTTATGGTTTCTGAGCACCAAGGTAAGTAATGTTTCCCCGGCTATTTTTAGAGTAAGTAATAAATTTAAACATTTGCAATTCAATATGGCAACTAATTCAAATTGGGGCTGCTACAGTTTTGCAGACGTTCACTTTTACGTCTCTAAGAAAATGCTGTATTGTATGTAACACAATTTTCGTCTGGGTGAGCACAATCGATATTATGAGTGAGCTTTTCAAGTTTCAAGTAATCAAAAATTATGACAATGTTCTCAGTATTACTAATACTAGATATGAAGAATAGTCACGTCATATACATCTTCTTCACTTGTTTCTTCATGTTCACCTTGATAGATTACGATAATGAAATTTATATATATATATATATATATATATATATATATATATATATATATATATATATATATATTTAAATCTAATTATTCCATTTTCTTCACAAATGAAATTTAAAATATAATAATATATCCTTTTTTTAACACAATAATGAGATTTAAAATTGATCTAAAGAACTTTATAAGTGAAAAAAAGTGTTATGAATAGAACGAGCTTTTCAAATTTGAGTATTATGTGTTAAGTATTATAAACAGAATGTTCTTAACGCAGCTTATATGAAGATGAAAATGTGTAGTAATATCAATTTTGTTCAATGTTTTCTGCATTTTCAAGTTGATAAATTACATTAAACAACCGGTATTTTAAGTTTCATTTAATTTTAGTTAATATCGTGTATTTCAATATTAATTTTTAAATCTAATTAGTCAATTATTATAGTAATAATTTACGTATGAATGAACAACAATGAATCTTTTTTATGAGCTTAAGATGAAGATTTATAAGTAAATATAATTTTGTTCATTGTTTTCGTCATTTTTAACTTGATAAATTATGTTAGAGAAGTGGTATTTTAAGTTTTATTTAATTTTAGTTAATTTTGAGGATTTCATTTTATTTTTATAAATCTAATTAGTCAACTTTGATCAGAAGTAATATTTAAATAGTGTTTTTCTTTTGTTATTCATTTTCAACTTGATAAATTACCTCAAATAAGCAGTATTCTAAGCTTTATTTAATTTTAGTTAATATCGAGGATTTTATTATTTTTTTTTTCATCTAATTAGTCAACTATAATCACTTACGGATTTATGAACAAAATCCTTTTTATGAGCTTTTCAAATGAAAAAACGGTTATAAACAAAATATTCTCAACGTAACTCATACCAAAGATGAAGATTTATAAGTAAATACAATTTTGTTCAATGTTTTCGTCATTTTTAACTTCATAAATTAAGTTAGAGAAGTGGTATATTAAGTTTTATTTGATTTTAGTTAATTTTGAGGATTTCATTTTATTTTTATAAATCTAATTAATCAATTTTGATCAAAAGTAATATTTAAATCGAGTTTTTCTTTTGTTAACACAAGAACGAGAGATTTACGTACTTATGAACAAAATCCTTTTTATGAAATTTTCAATTGAAAATAGGGGTTATGAACATAATGTTCTCAATGTAACTTATACCAAAGATGAAGATTTATAAGTAAATACAATTTTGTTCAATGTTTTGGTCGTTTTTAACGTGATAAATTACGTTAGAGAAGTGGTATATTCAGTTTTATTTAATTTTAGTTAATTTTGAGGATTTCATTTTATTTTTATAAATCTAAGTCTAGTCAACTTTGATCAGAAGTAAAATTTAAATCGTGTTTTTCTTTTGTTAACACAAGAACGAGGGATTTTTATGTGATTTTCAAGTAAAAAAGGGGTAATGAACATAATGTTCTCAATCAACTCATATCAAAGATGAAGATTTATAAGTAAGTCCAATTTTGTTGAATGTTTTCTTCATTTTCAACTTGATAAATTACCTCAAATAAGCAGTATTTTAAGCTTTATTTAATTTTAGTTAATATTAATATTATTTAATTTTAGTTAATATTATATTTTTTTTCAATCTAATTAGTCAACTATAATCACTTATAATTTAAGTTGTGTTTTTTTTGTTCAACCAACGAGATATTTACAAATGAATGAACAAAATCCTTTTTATGTGGGAAAAAAGGGTTATGAGTAAAATGTTTTCAATGTAGCTCTCACAAAAGATGAGGATTTGTAAGAAATGTCACCCACGTACACTTTGTTTACGTTTTCTTTTATTTTCAACTGGATAAATTACCTTAATTAAATGGATTTTTAAGCTTATTTAATTTTTTGCAGTGGAATTTATAAGACAGTGTCAAATACTTGGTTTATGGTTAGTGAGTACCAAAGTAATTTCCATAGTCAGCAATAAATTTGAAGATTTGCAATTTAATACAGAACTAATCGAAACTGGGGCCGCCACATTTTTGCAGACGTTCAATTTTACGTCTCCAAGAAAATACAGTATCGTACATTCCATAAACAAAGTTAAAAATAATTTAATATGGAACGTATATAATAAAAAACGAACAAGAAAACTTTTCAATCTTATCATGAAAGTTAGACACAAGGAGAGGGAAGAGAGAAACCGGAATACTAGTAGAGCAGGAGGGAGAGCGGGAGCGTCAGGCATCGACTACGATGGAGAGTTTCAGCAAAATGAACTGATTTAATTCCGAATATGATTACATCGAAATTTAAAATTCAAAGTAAATGCGGAATATCATTCGGACCCATATGTATGTAAATGTGATGAAAAATGAATATTTAAATACATGAATTCAAATTAACTTGGCGAAATTTATTTTTGTTTAATAAAAACAAAGTGAGACAAACGCTAATGTATTTTTCGTTTGGATTACACGCCCCAGTGACTATCAGCAACTCGATTTTCTTTTTTTTTTTTTTTTTTCTAAATACAAATTCGTTCTAAAATGTCGGATAATTTGCCTGTTGTTTTTGGGTCTTCTTTTTTTTTTCGTAAAAATGGCGTCTACGTTATTTTATTGCCTCGTTTATTGAAAGTCCTTTTTAATCCAGTTTTAGTAATTATGGTCGACCTTAAATTTATTTTATATTGCGTTCAATCGGAACAAGGAACACAAACAAACATTAGTGGAAATAAAGAGAATATTAAATTACTAAACTCCCGCCAGGAGCATCACAAAGCTTTCCTGGTTAAAAGCTGTATTAAAGGATAATGTTGATACGCTGATTTTTGTATTATTTACTCCTAATCTATGTTTCCATTCAAAGCTGTTTTTATTTTATCCTTACCTGTGTAAAGTATATAATTTAAACTGTTGTTTTATTTTGCCCCACATGTGTAATTTATATTTATATATATTTTTGGTATACAAAATAAATAACATAGAATTTAAAATGGGCTTTAGTAACCCAAATAGAATTATTTATACATATTTGAGTACCTTCTTTGGGACAATAACGTCAGCCCTTTTTGGTATATCTTTTATAAAATATTATCCACATACATTCCAAACCCCTTGCGTTTTAAAGAAAAGAAAAAACTGTTTTCAACACGAACACGTCAACGAAAAGGAGACGAGGAGGAGATGCAGAAGGCAATTATGACGCATATTAATGAAATATGAGACAATTTTCTTTTATCTTTTCGATTACAGACTCTCTTGTAATACTTATGAATATGTAATAAAACTTAAATAAAACTTATTAAGCCCTAAATAACGTAAAAGCATAAAGATAAAACACAACTCTGCGCCACGAACAGGGGAAAACTTCCACTATAAATCCACAACTTTATAAATTAAGCTGCGTAAATGAGACTCTACAAAAGTCAGATTAATGATCAAAATAAATGTAAATAAGACACCGAGAGATGAGAATAAAACGCTCATAAATTACAGTTTTATTCCCAGGTAGCTGAACCTGAATGACTTAAAAAAAATTAGATCTTTGACAGATTATCTTTCCGGAATTTACGTCTGTTCCACGAATCTTCTAATATAAATTACGTTAATGAAATGGATTTTTAAGCTTATTTAATTTTGGTTAATTTCGAGGATTCTATTTATGTATTTTTTTTTAATTCTAACCGTGGAACTTTGTTCACGAGTAAAGTTTAAATTGTGTTTCTCTTTTGTTAACACAATAGTGGGTATTTTCGAATGGCTGAGCTTAATTCATTTTATGAGCTTTTTTAGTTAGGAAAAAAATTATCATTTCAACGTTCTCAATGTAGTTCCTACGAAAGTTGAAGATTTATAAGAAATGTCACACTTTTTCCCCATTTCCACCCTGATAAAATATTTGAGTGAAAAAGATTTTCGAATGGATGATCAAAATCAATCAATTTTATGAGCACTGAACAATCTAGTTCATACCAAAAGGCGAAGATTTGTAAGAAATGTCAGTCACGTACGCCTCGTTCACTTTTTTCTTCATTTCCACCTCGATATTGGTTTTAAATCCGTCCAGCTCCGAAGCAAAAGAAAAAAAAAGAGTGAAGTAAAAAAAGCCAAAGCACATAAATTACCGGTTAATTATAGTCGGGGGCACAATTTCGTAATTTAATGCGGTATCGATGCGTTTTTAAAATCTCTTTATTACAGGTTTAGTATCTCATTGTATTATAATTTAATTGTGATCCGGTATCGAAGTGCCGTGTGGAACGCACAAAATATGTAATACAACCGGCCGTACAAAACTCTTGAATAATATCAAGACGGACGGTGCATAACCGGTTCTCTCTTATCCAGGGCAGCAACAACCTTTGTCTCCTTTTCAAATGCGGTTCACTTAGTTCAAGACAAATATTAATAGATCATAAAACATTTTTATACGAAACCGCTGCTCTGTTATCTGTTTTCTAATTTTAGTTTTTTTTTCGTGACAGTTTTAGTAAATAATGGCTTTAAACTTTTCTGTTTTATTAATATTAATTGTGATTTAACATGTGTATATTTTACATGGAAGATTAGAACTAATGGTTATTGTTTTGTTTACTTAAAATTGTCTAAAATTTATGTTGGCTCTATGACTTTATGATATATAAAACACATTCATTCATTTTTCAAGCATGAACTTTCAACTACATAAGTTTATTTTAATCCTTTATGTATTTTGGTATCCTGAAATGAGATAAAAAAGCTGTTTTGAGCTGAAATAAATTAAAATCAGGTATGTTTAGAATGTAAATTTCTCAAATAATCGTTCAAGATCAGTATTGAAATCAAGTGACCGGTTGTACATATTTTGGTTCCAATTACAATCGAAGGAGGGATGTGTATTAAGCAAAAGTAAAACATACTTGTTTTTTATACCGTCAACAAAAGTGTATAAACTGAAAATTAGCCTTTCCTAACCTAATAATAATAGATTCAATGTATTTTTAGAAGTAAAAACTTCTTTAGCTGCGTTGGGCACTTTTTGGTAAGTAAATATTATGCGTTCGCGTCATTGACACGCTCATGACTGACGCATGCGCAGTGTGCTGTGCGCCTCAGACACTTTTTGGATGGGTGAAATCTCGTGCGTTCGCGTCACCGACATGCTTATACCAGTATATCTATAGTTATACAGTTGACGTATAGTGCTGTGTATATCTTATAAGTGAAATTGAATGGATTTAGTGAAAAATTTATTTAAATATGTCCAATGATCGGAAACTGAGTACTACAAAACATAAAACGACAATCGATGCCACTTTTACACCATACTCAAATAAATTTGAATCAAACATTTTCATTTCTTACTTTAGTTACCATAAGCCCATTGTATATTTTTTAGAACAAAATGAAATAATTGAAAGTAAAAAAAGTCTAAGTATTTTTGAAATTAATGATGATAATGATGCAAACAATTAAAATAATGTTAAAAATAAAGTACCTTGAAATTTAAGTAAATACAAATATTATCCATAAATAATATGATTGTATATTAATTGTTATTTCAATTGAATTGTATTTATATTTTGTCATGATCTTGTACAGCCTGTAATATATTTAAATAATAAAGTACCATATAAACATACATAAAATTGCAGATCGGAGTGTCAATAGATGTGAAAACCAGATTGATGTTGTTAAATTTAATTCAAACATTATGAATTTTCAAATTTTAATACTAAAAGTTTTCACTTCAACTTCATTTTTTTTATATTTAATATTATTATTATTATTATTATTTGTGACATTTACATTTATTAATTGAATGTTGTTAATGAAAATAATAATAATTAATTATATTTTAATAGAACATGTATAAAATTTATTTTAAACATATTAATAACCATTAGATGTGACAGAAAATCATTATTGCCTAGTTATTAATCAATATTAATGTGAATTTAGATTGTGCATTAAACCGATGAGTCACGCAGATAACTGTACCGGTTATTTTTTTCAGATTCCTGTATATTCCCAACACTGTCAAGTTAAAAACGATTTCTTCAGCAAACGAATAAAAGTTGCACTGACAGACTGGGCAGAGATACTTACACATACAACGCACACATTTTAAGCATTTTAATTGTTTTGTTGCATGCCACTACGTCAAAGAAACTGATTTATGATTCCAGTTGACCGGACTTCTTTTTTGTTCTTAATTACATCAAGAATGTTGTTTTCATTGTTGTTTCTCGTAATCATTCTTAGCTTTTCGACTTTGCTCAGCTAATGGATGTGAACTAATAATGATGGCCGATAATTGAATGGGAAAACGGCCCCGCTGAATTTTATGAACGATGACAAATAATTCAAATACGTACACACAGTACGAATCGGCGGGAGTTAATAATCCCCTTTGCCCCGACGAAAACAAAGGAATTGTGCAAATCCTTTTTGCCATTTCTTTTTGAATAGTGTATCTGACAGAGGTGTAATTTCGAAAATGGGAAATGGCAGAGAACACGTACACAAATAAAGGGAAAACAAAGCAAGCAGTAATAGATTAGATGATTTTGTTTTTATTGTTACTGTTTGCTGAACGCAAATAATGGAAAGCGCATTATTTGTTGAAATTTATTATGTGGATTAAGCAGAATAAATTGTGAAGCGAAAAAAATCATTTTAAGATAAATAATTATTCCGGATGAAATATAGAGAAAAACATTGTCATATCGTCGGAAAAATATAGCATAAAACGTAAATAAATTCCATTTTATGAAGCAAGTATGAAAATAAAAACGAAACAAGAAAAAGCAAATAAAAAGCGAGCTCACACACATATAAATTACTTTTTAATATCACAGCACCATGAATCATTGTCGACCAAACGCCCGCCACCCTCTCCATGACGACCCCCCCCCCCCCCCCCCCCCGACAATTCCAGCCTGCCCCTTTCTGCACCCTTTGAAAAATCTGCAGCCGCGAAATTTTTACAAATTTAATAAATCGCTCAGCCACCCGTTTTCGCTGCATACTCTCCAAATCGATTCCCTTCGCCTCGCCATTTTTGTTTCCACTTATGTGTTTGCAGGAGGTCAACTTCAACACAATAACACATTTTTATCTAAATAATTTATTATATTTCTTCTAATTTAAATAAAATATTTCATATGAATTAAATTTTACAGACATACAAACATTTTAATTTAATTTTTTTAAATTGTTTATACCTAAACTACTATAATATTACAATTAATTAAGATTTAAAATATTTTAATTATAGGCGAAGGCTAAATATGATTGATTTTGAAGTATTCGAGCTAATTAAAATTAATTATTAAATAAAAAATAAAGGTTTAAGATAGATATCTTAATACTTCTAAATAATAATGTGTCGTCATTAAATAAAGCTAACATTTAATAATAATGAATATTTATTTTTTTTATACACAGAAAATTGAATTGGTAAGACAAGTCAGCCAACAATTAATAAATACCCATTATAATAAACATAAAACACTGTATTTAATGAAAAATGTCTCCGAACAATATAATAGGACGCATTCAATTATTTTCTATATATAAAGTAGGTTTTAGGCAACGTCGAGAGTAAAACACAAATCGTTGCCGGCATAATAAAACATAAAGCCCCGCGCTATTTCGGAAACGTTACGGCCATACACTTCGAAATTAATGTTACGTTAATATTGATAAAGTTACTTGTGAGTAATGGCATTACTTTGTTTCAGTCAGTTTTCGTCTACCCCATATTCCCGGCTAATTCTTTCACGGGGCCGCAGCCTGAAAAATACGATTCCAGATACGGGGCGCCGACGTTCCTCCACACCACAACGTACGTGAGTTTGTTTTATTGTATATTGTTCGAAAACACTATGAAATTCGTTGCAGCGAGAACGAAATTGTTAAAAATAATAACAATTTTTATATAAAACCATTAAAAAAAAAATAGAATCATAATCAGTTGTGATGGTAAATAAATCATTTATGATTTATTTAATGTCACAAATAAAAAAAAATAAAATATAATTTCTCCAAAATTAAATTTTGGAGAAATTGTGTTTTAATTTTCGTATATTTTGAGGTATCCGGTTTCACTCAACATATTAATACGTTTAAGATTGTTTCGGCAGAGTAGAAAGAATAAATAAATGTCTAAGATTGTCAGGATCTTCAATATATTGAAATCTATCACTCAGGAAGGAAGTTTATATTGATTCCCTTTTATATCGTTTAAATCCATGTTGGACAGAAGTAAAAAGCACATATCGCATAAAATAATTTGAAATTTTAGTTTTTATAGCATATTCTAAAACTTTCGACAGAGTAGAAAGGATAAATAAAGGTCTAAGATTGTCAGGATCTTCAATATATTGAAATCTATCATTCAAGAAGGAAGTTTATTTTGATTTCCTTTTATACTGTCTAAATCCATGTTGGATAGAGGTAAAAAGTACATGTCGCATAAAATAATTTGAAATTTTAGTTTTTATGGGTATTCTAAAACTTTCGACAGAGTAGAAAGAATAAATAAGGGTCTAAGGTTGTCAGGATCTTCAATATATTGAAATCTCATTCAGGAAGGAAGTTTATTTTGATTCCCTTTTATACCGTCTAAATCCATGCTGGACAGAAGTAAAAAGCACATGCCATATAAAATAATTTGAAATTTTAGTTTTTATGACATATTCTAGAACTTTCGATGGAGTAGAAAGAATAAATAAAGGTCTAAGATTGTCAGGATCTTCAATACATTGAAATCTATCATTCAGGAAGGAAGTTTATTTTGATTCTCTTTTATACCGTCTAAATCCACGTTGGACAGAAGTAAAAAGTCCATGTCGCATAAAATAATTTGAAATTTTAGTTTTTAGGGCATATTCTAAAACTTTCGACAGAGTAGAAAGAATAAGTAAAGGTCTAAAATTGTCAGGATCTTTAATATATTGAAATATATCGTTCAGGAAGGAAGTTTATATTGATTCCCTTTTATACCATCTAAATCCATGTTGGACAGAAGTAAAAAGCACATGTCGCATAAAATAATTTGAAATTTTAGTTTTTAGGGCATATTCTAAAACTTTCGACAGAGTAGAAAGAATAAATAAAGGTCTGAGATTGCCAGGATCTTTAATATATTGAAATCTATCATTCAGAAAGGAAGTTTATTTTGATTCCCTTTTATACCATCTAAATCCATGTTGTACAGAAGTAAAAAGCACATGTCGCATAAAATAATTTGAAATTTTAGTTTTTATGACATATTCTAAAACTTTCGACAGAGTAGAAAGAATAAATAAAGGTCTAAGATTGTCAGGATCTTCAATACATTGAAATCTATCATTCAGGAAGGAAGTTTATTTTGATTCCCTTTTATACCGTCTAAACCCATGTTGTACAGAAGTAAAAAGCACATGTCGCATAAAATAATTTGAAATTTTAGTTTTTATAGCATATTCTAAAACTTTCGACAGAGTAGAAAGAATAAATAAAGGTCTAAGATTGTCAGGATCTTCAATATATTGAAATCTATCATTCAGGAAGGAAGTTTATATTGATTCCCTTTTATACCTTCTAAATCCACGTTGAACAGAAGTAAAAAGTGCATGGCGCATAAAATAATTTGAAATTTTGGTTTTTATGACATATTCTAAAACTTTCGACAGAGTAGAAAGAATAAATAAAGGTCTAAGGTTGTCAGGATCTTCAATATATTGAAATCTATCATTCAGGAAGGAAGTTTATATTGATTCCCTTTTATACCTTCTAAATCCACGTTGAACAGAAGTAAAAAGTGCATGGCGCATAAAATAATTTGAAATTTTGGTTTTTATGACATATTCTAAAACTTTCGACAGAGTAGAAAGAATAAATAAAGGTCTAAGGTTGTCAGGATCTTCAATATATTGAAATCTATCATTCAGGAAGGAAGTTTATTTTGATTCCCTTTTATACCGTCTAAACCCATGTTGTACAGAAGTAAAAAGCACATGTCGCATAAAATAATTTGAAATTTTAGTTTTTATGACATATTCTAAAACTTTCGACAAAGTAGAAAGAATAAATAAAGGTCTAAGATTGTCAGGATCTTTAATATATTGAAATATATCGTTCAGGAAGGAAGTTTATATTGATTCCCTTTTATACCATCTAAATCCATGTTGGACAGAAGTAAAAAGCATATGTCGCATAAAATAATTTGAAATTTTAGTTTTTAGGGCATATTCTAAAACTTTCGACAGAGTAGAAAGAATAAATAAAGGTCTGAGATTGCCAGGATCTTTAATATATTGAAATCTATCATTCAGAAAGGAAGTTTATTTTGATTCCCTTTTATACCATCTAAATCCATGTTGTACAGAAGTAAAAAGCACATGTCGCATAAAATAATTTGAAATTTTAGTTTTTATGACATATTCTAAAACTTTCGACAGAGTAGAAAGAATAAATAAAGGTCTAAGATTGTCAGGATCTTCAATACATTGAAATCTATCATTCAGGAAGGAAGTTTATTTTGATTCCCTTTTATACCGTCTAAACCCATATTGTACAGAAGTAAAAAGCACATGTCGCATAAAATAATTTGAAATTTTAGTTTTTATGGGTATTCTCAAACTTTCGACAGAGTAGAAAGAATAAATAAAGGTCTAAGATTGTCAGGATCTTCAATATATTGAAATCTATCATTCAGGAAGGAAGTTTATTTTGATTCCCTTTTATACCGTCTAAATCCATGTTGTACAGAAGTAAAAAGCACATGTCGCATAAAATAATTTGAAATTTTAGTTTTTATGACATATTCTAAAACTTTCGACAAAGTAGAAAGAATAAATAAAGGTCTAAGATTGTCAGGATCTTTAATATATTCAAATATATCGTTCAGGAAGGAAGTTTATATTGATTCCCTTTTATACCATCTAAATCCATGTTGGACAGAAGTAAAAAGCACATGTCGCATAAAATAATTTGAAATTTTAGTTTTTATGACATATTCTAAAACTTTCGACAGAGTAGAAAGAATAAATAAAGGTCTAAGATTGTCAGGATCTTCAATACATTGAAATCTATCATTCAGGAAGGAAGTTTATTTTGATTCCCTTTTATACCGTCTAAACCCATGTTGTACAGAAGTAAAAAGCACATGTCGCATAAAATAATTTGAAATTTTAGTTTTTATGGGTATTCTCAAACTTTCGACAGAGTAGAAAGAATAAATAAGGGTCTAAGGTTGTCAGGATCTTCAATATATTGAAATCTCATTCAGGAAGGAAGTTTATATTGATTCCCTTTTATACCTTCTAAATCCACGTTGAACAGAAGTAAAAAGTGCATGGCGCATAAAATAATTTGAAATTTTGGTTTTTATGACATATTCTAAAACTTTCGACAGAGTAGAAAGAATAAATAAAGGTCTAAGGTTGTCAGGATCTTCAATATATTGAAATCTATCATTCAGGAAGGAAGTTTATTTTGATTCCCTTTTATACCGTCTAAATCGATGTTGGACAGAAGTAAAAAGCATATGTCGCATAAAATAATTTGAAATTTTAGTTTTTATGACATATTCTAAAACTTTCGACAGAGTAGAAAGAATAAATAAAGGTCTAAGATTGTCAGGATCTTCAATATATTGAAATCTATCATTCAGGAAGGAAGTTTATATTGATTCCCTTTTATACCTTCTAAATCCACGTTGAACAGAAGTAAAAAGTGCATGGCGCATAAAATAATTTGAAATTTTGGTTTTTATGACATATTCTAAAACTTTCGACAGAGTAGAAAGAATAAATAAAGGTCTAAGGTTGTCAGGATCTTCAATATATTGAAATCTATCATTCAGGAAGGAAGTTTATTTTGATTCCCTTTTATACCGTCTAAACCCATGTTGTACAGAAGTAAAAAGCACATGTCGCATAAAATAATTTGAAATTTTAGTTTTTATGACATATTCTAAAACTTTCGACAAAGTAGAAAGAATAAATAAAGGTCTAAGATTGTCAGGATCTTTAATATATTGAAATATATCGTTCAGGAAGGAAGTTTATATTGATTCCCTTTTATACCATCTAAATCCATGTTGGACAGAAGTAAAAAGCATATGTCGCATAAAATAATTTGAAATTTTAGTTTTTAGGGCATATTCTAAAACTTTCGACAGAGTAGAAAGAATAAATAAAGGTCTGAGATTGCCAGGATCTTTAATATATTGAAATCTATCATTCAGAAAGGAAGTTTATTTTGATTCCCTTTTATACCATCTAAATCCATGTTGTACAGAAGTAAAAAGCACATGTCGCATAAAATAATTTGAAATTTTAGTTTTTATGACATATTCTAAAACTTTCGACAGAGTAGAAAGAATAAATAAAGGTCTAAGATTGTCAGGATCTTCAATACATTGAAATCTATCATTCAGGAAGGAAGTTTATTTTGATTCCCTTTTATACCGTCTAAACCCATATTGTACAGAAGTAAAAAGCACATGTCGCATAAAATAATTTGAAATTTTAGTTTTTATGGGTATTCTCAAACTTTCGACAGAGTAGAAAGAATAAATAAAGGTCTAAGATTGTCAGGATCTTCAATATATTGAAATCTATCATTCAGGAAGGAAGTTTATTTTGATTCCCTTTTATACCGTCTAAATCCATGTTGTACAGAAGTAAAAAGCACATGTCGCATAAAATAATTTGAAATTTTAGTTTTTATGACATATTCTAAAACTTTCGACAAAGTAGAAAGAATAAATAAAGGTCTAAGATTGTCAGGATCTTTAATATATTCAAATATATCGTTCAGGAAGGAAGTTTATATTGATTCCCTTTTATACCATCTAAATCCATGTTGGACAGAAGTAAAAAGCACATGTCGCATAAAATAATTTGAAATTTTAGTTTTTATGACATATTCTAAAACTTTCGACAGAGTAGAAAGAATAAATAAAGGTCTAAGATTGTCAGGATCTTCAATACATTGAAATCTATCATTCAGGAAGGAAGTTTATTTTGATTCCCTTTTATACCGTCTAAACCCATGTTGTACAGAAGTAAAAAGCACATGTCGCATAAAATAATTTGAAATTTTAGTTTTTATGGGTATTCTCAAACTTTCGACAGAGTAGAAAGAATAAATAAGGGTCTAAGGTTGTCAGGATCTTCAATATATTGAAATCTCATTCAGGAAGGAAGTTTATATTGATTCCCTTTTATACCTTCTAAATCCACGTTGAACAGAAGTAAAAAGTGCATGGCGCATAAAATAATTTGAAATTTTGGTTTTTATGACATATTCTAAAACTTTCGACAGAGTAGAAAGAATAAATAAAGGTCTAAGGTTGTCAGGATCTTCAATATATTGAAATCTATCATTCAGGAAGGAAGTTTATTTTGATTCCCTTTTATACCGTCTAAATCGATGTTGGACAGAAGTAAAAAGCATATGTCGCATAAAATAATTTGAAATTTTAGTTTTTATGACATATTCTAAAACTTTCGACAGAGTAGAAAGAATAAATAAAGGTCTAAGATTGTCAGGATCTTCAATATATTGAAATCTATCATTCAGGAAGGAAGTTTATATTGATTCCCTTTTATACCTTCTAAATCCACGTTGAACAGAAGTAAAAAGTGCATGGCGCATAAAATAATTTGAAATTTTGGTTTTTATGACATATTCTAAAACTTTCGACAGAGTAGAAAGAATAAATAAAGGTCTAAGGTTGTCAGGATCTTCAATATATTGAAATCTATCATTCAGGAAGGAAGTTTATTTTGATTCCCTTTTATACCGTCTAAACCCATGTTGTACAGAAGTAAAAAGCACATGTCGCATAAAATAATTTGAAATTTTAGTTTTTATGACATATTCTAAAACTTTCGACAAAGTAGAAAGAATAAATAAAGGTCTAAGATTGTCAGGATCTTTAATATATTGAAATATATCGTTCAGGAAGGAAGTTTATATTGATTCCCTTTTATACCATCTAAATCCATGTTGGACAGAAGTAAAAAGCATATGTCGCATAAAATAATTTGAAATTTTAGTTTTTAGGGCATATTCTAAAACTTTCGACAGAGTAGAAAGAATAAATAAAGGTCTGAGATTGCCAGGATCTTTAATATATTGAAATCTATCATTCAGAAAGGAAGTTTATTTTGATTCCCTTTTATACCATCTAAATCCATGTTGTACAGAAGTAAAAAGCACATGTCGCATAAAATAATTTGAAATTTTAGTTTTTATGACATATTCTAAAACTTTCGACAGAGTAGAAAGAATAAATAAAGGTCTAAGATTGTCAGGATCTTCAATACATTGAAATCTATCATTCAGGAAGGAAGTTTATTTTGATTCCCTTTTATACCGTCTAAACCCATATTGTACAGAAGTAAAAAGCACATGTCGCATAAAATAATTTGAAATTTTAGTTTTTATGGGTATTCTCAAACTTTCGACAGAGTAGAAAGAATAAATAAAGGTCTAAGATTGTCAGGATCTTCAATATATTGAAATCTATCATTCAGGAAGGAAGTTTATTTTGATTCCCTTTTATACCGTCTAAATCCATGTTGTACAGAAGTAAAAAGCACATGTCGCATAAAATAATTTGAAATTTTAGTTTTTATGACATATTCTAAAACTTTCGACAAAGTAGAAAGAATAAATAAAGGTCTAAGATTGTCAGGATCTTTAATATATTCAAATATATCGTTCAGGAAGGAAGTTTATATTGATTCCCTTTTATACCATCTAAATCCATGTTGGACAGAAGTAAAAAGCACATGTCGCATAAAATAATTTGAAATTTTAGTTTTTATGACATATTCTAAAACTTTCGACAGAGTAGAAAGAATAAATAAAGGTCTAAGATTGTCAGGATCTTCAATACATTGAAATCTATCATTCAGGAAGGAAGTTTATTTTGATTCCCTTTTATACCGTCTAAACCCATGTTGTACAGAAGTAAAAAGCACATGTCGCATAAAATAATTTGAAATTTTAGTTTTTATGGGTATTCTCAAACTTTCGACAGAGTAGAAAGAATAAATAAGGGTCTAAGGTTGTCAGGATCTTCAATATATTGAAATCTCATTCAGGAAGGAAGTTTATTTTGATTCCCTTTTATACCGTCTAAATTCAGGTTGTACAGAAGTAAAAAGCACATGTCGCATAAAATAATTTGAAATTTTAGTTTTTATAGCATATTCTAAAACCTTCGACAGAATAGAAAGAATAAATAAAGGTCTAAAATTGTCAGGATATTCAATACATTGAAATCTATCATTCAGGAAGGAAGCTTATTTTGATTTCCTTTTATACTGTCTAAATCTATGTTGGACAGAAGTAAAAAGCACATATCGCATAAAATAATTTTAAATTTCAGTTTTTATGATGTATTCTAAAACTTTCGACAGAGTAGAAAGAATAAATAAAGGTCTAAGATTGTCAGGTTCTTCAATATATTGAAATCTATCATTCAAGAAGGAAGTTTATTTTGATTCCCTTTTATACCGTCTAAATTCATGTTGTACAGAAGTAAAAAGCACATGTCGCATAAAATAATTTGAAATTTTAGTTTTTATGACATATTCTAAAACTTTCGACAGAGTAGAAAGAATAAATAAAGGTCTAAGGTTGTCAGGATCTTCAATATATTGAAATCTATCATTCAGGAAGGAAGTTTATTTTGATTCTCTTTTATACCATCTAAATTTATGGTGCGAAAGTTTATGTTTAGACATCTCTCTGGACAAAGTCATTTATTCAGATACAAGAGAATACCAATTTTGGATTGAATATTTTTTTCTATCTTTGTAGAATATTAATAAATATCAAATGTATATTTTGTTCTTGTTTGCTTTATTATATTTATGATTTCTACTTCAGTCGTGTCATAAAAATGCCCATTTAAAATCTGCACTAATGATCCAGGGACCGATAGAACAAGATGAAGATAGAGAAATACACACTGTGTCGATGGCACAAGAAAAAACCGGGCTTCGGATTTTTTTCGAAACTGGAATAAAGTAATTACCTAGGTTATTTCTCTGTTTTTATGCTCGGCTGAGCTGGAATAAATATTCACCGGGATCGTGTACAATAACTTACCGGACTTGTACCCATAAATTGGTCATCCCCGGTCCGGTCTCTCTCTCCCGTACCGGTGCGATGCCAGTACCCACAACCGTGGTACTAGCGCGATATTCACACGGACAGAATTCATTTTAATGCGGGCTGACTCATTACCGAGGCATTTATCCATTTAGCCCGCGGGTTGAATGCAGCGACGTGGAATCCAAACCGAAGACTTATTTTGCGACGTGTCGTGTTATTTGGGCAAACAATAAATACGTATTTAATGGGATCGATCATGCAAAACGTTGAAATTAACCCAGGTCAATTATGTAGTTTCATTTGAAAAATATGATTCGAGTTTTTCGTACTGGTTTTTCCCTTCTCCATCTTTCTCTGATGCTTTTCGCTTTGTGCAACGGTTCGTTAGCTCTATATACTGAAAATGTATTTGATGTAGATACACATCCGCTGTACCTACTCTCCTCTCTTTCAACTGATTGCTTTATGTTAGGTATTAAAATATTTACTTTAAATTTACCCCCGGTAATTTTGTAATTTACATCAGTTTTCTCTTTGTACATTCGTAAATAGGCATTCTTGATATAATTATAATTAAATTAAAACAAGGTTTATTTGAATTTGCGAAATGTAAATACATTTAAAAAGGTGTATGTTTTGAGAACAATAAATTACATATTGTCCTTTAAATCTTCCATTTAAATTTATGTTTTCTTATAATATGTTTAAAATACCCAAATTAATTTAATGTTTATTTAAATAAAACACATTGTACGAGTTCTATTCCTCGAATAAACTTATTAAATTAGGTTTTTCCAAATAAAAGTTTTCACAATTTTATATCTTTCTTAATATATCTGTGTCACAATTAAGTTTTATTGTTCCAGTTAGAGCAACACGTCTTTAAAGAGCCCAAATTAATTCCCTAAAGTGATATATAATCATTATAAATGATAATGTTAAACACTCATAAATATGCTGATGATACACATCTTTAAAAAGTCAAAATTAATTTATAATCTTTGCAGCTGATAATTCTGTTTAATAATTGAAATTAATTTATTTACTGATGACACATTGATTTATACAATATCTGTGATATGGAAACAAAAATTAGCTGTGATTTAAACAATATGCATTGATATAAATAAAATCAAATGAATTTTAATTGAAAATAGTATATTATTTTTAAATTTAATGTAATTTATGTTAAACATTGAAATTGATATCAAATATAGTTTGTAAGCACATAAAATATTTTAGATTAAAACCTGAAATGAAAATTTAAATAATCATTTTATATTACCATCATTTTATTTTAAAATATACAGTAATAAAAATAATAAATATGAGAAATGTTCTCAAGTAGCATAAGTAGCAACAACTTACCACAATTTTAACATGACAAATAATTTTTATCTTCACCAAAGCTTTATTGAAACTTGATGTGATTTTAAAAATTTTAAAATTGGTACTATGTTGACTTTTTTACTCATTTATTTATACTTTATTATTATTTTTAGAGGTACTAAACGTTAGTTATTATTTATTGATGTAAAACACATTGCAAGTATGTATTCACAGTCATTTCAAAATGAAGTAATTCAGTTGAATCCCGAAACTTTTCTCATGGATTTTACAATTTGGGCTCCGTTCCAAATAATCGTAAGCTCAACTTTACATTTTCCCCTTAACACATCTGTGTTGTTACCAGCTTGAGGTATGCCAATTATTCTGAAATACAATCCTTAGAAAATTGGCTTCTATCACCCAAAAAAAAACAATAATGCCAACGACATTTTGCAATCGTTGTTGCCAAGGTGCCGTGGTAATTTCCAATATTACCGACAAATTAGCCCAGATTTACGCTAATATCTTTTTTCAACCTCAAGATCATGATATAGCTAACTGGTGAAAGAACCATTTGCGTTTATAAAATTACACTAAATTGAATCAACGGTCGTAAATGGATGGAATGTCTGTAAATTAATTTACCAAAATGGATTTTTAATATAATCAATAACAGTTAATGGGGTCATAAAATGCTGAGTGAATGTTTTTTCCTTGTCTAACTACAGTTGTGATAATGTACGTTTTGGAGGTTACACTTAAGACATATATATGCATAAAAGTGACTTGTTTTAAAATAATTTTATATTGTTAATATGAAATATTCCTGATTTTAGAAATTAAACGTATGTTTTTTGTGAAAACTTCTTTAGCCGCGTTGGGCATTTTTTGGTAGAGAAATATTATGCGTTCGAATCATTGACTTGCTCATGACTGGCGCATGCGCAGTGTGCTGTGCGCCTTAGACACTTTTTGTATGGGAAAAATATCGTGCGTTAGCGTCACCAACATGCTTAGAGCACTATATCTGTAGCTATACAGTTGACTGTATATGATGAATCAAACTGTTCATTTCTTACTTTAGTTACTATAAGTCTATTGTATCTTTTTTAGAACAAAATGAAATAATTGAAAGTACAAAAAGTCTAGGTATTATTGAAATTAATGATTACAATGATGCAAACAATTAAAATAGTGTTAAAAATAAAGTACATTGAAATTTAAGTAAATACAAAAACTATCCATAAATAATATGATTGTATATTAATTGTTATTTCAATTGAATTGTATTTATATTTTATCATGATCTTGTACAGCCCGTAATATATTTAAATAATAAAAAAATAATATAAACATTAGGCTGTTTCAAAAAAACGGTCAATTTTTTTTCTTATTTATATCGAAAATCTTGTTGGAAATGGTAAAAAAAAGTTACAGCTCTTAATATTAATATTAAGAGGTGCCGCATCGTAAATTTTAATTTCCCGTTTAAATAACACGGGAACGGTGTTCTGTTGGATTTTGAAATTTTTTAACTCTCGTTAGAGATAATATTTCAAAATGATCAAAACAGATTTTTATAGAAAATTTAACGCTCTACAAAAAATGTCTCTTACAGTTTTTTGATATATTCATTTTTTCAAAAGTTATTTAACATTAAAGTTGTTTTGATTTAAAATTTTGACATTTTTCTCATTTTCTGACGCAATCATCAACTTTATGGGAAAATTTTATATGACATTTTTTGTAGAAAATTCAATTTTCTATCAGAGCTGTAACTTTTACAGTATTTTTTACCATTTCCAACAAGATTTTCGATATAAATAAGAAAAAAAAAATGTATATATACACCAAATATCGCGGGGGGTTAGTTTAGAAGGTAAATTTCCCAAATAATCGTTCAAGATCAGTTTTGAAATCGAGTGACCGGTTGTACATATTTTGGTTCCAATTACAATCGTTGTTTTTTATACCGTCAACAAAAGTGTGTTATATTAAGCCAAAATAAGGTATAATTGACATATATAAGACTTTTATATTTGGAAAATAATTCTTCAGAAGAAATTTGTCCTTAATTGACGGAATTTAAAAAAATATATATTTTATATTTATGGAGGATATCTTGATTTTTCTTGTGCAGTTTCAGCAACTGCACAAGGCATCTTCTTCAAAGGAACTCCCGGCCCAACGGCCACTTCCCCACACAAAACTGCCCACCAACCTTGACCCCGGCCTCCAATAATAATGAGCGATCAACGCGGACGCAAATCAAACGCTGACAAAAGAGTTGGCAAAACGTATGGCTTTCGTTGTAGTACATGGCGTTTAATTGGTAAAGGCGATCCCATCGGGTCCAGACCTACAAATCACAGCTGCGCAGAGGTCACGGCCGTTGTGATGCACCCGGTCACGGCTGTCGACTCCGAACGCCGTCGCATTTTTACACCTGCCCGTTCGGCATTTCGAGAAGATTGGACGCTGAAGAAACACCCGATAGACCAAAACTGCCCCCTTGATTTGTTGTCAACCGACGGTGCGGTCCTGTTATGACAGACGGACGTGTGCCAAAAAATGTTGGGAGACAGCAAGAAGAGCCTCGTTGCTTGGCATATTCCCACAGTAATCGAAACGGCATTCCATGACCGTTTCCATTGTCCCAATGCAACACGTGTTGCAGTCGTGGTGGTTTTAAAAAAAGAATCGTGGAAAAGGCGGCGTTATATTGATTACATGTATTTATAATTATTGCTAATTATAGTAGTTTCTAAACCAATATTAAATGGTTTTATAAGCGATGTGCACTTGGAGCATATGCGCGGCGCAATAATCTGAAAATATTTATGAATTTATACTAGTCGTAAAGCGGCAGATTATTGCGGTCAATTAGAAATGAGTTTTTCCAAGATTGATCCGTCGGCCGCGAATTTTTACCACTGCGGGACACTAATTAGATCGAAAAATAAAACTGTCCGACTCTAATTGCTCAATTATAATGTTATAATGGCATCTGCAACTAGAGATGAAACTGTTTCTATTAGGTCTAGCATCTGCCACGCCAGTTTCTCACCACTCCGCTTAATTGCTGAAACTGAGATTTTTATGTGACCGTGCCATTTATTACATTAGCGAAATAACGATAGTAATAATGTAAAACCTCTGTAATACACGATTAGGTTGATTTTATTGCGTTTTAAACTCCGGTTAGTTTAAGTTGAGAGAAGGACACGCCCCTAGAGATGCGCAGTGGCTTTAAATCTACAGTTTGCGCATATAATTATAGAGCCGATAAAAGTGAAAACTTAGAACTTTTAGTATTAATTCTGAAATTTCATAATGTTTGAATTAAATTGATCATCAATCTGGTTTTCACATTTATTGACACTCCGAGTAACAATTTTATGCATGTTTATTAGGCTGTTTAAAAAAAAATGGACAATTTTTTTTTCTTATTTATATCGAAAATCTTGTTGGAAATGGTAAACAAAATACTGTGAAAGTTACAGCTCTTAATATTAATATTAAGTGGTGCCGCATCGTAAATTTTAGTTTCCCGTTTAAATAACACAGGAACGGTTTTCTCTTGGATTTTGAAATTTTTTATCTCTCGTTAGAGATAATATTTCAAAATGATCAAAACAGATTTTTATAGAAAATTTAACGCTTTACAAAAAATGTCTCTTTCAGTTTTTTGATATATTCATTTTTTCAAAAGTTATTTAACATTAAAGTTGGATTGATTTAAAATTTTGACGTTTTTCTCATTTTCTGACGCAACCATCAACTTTATGGGAAAATTTTATATGACATTTTTTGTAGAGAGTTCATTATCCTATAATTTATCTCTGATAAAGTTTTTGATATTTTTCATAGATCATAAGTTACCTGCTGAAAACTAAAAATTTTATTAAATAAATGTTATTTTACTGCTTAAAATTAAGCATTTTATTTAAATAAATAGATTTTTACTAAAAAAATTGATTGTGTATTATAATCAGAGTAGTATATATCGTTACACTAACAAATTTTTACTATAATTTGGCAATTTTTTTCTGTATTGATTTATAACTAGCAATAAGTATTGTAATTGCCGTTCATTTTTCGTGAAACACTTATTGCTAGTTATAAGTGAATACAGAAAAAAATTGCCAAATTGTAGTAAAAGTCTGTTAGTGTAACGATATATACTACTTTGATTATAATAAACAATCAATTATTTTAGTAAAAATCTATTTATTTAAATAAAATGCTTAATTTTAAGCAGTAAAAAAACATTTATTTAATAAAATTTTTAGTTTTCTGCAGATAACTTATGATTTGTAAAAAATATCAAAAACTTTTTCGAAGATAAATTATAGGAAATTGAATTCTTTACAAAAAATGTCATATAAAATTTTCCCATAAAGTTGATGGTTGCGTCACAAAATGAGAAAAATGTCAAAATTTTAAATCAATCCAACTTTAATGTTAAATAACTTTTGAAAAAGTGAATATATCAAAAAACTGAAAGAGACATTTTTTGTATAGCGTTAAATTTTGTATAAAAATCTGTTTTGATCATTTTGAAATATTATCTCTAACCAGAGTTAAGCAGTTTCAAAATCCAAGAGAACACCTTTCCCATGTTATTTAAACGGGAATTTAAAATCTACGATGCGGCACCTTTTAATATTAATATTAAGAGCTGTAACTTTCACAGTATTTTTTTACCATTTCCAACAAGATTTTCGATATAAATAAGAAAAAAAAAATTGTCGATTTCCTTGAAAGTACATCAGAAATAAAGATGATCCTGAAAATCTCAAATATTTCTATATAGAGATTCCTTTCAGACGGCATTATCCTCTATGAACCCTCCACTTTCAAAACAGTAATAGATATTAGCTTCAAATTCATTTCCGGCTTAGCTGGAGGCCTTAAACGAAACCACTGCATTAGTAAAATTTTACCTGATTTCAAAATGCTCTCAAATATACAGCTGTAACTCACCCTCTAGTTCCGGGATTTTATTCTTAAGGTCTAGTTTTCGGGTACCTCTTGAAACTCCAGTAGACACATAGTTTGTTGGTCTAGTAACCGAGGTTACCTGCCTACTTTTTTCTTTTGTTTGAATAAATTAACAAAAGAAGGACGAGCATGTCGGTGACGCGAACTTATAAGATTTTCCCCTACCAAAAAGTGTTAGTTAGTAAGCATTATTTTGTTGAATTAAAATTTTTTTTATTTTAAAATTAGTCGTTAAAAATGAAAAATTACTTTTCCCAGTACCCAACATAACTGTTCATTTTATCAAACTGCAACAAAAAGAACTTTAATCATAATATAAAAGATATTGTAACGTACATGTTTCACATTTCTCTGAAATTCAGCAACAAATAACACATTTTTCCACCGCGGAAATGATAGCAATCCAGCAAAACGTGCATAAAAAGGAGGAACAATAAAAAACGAAATAAACAAAAGCCGCATTAAGGAATCACAACATTGTAAAATAAAATAGGAAATTTCGAAAGACCGAAAAACAATTTCGAGTTCCATATATCCTTTAATTTGCAGAATGTCCCTGAAAACAGAATAAAACGCAACGTAAAAATCTCATAAATATTTAAAACAAATTTTACACCATTGTGGAACTTGTATAGGGAACAGTATGCAAATACTCTCAATATTAAATCCGCTCGTAAAAATGTAATTTTAAACGCGCAAATCTCCTGAAATATTGACATTTAATTTAGACTGTTTATTACTGGAGTGGCTTGCCTGATTTAATACATTTTTTTTGTGTGTCGTTTTCTGGCCGGCGACACAGATGAAGAGGGTGGAAGAGAGAGACGGGGACCAATCGAAATTAAGTCGAAAATCTCGCCTCGAAATCCGTAATTGGATTAAACATTAAATCTTGTCGGCGAAAAGGCAACGCGGAGACTGAAGCCGAATAAATATTCATCTTCCTTCTTACCTTGTTTCTGTGACGCGGAAAAAATAAATTTATCGGTTTGATCCGTACCCCGGACCATAAGGGGAGGAATATGGCAAATATTGATGTAATCGATACGTTGATTTATGTTTTGTTGCTAACGAATGTGGCGCGGGGAAATTTTAAAGTCTAAAAGGAAACTCGTTACTTATTTACAAACTTTTTAACATGAAACACGACTTTCGAAACTTCAAACACTTGTTTATTTTATGGGATAATAAAAATTTATGACTTTAATGATTATAATTTTTTTATTTTTGAAGTAAAAACTTCTTTAGTTACCTTCCGCACTTTTTGGTAAGGTAATATTATGCGTTCGCGTCACCGACATGCTTATTTTAAAGAGGCAGTCAAAACTAGGCTTGACTTCTTCAGTTCCAACAACCAGAATATTTTTTTCATCCCATAAATTGATTGTAGATTATTGATACAAAATTATTAATTATAACAGAGACTATTTTGTTGAATACGGTATCTAACACACTTTAATAGACTATCGAATTGTCGGTCAATAGATAAAGTGGTTGGAAGCTGACTTCCATTCATAATTAGTACAGATTAGCCTCGTTTATGGCATGACAACTTATGTTGCATGTATTAGGGCCGTCTCTTTTAATGCCCAGTTTAATAGCAACGATGTTTGGTCAAGAAAATTTATGGAACATGTCCCTGTTGTGATTACTTCTCATATTAATGAAGTAGGTGTAGGAATTAATTAGACGGGATATTCACTGAACATGTGTGACGGCACGTACAAAAAACCACACCTCACCGTCTGAAAATAAGAAATACCTCGATTCAACTGTAAAAACAGCTTTTTATCTGCCCCACACAAGTTAATCTATAAATAAATCTTATCATTTATTTACTGAAACATCAAATTACTAATAAAATAAATTCAACCATTGCAATGCAACTTAAAACAGGCTATTTCATACATTGTATAGCTCGGTGTGTTCGACGATAACGCACGTGGAATCTGAATGGGCACTCTTCATAGGTGGCCCCAGATAGTCGATGGACGCCGATTATTTTATGCTGCTGCCATACGTACATCCGCGGTCCCCGATTTATTTATAGAGCGGGGGACAATATCGACCATCTTTTAATCTACAGCATCTACAAGAGTCGACCATTGTGCCCCGGTCGGTGGCATTGTTTGAGGAAAATTTGTTGGCATGTGGTCCGCACAACTTTTAAACAGTACCTACAAGATATTTTTTTTTATTTTTACTTGTCTTCAGTTTTGGTGCTATTATCGTACTTTTTTCTTGAGTACTCAGGGTTGATTGATGTTAATTTGGTTTGACGTGGAATATTATTTGATGGGTCGGTGACAGATTTATTTAAAGATGTTGCCACGAATGTAGAACAACCTGTTTTCAGATGTTCAGAAGATTAAACTGATAAATTTTCATTTGAGGGCAATATCAATACAAAAAAATATAGTAACTTAAGTAAGAAATGAAAATGTTTGATTCAAATTTATCTAAGTATCGCGTAAAAGCGGCATCGATTGTCGTTTTATGTTTTGTAGTACTGAGTTTTCGATCACTGGACATATTTAAATTTATCACTAAATTCATTCAATTTACTTATAAGATATACACAGCACTATATGTCAACTGTATGGGTACAGATATACTGTTATAAGCATGTCGGTGACGTGAACGCACGAGATTTCACCCATCCAAAAAGTGTCTAAGGCGCACAGCACTCTGCAGTCTAATATATATTTGGCATATATATTAGACTGTGTCAAAAAAGTCGACAATTTTTTTTTCTTATTTATATCGAAAATCTTGTTGGAAATGGTAAAAAATTTTTCTTATTTTTTGACGCAACCATCAGCTTATGGGAAAATTTTAAATGACATTTTTTGTAGAGAATTCAATTTTCTATAATTTATCTCCGAAAAAGTTTTTGATATTTTTTACAAATCATAAGTTATCAGCAGAAAACCAAAAATTTTATTAAATAAATATTATTTTACTGCTTAAAATTAAGCATTTTATTTAAATAAATAGATTTTTACTAAAAAAATTGATTATTTATTATAATCAAAGTAGTATATATCGTTACACTAACAGACTTTTACTAAAATTTAGCAATTTTTTTCTGTATTCACTTATAACTAGAAATAAGTGTTTCACGAAAAATGAAGAGCAATTACAATACTTATTGCTAGTTATAAGTCAATACAGAAAAAAATTGCCAAATTGTAGTAAAAGTCTGTTAGTATAACGATATATACTACTTTGATTATAATAAACAATCAATTTTTTTAGTAAAAATCTACTTATTTAAATAAAATGCTTAATTTTAAGCAGTAAAATAACATTTATTTAATAAAATTTTTAGTTTTCTGCAGATAACTTATGATCTGTAAAAAATATCAAAAACTTTTTCGGAGATAAATTATAGGAAATTGAATTCTCTACAAAAAATGTCATATAAAATTTTCCCATAAAGTTGATGGTTGCGTCAGAAAATGAGAAAAATGTCAAAATTTTAAATCAATCCAACTTTAATGTTAAATAACTTTTGAAAAAATGAATATATCAAAAAACTGTAAGAGACATTTTTTGTAGAGCGTTAAATTTTCTATAAAAATCTGTTTTGATCATTTTGAAATATTATCTCTAACGAGAGCTAAAAAATTTCAAAATCCAAGAGAACACCGTTCCTGTGTTATTTAAACAGGAAATTAAAATGTATAATGCTGCACCTCTTAATATTAATATTAAGGGCTATAACTTGTACAGCATTTTTTTACCATTTCCAACAAGATTTTCGATATAAATAAGAAAAAAAAAATTGTCGATTTTTTTGAAACAGTCTAATATATATATATATATATATATATATATATATATATATATATGGTAACAGTTCAAAACAGTAAAAGATATTAGCGTCATACTCATTTCCGGTTTAGCTGGAGGCCTTTAACGAAACCACTGCATTAGTAAAATTTTACCTTATTTTAAAAATGCTCTCAAATGTACAACTGTAACTCATCCTCTAGTTCCGGGATTTTATTCTTAAGGTCTAGTTTTCGGGTACCTCTTGAAACACCGGCAGACACATAGATTGTTGTTCTAGTAACCGAGGTTACCAGCCAAATCAACAACTTTTTTCTTTTGTCTGAATTTATTAACAAAAGAAGGAAGTGCATGTCGGTGACGCGAACCTATAAGATTTTCTCCTACCAAAAAGTGCCCAACGCGGCTAAAGAAGTTGTCACTTCAAAAATCAATTTGAAACCTATAAAACATGTAATACATAGTATTATACAATCAATATTATAAATTTCACATTAACACACCTACATCAGTAATATGAGAAGTAATCATAAGGACGACATGTTCCATGAATATCCTTCACCAACTGCCATTAAAAGAGACGAACCTAATACATGCAATACAAGTTGATTTGCCATAAACGAGACTAATCTGAACTAATTATAATTGGAACTCAGCTTCCAACAAGTTTATCTATTGCCCCACAACTTGATACTCTGGTCTTAAGTTCGTATCACGTTAAACTGTTCTGGCCACCAAATAAACCTTTACCCCAGAGGAAAACGATACCGCCTACCATTGTTGCAATTACAATAAACTTGTGCATATGTGCCACATTTTTTTTTTTGTAATTCCAAACAAACAAAAACAAACTTTCCTTCCCCAGATTGGGGCACATCCATTCGACTGAATTACACGCGCACCCCGAAATTGATAAATGACACAGTCAGTTTATCTTGAATGGAATTTGTTTGTTAAAATTTTATCCCGACATCCACTTCCTATGCACAATGATATTTACGTATTTCATCCGTGACCCAGTTCTGTGCCGTGTCGTAATTTTAAATTATAAATTTTCCTTTGCACCGGCGCAATTTCCACATAAAATGTGTTTCAAAGTGGATTTCGTAATCAAAAATTGTGTTTGTGTATGAAAATAAACGCGCATTTTCGCCGGGTGCGTCGACGACTAGTCAAAGAAAACGAGTCCTGATGGAAATTGCAATTTTCATATAGGTAATTTTCTTTACTACTTATGATCTAATATGCATCGACGTCGTCCTTTGATACGTACTTCTTTGAATCATAATTTAGTTCGAGCAATTTTCGGTTTAAGAAAGTTATGTGTGAAAAACGGGCGTCAATTCTGAGTACTTTTGTTGTCATCGGAGCGGCTCAACTTGTTCGTTTCTTCTGAGAAAGAGGTGTAATAATTAAAAACTCTTTCGATAAGTGAAAAAGAAATAAATTTAACTAAAGTAAAAAAGGGGATACCTTACCTATTTTCAATTGCAGGATACGATGGTGCTGAAAAATTTTCAAAAACTGCGACAAAATTCTTTTTTGTTGTCATATTTCCAAATTTAGACGCTTAGTTTCATATAATATTCAGGTGATTAGGTGTTAAGTTAACTGTTTCTAACATTGTAAAATTTATTCAGCTTAAACTACAGGTGAAATTTGTGTTTAAATAGTTAAATAAGAGATTCGTACATTTTTTCTAATATTTGTTGACACTGTCGTATTATTTACACATTACTATAAAAAAGTAGTTGTCAAACATAATCTTAATTTGGTACTCATATAGATTACTGATCCACTGACTTTCTGTACGAATTTTTATATAAAATTGATGTTTTATCTATTTTACTTTTGCTGAATACGATAGTGGTTAAAAATTTGAAAAACTGCGACAAAATTTTTTTTTCTTGAGTTATATTTTCATATTTAGACGCTTAGTTTTGTATAACATTCAGGTGATTAAGTGTTACGTGTTATTTTAGGACGAAGTTAACTGTTTCCAACATTGTAAAATTTATTCACCTGAAACTACAGGTGGAATTTGTGTCTAAATAGTTAAATAAGGGATCCGTCTAAAAAATGGAAAAAGTTATACATATTTTGATACATTTTTTCTAATATTTGTTGACACCATCGTATTATTTATACATTACTATAAAAAAGTAGTTGTCAGACATAATCTTAATTTGGTACTCGTATAGATTACTGACCCACTGACTTTCTGTACGAATTTTTATATAAAATTAATGTTTTATCTATTTTACATTTGCTGAATACGATTGTGGTGAAAAATTTTGAAAAACTGCGACAAAATTCTTTTTTCTCGAGTCATATTTCCATATTTAGACGCTTAGTTTCATATAACATTCAGGTGATTAGGTGTTACGTGTCATTTTAAGACGAAGTTAACTGTTTCCAACATTGTAAAATTTATTCACCTGAAACTACAGGTGGAATTTGTGTCTAAATAGTTAAATAAGGGATCCGTCTAAAAAATGGAAAAAGTTATACATATTTTGATACATTTTTTCTAATATTTGTTGACACCATCGTATTATTTATACATTACTATAAAAAAGTAGTTGTCAGACATAATCTTAATTTGGTACTCATATAGATTACTGACCCACTGACTTTCTGTACGAATTTTTATATAAAATTAATGTTTTATCTATTTTACATTTGCTGAATACGATTGTGGTGAAAAATTTTGAAAAACTGCGACAAAATTCTTTTTTCTCGAGTCATATTTCCATATTTAGACGCTTAGTTTCGTATAACATTCAGGTGATTAGATGTTACATGTTATTTTAGGACGAAGTTAACTATTTCTAACATTATAAAATTTATTCAGCTAAATAATTAAATAAGGGATCCGTCTAAAAAATGAAAAAAGTTATACATATTTTGGTACATTTTTTCTAATATTTGTTGACACCATCGTATTATTTATACATTATTATAAAAAAGTAGTTGTCAGACATAATCTTAATTTGGTACTCATATAGATTACTGACCCACTGACTTTCTGTACGAATTTTTATATAAAATTAATGTTTTATCTATTTTACATTTGCTGAATACGATTGTGGTGAAAAATTTTGAAAAACTACGACAAAATTCTTTTTTCTCGAGTCATATTTCCATATTTAGACGCTTAGTTTCATATAACATTCAGGTGACTAGATGTTACGTGTTATTTTAGGACGAAGTTAACTGTTTTTAACATGATAAAATTTATTCAGCTGAAACTACAGATGGAATTTGTATTTAAATAATTAAATAAGGGATCCGTCTAAAAAATGAAAAAAGTTATGCATATTTTGGTACATTTTTTCTAATATTTGTTGACACCATCGTATTATTTATACATTACTATAAAAAAGTAGTTGTCACACATAATATTAATTTGGTACTCATATATATTACTGACCCACTGACTTTCTGTACGAATTCTTATATAAAATTAATGTTTTATCTATTTTACATTTGCTGAATACGATTGTGGTGAAAAATTTTGAAAAACTGCGACAAAATTCTTTTTTCTTGAGTCATATTTCCAAATTTAGACGCTTAGTTTCGTATAACATTCAGGTGATTAGATGTTACATGTTATTTTAGGACGAAGTTAACTGTTTCTAACATTATAAAATTTATTCAGCTGAAACTACAGATGGAATTTGTATTTAAATAATTAAATAAGTGATCCGTCTAAAAAATGAAAAAAGTTATACATATTTTGGTACATTTTTTCTAATATTTGTTGACACCATCGTATTATTTATACATTACTATAAAAAAGTAGTTGTCAGACATAATCTTAATTTGGTACTCATATAGATTACTGACCCACTGACGTTCTGTACGAATTTTTGTATAAAATTAATGTTTTACCTATTTTACATTTGCTGAATACGATGGTGGTGAAAAATTTTGAAAAATTGCGACAAAATTTTTTTTTCTCGAGTCATATTTCCATATTTAGACGCTTAGTTTCGTATAACATTCAGGTGATTAGATGTTACATGTTATTTTAGGACGAAGTTAACTATTTCTAACATTATAAAATTTATTCAGCTGAAACTACAGATGGAATTTGTATTTAAATAATTAAATAAGGGATCAGTCTAAAAAACGAAAAAAAGTTATACATATTTTGGTACATTTTTTCTAATATTTGTTGACACCATCGTATTATTTATACATTATTATAAAAAAGTAGTTGTCAGACATAATCTTAATTTGGTACTCATATAGATTACTGATCCACTGACTTTCTGTACGAATTTTTATATAAAATTAATGTTTTATCTATTTTACATTTGCTGAATACGATTGTGGTGAAAAATTTTGAAAAACTACGACAAAATTCTTTTTTCTCGAGTCATATTTCCATATTTAGACGCTTAGTTTCATATAACATTCAGGTGACTAGATGTTACGTGTTATTTTAGGACGAAGTTAACTGTTTCTAACATTATAAAATTTATTCAGCTGAAACTACAGATGGAATTTGTATTTAAATAGTTAAATAAGGGATCCGTCTAAAAAATGAAAAAAGTTATGCATATTTTGGTACATTTTTTCTAATATTTGTTGACACCATCGTATTATTTATACATTACTATAAAAAAGTAGTTGTCACACATAATATTAATTTGGTACTCATATATATTACTGACCCACTGACTTTCTGTACGAATTCTTATATAAAATTAATGTTTTATCTATTTTACATTTGCTGAATACGATTGTGGTGAAAAATTTTGAAAAACTGCGACAAAATTCTTTTTTCTTGAGTCATATTTCCAAATTTAGACGCTTAGTTTCGTATAACATTCAGGTGATTAGATGTTACATGTTATTTTAGGACGAAGTTAACTGTTTCTAACATTATAAAATTTATTCAGCTGAAACTACAGATGGAATTTGTATTTAAATAATTAAATAAGTGATCCGTCTAAAAAATGAAAAAGGTTATACATATTTTGGTACATTTTTTCTAATATTTGTTGACACCATCGTATTATTTATACATTACTATAAAAAAGTAGTTGTCAGACATAATCTTAATTTGGTACTCATATAGATTACTGACCCACTGACTTTCTGTACGAATTTTTGTATAAAATTAATGTTTTACCTATTTTACATTTGCTGAATACGATGGTGGTGAAAAATTTTGAAAAATTGCGACAAAATTTTTTTTTCTCGAGTCATATTTCCATATTTAGACGCTTAGTTTCGTATAACATTCAGGTGATTAGATGTTACATGTTATTTTAGGACGAAGTTAACTATTTCTAACATTATAAAATTTATTCAGCTGAAACTACAGATGGAATTTGTATTTAAATAATTAAATAAGGGATCAGTCTAAAAAACGAAAAAAAGTTATACATATTTTGGTACATTTTTTCTAATATTTGTTGACACCATCGTATTATTTATACATTATTATAAAAAAGTAGTTGTCAGACATAATCTTAATTTGGTATTCATATAGATTACTGATCCACTGACTTTCTGTACGAATTTTTATATAAAATTAATGTTTTATCTATTTTACATTTGCTGAATACGATTGTGGTGAAAAATTTTGAAAAACTACGACAAAATTCTTTTTTCTCGAGTCATATTTCCATATTTAGACGCTTAGTTTCATATAACATTCAGGTGACTAGATGTTACGTGTTATTTTAGGACGAAGTTAACTGTTTCTAACATTATAAAATTTATTCAGCTGAAACTACAGATGGAATTTGTATTTAAATAGTTAAATAAGGGATCCGTCTAAAAAATGAAAAAAGTTATGCATATTTTGGTACATTTTTTCTAATATTTGTTGACACCATCGTATTATTTATACATTACTATAAAAAAGTAGTTGTCACACATAATATTAATTTGGTACTCATATATATTACTGACCCACTGACTTTCTGTACGAATTCTTATATAAAATTAATGTTTTATCTATTTTACATTTGCTGAATACGATTGTGGTGAAAAATTTTGAAAAACTGCGACAAAATTCTTTTTTCTTGAGTCATATTTCCAAATTTAGACGCTTAGTTTCGTATAACATTCAGGTGATTAGATGTTACATGTTATTTTAGGACGAAGTTAACTGTTTCTAACATTATAAAATTTATTCAGCTGAAACTACAGATGGAATTTGTATTTAAATAATTAAATAAGTGATCCGTCTAAAAAATGAAAAAAGTTATACATATTTTGGTACATTTTTTCTAATATTTGTTGACACCATCGTATTATTTATACATTTCTATAAAAAAGTAGTTGTCAGACATAATCTTAATTTGGTACTCATATAGATTACTGACCCACTGACTTTCTGTACGAATTTTTGTATAAAATTAATGTTTTACCTATTTTACATTTGCTGAATACGATTGTGGTGAAAAATTTTGAAAAATTGCGACAAAATTCTTTTTTCTTGGGTCATATTTCCACATTTAGACGCTTAGTTTTGTATAACATTCTGGTAATTAGGTGTTACGTGTTATTTTAGGACGAAGTTAACTGTTTTTAACATGATAAAATTTATTCAGCTGAAACTACAGTTGGAATTTGTATTTAAATAGTTAAATAAGGGATCCGTCTACAGAATGAAAAAAGTTATACATATTTGAGTACATTTTTTCTAATATTTGTTGACACCATCGTATTATTTATACTTTACTATAAAAAGTAGTTGTCAGAGATAATCTTAATCCAAAAGTCATATAGATTACTGACTCCTGATTTTCTGTACGAATTTTTATATAAAATTAATGTTTTATCTATTTTACATTTGCTGAATACGATTGTGTCGAAAAATTTTGAAAAACTGCGACAAAATTCTTTTTTCTTGAATGATATTTCCATATTTAAACGCTTAGTTTCATATAACATTCAGGTGATTAGATGTTACGTGTTATTTTAGGACGAAGTTAACTGTTTTTAACATTGTAAAATTTATAAACAAATAATATTTGTTGACACCATCATGGAATCTATAAATTACTATACAAAAGTGGTTGTCAGAGTTAATCTTAATCCGGCAACTGTAAAGATTACTGACCTACTGACCTTCCGCCATAATTTTTATATTACAAATGATGCTTTAACTATTTTATAGTTGCTGAATACGATGATAAATTTAGATGCTTAATTTCTCAAAACTTTCATGTGATTAGGTGTTAAGTGATACTTTACGACGAACTTAATTGTTTTAACATTATAATATTTATTCAGCTGAAACAACGGGTTGTATTTGTGTTTACGTATTAAAATATTTTTAATGAATATTTAAATTTATTAAAATTTAAAGGTATTTAGTATGTAACATCTGTACTACAAATAATTAAAATAACATAATTCAATTTAATTTTGAACAGATTAAATAATCATTGATGTTTTATTCATTGGCAACAACCTTAAATATTTTTTAAATTTCAATGTTTTTCTAATAAAACATAATAATTGAATTAACTAAAAAAAACCTGAAAACTAAAAATTATTTAGTCGATAACTTGTACAGGTATTTACTTTCGTTTTTTATTAAAACCAACCCGAGATGGAGTTATTAGCGGTGCAATCAAATCGCAACGGTCGCTCCGACATCGCGCCGGTCTGCTCATTGGACACACCCCCGACACGTGAGTGTGACTTGCGTTTTTTTATTCCTTAAGAAATAGTGAAGTGCAATGCAAAAGTCCAGGAAATCACATTTCACGGACGCCGACTGTCATACTCTCATCGATTTAGTGACAAATTATAAAAATATGGTTCAACCCACGGGAGTATCGTTCAATGAAAGGGTGAGGTTACGGTATTAACAGTCGGAATTTGTTTGTTACTGATTGTTTTCCAGATTCAAGCCTGGAATGAAATTACTCGGCTTTATAATGAACGTGTTAGGGTGCCGAGAACTACGAAACAACTGAAATGCAAATTGTACTGTTTGAAGAAGGACGTCTCTATATATGAAGTAACGAAGAAGTTTGGCCATCGTAATCCGATGAAACCTTCAACTCTGGTGTTGATTGACAAAATAAAGCGTATTAACTCCGTACTGAAGGAAGATTCTGACGGTAATACAAAAGAAAGTAAGTGTATTGTAATAACTAATGAACTGATTACATAGTGAGGGACATATTTCATAAAAATATATTTTAGAAATAATGAGGAACATTCCTTTCAACTTCAATAACAAGTCCAACGTTTGTTTCGTAAAAGGAGGTGAGTACCTACTTACATTAATGACGGGCGAAAATATTCAACAACAAAAAAAATATTTAGAACCAATAGAGGACAATTTTGAGATTGTTGCGGATGACAATGTTCCGGAAACCGTAGAAATAAACAATGAAACTGACAATAATGTATCAACTTCCAACGATCCTTTTACGGAATCGTTTGAAATATTGCCACCTCAAGGCACTTACGGTAAGAGATGTTAATAAAATTTTTCCCATTAATATGTTAATGTGTTTTTAGATTGGTCTGAGGTACACAGGCATAACGTGTTTAAAGAAGAAATGATGAAGAGGGAAGAGGCCCTGCATTCTAAAAAATTCGAAATGGAAAAAATTTTGAATGAAGAAAAAATTAAAAATTTGAGGTTACAGAATGATAAGCTGTTATTGGAAATAACTCTATTAAAAAAGAAATTGTGTACACACTCCTAAAGTACAAATAAGTTCTATATACAAATCGATGGCAGTTTATTTTAAAATAACTTATTTAAAAAATCATTTTCTAAAATATTTGCCAACTGTCTATGACAGTGATTTGTAAATTAATTTAGAATTAGAATCCTAGGTTTATTTTTAAATGTACAATTAATTTGAAATTTAAATTAAATTTAGTTTTTATTAAAAATTATTAACGTTATACAATATTTTTTAAATAACACTAAATAATTAAATTCACTACATTTATATTCCGAATAATTCAAATGGTTTGATTATTATCTGAAAATTTTAATAAAAACTGAATTTAAAATTAATTTAAATATTTATTTTTTGTAAAAAATTCAGGAAAATCAGTTTCTGTTTTCACTTTAATATAATAAATATTTTCAATATATAGTGTTTCGTTTTAATTTTATATTTATACTGAAAAATTAATATATAATATACGGTAAGGGGGTGAAAGTTCCCCTAATATTTTTTAAATGGATCATTTTGTGTAACCTAACCTAACCTAACGTAACTAATTTTAACATGTGTGACTAACAAATAATTTTTTATAAAAAGGATGGTTTTACCTCATTTAAAAAGTATTTTTGATTCTTTTTTTCAGTGATATTTTGGTGGCTATAATCGGGTGAGTAGTTACTGAGTTTTGTTAATTAAATAAAGATCTTTGTGTTTATAACTAAAAAATTCGATTTTCAAACAAAATAAGTCAAAATCAACACAACAAAAGGCAGTTTCAGTATCTTGTACTGAATTTTTAGTTATTTAGTTATCAGGGGACTTTTTACAAATTCTATGTATAATATTATATAGTAAAATATAAATTTACATAAAGTTCATTGGAACCAATTTATTCAAGTAAAAATGGATTATTTATTTATGTTTTTAAAATAAAATAATCGGGCTTTAAAACGTTTGCAGTCTTTAAAGATTAACAAATTCAATAAAACTGTTTTTTTCCAATAAATCTCTCAGAGTTTAATTAAAATTAAATTTACTTTGCAAACAATTCGAATCGTTTTATTATTATTGGAAAATTTTAATAAAAATAGAATTTAAAATTAATTTAAATATTTATTTTAAGCATAATATATAAAGTAAAAATATCATATGAAAGGTCAGGTTCTCTCTTAAAATGTATTGTTGTACGTTTATTTATAATAAACATTATATTATTTTAATATCTGACGTTTTTAAACATAGAAAATATATTCCTGTATTTTATAAAAATAAAGCACAAAGGGAAATGTTATTATTAAATATTTTATTTTCATAGTTACACTTTAGTCATCTTCTTTAAAAAAAAACACGCACCTTTTGCGGTAAATTGTGGATATGGGACAGTAAACAATCGGTTCGACTTGTGGAGATGTTAAAAAACACGCCGACGGCCCTTAATCGAGCGGAATAGTCCCGCACAACCCACGTCTGGGGGATAATGCGGCCCATCCACGTAAAAGGCCATTTCGGCGGCGGCGGCGGCGGCAGCGTCGGTGGCGGCGGCACGCCAGTTGTCGACACGGCACGGGGCTCTTGGGGCCCCGATCTCCTGTCTGCTTTTTAGCGTGTTGCCGCCCGACAGCTTACCCGTCGTGATTTGGGCATTAAGCCGATGCAATTGGCCATATCAACCCCGCCGCAGGGATGATCTGAATCTAAATTTTTCTGATGTTTTCCATTGATATCGTCCTTTATGCAGATGCGTTTGATGTTTACGTATCCTTTTGTTCTTATGTCTTTTTTGCACACTTTTGTTTAAGATGTAATTGTTTTAATGTTTGATTTCAATATTAATTAATTTCTGGACAAAGACATTACTAGATTTTAATGAATTATAACTCATAAAAACTTTCTTTATCAATTGACAAGGGTTTTTACAGTTAAATAATGAGAAAAATTACTAATAGGTTCTTCAATCTTCTTCTGATCAACTGAACTAACCAATTACAATGAAGTTATGGTTCCTGATCAGACTAAAAAAAGAATAATAAATAAATATAGAATAAAATGTATAAAATATCTGAGAATTTGATACTGAGACAAAATTCTGCGGCATATCATATTTTTTTAATAAAATTGCATTCTTCTTCTAATCAACTAAAATAACCAAATCAAGAAATAAAATATGTAAAATATCTAAAAATCACATATATAAAGTATAATATTAATCTACGATAAATCACATTTTTTCAATAAAATTATTCTTTCTTATCAGCTAAAGTAAAATAATTAAAAGCTAAAGTAAAAGAATTACATTTTTTCAATAAAATAACGTCTTCTGATTAACTACTCTAATTAAATCAAGAAATAAAATGGATAAAATATGTGAATTTGACATTTATATCATTAGTCTGTGATAAATCACATGTTATTAATTAAATTATATATATATATAATTCTGATGGACCAACCAAACTAAAACAATTATGGAATATCAGAGATTTTGATACTTATGATAAAATTGTATGTCAAATCACATTTATTTAATAAAATTGTGCCTTCTGATCAACTAATCTAATTAAATCAAGGAATAAAATGAATAAGAAATGTGACATTTAGATATTTAAGGCATTAATCTGTGATAAATCACATATTTCCAATTAAATTATCTTCTGGTCATCCAATCTAACTAAATTATGGAATAAAATGAGTAAAATATATAAAAATTAGATATACTATATGAGAAATCATATTTTTCTAATAAAATTATGCTTCCTTATCAACTAAAGTAAAATAATCATCAAATAAAGTATATAAATATTTGAGAATTACTTTTTTTCAATAAAATTATGTCTTCTAATTAAATACTCTAATTAAATCAGGAAATAAAATGAATAAATATGTGGGATTTGACATTTATATCATTAGTCAGTGATAAATCACATATTTTTAATTAAATTATGTCTTCTGATGGACCAACCAAACTAAAACAATTATGGAATATCAGAGAATTTGATACTTATGATAAAATTGTATGGCAAATCATATTTATTTAATAAAATTGTATCTTCTGATCAACTAATCTAACAAGGAATAAAATGAGTAAAAACTGTGACAATTAGATATTTATGGCATTAACCTGAGATAAATCACATATTTCCAATTAAATTGTTTTGTGGTCATCTAATTTAACTAAATCATGAAATAAAATTAGTAAAATATATAAAAATCAGATATACTAAATGAGAAATCACATTTTTCTAATAAAATTATGCTTCTTTATCAACCAAACTAAAATATTCATGGAATAAAATGGAAAAAATATCTGAGAATTACATTTTTTCAATAAAATTATGTTTTCTGATCAACTAATCTAATTAAATCAAGAAATAAAATGTATAAAATTTGTGAAAATTAGATATTTATGACATTAATCAGTGATAAATCACGTATTGTTAAATAAATTATGTCTTCTGAAACGAAACCAAAAAAATCTTGGAATATCTGAGTTTGATACTTAAGATAAAATTCCGTTTTTTAAATAAAATTATGCCTTCTGATCATCTAATCTAACTAAATCAAGAATTAAAATGAGTAAAACATGTGACAATTAGATATTTAATCTATGATAAATCACATATCCAATTAAATTGTCTTCCGGTCATTCAATCTAACTAAATTATGGAATAAAATGTGTAAAATATCTAAGGATTAATTATATAAGGCATTGGTCTATGAGAAATCAAGTTTTTCTAATAAAATTATGCTTTTTATGAACCACTCTAAAATAATCATGGAATAATATGTAAAAATATCTAAGAATTACACTTTTTCAATAAAATTATGTTTTCTGATCAACTAATCTAATTAAATCAAGTTGTAAAATGGATAAAATATGTGAAATTAGATATTTATATCATATATTTTTAATTTATTTAAATTATGTCTTTTGATCGACCAATCAACCTAAAAAAATCTTGAAAAATAATTGAAAAATGTCTGAAAATGTCTAAGACAATAGCCAGTAACAAAGCACATTTTTGTAATAAAAGTATGACTTCTGCTCAGCCAATTTATCTAAATTATTGAATGAAATAAGGAAACTATCTTAGAATTAGGTACTACTATTAGACTGTGACAACTATCTGATTTACTTAAATCATGGGATAAAATAAAATAAATGTCTAAATTTTAAACATTAGTATATATTTATCATATGATAAATCACATTTTTCAGAAATAAAAAGTTATGGTGCCTTTTCCATCTTAAATGGACGACTGTATCGATAAATGTAAAAAATTATATTCATGATTATTGATTTATTCCACCATTTCTGTTTCAATTGCAAATAATAAGTCCAAATCTATAAAGAATTTGGTAGTATGTTATTCTCCACTGAGAGCAATAAAATTCGACAAATTCGAATTTTCATAAAACTTGATGTGATACAAGTTTCAGGAGTTCCGTGAGAGGAAATATCCCCAGCTTTGTAAAATTCCATTTCGCCAATCGAATTCCTTTATCAATTGACCTGGAACTGATCAAGTTCTCTTCTATATTCGTATATGTTTGTACAATTTCATTTTGTTTCTCGTTTAGTTTTCAACAAAATAAAATGAATGTCATAAATTAATTTGATGTAAATAATATTTTTTAAAAAATGATTCTGGATAATGTGGGTGGTTAAAGGTAGTTGTGATGATAATTTACAATTGTTGGTCGAGGAACAAGATTCGGCGGGTTGTTCCGTTCGTTCGTTCGCCGCCACCGTGCCCGTAAGGTCTCCACTCACCGGAAACCGCAACCGCCGCCTTCCACTCCCGGAACGTGCTAATTTTATTGCACCCCAGCGATTTGTCTTAAGTCGCAACCCTTGCTAAGCAAACCACAAGGTTTGAAGTAATTTACTGAAGATAATTCTTGTTGAAAATATTAATAAAAATAGTTTGTTTTCTACCCGGAAGTGAAGTAATCGTTCAACGATAAACAGCTTCGTAGAATAGAAACGAGAAATCAAGATTTAAGAGTGTAGTCTTCGACGTATTGGCACGAATGGCGTTTTTAAATTTACCGGGTATGTGAAATTGTGACTTACGTAATTTATTAATGAATTCGAATAATGCGATTAGATCAGTCGTTGCTGTGTGATTTGATGGAAAATTCAGCGTATGATCGCGTTAAATATTCATACTCGTTTCACTTTTAACGTGTATTAACGTTAATAATTTGCAATTAGCATAATTACAATAGTAAAAGTTTATCGTTGTGCGGATTACGGCCGCGATAAGGAGCAATTTTGCAACATTAATTCCGTCCATGGAGTTTTTAGTAAATTTTACAACTGCCATAAATTCTAGTTAACTTTATCACAATTAAGGGGGAAATTATAATAAAATGTGGTTATAAAATTAAATTAATAATTTAAAGTTTCATTATCTGTTTTAAGTGGTGAAAAGAAGAGTTTCAAAAAGTTTTAATTTAATAAAGAATAATATATTGCCCGATGATAAATAACGTAATTTACGGTAACGACCATCTTTAAACATCTAAGTAAAGTTTATTGCATCATAAAAATGTCATCTTTTACAAGTACTTAAATTTTATTAATGAGCTAAATAAACATAGTTGAGTTTTCCATTAAAAATACTAGTATCCCACGGCAACGACTTTTTGCTCGATTAAATTCAAGATTAAAACCGACTCACAAATTACATGATTTTTTAACCAATAACCAACTTTAATGGGCAATATTAAAGTCCCTGATATTACGGAATCCATTACTGTAATCAAAGTATTATCGCCGAGCATTTAAGATAAACCCTCATTTATGTTGTACGAATATTTTCACCTAAAGACAATACTCAAAGTGCAAAGCTACTTTGTTAAATAATTGCCATTTAACTTTTTTAATATTCGCATAAACATTTAAGATTTATTTAATTAATTTTAAAGTAAACATTTTAGTAACATTTTTGTGTATAAATATACACTTTCTAAAATTGTAATTAACTGTATTTATTTATCCAATAAAAATTACTTCCTTAAATAGTCGAAGAACGACTTAATTTAATTTAAAAAATATTCAATAAAAATAAATTATATTGCCCAACAATAAAAGTTACTTAAGTACTCAACCAGTGAAATTAAATCAGTTACTGGTTTATATTAGTTTATTATTTTAGTTTAAAATTTTCAATAATCTGTTGTACATTTTTCTAGTTTATTAAATTAAAAAATCTTTTATACAATCATTAAAAGCTACTTAATTATATGACGTATTTTTTATAAATCATTTTAATTGTTATTTGGTTTGATACATTTGGTATGATACTATTTTAAAAATTAAAGTGGAAAATAAATTATATAACATAAAAATGAGTAAATTAACAAACATTACATATGTATGTCTTACATACATACAAATATAAACTACTCTTACACTTAATGTTAATTTTTAATTGTAGGGAAAATCAATTTTATTGTGAAAACATATTATAATTATTGTTGTCAATTAATGAATTTTTAAATTTTATCTGTAATTGCAAATAAAATGGTTATATCAAAATCAAGAGCTTTTTTCTCAAAAATTTTGACATATTGATGGTCTAACTAAAATGTCTTCTGTAAAGCCATTAATTTTGATGTTGGAAAGTTAATTTTTGTCATACATTTTAACCAAGGACCATCATATAAGGAATCATTATTAGATCTCCCTAATTTTATACAGAGTTTTCGCTATTTACGTTTAATTTTGGCATCTTAAAGCATATTTGTAATTTAGAATTTACAAAATATTTCCCATATATCACTGCTTCAGTACATTTCATTAATTCATCTTACTCTTTATGTTAATTATTGATTGCTCTTAAGATAATCTAATAGCAAAAACTACTTAAATAGTTGTTTGTAAAATAGTAATTGTCAATTAACATTTTATGCTAAAGCAATGGAAAAAATTATTAAGTAAAAATATTATTCTTAAAGTTAAATTAAAGTTTAACAAGAAAATGAATACAAATTTATAGTTTAAGAAGGTAAAAACTTAATTACTTGAAATATATATGTAATTATTTAATTGCCACTTAATTTGAAATTTTACTTTTTTTTTGTAACATTTTAAAATGTATAATAAAAAATAAATAAGTCTATAATAAATAAATTAAGAAGTAATTAACAAAATATTGCCTACTTATGTTAAAATCAAATAAGCTTTACTAAGAAAACAAATGAAAATCTATCAGTTATTTAATAAATGAATTGTCACTTAATTTTCCTGTTATATTAGTAGAAAATTCTCAATAACTTGTTGTACATTTGTATATTCGAAATATTAACTAAATTTAACAATGTTTCTAATTTAAAATAATTAAAATGTTTATTTATATGTATTTAAGAAGATCTTTAACAAATGTTAATTTTTATGAATCAATTAATAATCTAAATTAATGTTTTTACAGTTTATTAACAGGTATTTTGGTTAATTAGCAAAATATTAAATTTTACATAAAACTAAATAAACGTTACTTAAATGCTGTTAAAAACTTATTTTACTTAATTCGTAAATAAGTTAATTATTTTTGTTTTAATAATCACCATATTGTTTTATACTTTATGTTAATTAATAATTGCTTTCAAGATAATTTTGAAAAACTTTCTAAAAATTAAACTGCTTATTGAAAACAAAAACGACATAAATACTCATCAAACGAATATCATCAATGTATTTCATAAATAAATTAATTGCCACTTAATTTTCAGATTCGTTTTATTAACTTAAAAACCATTTATTAATAGCCACTTAACCAGCTACATATATGTTTATATTTACATATACATATTTTTATCAATTAACAATCAAAATTTAATTATTCTTGAGATTGAAAATATAAGTGCTTAATATAAAACAATTTATTAATTTTTGATTAATTAACAACAAAAATTACTTTAATACTTAGGAGTTTCTTAAGTTATTTCTTAAATAAATCATTTACAAATTCTTCACAAACAAAAACATATTTAATTACTTTATTATTTTATGTACATATAAAAATTATTTAATGAAATTCGTGGTACATAAGTAAAAAGTTAATTATATCGAAAATCTGTAAATTTAAATGTATCAGAATCAACGTAAAAACATTAAAGCAACACAAATGTGGTGACACAAAGAACAATTTCTATTTAACCATTGTTTGCGAACCAAGTTCAAAACAAAATCCCGAAATCGAATCCGCAAAGTTCCTCTCTCCTCCTATTTTTTCGTCCAGGAGCAGGAGAGAGTGGCGAGCAGACGAAATGGAGGCAGGCCCGTTTTACAGTTCCACCCGGTGTCCCCCCGAGGCACCCCTTTGATCCCGAACTTAAACTCTTTGTTGGTCCCTTTTATGATGTCATTTCGCACAAATGAAATTTTCTTCTTCATAGCTGTCAGGTAAATCAAAAGAATGTCTCTTGCCCATCAGTTTTACCGGGGATAGATGGACGGCACGATTTATGGTCATTCGATTTAACCGTCATACCTCATCCCCGTCCGCCGGCCAACCATTCTCCCCCGGAGCCCCGGAACGAAACACCTCATCATAACCGAAAACAAAACAAATCGCGTCGAACGGATTAATTACACGGCCCACCCCGTACAGCGGGCGTTGCAGCCGGGCTTCCCGTAACGCGAGGGTTAATTATCGTGCAATTCCGAAGGGGCGCAAGATCCGATGTCCCGAATTAATTGTTGCGATCGGCCCGGGCAATGAAATCGGTGCGTTAATTATTTAAGGGCGTCGGTCGAGACGGGCGTCTGGACGAGATAGCGGCGGCGGCGGCGTCGGCAAAGACCCTGGGGTCAGATTGCGGCCCGCTTCCGCACAAACAGGTGGTGCCCTTGACGTTCTGACATCGGACGGGCCCTTGAAAATCTGTTTTCGGGGGACAATTGTCACATTCAGTTCTATGATGTGTTGCAAAAGAAAATATAAATAAACCATTTTGGAAGATCATTAAATAAGTGAATAATTAAAAGATTAATTAATCATTAATTATTTTTCTACATAATTATGTCTAAATAAATAGTGTTTTACGTCATATTGAAGGTCTCACAAACAATGGTTTGTGGTTTCTGAGATATGACCTCATATTTGACCATCTAAGACAAGTTCTTCCTTTGATTCATTTAGTAGCTTCTTAGATATGATTGATAACATTCAACATTTGGTCACTTGATATATAATATTTTTAATTAAAAATGTGCGGTTTTCAATGAGACTTTCTTTCTTGACATATTCGGTTAGTAGTTTTTGAAATATGGCTGACGACCTCTAATATTCAACTGGTACAAGAAGACTATCTTTGTTTATAATGTACTCTCTAATATGATTTTCTTTATGTATATATTCTATTAGAAGTTCTGAGATATGGACGAAGACATAAGATATTTGGCTACTTGGCACAAGAAGTCCATTTTTATTTAAAAATATTTCTATACTCAATTAGTACTTTCCGACATATGTTCAAGGACCTCCCATGTTTGGCCACCTAAGGCAAGATTTTCCTTTTATTAAAATTCATTTAAAACGTGAGAAATTACTAAAAACGTAAAGTGATCTATTGCCATACGATCAAATTCCATACGATCATTTTCCATACGATTAAAATCCATACGATCATTTTCCATACGATGAAAATCCGTACGATCAGAATCCATATGATTATTTTCCATACGAACAAAATCCATACAATAATTTTCCATAGGATCAAAATCCATACGATCATTTTCCATATGATCATTTTCTATAGGATCAAATTCCATACGATCAAAATCCATATGATCAATTTCCATACAATTAAAATCTATAGTTTAAAATCCATACGAATAAATTCATACTGATTAAATTACATAGTTTCACTTTAATAACTTTATCGATTTTTATTTTTTTACTAATACTAATTTCCTGAAAAATCATTAAAAAAGTAATAATATATAATTCTAATTCTTCCTGGATTTCTAAAAAATTACTAAAAATGTAAGAAATAACTAAAAGACAATCATTTTCATTTTGAGGTGTGGACGTTTATCTCCATCATTTGGTCATCTGATACATAGTAACTTTAATTAAAAATGTGTTGTCTTAAATAGGCCTACCCTAATTTAAAAATGTGATGTTCCTCGATAAGTATGTAGCTGAAAACCTCCACTATTTGGTCATTAGATGCAAGAATTCATGTTTTTTTAGATCTCTCATTTCTAAAGAATCGTTCATTACACATTACACATTTATGTATATAAGTTTAATCAAAACTTTAAAACCAAAATCTGAAAGGACCAGTCGATTTGAAAATGAACATAAACAGAAAGTAAAACGGTCCATTTGAATGGCTGAAAGTAAGCACTCAGACGGGAGTTCCCTCGCCACGACTTCACTTTACAAACTGCGTGTAAGCTATTACGAACAACTTATGATTTTTGTTCGATTATCCGCCGATAGGAGAGCATTTATTTGGTCCAGCTCGGGAACAGGGCGAAGGGGGAGCCGAACAGGTTTTCGAGCATCATGATGCCGGCCCACTGATTTATTCCGAGGGAAACACACAGAAACGGCAGAAACACGTGTACTTACATAGATAACGGCTTAATGAACCAATCGGCGCGGAACAAAAACAATAAAACGCATTACTTTGCGTCGCTGCAAATGCACAAACTCATTAATATGGCCTGTGTGTATTGTGTTTCTCTCTTCGGAGCAACGAGATAATGCCAACGTGGTTGTCATGGCGACCGTGTAACTTATTGGCAATTAATTTTCGTTCGGAGTCGATTTCCTAAATCACACACACACACACACAGCGATAAAATTATACGCTGTCTAACTCTCGGTGCCAGATTAAAATCAAAATGAACAATCTCGTTTAAAATGCTTTATTTGGAAATTAATTAATTCGAAATTTATATTTCGTATGTTGAACATTCATTTTTGGTAACAAGGACAAGGTTTCCATTTAAACGTTCTTATGAACGGATTATGAAGGACCTCTCATATTTGTCTACCTAAGACAAGTTTTTACTTCTAAGGAAATTAGTTTAGTAGCTTCTGAGATGTGGCTGTTGACCTCCAATATTTGGTCACTTGATACATAATAGCTTTAATTAAAACTGTGTTGTCTTCAATGAGATTTTCTTTCTTTACATATTCAATTAATAGTTTCTGAATTATGACTGACCACCCCCAATCTCCATCTAGTACAAGAAGATTATTTTTATTAAAAATGTTCTCTCTAATGTGATTTTATTTCTGTAAAATATCTATTAATAATTCTGAAATATCAACGACGACCTAAGATGTTTGGCCATCTGGTACAAGAAGTATGTTTTTAATTAAAAATATTTCTATATTCAGTTACTACTTTCTGACATATATCCAAGGACCTCTCATATTTGTCTACCTAAGACAAGTTTTTACTTCTAAGCAAATTCATTTAAAAGCTTCTGAGATGTGGCTGTTGACCTCCAATATTTGGTCACTTGATACATAATAGCTTTAATTAAAACTGTGTTGTCTTCAATGAGATTTTCTTTCTTTACATATTCAATTAATAGTTTCTGAAATATGACTGACTACCTCCAATCTCCATTTGGTATAAGAAGACTATTTTTATTAAAAATGCTCCCTCTAATGTGATTTTCTTTCTATAAAATATCTATTAGTAATTCTGAAATATGAACGACGACCTAAGATATTTGGCCATCTGGTACAAGAAGTATGTTTTTAATTAAAAATATTCAGTTACTACTTTCTGACATATATCCAAGGACCTCTCATATTTGTCTACCTAAGACAAGTTTTTACTTCTAAGCAAATTCATTTAAAAGCATCTGAGATGTGGCTGTTGACCTCCAATATTTGGTCACTTGATACATAATAGCTTTAAATAAAACTGTGTTGTCTTCAATGAGATTTTCTTTCTTTACATATTCATTTAATAGTTTCTGAAATATGACTGACCACCTCCAATTTCCATCTGGTACAAGAAGACTAACTTTATTAAAAATGATCTCTCTAATGTGATTTTCTTTCTGTAAAATATCTATTAATAATTCTGAAATATCAACGACGACCTAAGATGTTTGGCCATCTGGTACAAGAAGTATGTTTTCAATTAAAAATGTTTCTATATTCAGTTATTACTTTCTGATATATATCCAAGGACCTCTCATATTTGTCTACCTAAGATAAGTTGTTACTTCTAAGCAAATTCGTTTAGTAGCTTCTGAGATGTGCCTGTTGACCTCCAATATTTGGTCACTTGATACATAATAGCTTTAATTAAAACTGTGTTATCTTCAAAGAGATTTTCTTTCTTTACATATTCAATTAATAGTTTCTGAATTATGACTGACCACCTCCAAACTCCATCTGGTATAAGAAGACTATTTTTATTAAAAATGCTCCCTCTAATGTGATTTTCTTTCTATAAAATATCTATTAGTAATTCTGAAATATGAACGACGACCTAAGATATTTGACCATCTGGTACAAGAAGTATGTTTTTAATTAAAAATATTTCTATATTCAGTTACTACTTTCTGACATATATCCAAGGACCTCTCATATTTGTCTACCTAAGACAAGTTGTTACTTCTAAGCAAATTCATTTAGTAGCTTCTGAGATGTGGCTGTTTTCCTCCAATATTTGGTCACTTGATACATAATAGCTTTAATTGAAACTGTATTGTCTTCAAAGAGATTTTCTTTCTTTACATATTCAATTAATAGTTTCTGAAATATGACTGACCACCTCCTATCTCCATCTGGTACAAGAAGACTATCTTTATTTAAAATGTTCCCGCTAATGTGATTTTCTTTCTGTAAAATATCTATTAATAATTCTGAAATATGAATGACGACCTAAGATTTTTGCCCATCTGGTACAAGAAGTATGTTTTTAATTAAAAAAATTTCTATATTCAGTTATTACTTTCTAACATATATCCAAGGACCTCTCATATTTGTCTACCTAAGACAAGTTTTTACTTCTAAGCAAATTCGTTTGTAGCTTCTGAGATGTGGCTGTTGACCTCCAATATTTGGTAACTTGATACATAATAGTTTTAACTAAAACTGTGTTGTCTTCAATGAGATTTTCTTTCTTTACATATTCAATTAATAGTTTATGAAATATGACTAACCACCCCCAATCTCCATCTGATACAAGAAGACTATCTTTATTAAAAATGTTCTCTCTAAAGTGATTTTCTTTCTGTAAAATATCTGTTAATAATTCTGAAATATCAACGACGACCTAAGATATTTGGCCATCTGGTACAAGAAGTATGTTTTTAATTAAAAATGTTTCTATATTCAGTTATTACTTTCTGACATATATCCATGGACCTCTCATATTTGTCTACCTAAGACAAGTTTTTACTTCTAAGCAAATTAGTTTAATAGTTTCTAAGATGTGGCTGTTGGCCTCCAATATTTGGTCACTCGATACATAATAGCTTTAATTAAAACTGTGTTGTCTTCAATGAGATTTTCTTTCTTTACATATTCAATTAATAGTTTCTGAAATATGACTGACCACCTCCAATTTCCATCTGGTACAAGAAGACTAACTTTATTAAAAATGATCTCTCTAAAGTGATTTTCTTTCTGTAAAATATCTGTTAATAATTCTGAAATATCAACGACGACCTAAGATATTTGGCCATCTGGTACAAGAAGTATGTTTTTAATTAAAAATGTTTCTATATTCAGTTATTACTTTCTGACATATATCCATGGACCTCTCATATTTGTCTACCTAAGACAAGTTTTTACTTCTAAGGAAATTAGTTTAGTAGCTTCTGAGATGTGGCTGTTGACCTCCAATATTTGGTCACTTGATACATAATAGCTTTAATTAAAACTGTGTTGTCTTCAATGAGATTTTCTTTCTTTACATATTCAATTAATAGTTTCTGAATTATGACTGACCACCCCCAATCTCCATCTGGTACAAGAAGATTATCTTTATTAAAAATGTTCTCTCTAATGTGATTTTATTTCTGTAAAATATCTATTAATAATTCTGAAATATCAACGACGACCTAAGATGTTTGGCCATCTGGTACAAGAAGTATGTTTTTAATTAAAAATATTTCTATATTCAGTTACTACTTTCTGACATATATCCAAGGACCTCTCATATTTGTCTACCTAAGACAAGTTTTTACTTCTAAGCAAATTAGTTTAGTAGCTTCTAAGATGTGGCTGTTGTCCTCCAATATTTGGTCAATTAATACATAATAGTTTTAATTAAAAATATGCTGTATTCAATGAGATTTTCTTTCTGAAATATGGCTGACACAGAAGGTCGTGTTCAACTGGGATAATATCTTTATTAAAAATATACTTTTTATGTTAGTAGTTTCTGAGATACTCTAATATTTGACTGCCTGTTATAAGAAGGGTACCTATATTTAAAAATCTGTCTTCTTACATTCGTTTAATACATTTTGAGTTATACCTAATGGTTTCTCATGTTGAGCCACTCGGTACAAGACGGCCATCTTTATTTACAAAAGCTCAGTCTCCATTAAGCTCAGAATTGCCTTAGGGGTAAACTCAATTTGAACAGTAAAAGTTAAATAAAAAAGAATAATTAGCGTGAAGCAGATGCGAAATGAGTTTTTAAGAATTCAACGCAGCCAATGATACGAAACCCGATAAAAGGGAGTCGAATTATTTTATTGATGCACATAATATGCGGCACTAATCCCGAAAATCTCTTGTTGAGTGACTTTTTATTAAGAGCTGTAAAAGAGAAGTGCTTGATAGAGACATAAACTCATCCATTCATCTTGACACAATAAATATATCAATAATGAATGGAGGCATAAAAATTGAGGGGGATCATAAAAATAAAACGGAGAAAAAGAAACGGTCGGGGAAGATTGTCGCGAATTAATTCGTCCAACGGTTATTGTTTGTGCCCGCTATCGTTGTCTAATGCAACAAAAGATTGAAAAAGGAAACAAGGTATGACAGAATATGCAAACTAAATTATTAACATTCATAAACGAAATCCGCCCAAGTTTTAATACCCCGGACTTTATTTCGAATGAAATTTCCATTCGTTTCCTCCAGTTTTTAAATAAAACGGCTTCTTTTCCTTGCCTCTGGCGCATGTACATTTGATATTGACTTCTGTTACAACTTTTTACTTTTTACGTGTGTATGTTGTGTTGCACTTTTAAGAACGGCCAGAATGTATCGACACTGCTACACAATTTTACAATTTTTAATGCGAGATACATCTTTCTCTGTATTTTGCCCGACGTTGCCTTTCAATTTTATCGTTTCCACTTCTACGCGAATTTTAATCAATAACCAGACTACTGTTTTAATGTTAGGTACAAATTCAATACGTACGGGGGTGTTATTAAAAAAGGGGATTAACGACAGGCTTACACATATTATAAAATCGATTACGAATAAATGTGTGTGCTCAGAGATGAGATTCCTTTGGAGGAATTCAATTTATCTCACACCCCACACACACGTGGGGGTCGTTCTTGATTTATTTGTTACCAAATATCGCCGCATAAATTAAATACTTTGTAAACAATGTTAAATTTATCGTGCAAGTTTAAATTTTTGACGTGCAACGTTCAGATAAAATTTACTTTAGTGTCCATTTTTGAACGACGTCAGTCGAACGGACAAAACTGGCGTTCGTGTACCTTTTATCCCTTTTAATTTTACACCGGTTTTAATCGATAACCACGACTCTCCGGCTGAAAGCAATTTTAGAAGCAATTTATATTAAAATTTTAATGCTGAATTATTATAAAGCTTTTTGTTCCCTTCATTTCTCTTTTTAGTCCTTTTTACTTTAATTACTTATACAATTTCAGAATTTTAATTTAAATTTTAATGTAATCCTAATTACAACAAAATCCTTGTGTGCTCTATGTTCGTCCCTGTCCCTTGTTTGCCTCCAGAGACGTGATTTAATAAATTTCAAATTAAACTATTTTTAAATTCCCGTCATATTGTATAAAAATAATTTGTTATTACTGGGATATTGAAATTTTAATATTCGACTATTAAAAAATTAATAAATTGAATTTTTATGAAATGTCCCTTTAATTTTTATATAATTAAAAATACATGCAATGCAATCAAAACTTCCAGTGCATATTGTACGCATGTTACAATATATTGTTGGAAATGTTACAAATTTTTTTATCTCCACTACTCTAAAAATAATAACTGGCTGTATAACATTCATCGATTTTTTGTGGAGATGATAACAAAAATCCCTGAATTTTTTTTTTTTTTTTTTGTTTATTAACTCAATAATATTAAAAATACATTGTAAATAGATTTATTTTTTCCTTAATAAGTGTTTATTAATGCATTACCAAATGTTTCATTAAAAAAAATCTCATTAGAGACTAATTCACTTCCTAAAACTATTTGCAAACTTTATTTGTGATTAATCACTTTTAATTTATTGCTTGGAACAATTTAAAACTGTCAAGTAAATATTTTTTTAATATTACCCAATTGACACAAAAAATATGAATTACTATTAATTATTTTTAATGAAAATAGCAATACAAATACATTTTTTATTGATTTTTTTAAGTACATATTTACTTTTTTCATCATCCAATAATTAAAAATTACATGTTAATTTGTTTCGAAGCTTAATTACAACAAAAGTATTAATAAAATAAGGTTTTTTGAAAATAACAATAAAAATATGTTGAGTTTAATATAAACCCACAAATAAGAACATATTTTAATATTCAACCACATATTTTTTTATTTTTGTGACTGAAAAGTATTGATATTTAAAAATTAATTTTTGGCCTAGATTTGAAATTTTAATTTTTTTCAATTTAAAGTTATTTGTATAAAATATTTAATTTACATTAATTTGTATAATAATAATAATAATAATAATAATAATAATAATAATATATTTTATTTAAATTTGAAAAATAATAATAATTTACTTAATTTAAATTAAAAAAAAAAAATGAAATATTTAATTTAAATTAAAAAATAAAAAATTAAAAAACAACGTAAATTAATTTAAATTAAAAAATGGTAATAAAATATTTAATTTAAAACTAAAGAAACATTGATTTAAAATTTAAAAAATTGATATATTTAATCTAAAATTAAAAAAAAAAAACAAAATATTTAATTTACAATTATAAAACAATACAACAGTCATTTAAAAAAATATCTTATTTAAAATTAAAAAACAATAATATATTTAATTTAAAATTAAAAAGAAAATAAATTTAAGTTCACGTAAATATTTTTTTAATTTTACCCAATTGACATAAAAAATATGAATTATTATTAATTATTTTTAATTAAAATAACAATACAAATACATTTTTATTGATTTTTTAGTACATATTTATTTTTTTTATCATCCAAAATATTAAAAATAATAATAATATTAATTTGTTTCGAAGCTTAATTACAATAAAATATTAATAAAAGAAGATTTTTGAAAATAACAATAAAGAATTTGTTGAAAAGTTTAACATAAATCCAAAAATATATATTGATATTCAAACATATAGTTTTTTATTTTTATGACTGAAAAGTATTGATATTTATAAATTAATTTTTGGCCTAGACATGAAATTTTAAATATTTTTAATTTAAAATTATACAAACAATAAAATATTTAATTTAAATTAATTTGTATAATAATAATAATATATTTAATTTAAATTAAAAAATAAAAAATAATATATTTAAATTAAAATTAAAAAACATCGTAAATTAATTTAAATTAAAAAAATAGTAATAAAATATTTATTTTAAAACTAACGAAACATTAAATAATTGATTTAAAATTTAAAAAATTATATTTTTCCATAAATATTTGAAATAATAAAAATTACTAATTGCAATTTTAGATTATTTTGTAATACAATCACATTTTTGGTCTCTTTGGTGTTATAATAAATTTAATTTATTTGATTTATGAAATATTTCAATTTTTGTCAGATTTAAATCAACTTTTTCCTTTATAATTTTAAATTTCAATACACGAAATTATCTTATTATTCAATTATATTTTTTATTATCCCAACTAATTTGTTTATTTATAATCAAAAAATTAATTCCTAGTTTCAAACAATTTTGATTGTCAATTTTGCAAAATAATATATCATTATTTAGTCATTACGTTCACAGAGTTAGTTCTGCTGGGGGATGTAATTCCTGCCAAACACATCCGCATACATATTCATGCACTTACAATGTATGCATTTAATCTTGTGCATGAAATTAACTTTGACCCGTCTAAGTAATTTAATAATGAGCGTTTATGATAAAGGAGACATTCACTTAATACGTAAAACGGGGCTAAACGGTCCATCTAAGGACGGGGCCTAATTTGCAGGATATAATTGACTGGCGCGGGACCGACAACGGGGTACGGGGTCGCGAATCGGTTTTACGGGGCGGCAGTCCCGAGATGTAATTAAGGGAAGGAGTGAAAGCGACAATTCATTTTCTTATTCCATTTTATTTTCTGTCACTTAAAGTTATTTCGCGATTTTATTAAATCACTAGAAGTGTGTCCCGGCTACACACCCCCACCTACCCCATCCTCGGCTCCCTTCCGCGCCGCCTCTTCTTCCCGGTTCCTTCCTCAAGTCGGTCGAGACTTTCTTATTGATTCTGTCAGAAATTACTCCTACATGTTACTGAAATGGCTAACCTATATTTTCCATTCAATCGTTCATATTTTAATTTATTCATTTCAGCCGCATTAAATTTTAATTAATGCTTATTATATTAGAAAATTTGTTTTCGAGAGAATATATTTTATTTATTCAATTTTTGAATAATATATACCACAGCATTAAAGGAAAAGTAATAAATTCAAATGCTGAAAATTGCCTCGTGAATTTTTTAAAATATATTTTAAATAAGAGAATAAAAATTCATTTTAAATGCAAAGTAAAATGCTATAATTACAGTGAATAGTAAATTAATATTAATAACAAAGTTAATTTATAGGCAAAGCTGGATAATTAGAAAGTCTGTAAATTTAAAACCTTGTTTGTGGAAATAATAAAAGTATATTTCATATTTTATTGATTGGCCACTTAACTGTAACTTTTACATATTTTATGTGTCTAAACTAAAATATTAAACATTAATACAACTGTTTATATTTAGTTAATCAATATGAAGGGTAAAGATCTACCCCATAATTAATAATATTTTTATCAATTATTATAATCTTCTGTTAGTTGATTAAATCGACCATGAGTATCTTAATCAAAGGGGGGTCCGACCCATTATTAGTTTCTGATACTTTATTTAACTTCTCAATCAAATATTATTTTGTAATAGGTTAATATTAATAGTTAATGATAACAATAGGAATAATAATTATATTAATACTATTTAAATGCCTCTCAAAATTTAATAAATTATTATTAATTATTTTTAATGAAAATAACAATACAAATACATTTTATTGATTTTTTAGTACATATTTATTTTTTTATCATCCAATCTTGATTATTCTATACATGACTTAATTAAAAGAACTTTTCATAAAATGATAATAATAATAATGTTACTTAAATGTCTATTTAAATTAATAATTTTAATAATACTGGATTATTTTCTACTTACCATATATTTCGTTAATAAATCCATGATAATTAAAATAAAAATCAGTTAAATTTTTCTAAATATCAATAGTTTTAATAATTTTGAATTTTTTTATATTATTTTTTATAATATTTAATTACAACTCTTTTGATATTCATGATAATAATAACTGAATTAAAAATTATTTAAATGTTTCTTAAAAATTAATAATTTAAATCATTTTGAGTCATTTTATACACATTGAATTAGAAACCAAACAATAAATGTCTTTTAAAATTTGTATAATAATAATTTTAGACATTTTCTATATGTCTTAAGTAGAATAGTTTTTTTTCTTATAGATTTTACGATAATAAATCCATGGTTACAATAATTAAAATAAAAAATATTTAAACTTTTCTTAAATATTAATAATTTTACTAATGTAGCATTATTTAATACATAATTCTTTAGAAATCTTTTTATAATGTTTACTATAAAAAATCTATGATATATTACTTTTATTATAGATAATTATAATAATATTCATATTATTTAAATGTCTCTTACAATTTAATAATTTTGGAATATTCTAAATATTAATAAATATATGGTGATAATAATAATTAAAATAAAAATCAGTTACATTTCTCTTAAGTATTATAGTTTTAATAATTTTAAAATATTTTATACATATTTAATTAGAAATTTTTTTGATATTCATGATAATAATAACTAAATTAAAAATTATTTAAATATTTCTTAAAAATTAATAATTTAAATCATTTTGAGTCATTTTATCAATCAATTATTATTTTGTAATAGGTTAATATTTTTCTAAAATAAAATTGGAATAAATCATTTATACTTAGGTGTTGCCTTTTTTGCACGCAGTAAATCTAGACAATAATTACTTTAATAATTTTATAAATTACAAAGATTTGCCACCATCACATTAAGAAGGGAATAAGAAGGATAATTGCCTGTCTTCATTAAAACACTGCCACAATAATTATCCCAAATGCCATTTAGCTCATTAAAGCAGTGACAGCTGATTGAATATTGGTATTATCCTCAGGAAAATAACAAATTGCCCGTTCTGTGACACGTTATTAAGAAATGCATTAGGTTTCTCTTATGTGCACATTTCTGAATGTAAAGTAAAAGAACGGAACAGTTAATCACCAGTATTTACTTTAACTGGTAAAAATCACGTATCCATTGTGGACGGTATAAATTACTGGGCATCTACTCATTAATGTCAACTCGGATAACCGATGAATAATCCACTCATAAACGTTTATTTAACCGCTGCGTCGCCACCAGGCGAATCTGAAATCGAAGATTACTAACCTGTAACAGGTGCAGAAACTGCCGATATAAATCTTCGAATTGTCAACTAAACGTGAACCTTTAAAATGCCCCCCCTTCACATGCAATTTCAGTTTTATACCGATGTTAGATAAACCGATGATGGGAGAGATAATTACATGGAATAATATTATGTAATTGCGAAATAGTCGGGCAAATTCGACAAACAAAGCCACGGCAACGGCAGCAACTATAACGCTGGCGAATGTTTACAATGCATTCCGTTGGCATTAATGTTAATTAAATGTATTGTTGGCCAATGTTTAGATAACAAACTACAAATGAATGCAAATAGTAATTGACAGGTCCGAGATTTAAATCTTTCTGACGTGCACAATTGCAATTATCATGTAACCGCGACGTGTGTGCGTGCGTGTGTGTGAGCAGGACCGAGATAAATGTGCTCCTGCAGGAAAACCACAACGCACTGTTGGCATTCAAGCTGAAATTAAATGTTACTTTCTTTATAAGTGAATATATTAATTTTTTAGTTTAAGGTTGTATCAAATATTTGGATTTTTATATGAATGAGAAAATGAGACATTCAGTTAATCACTGAAACAATCTGAAAAATCATATTTTATGAGTACATATCTAATAGTGAATATTTTTTTTAGTTTTGTGATAAAAATATTTAGTCTGTTATCCAGTTCCACTTCTAATTATAATATATTTTCTGACTAATCAAATAATGATAACAATAGGAATAATAATTATATTAATACTATTTAAATGCCTCTCAAAATTTAATAATTTTTTTTTAATTTTGGATTATTCTATACATAACTTAATTAAAAGGACTTTTCATGAAATTTATTATAATAAACCCATGGCAATAATAATAATGTTACTTAAATGTCTATTTAAATTAATAATTTTAATAATACAGGATTATTTTCTATTTACCATATATTTCGTTAATAAATCCCTGATAATTAAAATAAAAATCAGTAAAATTTTTCTAAATATCAATAGTTTTAATAATTTTGAATTTTTTTATATTATTTTTCATAATATTTAATTGGAAGTCTTTTGATATTCATGATAATAATAACTGAATTAAAAATTATTTAAATATTTCTTAAAAATTAATAATTTAAATCATTTCGAGTCATTTTATACACATTTAATTAGAAACCAAACAATAAATGTCTTTTAAAATTTAATAATTTTGGAAATTTTTTATGTCTTAAGTAGTCCATGGTAACAATAATTAAAATAAAAAATATTTAAACTTTTCTTAAATATTAATAATTTTACTAATTATTTAATACATAATTCATTAGAAATCTTTTTATAATGTTTACTATAAAAAATCCATGATATATTACTTTTATTATTGATAATTATAATAATATTCATATTATTTAAATGTCTCTTACAATTTAATAATTTTGGAATATTCTATAAATAATTTAATTAGAATATATTTTTTATAAAATTTTAATGATGATAATAATAATTAAAATAAAAATCAATTAAATTTCTCTTAAATGTTATAGTTTTAATAATTTTAAAATATTTTATACATATTTATTTAGAAATCTTTTGATATTCATGATAATAATAACTAAATTAAAAATTATTTAAATATTTCTTAAAAATTAATAATTTAAATCATTTTAAGTCATTTTATACATATTTAATTAGAAACAGAACAAATAAATGTTTTATAAAATTTAATAATTTTAGACAATTTTTATGTATCTTAAGTAGAATAGTTTTTTTCTTATAGAATTTACGATAATAAATTCATGGTAACAATAATTAAAATAAAAATTATTTAGACTTTTCTTAAATATTAATAATTTTACTAATTTAGGTATATTTAATACATAATTAATTAGAAATCTTTTTATAATATTTATGATAAAAAATGTATGATATATTACTATTGTCATAGATAATTATAATAATACTCATATTATTTAAATGTCTCTTACAATTTAATAACTTTGAAATATTCTATAAATAATTTAACTATTTAGAAGAAATTTTTTACAAAATTTTCGTTAATAAATCCATTATAATAATTAAAATAAAAATCAGTGAAATTTTTGTTAAATATCAATAGTTTTAATAATTTTAAATTAATTTATATATATTTAATTAGAAGTCTTTGGATATTCATGATAATAATAACTAAATTAAAAATTATTTAAATATTTCTTAAAAATTAATAATTTAAATAAATCATTTTGAGTCATTCTATACATATTTAATTAGAAACAGAACAATAAATATCTCTAAACAAATAAATTTAATAATTTTGGAAAATTTTATTATATCTTAAGTAGAATAGTTTTTTTTTTATAAAATTTACCGTAATAAATCTATAGTAACAATAATTAATTAGAAATCTTTTTATAATGTTTACCATAAAAAATCTGTGATAATAGTAATAATAGTTATAATAATGTTTATATTATTTAAATGTTTCTTTAAATTAAATAATTTTGGAATATTCACACATAATTTAACTAGAAGAGATTTTTTATAAAATTTTAGTTAATTAATCCATTATAAATAATAATTAATAATAATTAAACTTAAAATCAATTAAACTTTTATAAAAAATTGATAATTTTGAATTATCTTATACGTAATTCAAAGAGAATTTTTATAAAATTTATATTAATAATAATTTGAAATTACTTTATACATAATTAGTTAGAAGAACCTTTTTATAAAATTTACGAAATTTAATAATTTTGATAATTTAAAAATATTTTATTGTTAATATCTTTAAAAAGCTTAAAGAGAATAGGAGAATTTTAACTTTTAAGAAAAATAGTAACTTAATATCTAACTTTTGTAAGAGATAATCTTATAAACTGTTCATATAAAAAAGAATAACATGTCCTTTGAGTCTTTTTATTATTTAAAAGGACATAAAGATTATATAAAACAATCAAGTCAATTTTATGCTTTTATAAGCAAAGAAATCCAATTTAACCGTAAAAATTTTAAATCACAAAAAATTTACAGATTTTATTTATCTTGACATTTAAATAAAAAATAAAGTTATAAAATTATAAATTGAATGTAATTTATTTACAAAAAATGTATAATATTGTATAATAAACTTTGTAAATAATAGTTGTTGTGCCTTAATATATTTGGTAGTGAACTATTTAAAAGGTAATTTGAAACATTGTCATTTTCGCACTCGAAGAATGTAAAATGGTGTAAACCCTTAATTAAACACCCTTGTTGTTAATAATATAGCAAGCCTGTAAATCCAATCTATGAACAACACAACCTGATTGTGAGCAAATTAACGTGCTCGTCATCGTCGGTACGACACAAAGTCAAAACACACTTAATTGTGTACCGTAGCCCCGAGTTACATTTAACATTACGCAGGGGTGTGGTTGAGTTTCGGGGGTGAATAAACTTTTCTATATCGACCTGCCCCAGGGTTTTGAGGAAGGAACACGGGACGAAAATGTTTTTAAAATTTACAGACTCGGCGGGCGATCGCGACGAGACTTCCCGACATGTTCGCGGCCATCGGCCGTTGGTTTGATGTGTGGGGCCGATTTTCGGGAATGTCGCGAAATTTACCGGCGGTTACGTGGACGATTACGGCGCTGTCGCCGGGCCACCCCCGGCATTATTCGGGGGGAACGACCTGTGTTTTTGTAATGTGGTGCGTTTGGTTGCGTCGGGTGAATTTTTTGTTGCGGCTTTATTAAATTAAGGGACGGCGACGTGTGACGAACAAAAGTATAAGCACACTAAAAAAATGAATAATATACTGTTTATAAAAAGTTAAAATTTGGAAACAGATAAAACAGAAGAAAATCTAAATATTTGACTTCTTAATAAAATATACACTAGACTGTTTCAAAAAAATCGACAATTTTTTTTTTTATTTATATCGAAAATCTTGTTGGAAATGGTAAAAAAAATACTGTGAAAGTTACAACTCTTAATATTAATATTAAGAGGTGCCGCATCGTAAATTTTAATTCCCCGTTTAAATAACACGGGAACGGTGTTCTCTTGGATTTTGAAATTTTTTAACTCTCGTTAGAGATAATATTTCAAAATGATCAAAACAGATTTTTATAGAAAATTTAACGCTCTACAAAAAATGTTTCTTACAGTTTTTTGATATATTCATTTTTTCAAAAATTATTTAACATTGAAGTTGGATTGATTTACAATTTTGACATTTTTCTCATTTTCTGACGCAACCATCAACTTTATGGGAAAATTTTATATAACATTTTTTGTAGAGAATTCAATTTCCTATAATTTAACTCCGAAAAAGTTTTTGATATTTTTTACAGATCATAAGTTATCTGCAGAAAACTAAATGTTATTTTACTGCTTAAAATTAAGCATTTTATTTAAATAAATAGATTTTTACTAAAAAATTGATTGTTTATTATAATCAAAGTAGTATATATCGTTACACTAACAGACTTTTACTACAATTTGGCAATTTTTTTCTGTATTCACTTATAACTAGCAATAAGTGTTTCATGAAAAATGAAGAGCAGTTACAATACTTATTGGCAGTTATAAGTCAATACAGAAAAAAATTGCCAAATTGTAGTAAAAGTCTGTTAGTGTAACGATATATACTACTTTGATTATAATAAACAATTAATTTTTTTAGTAAAAATCTATTTATTTGAATAAAATGCTTAATTTTAAGCAGTAAAATAACATTTATTTAGTAAAATTTTTAGTTTTCTGCAGATAACTTATGATCCGTAAAAAATATCAAAAACTTTTTCGGAGATAAATTATAGGATAATGAATTCTCTATAAAAAATGTTATATAAAATTTTTCCATAAAGTTGATGGTTGCGTCAGAAAATGAGAAAAGTGTCAAAATTTTAAATCAATTCAACTTTAATGTTAAATAACTTTTGAAAAAATGAATATATCAAAAAACTGTAAGATACATTTATTGTAGAGCGTTAAATTTTCTATAAAAAACTGTTGTGGTCATTTTGAAATATTATCTCTAACGAGAGTTTAAAAATTTAAAAATCCAACAGAACACCGTTCCCGTGTTATTTAAACGAGAAATTAAAATTTACGATGCGGCACCTCTTAATATTAATATTAAGAGCTGTAACTTTCACAGTATTCCTTTTACCATTCCGAACAAGATTTTAGATATAAATAAGAAAAAAAAAATTGTCGATTTTTTTGAAACAGTCTAATATACACCCATAAATTTAAATTTTAAAAATAATATATAAGTTGTTTATAAAATAGTTGAATGAAGAAAATCTAAGTTTTTTCTTAAGAAAATATACCCCCATAAATCTAAATTTAAAAGATTCTTCTTAAGAAAATACAGTCCTATAATTTTAATACTAAAAGTTCTAAGTTTTCACTTCTATCGACACTCTCTATAACTGCCAACTTTAAATTTTTTTTAAATAGAAGTTGATTAATCAGAAAACTATTTCCTGATACAAATTTGTTAAACATACAGAGTAATTTAAATTTACACAAAATTAAAACACCATCAAAACACACACAGTTTATTATAATCATCGAAACAATTTAATTCGAATTTGTTTCAAATGCACGTTTAAAACAAGTATTTAAGGCCCGCGGTCTGTTTTCCTTCGTACGCCATTGGTATTTGAACGTTTGTAATAAGCACTTTGCTGATTGGATACAGTTCATAAATACATGGATTAGATTAAATGTTGATGAGCTTTACGTCTAACCCCTCCCGTCCGCAAAACCCTCTCCGCACAACACACAGTCGGTCGCCATGGCGAACGCTAAATTATATTAACGGAAATAATTACGTGAATAACAGGAATTTTGGAATCCAGCAGGAGACTCGGCTCGCTCCAAGAATAGTTAGGCAGCAACACCTTAATTGCAGTTTTATATTTATCGTTCGGGTGGTTTAATTATTGCAAGTGATTTATGTCCGGTGCATAATATAATTTCGTTCGTGTGTGTACGGATAAAAAGGGGGTACGCAACAAGAGGTACGAACCGGGACAGGAACAGTATCGAACGAAAGGGGGTCGGACGGGGGAAATGGAAAGGTGCATTTTCAATAGAGAAATACTCCATAAAACAAATTATATAAGCAAATTCGATTATTTAAATCCTTTTGAAATTTATTTCGATTTTCCTTTGCGCCGCTATATTTACGAAATGCAAATTGTAATCGTACAGACAGAGATGGACGTGTGCGAAAGGAACGGAGAGGGAACGATCGAAAAGCGAACAGCCAAAATATTTTACTCTCTTGGTTTTTTTTCGTCGCTCAGGTTTTCTATTGTCGAACAATCGATCTGTCTATCGTTTCATTCGCCTTTTTTTCGACAACGATCATCCAGTGTCAAGTGTAATCTATTTCCATCGTTTCGGGGTCTCTTTCGTTTGTGTCTATTTAAGGGTAATTTTTTTCAAGTAACTTCTAGGTTGTGTCTTCTTTTTTAGCTAAGATGTAATGTTGTGTCTATCATGCGATATCAACTCTATAGAAAACTTGGGGAATCATGTTAATAACCAAATCCGGCTCCTCAAAAAAATTCATGAAGCTTGTAGGAATATAGATTTGTCGTATATTCGAAAAATGGTCGAGTGTTTGTCACTAAGTCAAAATTATAAAACAAAAAGAAGATTTAATTATTATAAATACCTTTACTTTACTTTACTTTAGTTTACTATCTTGGTTTTTTTTTCCTCGCCCAGGTTTTGTATTGTCGAACAATCGATCTGTCTATCGTTTCATTCGCCTTTTTTTCGACAACGATCATCCAGTGTCAAGTGTAATTTATTTCCATCGTTTCGGGGTCTCTTTCGTTTGTGTCTATTTAAGGGTAATTTTTTTCAAGTAACTTCTAGGTTCTGTCTTCTTTTTTAGCTAAGATATAATGTTGTGCATATCATGCGATATCAATTCTATAGAAAACCTGGGAAATCATGTTAATAACCATATTCGGCTCCTCAAAAAAATTCATGAAGCTTGTAGAAATATAGATTTGTCGTATATTCGAAAAATGATCAAGTGTTTGTCACTAAGTCAAAATTATAAAACAAAAAGAAGATTTAATTATTATAAATACCTTTACTTTACTTTACTTTATTTTACTATCTTGGTTTTATTTCCTCGCCCAGGTTTTCTGTTGTTGAGCAATCGATCTGTCTATCGTTTCATTCGCCTTTTTTTCGACAACGATCATCCAGTGTCAAGTGTAATCTATTTCCATCGTTTCGGGGTCTCTTTCGTTTGTGTCTATTTAAGGGTAATTTTTTTCAAGTAACTTCTAGGTTGTGTCTTCTTTTTTAGCTAAGATATAATGTTGTGTCTATCATGCGATATCAACTCTATAGAAAACCTGGGAAATCATGTTAATAACCAAATCCGGCTCCTCAAAAAAATTCATGAAGCTTGTAGGAATATAGATTTGTCGTATATTCGAAAAATGGTCGAGTGTTTGTCACTAAGTCAAAATTATAAAACAAAAAGAAGATTTAATTATTATAAATACCTTTACTTTACTTTACTTTAGTTTACTATCTTGGTTTTTTTTTCCTCGCCCAGGTTTTGTATTGTTGAACAATCGATCTGTCTATCGTTTCATTCGCCTTTTTTTCGACAACGATCATCCAGTGTCAAGTGTAATTTATTTCCATCGTTTCGGGGTCTCTTTCGTTTGTGTCTATTTAAGGGTAATTTTTTTCAAGTAACTTCTAAGTTGTGTCTTCTTTTTTAGCTAAGATATAATGTTGTGCATATCATGCGATATCAACTCTATAGAAAACCTGGGGAATCATGTTAATAATCAAATTAGGCTCGTCAAAAAAATTCACGAAGGTTGTAGGAATACAGACTTGTCGTGTATTCGAAAAATGGTCAAGTGTTTGTCACTAAGTCAAAATTATAAAACAAAAAGAATATTTAATTATTATAAATACCTTTACTTTACTTTACTTTAGTTTACTATCTTGGTTTTTTTTCCTCGCCCACGTTTTCTATTGTCGAACAATCGATCTGTCTATCGTTTCATTCGCCTTTTTTTCGACAACGATCATCCAGTGTCAAGTGTAATTTATTTCCATCGTTTCGGGGTCTCTTTCGTTTGTGTCTATTTAAGGGTAATTTTTTTCAAGTAACTTCTAGGTTCTGTCTTCTTTTTTAGCTAAGATATAATGTTGTGCATATCATGCGATATCAACTCTATAGAAAACCTGGGAAATCATGTTAATAACCAAATTCGGCTCCTCAAAAAAATTCATGAAGCTTGTAGAAATATAGATTTGTCGTATATTCGAAAAATGATCAAGTGTTTGTCACTAAGTCAAAATTATAAAACAAAAAGAATATTTAATTATTATAAATACCTTTACTTTACTTTACTTTAGTTTACTATCTTGGTTTTTTTTTCCTCGCCCAGGTTTTGTATTGTCGAACAATCGATCTGTCTATCGTTTCATTCGCCTTTTTTTCGACAACGATCATCCAGTGTCAAGTGTAATTTATTTCCATCGTTTCGGGGTCTCTTTCGTTTGTGTCTATTTAAGGGTAATTTTTTTCAAGTAACTTCTAGGTTCTGTCTTCTTTTTTAGCTAAGATATAATGTTGTGCATATCATGCGATATCAATTCTATAGAAAACCTGGGAAATCATGTTAATAACCATATTCGGCTCCTCAAAAAAATTCATGAAGCTTGTAGAAATATAGATTTGTCGTATATTCGAAAAATGATCAAGTGTTTGTCACTAAGTCAAAATTATAAAACAAAAAGAAGATTTAATTATTATAAATACCTTTACTTTACTTTACTTTATTTTACTATCTTGGTTTTATTTCCTCGCCCAGGTTTTCTGTTGTTGAGCAATCGATCTGTCTATCGTTTCATTCGCCTTTTTTTCGACAACGATCATCCAGTGTCAAGTGTAATCTATTTCCATCGTTTCGGGGTCTCTTTCGTTTGTGTCTATTTAAGGGTAATTTTTTTCAAGTAACTTCTAGGTTGTGTCTTCTTTTTTAGCTAAGATATAATGTTGTGCATATCATGCGATATCAACTCTATAGAAAACCTGGGGAATCATGTTAATAATCAAATTAGGCTCGTCAAAAAAATTCACGAAAGTTGTAGGAATACAGACTTGTCGTATATTCGAAGAATGGTCAAGTGTTTGTCACTAAGTCAAAATTATAAAACAGAAAAAAGATTTAATTATTATAAATACCTTTACTTTACTTTACTTTATTTTACTATCTTGGTTTTATTTCCTCGTCCAGGTTTTCTATTGTTGAGCAATCGATCTGTCTATCGTTTCATTCGCCTTTTTTTCGACAACGATCATTCAGTGTCAAGTGTAATCTATTTCCATCGTTTCGGGGTCTTTTTCGTTTGTGTCTATTTAAGGGTAATTTTTTTCAAGTAACTTCTAGGTTGTGTCTTCTTTTTTAGCTAAGATATAATGTTGTGTCTATCATGCGATATCAACTCTATAGAAAACCTGGGAAATCATGTTAATAACCAAATCCGGCTCCTCAAAAAAATTCATGAAGCTTGTAGGAATATAGATTTGTCGTATATTCGAAAAATGGTCGAGTGTTTGTCACTAAGTCAAAATTATAAAACAAAAAGAAGATTTAATTATTATAAATACCTTTACTTTACTTTACTTTAGTTTACTATCTTGGTTTTTTTTTCCTCGCCCAGGTTTTGTATTGTTGAACAATCGATCTGTCTATCGTTTCATTCGCCTTTTTTTCGACAACGATCATCCAGTGTCAAGTGTAATTTATTTCCATCGTTTCGGGGTCTTTTTCGTTTGTGTCTATTTAAGGGTAATTTTTTTCAAGTAACTTCTAAGTTGTGTCTTCTTTTTTAGCTAAGATATAATGTTGTGCATATCATGCGATATCAACTCTATAGAAAACCTGGGGAATCATGTTAATAATCAAATTAGGCTCGTCAAAAAAATTCACGAAGGTTGTAGGAATACAGACTTGTCGTGTATTCGAAAAATGGTCAAGTGTTTGTCACTAAGTCAAAATTATAAAACAAAAAGTATATTTAATTATTATAAATACCTTTACTTTACTTTACTTTATTTTACTATCTTGGTTTTTTTCCTCGCCCAGGTTTTCTATTGTCGAACAATCGATCTGTCTATCATTTCATTCGCCTTTTTTCGACAACGATCATCCAGTGTCAAGTATAATCTATTTCCATCGTTTCGGGGTCTCTTTCGTTTGTGTCTATTTAAGGGTAATTTTTTTCAAGTAACTTCTAAGTTGTGTTTTCTTTTTTAGCTAAAATATAATGTTGTGCATATCATGCGATATCAACTCTATAGAAAACCTGAGGAATCATGTTAATAACCAAATTCGGCTCCTCAAAAAAATTCATGAAGCTTGTAGGAATATAGATATGTCGTATATTCGAAGAATGGTCAAGTGTTTGACACCAAGTCAATATTATAAAACAAAAAGAAGATTTAATTATTATAAATACCTTTACTTTACTTTACTTTATTTTACTATCATGTTTTTTTTTCCTCGCCCAGGTTTTCTATTGTCGAACAATCGATCTGTCTATCGTTTCATTCGCCTTTTTTTCGACTACGATCATCCAGTGTCAAGTGTAATCTATTTCCATCGTTTCGGGGTCTCTTTCGTTTGTGTCTATTTAAGGGTAATTTTTTTCAAGTAACTTCTAGGTTGCGTCTTCTTTTTTAGCTAAGATATAATGTTGTGTCTGTCATGCGATATCAACTCTATAGAAAATCTGGGGAATCATGTTAATAACCAAATTCGGCTCCTCAAAAAAATTCATGAAGCTTGTAGAAATATAGATTTGTCGTATATTCGAAAAATGATCAAGTGTTTGTCACTAAGTCAAAATTATAAAACAAAAAGAAGATTTAATTATTATAAATACCTTTACTTTACTTTACTTTATTTTACTATCTTGTTTTTTTTTCCTCGCCCAGATTTTCTATTGTCGAACAATCGATCTATCATTTCATTCGCCTTTTTTTCGACAACGATCATCCAGTGTCAAGTGTAATCTATTTTCAACGTTTCGGGGTCTTTTTCGTTTGTGTCTATTTAAGAGTAATTTTTTTCAACTAACTTCTAGGTTGTGTCTTCTTTTTTAGCTAAGATATAATGTTGTGTCTATCATGCAATGTCAACTCTATAAAAAACCTGGGGAATCATGTTAATAACCAAATTCGACTCCTCAAAAAAATTCATGAAGCTTGTATGAATATAGATTTGTCGTATATTCGAAAAATGGTCGAGTGTTTGCCACTAAGTCAAAATTATAAAACAGAAAGAAGATTTAATTATTATAAATACCTTTACTTAACTTTACTTTAGTTTACTATCTTGGTTTTTTTTTCCTCGCCCAGGTTTTCTATTGTTGAACAATCGATCTGTCTATCGTTTCATTCGCCTTTTTTCGACAACGATCATCCAGTGTCAAGTATAATCTATTTCCATCGTTTCGGGGTCTCTTTCGTTTGTGTCTATTTAAGGGTAATTTTTTTCAAGTAACTTCTAGGTTGTGTCTTCTTTTTTAGCTAAGATATAATGTTGTGTCTATCACGCGATATCAACTCTATAGAAAACCTGAGGAATCATGTTAATAACCAAATTCGACTCCTCAAAAAAATTCATGAAGCTTGTAGAAATATAGATTTGTCGTATATTCGAAAAATGGTCAAGTGTTTGTCACTAAGTCAAAATTATAAAACAAAAAGAAGAGTTAATTATTATAAATACCGTTAAAAATGAATGTTGCTGTATTTATGTCTAGGTCAATTTAAATATTATATTTTAGCTATAATATCATAAATTATGTATTTTTGTAAAGCTTGATATTTTCTGACATTTTAAAGACTTCCTCAAACGACCAAATATCAATCTTCATAAATATTTCAGAAATATTCAGTCACATTATATATTTCATCTCTTTAACGTCCGGTCCGGATTTTTGCGTTCATCCAAAAAAAAAAAAAAAAAAAAATTAAAATGCTTACCGCATTATGGAAAAAAAATTAAACCGGAATTAAATCTTGCGGCGTTAAATTGTTAATTTAAATTTCCTATGCATGCCTGTGAAATCGCAAATGCTCTCCGATCCTCCCAAGCCCCCACAGATGAATCAATATATAATACAAAACGTATTTTTTATTTCGACCTCGTTCCCCGCGGCTATGTTTAAAAATTTATATATTTCCAAGTTGAATAATTTCCTCCTTTTCGGTCGCATTTGAAAAATTAGGAGAAAAATTGAATGAACGAACGATCCCCCTCTTTTCGCCTATCGTGCATTATGAATTATTGAAATTTCGCACTGAAAAGTTATATGTAAGGGAAAATTGGCATATTTTTTTCCACTCAACTCAACTGCCAATCCCTTTTAGGATCGAGTCGGAATTGGGCATTAATTTCGGTAATATTTACGTTATAAACCTCAATTAAATTCCTCGTGTTGTTTTTAAATTAAATTTTTTTAACGTAATTAACGATAAATACCAACAGAGAAATTACATGACGGAAAGTTTATGACGAACACGAAATAAAAACAAAAGGACCGAAAGACACTCTCAAGAGCTGTTGCCGTGGGCCCACTGATTTATTATTTGAAACTCGAATTAATATTTAAATTTCATTAACTAAATATCGTATTATGGAAGAAATTAATTTCGGAAAACTTATTTCATAATTAAATACAAACAAACTTTCGTCCGGGCAAAGTCGGAAAATTTAATAATGATTCGTTTGAATTCGAGCAATGTTATTCTTTGCTTTCTTCTATTGCTAATGAAAGCAACTCTCTGCGAAATGATTAAATTTGGTTTTCTCTACTTAAGGCACCGCCTTTCGAGAATAAGATTCCATTTCGAGGGAGCTCGTTCCCCAAAATTCGAAATATAGAAACAACAAAAGAGGTAAATTATAAGTAAATTTAATAAATATGGGGAAAACTGGATTGCAATTAAAATTTTAACAATGGCCATTGTGTTTAATCGTTTAAGTGTAATATACTTAAGCGAGATTCCTTTGAACGTTGCAATTGTTTACAAGGATTGAATGTTTCGGCTTGAAACATGTTATTAAGCTTGTTCGTTATTCAAAAAATAAAACTGTTACTTAATTTGTAGATAATTTAAGTTTAACATTTAATAGCCAATAAGTAGTTGTAAAAAATATTAAATTAATTAATGTTTTGCACACGGTTCTCGTGGGAGTTTTTGGACCACCAAAAAGAATGTTTTGTTCTCACAGATTTTTAGATTTTATGAGTTTTTACTAATTTATCTTAGATATGGATCTCATAAAATTATCGTAAAATGTCTCGGTGTTTACTTTAGTCTGGTTCTCACAAGTTGTCTGCACATGTGGTTATTGTCGAACGTTATCCCCTACTGAACGACGGGGGTTTACTTCACAGTATCATTAAAATAAAATATTCAAGTATATTTTGTTTAATTAATCAGTAGGATTTTAGAGAATGTAGGAAATTTGATTTACAGTGATGGTCATTTTTAAAATATTAAATATTTTACCCAAAACTGTCTCTAATAATTCAATTATATTATGTAACAATTTTATGAGAAAATGATAATTTAGTGTAATCTATAATTTGAGCATTCGTCACCACAAGTTTGACATCAAACCATTCTTCTTTAATCTAGAACTAAGCAAAACGACTAAAAGAAACGAATCTGTGACTGATAACTTCCATAGATTACTACAAATTGTGTGAAATTATTTCTGTAGTTTATGATTCAAGTGTCAACTAATTTTTGACCACACTCCTTAATAAAAATCTTTTAACATCACCAGTAATTAAAAATTACTCAAATTGTAAACTTGTAAACTTTATCCTCATATTTCTATATTAATTAAAACAAATTCTCTATTTTACTAAATTCGAATATGAGAGTTCATGTAGTTTGCAATTAAAAATTCAAACCTGGCTTAGTAATTACTGTTGCATCGCGTTTTCTCTGCTTTCAATGTAAAAAGGATCCGATGCAGCTATATAAAAAGTGAACAGTTATTACGAAGATTTAACTAACCTGTTATTAACAACAATATTTATTGGAAATATTTGAGTTTACACGACTTTTATAATTCATCATGTTATTATGGAATCGTTGTAAATAATAAATGTACATTTCAACATGAAATAAATACATCTAAATGATGCATGCCCGTTAAACAAATATAATTTCGGCGTAAAATAAGCTTAACAGGCAAAAATGTTCAACTATTATGGATTCTTCCCGTGTGAGCTTTGAACCAAAAATAACCACGTATCTTAATTGGTGAATAAAATTTGTTTAGCAAACCCTAATGTACTACTGAATGTTTCTGTATCTGATAAGGCATAAAAAAATGAACAATTCTCATGTCAAGTGTAGATGTAATCATACAGAAATGTTCACTTGGGGATTTTCTGCACGAAAACGCTTATTAAAACATAAACATTACGTGCCATAAATTATACAAAGGCATTTTAATATGTTCCTTCGGAACAAATATGTTGGTGTCATACAAAAACGTTTTGAATACTTAATAAATTCGACGGCGCTCCGTTCCTTTATTCACGCCGTATAATGCAAAATGCATTCTTTTTACTCAAATTAACTAAAGTGGCGGAATTTTAAACAGTTTACGTATGTATTTGTCGATTGATGGACGCACGAGATTCTCCTGTTTCAGCTGAAAATGAGACACACGGAAAACAATACTGGGACTGACTCTGCAAAATAAATGGATAAACATTTTATTTGAACTTAACCAACATTAAATTTCTTCATTATAAATGATCAGAGATAAAATCTATAATAATAGATTAAATAAATATTTTAGTTGAGCTATAAATATTAAAACTAATACACCATTTAATTTGAATTTTCCTTAACAAAACAGTTAATTTATCCCAATTAATTTTGAGTTTCAGGTTTTAGGTTTATAGGTTAATATTTTAATACATTTTAATTTCAAATGATATTTAGATATTTCTATTAAGAACGGTTTCAAAAATCATTTGAATTTTGGATCTTGACACATACATATGAGTAATCTATGAAAATTGTCAACACAGTCGTTTGTGTCCTAAATTAAAGAAAGATGATTTAAAAGTCAGAGATAAAATCAATAATAAAAGATTAAATCAATATTTTAATTGAATTATAAATATTAATACTAATATATCATTTAATTTTTAATTACAAACTATCAAATTACTTATTGAAATTTAAGAAAACGGTTAATTAATTTTAAAACTCATAATTTAGATTTACTGGCTAATTAAGAAAGGCATTAAGAAAGGTTTCAAAAATTTTTAGAATCTAACCATACAACTTTACAGTAATCCATAAAAATTGTCATCATATATTTTTTCAAAATATTCGTTTTGTGTCTCACAATAGTCAAATATTAAATTTTTGGTAACAAATTTTCGGAGATAAAATTAATAATAATAGATATAATCAATATTTTATTTAGCTTTAAATATTAATATAAATTTAACAAATTTCTTATTGAAATTTACTAAAACATTGAATTTACCTTAATTAATTTTAAATATCAGGTTTACAGGTTAATATTTTAATTTGTTTTTAATTTTATGTGATATTAAGATATTTTTGTTAAGAATGTTTCAAAAGACACTTGATTTTTGGATCTTAAACCACTTTTTCACTAAAATGAGAAGTAATCCAACAAAATTGCTACTTTAGATTTGTTCAAGTCATTTTATTTAAAAAATAGTCTAATATAAATATTTTTATGATCAATGCTCAGAGATAAAGTTTATAATATAATAATAGATTAAATCAACATTTTAATTAACGTATAAATATTAATACTAATACTTTTAATATTTAATTACAAACTATCAAATTTCTTATTGAAATTTAACAATACAGTTATTTTATCTTAATTAATTTTAAATCTCAGGATTTAGGTTTACAGGTTATTATTTTTATTTTATTTTATTTTAATATGATATTAAGATATTTTTATTAATAAAAATATTCAAAAAACTTTTGACTTTTAAATTTTAAATTACAAGAATAATTTTTCAAAATTTACAGTAATGCATGAAAATTGTCATGATAGGTCTTTTCAAAATAGTTGTTTTATGTCCTAGAATAGTCAAATATTAAATTTTTGATAAATTGTCAGATATAAAATTAGTAATAATAGATAAATTCAATATTTTATTTAGTTATAAATATTAATACTAATACATCACTTAATTTTTAATTGCAAATTATCAAATTTCTTATTTGAATTAAAAAAAAACAGAAATTTATCTTTATTAATTTTGAATCTCCTAATTTAGGTATACAGGTTTATGTTTTAATTGGAAATTTCATGATATTATTGGAATAATTTAATAATATTTCTTAATTTCATTTCACATTAGGACATTTTTAATTACTTTAAAAAATATTTAATTATCAAATACAAATGATTAGAAATAAAATCTGTCATAACAATTTATTTCTACATGTTTACTTATATATTAACGTTAATACTTGTGAGCAATTGTTTAAAAGTAGTTTTAACGTTTGCCTCAAATGTTTTGCGGGTTCCATGACATTTTCGCAAAGCACAGTATATTTATTTGCAATGCGCTTTATAATTAAAAGCACACAATTTATTTTATACAAATTGTGTCGCCCGGAAAATCTGTACATTTCGTACTGCGGTTCGCTCATCATTTTTATAATTGTGAACAAACAAAGAGCGGGTGCGTAATTTTTGCAGATAATGTTTGCACAGCCGTTCTCCTATAAAAAAATGTAATGATATATGTACAATTTAATCAAAAACAAGAATAACATATTTTTTAAAACCGGCGCCCTGTTAATTCAGCATAAAATTTGCAAAAAAAAAAAAAAATACGCGACCCGACGTATCCGCACATACAACATAGACAAGAATTATGGTGGTGTTAAAAATTGCTGAATATGTTTATAATGTTTTTATAAATTTCGCATGAATGCGCCGTAGTTTTTTTGATTTATGTCAAAATAATAGAAAAAATGTTTTTTATAAAAATGTATGTACTGACGTTTTGTTCTGTTTACCTTTCAGGAGGTGTTCTTTGGCTGCGTAGGTAAGTATTGGGAATATTTGGTGTCGGGAAAAGGAATTTACGTTTTTAAGAGGTTCACCTAGTGGCAAATTTTGAAAAATTTAAATATTTTTGTAGTGAAAACTTCTTTAGCCGTATTGGGCACTTTTTGGTAGGGAAAAATCTTATCTTATGGGTTCGCGTCACCGACATGCTCGTCCTTCTTTTGTTAATAAATTCAGACAAAAAAAAAGTTGTTGATTTGGCTGGTAACCTCGGTTACTAGATCAACAAACTATGTGTCTGTCGGCGTTTCAAGAGGTACCCAAAAACTAGATCTTAAGAATAAAATCCTGGAACTAGAGGGTGAGTTACAGCTGTACATTTGAGAGCATTTTGAAATCTAGTAAAATTTTACTAACGCAGTGGTTTCTTTAAAGGGCTCCATCTAAGCCGGAAATGAGTTTGACGCTAATATCTATTACTATTTTCAAAGTGGAGGGTTCATAGAGGAGAATGTCGTCTGAAAGGAATCTCTATATTGAAATATTCGAAATTTTCAGGATCATCTTTATTTCTGATGTACTTTCAAGGAAAAAATCAGCGCCCAATTCTCTTACCATCTGTTACCAACGTGCTCAATTTTGTCGAAAATAATGGATCTTATTTATATCGAAAATCTTGTTGGAAATGGTAAAAAAAAATACTGTGAAAGTTACAGCTCTTAATATTAATATTAAGAGATGCCGCATCGTAAATTTTAATTTCCCGTTTAAATAACACGGGAACGGTGTTCACTTGGATTTTGAAATTTTTTAACTCTCGTTAGAGATAATATTTCAAAATGATCAAAACAGATTTTTATAGAAAATTTAACGCTATACAAAAAATGTCTCTTACAATTTTTTGATATATTCATTTTTTCAAAAGTTACTTAACATTAAAGTTGGATTGATTTAAAATTTTGACACATTTCTCATTTTCTGACGCAACCATCAACTTTATGGGAAAATTTTATATGACATTTTTTGTAGAGAATTCATTTTCCTATAATTTATCTCCGAAAAAGTTTTTGATATTTTTTACAGATCATAAGTTATCTGCAGAAAACTAAAAATTTTATTAAATAAATGTTATTTTACTGCTTAAAATTAAGCATTTTATTTAAATAAATAGATTTTTACTAAAAAAATTGATTGTTTATTATAATCAAAGTAGTATATATCGTTACACTAACAGACTTTTACTACAATTTGGCAATTTGCGTTCGCGTCACCGACATGCTTATATTGGTATATCTGTAGCTAAAATAGTGTTAAAAATCAAGTACATTGAAATTTAAGTAAATACAAATACTATCCATAAATAATATGATTGTATATTAATTGTTATTTCAATTTAAGTGTATTTATATTTTATCATGATCTTGTACAGCCCGTAATATATTTAAATAATAAAAAACATATAAACATGCATAAAATTGTTGCTCGGTGTGTCAATAAATGTGAAAACCAGATTGATGTTGACTTTATTATGTCATAATTTATGTGTTTATATAAATCTTTATATATTCTGACATTTTAAAGACTTACTCAAAGTTTAAAAGTTGCCCTCTTTGTTTCAGAGAAAATAATATTAAATATCTCGAAATTTACCAGAAATATCATTATATTTTAGCTAAAATTATTTTATTATGTATTTTTGTAAAGCTTGTTATATTTGAAGACGGGAAAAAAAAACGTAAACACTTTTTGTATATTTATTTAAAAATAGGTTTTTATTTATAATTGTTACAAAAAATCTTAAAAATGTTGTTATTTAAAAAAGTTAAAAGTTAATAAATTTGATGTTTGTTTATTTACAAAATTATAGGTGGTGCGTTAATTTCTTGGAACAGTGTTAGTTAAACGTACCATTCAAGATGAGTTTGTTTGCAAGACAAATTTGCACCAGTATTAACCAAAATAAATAAATGCAACGTAGAATTAAAATAAATAAAACAATTAGAAGCTTTCAAATAATATAGACAGTCATACAAAAATATAAAAATGTATTCGAATAAATCATGAATCGAAAATATAAATTACTGTATATAAAATATTCAATAAATTCATCTATAAAATAGCTTCACAATCATAAATATATTTCGTTTGCTTCGATCTAGTCGTCTGTGTCTGACAAACCAATTAAATCAATAAGCACTCAGGATACGGACCCTTGGAACTATAAATTTTTGAAAGGGGTTAACAGGAAGTTGTTAAAACACAAGGGACCATAGATTACGGCGGGGGAGATTTTCAAATTAATTACCTGAAGAGTGACAAAACAGAAAAAGGAAATGACGTCGCAGTGACATCGGCTGTTATAGGTCGAGATAAATACTTTAATGGCGTCCCTTGTCCCAATATTTATGATAAATGAATATTTTAATCACCCTTTCCCTTTTTATAATCCAATTTTTTGCGGCCATGTTCCCCCTAACTGTCATCCTCTAACATCCCCTCTTAATTAATATTATAAAAATGCCCTTAATCGACTGGTGTCAGGTACCTCGGTGGTGGTGAATTCCAATTGTACAATTTAAATTTTAATCGCATCCAAAGACGTTGTTGCATCTCAACAGATGATCCCCTGGGCTCCGTTATTATGTAAACGCATTTCAGTTCGAATGCGAACATCTTAACTAAAATATTCATATTTTATACTTAAGCCGTTCATAATTTATTAGCCATATATTTTAGTAGATAAGTATATTGGATTTTGGCGAGCAAGGGGACGGAATCCAATAAGCAAATACCGTTGGGGGACCCGCCAACCAGCACCCCCCCAGAAGACTTTCGGGAAACTTCTAAATAAAATCGCGCACAGAGAGAAAAGACCGGGACTTTCTTGTATTTAAATTCGGTTGTTGAAAACACTTAGAAGGCGAAATTTGATCCGGCGGGATTCGAAACCTGATTGGGGATTCAGCACGGTGTCCGTGATTTGTCAATAAGACTCCAGACTAACGAATTAACGCGAAGAAAAATAGGTGGTTATTTTCGAGGAGAGGTCCTCGTCAGCTCCCTCGAGTGAGTGTTTGATTAACGATGCACCTGAAGCTGTTTACTATTTAAATTTGCGTCGATTGTTAATTATATTTTGTCCAGTCGTCTTGTTGGGGCACGATAAAAAATTTAATATCCACTTACGTGCCCATTCGGCGTGTGTATGTGAAATGGAACTTTTCGAGAAACGAGTTCCTAATCATAAAATACAAGATATAAGGAGTATCAGGGTACCTGTGTTTCAATAAAGGGAAACGTAGATTAATAAAACGAAAGAATTTTTACATAACGTGGAACTCGTATAATACAACAGAGAACATTGTAGCATATTACAACACATTCAATTTTATTACAATATAAAAGATATAATACAAAAATGCTAAAGAAGAATATAATTTTATTATAGATTTTAATAACGCGTATGAGAAATGGCAGGTCATGTCAGGCCCGGACCGTCGCGAATTCTCCAAAGACTTCATAAATCCTCCCGGCATCAATTCGCAAAAGTTTAGTGTGTCTGTTGTCGGAGGGATGGGGGAAATATATTGAAAACGGTCCCAGTTTTTAACTAAAGGGGATGTGATTTATGTTACGCGAGACAGTTAAAAGCTGGAAAATTCATTCGCAACAAGAAATTGTGTTTTCCTTGACCCCATCTCGGAGGAACCATTCGGAATAAATATATGGTCTGGGGATTTCCGGAAATTTACATTGTGAAAATGTTTTTCTGTTGAATACAATCACCATTATAATTAGCAGATTTTTTTCAATATTCTAGTACTTGTAACTAAAAAAAATATTAACCTCAGTTTTGTCTTTTTGTTCAGAATTAAACCATTTATTATGTTAAAAAAATGGACAAAAATATGACCACAAAATATCTATACCATGTGGTGGATGAGGTAGAACAACCCATTTAATATATTGAAACTTCCTTTGAATCTCTTTCATCTTCTTTTAAACCTCCTGCAACCAAAATTTTGAGACTTCATCACTGACAGCATCTTCTCCAAATATATTGTGAATACGATCTTGTAAGTTCTGTCGATTTCAGCTAATTTTTGAATTTATAAAGCAAGTTTGTATGAATTATAGTACTTCTATACCCAATTTTTAACCCAAAATTGTATTAAATACAATGGGGAGCCTAAAATCAGTAATTGTTAAACTGATTTTACAAGTTTGATAGCTAAAGCAACAAAATTATGAGTCACGAAACAATGTAATGACTGGCCCAGTTCTAAACAAATTGCATGAGTATTTTGTACGAAATATTGCTTATTTTCTTCGATAATAGAAATTCCAGGACGATTTTGACGTTGGTCATCTTCAGTGCCACTTTTAAACCTCCTGCAACCAAAATTTTGAGACTTCATCACTGACAACATCTTCTCCAAATATATTGTGAATACGATCTTGTAAGTTCTGTCGATTTCAGCTAATTTTTGAATTTATAAAGCAAGTTTGTATGAATTATAGTACTTCTATATCCAATTTTTAACCCAAAAAATGTATTAAATACAATGGGGAGCCTAAAATCAGTAATTGTTAAACTGATTTTATAAGTTTGATAGCTAAAGCAACAAAATTATGAATCATGAAACAATGTAACGACTGGCCCAATTCTAAACAAATTGCATGAGTATTTTGTACTAAATATTGCTTATTTTCTTCGATAATAGAAATTCCAGGACGACTTTGACGTTGGTCATCTTCAGTGCCACTTTTAAACCTCCTGCAACCGAAATTTTGAGACTTCATCACTGACAGCATCTTCTCCAAATATATTGTGAATACGATCTTGTAAGTTCTGTCGATTTCAGCTAATTTTTGAATTTATAAAGCAAGTTTGTATGAATTATAGTACTTCTATATCCAATTTTTAACCCAAAAAATGTATTAAATACAATGGGGAGCCTAAAATCAGTAATTGTTAAACTGATTTTACAAGTTTGATAGCTAAAGCAACAAAATTATGAGTCACGAAACAATGTAATGACTGGCCCAGTTCTAAACAAATTGCATGAGTATTTTGTACGAAATATTGCTTATTTTCTTCGATAATAGAAATTCCAGGACGATTTTGACGTTGGTCATCTTCAGTGCCACTTTTAAACCTCCTGCAACCGAAATTTTGAGACTTCATCACTGACAGCATCTTCTCCAAATATATTGTGAATACGATCTTGTAAGTTCTGTCGATTTCAGCTAATTTTTGAATTTATAAAGCAAGTTTGTATGAATTATAGTACTTCCATACCCAATTTTTAACCCAAAAAATGTATTAAATACAATGGGGAGCCTAAAATCAGTAATTGTTAAACTGATTTTACAAGTTTGATAGCTAAAGCAACAAAATTATGAGTCACGAAACAATGTAATGACTGGCCCAGTTCTAAACAAATTGTATGAGTATTTTGTACGAAATATTGCTTATTTTCTTCGATAATGGAAATTCCAGGACGATTTTGACGTTGGTCATCTTCAGTGCCACTTTTAAACCTCCTGAAACCAAAATCTTGAGACTTCATCACTTACAGCATCTTCTCCAAATATATTGTGAATACGATCTTGTAAGTTCTGTCGATTTCAGCTAATTTTTGAATTTATAAAGCAAGTTTGTATGAATTATAGTACTTCTATATCCAATTTTTAATCCAAAAAATGTATTAAATACAATGGGAAGCTTAAAATCAGTAATTGTTGAACTGATTTTAAAAGTTTAATAGTTAAAGCAACAAAATCATGAGTGATTATGAGTATTTTGTACGAGATATTTCTTCGTTGGCAGAGGTTCCAGGACGACCTTGACGTTGTTCATCTTCAAAGTATTCATTAACAAAACCAAAATAGTAGGATATTATTTTATCTTCTAGATTTTGTATTAAAGGAAAATCTCTCAAACTTTCTTCAATCATTAAATCTGTAATATCAATTGGATTAGGATAACTTTTTTCTAAATTGTTAAAATATGTATATGAAATTGCTTTAAAAAATATTCTATGGCGTAAAAAATGGGACAAGAAAAGTGGAGAATTCTCCAAAATCTGCCACACTGTATTTAAATATAAATTAAAATTTCAGCGGCTGTATTTTCCTCCTGCCAAATTTTAACCACCTGTTTAGAGATATTTTTTATTAATAAAAATTATATAAGTAATATCTAATATATTAAACTAATTTACTGCCCCTAAACTGCCAAACGATTGACAAGACGACCGAACCAAATTGAGTGAGCCGATTAAATCAGAAAAACCGTCCCGTCCGACCGACACCCGATTCCGGTCCTGGTTTGGGGGCCCCCGTTGCCGGCCCGCCGGAGAACCGCCGCTCGTCGGGGACGGCGGGTGTGCGCGAGGCCGGGGGACGGTCCTACCCCAGAGTGGCGTGCGCCGCCACCGACGACGCACATACACGACGCCCGCCGCCGCCGACGACGCCGCTCGCTGTGCCGGTCCTTGGGCGTTTGACACTTCTTGCCCCCAAGGATCCGGGGAATCTTGCGTTTTCCTTTATTTCTACGGATTTTCCGACGCGCGGCCTCCCCACAAGCTTGTTCGACAACTGTTCCGTATTATGTATCTGTGTGCCGTTAATCACGCTCACCACTCCGGAGATCTTTTTGCCCATGATGTTATGATATTTTATGGGGACCCCGGAGGTACCGGCGACCGTTTGAGGCGAACGTGTGGTAATTTTAATGGGCCGGGTGATCACTCTTTCCTTTTACAGTTTTACAAGATTATTCGCTGCTTATATAATGGCGATGAAAAATCGGGATCTGTTTAAAGTTTTCAATAAAGAGGTGTTTGCCTGGGGCACTTAACAACTAACACAATATACAAGATCTAAATGTCTAAATAAATATTAGCACGGTTAACTTTCTATTTGAGAAATTTATGTAATAACACAATGATTACTTTCAACTTAACTTCCTATATACCGTAATTATTAACATTTGTTTAACTTATTAGTACATATTTGTAAAGTAATGCTGTTGAGCCAGTTTTCTCTGTTATTAGCTGCATTAAAATTTTATACATGTTACTAATAATAGTTAAAATGTTAAACCTATAACTTTAATGTTGAGTATTGATCCAACTTTATTTCCACGTTCTGTTCAAATGCAGAGGGAATAATATGAAAGAATAATTAAGGATAATGAAAATCAACTAAATTATTATGATTAAGTTTTAGTTTTACAATGTACATGTACCATTTGTATCAATTATATTTAATCATCATTTTAATTGCTATAAAAATACAAATTATTATTTCTCCAAAGTATATTACAACAAAGAAGAAACTGGTTTTAATTTTTATATCGTAAACTGAGTCTTAAACAGTTTACATAATCAAAAATGGAGAGAAACTAAAGAGACCCTTTGGCTTCTATTTTTACATTTAATCAGAAAGCTTTAGCTAGATTTAAAAGGGAAATTACTGGTAACAATGATTTGAAAACTTTAATTTATTATTGTTAATGTTATTACAAGGTACACAATTTTAAGATTTTGAAGTTGACTCAATTCTCTTACATCTTATACATTTTACATTTTAATACTTCTTCATGTATAAGCTACTTTTCTGAGCTGGAAATAATACTATTGTGAAAACATTATTTGAGGGATTTCTTAGTATATTCGTTTATATTTGTCTGAACAAAATGAACACAAAAATGGCAGATACAATTTTCCCATTATTGTTAAATTGTTTGATCATTTCACAAACCTTTTTATGTGTGAAATTTAGGAAAAGCTTCATTTTGAATGTAGGTATAAAATAAATTTATTTAATATTAATAAATTTATTGATTTTAATAAATTCTTTAAATGTCACATATATTTAAAAGGACATATTTTGAAATTAATTTTTAGTTATAATTCCTTTTTATTATTCCTCTTTTTAAATGCTTTTTGTCTTATATTTCTCAAATATGTTGTGGTACTTTTCTGAACTTTAATAAATTAAACTATTGTGAAATATTATCTAAGGGATTTCATAGTATATTCATTTTTTATGGCTGACTAAAAAGGACAGAAAAATGGAAGAAATTATTTTCCCACAATTATATTTGATAATTTTACAAACTTTTTTAATTTAAAATTAAAAAATTTATTGATTTTAATACATCCTTCAAATGTCACATATATAAAAGGACATATAATAAAAATTAATTTTTAGTTAACCTTCCTTTTTTGTTTTAAAAATTCTTCAAATAGCATACTTAAGAAAATTATACCTTTCTTTAAAAGCTTTTTTGTCGTACTTCTCAAATATGTTCTGTTACTTTTGTGGACCTTAATAAATAATATTATTATGAAATATTATCTAAGGAATTTCTTACTGTATGGCTAAGTAAACAGAAAAGAAAAATGGATAAAACTATTTTCCTTTTATTGTTAAATTGTTTGATCATTTTACATTTTTTTTTAAATATTATATTTAGGAAAAGCTTAATTTTAAATGTAAATATAAAATAAATTAACTTTAAATTAAAAAAATTATTGATTTTAATAAATCCTTCAAATGTCACATATATAAAAGGGCATATAATAAAGATTAATTTTTAGTTAACATTCCTTTTTTGTTTTAAAAATTTTTCAAATAGCTTACTTAAGAAAATTATTCCTTTCTTTAAAAGCTTTTTTCTTATACTTCTCAAATATGTTCTGATACTTTTATGGACCTTAATAAATAATATTATTGTGAAATATTATCTAAGGAAATCCTTACTGTATTCATTTTTATATGGCTGAGTAAATATAATAGAAAAATGATAAAACGATATTCCCATTATTGTTAAATTGTTTGATCATTTTACAATTTTTTGTATATATTATATTTAGAAAAACTTTATTTTAAATGTAAATATAAAATAAATTAAATTAAAATTAAAAAATATTATTGATTTTAATACATCCTTCAAATGTCACATATATAAAAGAATATATAATGAAAATTAATTTTTAGTTAACCTTTTTTGTTTTAAATAATGACATATTTAAGGTTCCTTATTTAAATGCTTTTTTTCTGGTATATAATCTGGTAATTTTCTGAATCTAATTAAATAATATTATTGTAAAATATTGTCTAAGGGATTTCTTACTACAATAATTTTATATGCTCAAATAAAATGAGCAGAAAAGTGGAAGGAATTAGTTTCCTTATTTATTATCCTGCTAAGGACATATTCTGAAAATTGTCCTTTACTTGTTCTTTCTTGCTTATTATAAAAATTGTTTAAATAGCATACTTAAGAAAAGCATTATTTTGAATGTTTCTTTGAGTGACTTTTTTATTATACTTGATAAATATTTTCTGGTATTTTTGTGGACTTTGACAAATAATGCAATTGTAATAAACATTATCTAAGGGATTTCTTTGTATATTCGTTTCCACATGATTGGCCAAAATGAACATAAAAATGGAAGAAATGATCTTGCCGAGAAATGTTTTTATCTCCCTGTATTCCCCAGATAACTGCGATATCGATAAAATTCGTGCACGTGCAAGTTTTCGTACACAAGGGGGAAATAGTTCAGATAGATTTTATGTACTTGTTACAGATGCCATGATAATGTTGCTGGAATAAATTGATTATTTGCTACTTCTCCAACGACGGTGATCTGTAACAAAAATACAAATTATAAAACAATTTAGAGTGATTATTTTTTGATGACGGCCGGAAAAACTGCGGCCGGCGCAATAAATAACTTTGTTGGGAGGCAGGCAAAGAATTCGCCGGGATAAAATATGATCGTCAGCGAAAGATTAAACATTATTTACATAAAGTAAACATGTAAAAAATTTAATTAGCGCCGGGGTCCGTCATTAAAAAATTCCTCGGCGTGACAGCCGCCAACGGCCGAGAGTTTTTGAAGTGAGCGTGTGTGCGGGCGTGTGTGATTGTGCTTGGGAAATGAAATTGTTAAGCATCTAGGCCCTGGACGCGGTCGTTATAAAAGTTATAAAATGAAATTTCCGGACCACAAAGCACGTCTGGGGGAGCGATGATATATAGGAACGCATTTTTTGCGTACTATTTATAATGAAAAGAATCAATGTTTGCGGTGCGAGGTTGCCGCGCTCCGACCCCCGACCGGCGACGGGCGAGCGTCGCGGCGGAATGCGCCCCCATCTGACAACGTCGGGCGGCGCGGGGGGCAGCCATCGATCCGACTGGCGGAGCCGCCGCCGCCGCGTGCGCTCTCTCTTGCTCCGGGACGCGCCGCCGACGGCCGGAGTCGACAGACAGGCCTCAATCACCAGCACCACTTCCGTCTTCGGGCGGGAGGCATTGGCCCAAAACGCTTTGACGTTATGCAAATCCGGCCCGGGCTGCGTGCCCACTTCGAAATGCGGCTTTCCCGACAAATGTGCGATCGTTGAGATTAGTCATTATCGTGCGTTTCTAATTTATTCATGGATGTTTCATGCACTTGTCTTTCTAAATCATTTTGAGCAAGACATTTTTGACTTGCCGAGTAAGGAGAGACGCAAATCGGTTATAACATCTTATCGTTTTATTAAATCTCAACATGTTACAAACAAAATGTCTTGCATAATTTTAATATCATATTTGAGGTTTTATCATAGAATGTTCCTGTCGTAACATTATCGAAATAAATTGAATCTTTAAGAAAATTGCATGCATTTTAGATTAAAACCACAAGACGCATTAGTGTTAGTGATTAGTTAATTACTTCAAGATATTTTCCACAAAGCTTATCGTTCACCTGAAAGCCTGTGGTAACGTTCAGGAAATAATCTTGATACGAAAAAGTACAAATAGGAGCAAAATTAATATAGGAAAGTCAACTTTGACGTCAAAGATTTTGTGGTAACTACTATGCCACTTACACAAATTCTTTTGTTTGCTCTTGTTATATTAATATTGATTCCTAAACTGTATATTATATTTTTCACAAGATTAAAAGCCTTTTGTGTTGGTGGTTAGTTAATTACTTCAAGATACTTTGCTCAAAGCTTATTATTTTCCTTGAAGCCTGTGTTAATGGCAATTATTTTCGTATGAAAATGGAGTTGAAGGAAAATTGAAATTATATTGATTTAGTGGTGATAAATCTACTTCGAAATCAAGAATTATTGGTTCTTCAAATAGTATTTTTGATTTCTAGACTGTTTTTTTACAAAAAATAACTACTTATTCACTTACACTAGACCACTTTATTTTATTCTCTTCCCAAAACTTGAGAACTTTCTGAAGTATAATTATTTTTATGTGAAAAAGTACTTGAAGTAAAACTGAAACTAAATTCATTCAGTGGTGATGATAAATCTAAATCAAGAATTGTTGATTCTTCCAATGATTTTTTAGAATAAATAACTGCTTAGTAGATTAGACCATTCTATCTCTATCTTCTCAAAACTTCCTTCATTTCCTGAAAGTTTGTAGTAGCATAATATAAATTATGAAGTAAAATTAAAATTAAATTGATTTCGTGGTGATCAATCTAATTTAAATTTAAGAATTGTATATCCTTCAAATGATTATTATTAATATCTAAAACTGTTGCTCTATTTTTTACAAGAAATAACTACTTAATCACTTAGATTAGACCATTCTACCTCTTATTTTCTTCCCAAAACTTGATAATTTCTTGAAAGCTTGTAGCAATATAAATTATTTTGATATGAAAAAGGACTTGAAGCAAAACTGAAATTAAATTGATTCAGTGGTGATTAATTTAATTTTAAATCAAGAATTGTTGATCCTTCAAATGATATTATTGATATCTAAACTGTTGTTCTATTTTTTACAAGAAATATCTTCTTAATCTCTTAAATTATACCAATCTACCTCTTATTTTCTTCCCAAAACTTCATAATTTCTTGAAAGCTTGTAGCAATATAAATTATTTTGATATGAAAAAGAACTTAAAGCAAAACTGAAATTAAATTGATTCAGTGGTGATAAATCTAATTTTAAATCGAGAATTGTTGATCCTTCAAATTATATTATTAATATCTAAACTGTGATTCTATTTTTTACAAGAAATAAATACTTAATCACTTAGATTAGACCATTCTACCTCTTATTCTCTTCCCAAAACTTCATAATTTCTTGAAAGCTTGTAGCAATATAAATTATTTTGATATGAAAAAGAACTTGAAGCAATCTAAAATTAAATTGATTCGGTGGTGATAAATCTAATTTTAAATCAAGAATTGTTGATCCTTCATTTGATAATATTGATATCTAAACTGTCGTTCTATTTTTTACAAGAAATAAATACTTAATCACTTAGATTAGACCATTCTACCTCTTATTCTCTTTTTAAAACTTTAATTTCCTGAAAGTTTGTGATAATATAAATTATTTTGATATGAAAATAAAACTGAAGTTTAATTAAGTTAGTGGTGAAATCAAGAATCCTTAGTGTCTGGTTACGTGGATTGTCTTTTTACTTTTATTCTTTCAAATACTATTATCTATTCCTACAATGTGTTTTTATTTTTTCAGAAAATCGATATTGTAATATTCGTCTGAGGATTAGTTATTTTAAACTTCATTGATCTTTTAAGTTATGTATTGTGTATTAGAAATTATCTTCATATGTAATGTAGAACATACAGCCCTGAAGCAAAATTAAATTGATTTTGTAATAACTACTTCGCTGCTTCGACTAGATTATTTTGCTTTTTAGTCTCTCTAATGCTATTATTAATTCCTAAACTGTATATCTTAGTTTTCAAAAGATAAAAGCCTTTTGTGTTAGTGGTTAATTACTTCAAGATATTTTCTGAAACTTATTTAATTTCTGGAAATGCAGTAATATTTTAAATAATTTTGATTTGGGGCTAAATTCATTCAATAGTGATATTTCTACTTTGAAATAAAGAATTTTGAATCCTTCAATTACTATTATTTATTCTTAGTCTCCAATTCTGTTTTTTATAAAATATGGTAGTTAATTACTTAGGTTGGACCATTTTACTTTTTATTCCTACAAATTGATTCCTAAAATATGTTTTATTTTTCATAAAATAATCTTTTATTTTTCTATAATATATAATATTTAGTTGGTTAAAAATATTTGTACTCATTGACGTTGAACATACATGCCTTAAAGCAAAATTAAGGTTAAATTAATTCAGTAATAATTACTTTACCATCTAAACTAGGTCCTTTTACTTCCCACTCCTCCAGATGCTGTTATTGATTCCTAAACTGCATCTTCTATTTTTGACAACATCAAAAGCCCTTTGTTATACGAACATTAAGCTGAAGTTTAATTTAATCCTGTCTATATGTACGGCTATTGTTTTATAATGTTAAATTAAATTGTTAAAATTTAAATAATTGCCTCGAAATTGGTTTTCCCAATTAGTTACGAAAATAATTAACTATCGAACATGGTGTAATTATTGACATAACATCATTAACTCTCTGAGTTGCAGCATGTGTAATTTTCTATATTTCCACTTCTTTAATAATGGAAGTAATTATTATTATGATTCGAATGTTCAATAAATTTTCTCCAATTTGTACATTATTTATTGTAATAAAATTTTGCAATTTTCAGTAGATTTGTTCCCTGTTATTAAAATCACACTTAATTTTCTCTTTGATCTTTAAAATGATTAATTTAATATTTACTCTTTACATGTTTATAATGACTATAATCATAATTTGTTAATAACATTTTGTAAGAGGTGCAATTTTCTATTGAAAGTTAGTTTCGATGAACAGTTGATGTTTTTTTTAGTTATAGTGTTTCAAAATACGTTTCCTTAATACACCAGGTAATTAGGTAAAAGACAAAACACGTACATGCAACATTCGTAGACTGTCTTAAGTCAAGGAAGCGGTTGATGCAAAGTTACATGTGTATGCCGTCGGTGCATCGACCTTGAGACCCCCATCGGGGCCGGTTGTGCATGTCCTTGACAGTGAAATGGGTAGGTTGGAGGCGGTGGCGGTGTGATGGTGTGATATCGGTGAATAAGGAAGCGGGGCCGGGACCGACGGGAAATAAGGTCAGCGAATGGAGTGGAGTACAAAGTCGGGTTGGGGTTTAAGGGTCAGGAGTGTGATCGTTGACCTAGGGGATTGCACCGTTATCCTGGCATTTTCGCCAGTCGCACGCTCTCCGGCCGCCAAAGCGGCCCTCGGCTGCCGCCAGCCTGCCTGTTGTCGGTGCGGCCGCAGCCGCCGTCGCCTCGAAAGTCAACACCGGGGCATGCCGCCTACGGGACCCAGGGGCGTGCTCCCAACCGTTTCGGCCTGTTCAAACACCATTGTTTTGTGGCTTCATTTTGGGCTTAGCCCTGTTCACTCCACCTGATGTGGAAACAAGGACTCAATTTGAAAGCTACAACGCCATTGAAACACGTAACAATGCAGTGACATTAGTCATCTTTTGTCCTTCAAATGTCATTAATTACATAGTGTGAAATCCAAGATTTGATTTATGTTCTTTAATACATCTTAAATTAGACAGATGATGTGGATACACCTTCATCTAGCTCAACAAATAGCCCAATAACTGAAATAGCTGAAGATGCTGATACGCCACTGGACGTTTTATGGCGGCACTCCCGCCGGTCGCGTTCGAGCCGGGCGTGCCGGGATTTTCGGGTTGGCAAAAAAGGACGATAAGGACCGCATTCATTCACCGATCCTCCGTCCCGTGCCCGACGTTGTATATCTGGCTGCCGCCGGTGGTCGTCGGCAAGTGTTGACAAATACCGGCGGGCGGAGATCCGATTCCGGTGCCACGCACCGCTACGTGTCTAATGTCCCGGCCGACACGGGTGCCGCCCGCCCGCCCGCTCTCGCATTTCGATCCTTCAGCTCCGACGATCCTTATGATTTGCTCACTTGAACGGCACGCTTTTACCCGTAACCGTTATCCGACCGATTGACGGTGTGGATCCGCGTTTTGGTGTTCTGGCACCCGGATTCTCGGATTGTGTTGTCGTGGTTCGGTTCACGTTTACAATGCATGTTTGTGCATTGGTTAATTTGACTGACGTACTTCATTAATTATTATTATTTGTAATTGCACGTTCGCGTACATTGTGCCATTTAAATTCTCCATTAATTTCCTAAATACTCATCATTTGGTTCGTTCATCATTCATCAGCGTGTGATAAAATGCAAATGATTTATTTAAGGTTATGTGAGGCTAATTTTTATTTTCATCAGGCGTTAGAGTTTAAGTTCTCCATTAATTTCCTGAATACTCATCATTTGGATAGATCCAAATATTTTACTGAAGGTTATCTGATGAGGCTAATTTTTGTTCTCATGAGGCATTAGAACTTCCCTTAGATATTTTGAGATACTTAGTATTATTTTGGTGACAATGTCTTGTCTTGTATATATATCGTGGGGGGTAAGTTTAGAAGATAAATTTCCCAAATAATCCTTCAAGATCAGTATTGAAATCACGTGACCGGTTGTATATATTTTAGTACCAATTACAATCGAAAGAGGGATGTTTTTTAACATAGATAAGAATTATGGTGGTGTTAAAAATTGCTGAATATGTTTATAAGGTTTTTATAAATTTCGCATGAATGAGCCGTAGTTTTTTTTTTGATTTATGTCAAAATAATAGAAAAAATGTTTTTTATAAAAATATATATACTGACGTTTTGTTCTGTTTACCTTTCAGGAGATGTACGTTGGCTGCATAGGTAAGTATTGGGAATATTTGGTATAGTGAAAAAGATTTACGATTTTAAGAGGTTCACTTAGTGAGAAATTTTGAAAAATTTAAATATTTTTATTGTGAAAACTTCTTTAGCCGCGTTGGGCACTTTTTGGTAGGGGAAAATCTTATCTTATGGGTTCGCGTCACCAACATGCTCGTCCTTCTTTTGTTAATAAATTCAGACAAAAGAAAAAAGTTGTTGATTTGGCTGGTATCTTCGGTTACTAGGCCAACAAATTATGTGTCTGTCGGTGTTTCAAGAGGTATCCAAAAAGTAGACCTTAAGAATAAAATCCTGGAACTAGAGGGTGAGTTACAAGTGTACATTTGAGAGCATTTTGAAATCAGGTAAAATTTTATTAATGCAGTGGTTTCGTTAAAGGGCTCCAACTACGCCAGAAATGAGTTTGACGCTAATACTGTTTCGAAAGTGGAGGGTTCATAGAGAAGAATGTCGTCTGAAAAGAATCTCTATATAGAAATATTCGAAATTTTCAGAATCATCTTTATTTCTGATGTATTTTCAAGGAAAATATCAGTGCTCAATTTTCTTACCATCTGTTACCAACGCGCTCAATATGTATATATATATATATATATATATATATATATATATATATACCAAATATCGTGGGGGGTTAGTTTACAAGGTAAATTTCCCAAATAATCGTTCAAGATCACTATTGAAATCAAGTGACTGGTTGTACATATTTTGGTTCCAATTACAATCGAAGGAGGGATGTTTATTAGGCAAAAGTAATACATACATGTCTTTTATATCGTCAACAAAAGTGTGTAAACTGAAAATTAGCCTTTCTTATCAAATAATAATAGATTTACACTTCTAAAAATACATTAAATCTATTATTATTTATTAGGAAAGGCTAATTTTCAGTTTACACTCTTTTGTTGATGGTATAAAAAAACAAGTATGTTTTACTTTTGCTTAATAAACATCCCTCCTTCGATTGTAATTGGAACCAAAATATGTACAACCGGTCACATGATTTTAATACTGTTCTTGAACGATTATTTGGGAAATTTACCTTTTAAACTTTGGTATATATACCATGTATCAGATCCCTTACTTTTCAACGAAATTGAACGCGTTGATAACAGATGGTAGAGATGGTGATTTTTTCCTTGAAAGTACATCAGAAATAAAGATGATCCTGAATATTTCGAATATATCTGTATAGAGATTTCTTTCAGACGGCATTCTCCTCTATGAACTCTCTACTTTCAGTAATAGATATTAGTGTCAAACTCATTTCCGGCTTAGATGGAGCCCTTTAACGAAACCATTGCATTAGTAAAATTTTACCTTATTTCAAAATGCTGTCAAATGTACACTTGTAACTCACCCTTTAGTTCCGGGATTTTATTCTTAAGGTCTAGTTTTCGGTTACCTCTTGAAACGCCGGCAGATACATAGTTTGTTGGTCTAGTAACCTAGGTTACCATCCAAATCAACAACTTTTCTTTTGTCTGAATTTATTAACAATAGAAGGACGAGTATGTTGGTGACGCGAACCCATAAGATATTCCCCTACCAAAAAGTCTTGAATAAATGGTCAATAAAACGGGAAGGACAAAAATTGAAGATGAATTAATAAATAGAAAAATGGAAGTTTGCCATGACTGTTTACATCAAAAAGAATATTTCAACAATATGAAATGTGCAGACACACAAGAAACAATCTTAATGCCTGTTATTACATAATAGTGATTTGATAAAATAAAATATTAAATTACGTATGAAAATTGTTGGCATTTCCTTGTTACAGCATGAAATTATTACAAATTACTGTATTTACCATGGCTGTAACGATTTGATATTTTTTCATTTGTAATAATTTGTAGTTGCACGAAACTATGTATTTACTCAGCGGGTAATGCTCCAATTGTTCCACGATGTTTATTACTAATTCGCTGTTAACTGTAACTAGTCGGTGTCGTATATATTATTCCTTCGACCATAGACATTTGTTTGTTAATTTCGTTTCGGGGATTTATCGGTTGTGATTAAGTGTGTTCCGGTTGTTGAAATTCAGAATTGGAAACCGGAATTACCCGTACTTTGAATAACGTTCAAAGTATTATTAGATCTTGAGGCGCCGAAGACAAACCAAAGCCGCTAACTAGTCATAATAAAGATCCACAAAATGTTGAAACGGTATAAACGTGATAAAACTGCATCCACCGTGTTGCACGTAATCCCCGTGCGGAATTAATAAACAAGCACTGCAACTTGTAGTGTGCGAACCGCAAAAATCCCCCGCCATCCAAACAGGCAAAAACCAGCCTTTATTCATAAGTCCCGGTCGCATGCAATTTTCGATGCAATTACAAACGGTGAGACCGAGCGGGGCGTCGAGGATTTAACCGATATGGGTGAGTTAAGAGAGCGGGCGAGAGCCGTTTAGACGCTTAACGGGCGCTTAGCGCCACGACATGAATGAGTGGTCGACGACGCTCATCCGGCTGCCGCCTGCTGTCGCAACACGGTGTGCCTCGACGCCTCCGGGCCCCGGGCCCAACCAAAAATCTGTTTCGGTTCGCCACCGCTGAACTACTGACCGGAATCTCGGAATTTGGAGCGGTGGGATTAGGCCCGTTTCAACGGGTTTCTGTCAATTGAACAACACGCCTCAAATACTCTTTTTGATATTAATTTTACGCCTGCGGGAAAATCAAGCCATTTTTTCTTGTTTTGAAAACTGATGCTAAACTGATAAAGAAAAACGTGACCATACCATAAATCAATCAATATATTTATAATAATGTGGTAGAAGTACCAACTATCTAAATACACCTAAAGTGATACCAGTTATCTAAATGCAGCTAAACTACGTACAAACGTGGCTGCTCATCTTCACAAAAAAACTATTCTTTGGTATTAATTTCATATTCATAGTAGAACGAAGTTTCTTTCCATCTTTTTGAAGTGAAAACTTCTTTAGCCACGTTGGGCACTTTTTGGTAGGGGAAAATCTTTTGGGTTCACGTCACCGACATGCTCGTCCTTCTTTTGTTAATAAATGTTGTTTTTTATATATAACACTCATAATTTGGTTACATTCATCATTCACGAACGTGAATGATAAGATCTATATGATTTATTGAAAGTTATCTAAGGCTAATTTGTATTCTTATCAGGCATTAAAACTTGGGTACTTCAATTTAAAACTACTATTCCATGTCATGTTGATATTTTATGGTCTTTTCTTAGATATTTCTGTTGTTATATTTCAATATATGTGGCAATGTTTTATCGTACCCAAACATCTTTGGATTCAAGAGTTGTGCTTTCTTAAGTTTTGGCACCATTTATTTCTACGTAAGACTTGACTATCAAACGTCTTGATCGCAATTTGATCACTTTGTAAACCAGAGTTATTAAAGGTTTGTAAATGATCACAGTATCTCAGTGAAATGGTCCTTTTAAGTTGTACGTTATTGATATTCTAATTCTATACAATAAATAAAACCAAATCACATAACGTTATTCAAGAGGATTACTTTTCATCAATTAACAAAATTACATTGAATCTCCTTCCCCTACTTTAGAATCATTTTAAATTACTTGCGATAAAAGATGAATTTTAGATTAATAGTTCCTTTTCACAACTTAATGATACACTTTTGAGAATTTTGCCGCCGGAATGGGTGAAGATAAAGGTGCCCCTCATTGCAGATTATATCTGGAAATTACTCAAGCTTAGCAATACAAATGTGGCCTTTTTAATTTAATATTGTTTACAGCAGATATCAAGGGAAAAATGGGTTAGCTTTAACTGTTATATTATGCCAACGACAGAGCACGAAATTAATTAAAAAACTGTCATGGTTAGCTAAAATATAAATTACATCCGAATGTTCATTAATTTTATAAAATCATTTTTATATTTTTCTGCCCTTTTTTCATTATTTACACATTTCGTTAATAACTGGGTAATTCTATTATAAGATTAAAAATTTTACGGATTTTATAGAAGGTTATCCGTTCGTGCTTTATGACCCACTTCACCCTGAACCTGAACCATGAAAAATTGTTGTCTTATTAATGTGAATGCATCATAAAACTTCCGATTAAATAGCCAGATATCACCTTGCAATTTTGCAATTTTTTAATGATGGCATCAACAAAGATGCCATCTTAATCTGCAGCATCTCACGTCGTGGAATTTAAGATGGACTGCGTGGCTTACGGGCGACGGAACGGATATAAAAATCGCGTGCCAGAGGCTTTTGGCACGATGGTCGTGTCAAGGTCGAGTTCACCGACGAAACATTAAATTTTACGCACACCGCGGCGTGGAGTAAGAGCGACAGTGAATAGTGTGCACGCCGTTTATGTTACGCCGTTGTGTGGCAGCGAAGCAGGAATCTAAAAGGACATACTTACAAGAGACGACATCAGATAAAGTTGTTTACTTTTAAATATAAATAGTTTATTGTCATGTACTTGATTTACATTAGGAAAGCTGTTTGACCGGATTTGATGTTGCTGTTTCTTAACAGATGCAAGTCAATTTCAATGTCTATATTTGTCTTTTTATGGATGCATAAACTAAAACAAACTTTTTCATGCAATGATTGATTAATATACAAAATATAGCAGTTCCTCCGAGAACCTAAGCAGTTCATATGACCAGTTTAGCTATAATTAGATAATCGGAATTTCTCGTTTAAACAGAAAAAAAAAATTAAAGTTGGCAGTTATAGAGGTCGATAGAAGTGAAAATTTCAATGTACTTGATGAACATTATTTTAATTGTTTGCATCATTGTCATCATTAGTTTCAACAATACTTAGACTTTTTGTACTTTGAATTATTTCATTTTGTTCTAAAAAGGATACAATAGGCTTATGATAACTAAAGTAAGAAATGAACATGTTTGATTCAAATTTATCTAAGTACCACATAAAAGCGGCATCGATTGTCGTTTTATGTTTTGTAGTACTGAGTTTTCGATCATTGGACATATTTAGATAAATTTTTCACTAAATCCATTCAATTTCACTTATAAGATATACACAGTACTATACATCATAGCGTGTATAGCTGCAGATATAATGCGCAGTTTGCTGTGCGCCTTAGACACTTTTTGGATGGGTGAAATTTCGTACGTTCGCGTCACCGACATCCTTATACCAGTATATCTGCAGCTATACACGCTTTGACGTATGGTACTGTGTACATCTTATAAGTGAAATTGAATGGATTTAGTGAAAAATTTATTTAAATATGTCCAATGATTGAAAACTCAGTACTACAAAACATAAAACGACAATCGATGCCGCTTTTACGTGGTACTTAAATAAATTTGAATCAAACATTTTCATTTCGTACCTTAGTTACCATAAGCCTGTTGTAGTTTTTTTAGAACAAAATGAAATAATTGAAAGTACAAAAAGTCTAAGTATTGTTGAAATTAATGATGAAAATGATGCAAACAATTAAAATAATGTTAAAAATCAAGTACATTGAAATTTAAGTAAATATAAATTCTATCCATAAATAATATGGTTGTATATTAATTGTTATTTCAATTGAATTGTATTTTATCATAATCTTATACACCATCTTCTTGGTGTTTCAATTCACTTTGTTTATCAGTGAATATTGTATTTTATTTAAGAAGTTGAAGTCCTGATTACTCAATTTTTCATCATCAATCATAGTTCGGGTACTTTCCTGTTTGGTGGCTCTGTAGTTGGTGTTGTTCATTGCAGCTTCCTGAATTCAGATAGAACAATTATTCTAAGCAAATCAACGATATCTTCCAGAAATTGCAGCATATGTACCCGGCATTGTTCATAGAAGGTGGTAAATTCTTCTTCATGACAATGTTCGCCCACTCTTGGCACAACTGAGACAACAGAAGTTGAATGAACTGAAGTACGGAAGTCTGTTTCATCCACCATACTTAGTAAATGATTATCACGTTTTCAAACATTTTGATAACTTCGTACACTAGAAAAAAATCAAAACAAAAATTGGCAAAAATATATTGATTCAAATGGCTTCGATTAATAAATGTTCAAGCTGCGATATGTGCATTTTATTTTCAAGGTTTAAAAACGCAGTAACCTAATAGTTACAAATGGAATTTTCGCAGGAGCTGAGAGGTCTAATAGCCAATCACTATTGTTCGATAAAAAGGGGTTGGCAGGCTGGCTGGCTAAAAAGTTGTGGATATTACAGATGAAGTGTGACTAACGTGTTTAACTCGGTGGAAGCATATGGGATGCCTCCTTTGGCACGCATTAACCTTTGAGCGCTAAAAGGGACCAACCAGCGCGGAAAGAGCCTTTTCCAACGTAAAATGAACTATAAAGCATGTTCTTTGCCTGGCAAATATGATTACGACCAGTCAATGGTTCAAACATTGTTTATTTCCACTTTGAGTACATGCCCGTTCCACTCATTCGCGCCACTGTGCCGTCTCTGACGGATGATGAACGTGGCTCAACAAAAAATAAAAATGGGCACCCAATTTCGTCCGTGATCCTTTTAATCCTTGCACTTTTTTAAATTCTCGCAACTCGAGATTTTTTGATACCCTAATGGCGTACGCTCACATAATTTATGTTGGCGTACAAATAATTTATTCAATACATACAAATTATATTCTTCACGTGAGTGACGTGGGAGAAACTCCGCGAACCATGCAGAAGAAAAAAATGTTTGCCAATTAATTATTCGCCGGCGAATCGTAAGGGGGATATATGCTCTCGCGAAGAATGTTATTAACTAGTTTGAAATTAACTGCACGGTTGGTTTTATGGTCCAGTGAGGAAGGCTTATTAAAAGTCGGAGAGGCTGGCTCAAATAAATTTATTTCATGTTTGACTTACGGCCGACCGCGGAGCAAGTAATTTAATTTTGCCCATTATTTCATTTACCTGTCTCATCAGGAGAACGCTCACTTCGTTGCCAGTCTGTCATTTTCTAAATTAACTGAAAATAAATAACGACGAATTTCGCGGAAACGTACACTATGTTTAATGTTCTGTTTATCAAAAAGTTTATTATGCTAATAAAGCTTTTAAAATAACTTTAATAATGGACAAATAGAATGAGTGTATTCTATAGAGGGTTCAACTTCAACGTTTTACCTAATAAGGTAGTAACACTATTAAAAAAGAAATTTGTAATATATTACAAGTAGGAACATTTATTTACTGAGATCATTTTCACAATTAGTTTCGTGTTTATTCAAGTGTTTTTAAGTGTTTAACTAACTAGTATGATCACTAATGAATAATTAAAGGCAATATTGAACTTTTGAACTTATTAGCACTAAGAAAGGATTAAACTGTTTGTGAAAACTAGTTTGTAAAGTTACTTTATATGATATTCTAAGATTTTATTTAATCAGAAGATATACATTTGTTTGAATAAAATGATTTTTAACTCTTGTTTTTAAAACTTGTTTTTTTTTTATATTTTAATCATCATCCTAAAAATGCCCTCAATCAGCAAAATGGTTCATAGACAATTTTAAAATTGATTTGAATTGATTGATTGATGATTGATTTGAATTGATAAACAAAAAATAGCACTTTTTATCAAAATATCAGAGAATTACTTTGAGGTAGTCAGTCGACCTGTTTATAAGGAGCAAATTAATAAAAATGCATATTAGAAGCAACTAAATATAAAGAATTATGTAATTACATCAAAGTTTTGTTACAAACAATGTTTCATACTATTAACTGAAGTTCAAGGTTATTCTAATAATAATGATAACAATAATAATAGATAAAAGTATATTTTATTAAAAGTTTTTTTAGAGATCATAATCGTAATTTATTTTTGATTGAGCTTTATCTTTTGGGTTTTATTAATTTAAATTGCACTAGTATACAAAAAATATCAAGATAATGACAACTTGTATGGCATACACAGTAACGTATAACAGGAGTTTGAAAGTGAGCAGGAGATATGCATTCTTAAACATTTTCTATCAGGATATCAGAATAATTGGAAGTAGTCATCGGTTTATAGCTATATCAACACGGTTAACAAAAACGGTAATATATCAGGAGTCCATAAATATAAAGACAAATAAAGGTGTATATTATAATAATTACACCACAAGTTTTATTAGAAACAAATAAAGTATATATTTCAAGAAACACTGATTAAAATATAATTTAATAATATTGATTGGTTTTACTTACCATACAAATGTTTTCAAATTATTTTCTTACTGTTAAGTGAAGGAAAAAAATTCTTTACTATTTTTAAAAGGGCTAAAAATAATTTTGTTTACACGCTCATTAATATTTAAATACTAAGTAAAAGGATAACTTCTTATTGAGATCTTATAATCGTAATTTATTTTGAATACCCTATTTTTATTTACAATCCAAGCTGTTTCTTACTGTTAAGGACTCTTAGAATTTTTTTAAAAGGCACTTGAACTGTTGAAAAGAATTTTGTTTATACTTACTAATAATTAATTAACCTATATAATAGGATAAAAATTCTTAAAGCTTCTTTTTGGGTTTATTTATTTCATTTTCAAGAAGCACTTATAAAATTGTAATTTTACAATACTGACTACTTTTAGTTGCCATACAAGTGGTTACAAATTATTTTCTTACTGTTAAGTGAAGGAAACAAATCTTTATTATTTTTAAAACAGCTGAAAATAATTTTGTTTCACCCTCACTAATAATTAAATTGTAAAAGGATAATCGAAACTTATTTTTAATATCCACCCCATTTTTATTTACATACTGTTTCTTACTCTTAAGGACCCTTAGTATTTTTAAAACGTACTTGAACTGTTGAAAATAATTTTATTTACACTTACTAATAGTTAATTAATGCTGTATAAGAGGATAAAAATTTCTTAAAGCTTTTTTTTGGATTATTTCTCAATAATAATAAGTTTAGAAATAAGCCATCTTTGTGAAGAAGAATTGCAGTCACCAGGAGGACATAAATATAGTGTTTAATTGAACCATTAATTTCGATAGAAACATTCATTTAACGTTTTAGCATACACAAGTGTGTGTAGGTTATATTTATGTCAGGGTGTCAGAATTATTTGAAGTGGTCAGTCATCCATTTACTTGTTAAAAAAAGAAACAGTAATATTTTAGAAGCACATAAATATAAAAATGTGTTTGGTTAACTGGAAACAAAGTTTAACATTTATTTTCAAAAGACAAAATTATAATTTAGCAACACGTGACATTTTTAGCTACATCTTAAACTGCTTTTAAGTGAAGGACAACAAAATTACTTTCTTAGCATAATAAAATGCAGTTTAACTGCTGAAAAGAATTTTGTTTTTGTTCACTGACATTTAAATAGTTAGTACTGAGTAAAAGGATTAAATTCTGTAGCGGCACTGTCATAGGTAAAAATTGTAACTACCAGGAGGACATAAATAATTAGGAGTGTTTAATGGAATCATTTATTTTGTTAAAACATATAGAAATTATAATTAATTAACATGGAAGGAGGTATTTACAAATCCACAGGAGGAGATACGAATGTTTAAGCATTTTATATCAGGAAATCAGAATCATTTGAAGTAGTTGGTCATCAATTTATATTATATATAAGCTACATTGTTAACAAAAACAGTAATGTATTAGGAGTACATAAATTTAAAGATGTGTGTGTTAAATACACCAAAAGTTTAGTTAATTTTCAACAATGACAAAATAACAATATTACAAGTTATTTTCTTCCTGTTAAGTGAAGAATAAGGAATTTCTTACTTTAATTTTAAAAGTTAGTTTAATTGCTGAAAATAATTTTGTTTACATTCACAAATAGTTACATAAAATGAGCAGTTTTTATGATGATCGTAATTTATTTTGAACAGCCCTCTTATTCAATATGTCTGTCGATGGCGACACTGTTATAGTGAAAAATTGTAACTACCAGGAGGACATAAATAATAAGGAGTGTTTAATGGAATCATTAATTTCGTTAAAAGCGACTAGAAATATAAATTTAACACCATCACGAATAAGCTTTGTATACATATTTTAAACTATATATTTTAGTACACTGTGTTCAATAAATATTACTTTAAATACACGATACAGAAACATAATTTTAAGTGCATTAACTATTTGTAAATGTATATATAATAAGATTATTTGAAATAGTCACCATAAAACAAGAAATCTGGAACTCTGGACCAGTAAAAGTAACAGTAAATTTTGGAAAAAACTTAATGTTTATTTTTGGGGACTATAAATTACAACAAGTTAATTATTTTAATTTAACCTTAATATTTAAATATCTAACACCATACCAGTTACACAGGTTCAAAATTGTGAACGTCTGCGAACTGGAGAAGGAAAATTCTCACTCACAATTTTTAGAATGCAGTTCGACGACTCAGAAGAATTTTGATTACACGTTCGAAAAGTTCAATTTTACCATTTAGGATAATAGACTTGAACAAAAAATAATTAATAATAATATGGCGTTTCCATCATCTTTTCCATCGTCACAATTAAAGTCTAATAATTACCCATTGAATTATTAATACGTAATTATGCAATTTTGTGTTGGTAAATAAGAAAGTTGTTAAAAATTGGAATGTTTCAATTCTCGAGTCAGAAAGCCATGCGCGACCGAGGGAAAAGTAAATTCTAATCCTGAACTGGTGTGATTGCACAACAACGGCATTTCTAGATTCCTTCCTGTTTGTTTATTATAATTTATCTGGGTCATGTAATTATACTTACATATGTTGCACGGTTTAGTAATATGGCCGGCCAAATTTGATCTAGTTATGCATTTTATACAGCTGCATTCAGTGCAGTTTCTAATTTATGACCAAAATTTGAAATGACGAATAAAAAAAAGTAATTTTGATAATTGCAAATGCTACATAAACACAAACCATGGCATTCCCTACTATGTTTAGTTATAGTTCAGTAAAATGATAAGAATATGGGGATTAAATAAGGGGGTAGTAAATATGTAAAGGGGACATAAAAGCAGTTTTATTAGCCTACAAACTTGAATAGTTATAGCGTCATAACACCCTTCGTCGACATGTTACACTCCAACGGTATGTCTCTTCCTTCTTCTCATTACTTTGCATTCACTACTTATTACCTTCTACATAGGTATTTTCTCGTGTTTCACCTATTATTATCCTTTAAATTTTGCATTATTAAAATATCTGGTTTTATGAGACGGCTTTAAATTTAAGATCCGCTTTGAATGTTTTAAAAGTAACATGATAATTTTAGATGACGTTCCACATGCCACGAGGCGCATCCGAATAATAATTTTATGCACTGTGTACTAAACATGTTTTCCTCAAAGATATTTTTATATTTACGTACCCCTTTCAACTTTATAATCATTTTATGGCAGGGAGCAAAAGTTATTTTTTAAATTAATTTCCTGGAACATCCGTATGAATGTATATGTTCCTTATTGATTTTAACTGTATGTTAATTGAAGTATCCAAATCAAATTTTAATGTCTCCCACAAAATATTGAATTTGCGATAAACTAATTAATTTTTAGCTAAAAAATAATAAAAATTAGATTTTTATTAAGGATAAAGTTTTTCTATTGGAGCTTTTCCTGCAGAATAAGATATTTATCATAAAAAAGCCATCTCTTTTTAAAATTTCAATATAAATTTATAATTTTTGATTTTCAAATGAAAAACGTAATTGAATATCTTTTTAAAATATCAAAAAAATTGCACTTTACTAAAAATTTTCGATATATTTGTTATTATCGTTTGTGGAACATGATATTTGACAGTTTTATTACCATGTCTTTACTATTGATAGTAAGTATATGGATTAATAATATTTTTATTTACTTTTTCATTAACGTTGTTAAAGTCTTTCAAGTAGGAAAATGAGATATTTATCTCAAAAAAGATATCACTTCTTAAAATTTAGACAAAATATGTATAACTTTGGAATTTCAAATGAAAAAATGAAAATTCTTTAAAATATAAGATTAAAATGAGGCTTTACAATATATAACATATAATTATTTCTTTAGCTAAACTATAATGGTATAACACAAAATTTTTGAGATATTTAATATTATCGTTTGTGAAACATGATATTTAGCAGTTTTATTACCATATCTTTACTATTGTTAAGTGTATAGTGTACAATAATATATTTTTTATCTAAAATATAATGATATAACTCAAAATTTTCGATATATTTAATATTATCATTTTTGACATATGATTTTAATATATGTTTACTATTGATAAGTGTATAGTGTAATAAATTTTTTAGTTGTTCTTTTATTAACGATAAAGCCTTTTAACAGGAGCTTTTTCCTGTAGAATAAGATATCTATCTTAAACAGTCATATCTTCTTAAAATTTCGACATAATATGTACAACTTTTATATTTGAAATGAAAAATATAATTAAATTTCTCTTTAAAATATACAAAAAAAATGAAGCTTTACAATAATATATAATTAATATTTAGATAAAAAATAATGATATAACTCAAAATTTTCGAGATATCATCGTTTGTATAACATGATATTTGACAGTTTTATTATCATATCTTTACTATAGTTAAGTGTATAGTGTAATAAAATATTTATTTATTTTTTTATTAACGTTAATTCTTTCTACAGAAGCTTTTTCCTGCAGAATAAAATATTTATCTCAAAAAAGCCATCATTTCTTAAAATTTCGAAGTAATGTATATTACTTTTGAATTTCAAATTAAAAACATAATTGAATTTTTCTTTAAAAAATAAGACTAAAGTGAAGCTTCACAATAATATATAATTTTTTCTTTAGCTAAATTATAATCATACAACACAGATTTTTTGAGATAATATTATCATTTGTGAAATATGATATTTAACAGTTTTATTACCATATCTTTACTATTGTTAAGGTTATAGTGTACAATAATATATTTTTTATCTAAAATATAATATAACTCAAAATTTTCGAGAAATTTAATATTATCATTTGTGACACATGATTTTTGACTGTTTTATTACCATATGTTTACTATTGATAAGTGTATAGTGTAATAAAATTTTTATTTAGTTTTTTATTAACGGTAAAGCCTTTTAACAGGAGCTTTTTCCTACAGAATAAGATATTTATCTTCAAAAAGCCATCTTTTCTTAAAATTTTGACATAATACATACAACTTTTGAATTTCAAATGAAAAATATAATTGAATTTCTCTTTAAAATATAAAAAATGAAACTTTACAATAATATATAATTAATGTTTAGGTAAAATATAATGAAATAATTCAAAATTTTCGAGATATTTAATATCATCGTTTGTTTAACATGATATTTGACAGTTTTATTACCATATCTTTACTAATAGTGTGTAGTGTAATAAAATATTTATTTAGTTTTTTATTAACGTTAAATTTTTTCTACAGGAGCTTTTTCCTGCAGAATAAGATATTTATCTCAAAAAAAGCCATCATTCCTTAAAATTTCGACGTAATGTATATAACTTTTGAATTTCAAATGAAAAACATAATTGAGTTACTCTTTAGTTTTATTACCATATTCTACCATTGATAAGTGTGTATTTTTTTTTTTTGGTTTATTATAAACAGTGTTGATCCGGAAATACTAGTACAGTCCAAAATTAAAAAACCCTGTATACTATTATTGTTCCTTCGCTCCTGATGAGACGACATGCGAAGTGACAGACGGGATAACCGGAAGAAATGTTTCTCCAGCGGATTGCATAATAAAGTCAGCAAAATGTATCTGCAGATTTGGGCCGGAGCATAAGAGGATTGCCAGTGATTGCTTATTACTCGAAAATAGTTTCATTCGGATTTATATTTCGCTCTGACTGGCTGACTACGGCGATGCCGTTATTAATGGCCCCGAAATTGAATTCCGACTGATTTATTGCACTTTGACATTAATTAAATTTTGATACTTAATTATAATGCAGTCATTAAGTTTCTCATTATTTACGGAATTACTCCAAACTAGGCTAATCAATATTTGATTCTCATTTTATATTAATCACGTAATATTATATTACGTCGTCCCGGCTGCCATGAAGCAACAAAAAATAAAATCGTAATTGAAAATGTCGGAGCAATTCTCATGTAATTTAATAAACAACTTTCGTGTAATGAAACTCCACAGTATGCAAATTTATTTACCAAAATTAAATACCACACAATATTGCATATTCCGAAGGACCGCGGCGGAAATCGATACGGAACACGGAACTGAAATTATTACGTTTATTAATCTTTGTAAGTGTTTTTAAAAATTAATTAATTCACGTGATATATATATCCGTAGTAGAGATAAAAACGATTGCCGAGCAAATTCGTATCTAATTTAAATTAAGGATTTTCCGCCTGTTTAAGTTTTCCATTATTCTACGATCCACTTCGAACTGGGTTAATCAATATCAGATTTTCCATTTAATATTAATTACGTAATATTGCATTACGTTCCTTACTTATATTTCTGTCCGTTTCTGATAAAAATTATAATTGAAAAACGTTGCAGCAATACGAAAGTATCTCCGGCGCTTATAATAATTTCAGTCTATTAACCTTCCTGGAAACAATTGTGCATTATTTTAATGCAATCCACCCTCCCGATGTATATTAAACAGTGCACTTGCATTATACATTATTCAATCCGCATTGCACTGTGTTTAAAGTAATTATTTTTAATGATTGTAAACATTTAAATAACATAATGAAACTTTATGCTTTGCTAAAGACTCAGACCTTGGGCTTGCTGTTCCGAAAAAAGTCGCAATCACACACATAAACACTGAAATTATTTGTTCTTTGTTACATTAAAAAGTAAAAATAAATGTGTGTCGCTATTATTATTATTATTGTTTAATTTAAAATGCCTGTTTATTTAAGTGCTCCCATTTCAGCCGTTCGAAATGTAGTGCACAATTTGTACACGTGTTACTTTCTAAAACATATCGCCGACATTTTCCGATGCGATAAACTAATTTAGGTGCATTAGTGGTGATTTAAATGCATATTAGTTTTTTTACCTTTCGTTGTGTATGTGTGTGTGTGTGTGCTTTTTTAAGTATGAATACTTAATTTGCGAAAAATAATTAAGGCCCGACAATCGACAAGCAAATGACCCGTTATCGCGAATTTCCATATTAGATTGTGTCCCTTTAGCGAGTCTGTCGACGACGTAAAGACCCATTGTTAGAAAAATTAGCAAAAGTGATTAACGGAAAGGAAGCAATGTAAATTTTATCGCGACCGTTTAAAATTTAAATACCCAGATTAACTTCGAAGCCGTTTGTTGCTTTTTTTTCTTTATTTGGGAGGTGTATGGGGCAATATACTGGCACCAAATTAATTGCGATTTTTATACTAGTTTTATTCGTTTCAACTAGAAAATAACATAATTTTCTTTAGAACAGAATAGAATTTTAAATTTTATTAATTTAAAATATTAAATATATTTTTTTTAATTTAATGAATGTATCAGTATTGAGTGTTATTTATTTATTAAGTTTAATTAATAATTTAATAGTGTTTTTAATTTATATTTTCTTATTTTTCAAAATAAAATATTTCAAATCTCATATATTTAACATATCTATTTAATATTTTTCTAAATAATGTTTAAAATTTTATAAATTAAAAATTAACTGATTGAAGGAATTTTTCAATTGTTTAAGTTTAATACAATTCTAATTTTATTCATTTTAATTGGTAACTTTTTTTTATTATTATATTTTAAGTATACAATTTTAAAATATAATTTTTATTTTTTAATTTATTAATATTAATATTTTAAATTTTATAAATTTAAATTGACAATTTTAGTTCTTTTACTTCGTCTTATTATTTTTTAAATCTCATATCTATAAAATAACAATTATATTTATTTATATTTTTAATTAAATTTATTAATTTAAATTATCAATTTCATTATTATTATTTTTTTTTTTTGTTAAATTTAATTGGTTATTTTTAATATTATTTAAAATAATATCTTAAATTTTATAAATTAAAAATTAACAGATTGAAGTAATTTATTAATTTCAATACACTTAATTTGTATAATTTTAAAATACAATTCCAATTTTATTAATTCTAATTGATTATTTTCAATTAAAATAAATATTTTGAATCGTATAAATTTAAATTTACAATTTATTATTATTTTTTTAATCCAATTTATTATTTTTAAAGCTTAATATTTCAAATTTTATATACTCAAAATTAACAATTTTAATTAATTTCTTAATTTAACTTGTTATTTTTAATTTTTTTAAGTTTAATATTTAATGTATATGATTAATTATATAATAATATTTTCCATTTTTCATAATAAAATATTTTAAATCTCATATATTTAAAATAACAATATTTTTTTTAAATAATCAAATTGAATACTTAATATTTTAAATTTTATAATTTAAACAGTTTTAAGTAATTTTTCAAGATTACTTTTAATTTTTATGATTTTAAAATACAGTTCTAATATTATTAATTTTAATTGATTATTTTCAATTTATTAAGATGTGTAAATATTTTAAATTGTATAAATTTAAATTTTTATTTCAATTCTTTTTTACAGATTATTATTAATTTCTAAAATTTTATACTTTAAATTTTATAGATTTAAATTAACAATTTATTTAATTTTTTTCCATTACTTTTAATTTTTTAAGCTTAATATTTCAAATTTTGTATGTTAAAAATTAACAATTTTAATTTATATAATTTAAAAATACAATTCTTAATTTTAATTTATTGAAGATAATATTTTTAAATTTATAAATTTAAATGAACAATTTAATTCTTTTAATTTAATTTAATATGTTTGAAGTTAAATTTTATTTTTTTTATTTGATTTATTAATTTTATTTTTTTTTTATTTTTCTCATGAATAAGATTTACAGAATTTCTTTATTGTTCCTGTTTCAAGATGACCTTGACGTTACTCAATTTCAAAATATTCATTGCCACTTTTTAGCACTTGAATAAAAAATCATTTTTAACTAAAAAATATTTTATGTACAGTGTTGGAAAAAATAAATAGGACAATTAGAAAGAGCAGAAAAAATTAAAATATTAATTAAATTCTGCTAAACAAATTCACTTTATTTTCTTAGTTATTCATAATGACATTTGCGTAACGATATTGTAAATATTAACTGCGTTAATTAATTCAAATTTTTGAAAATTTAAGAAAAAAACATCTGTTCAGTTAAGCCCATCGTAAAAGCCATTACATATCCGACAACAAAAACAACGTCCACAGCATCCCTTAACTTACTCGTGTTGAATGAACTTCCTATTCCCAATTCTATTTTGTTGTTCTAGCCGGTGCTTTCACAAAAACCGCCCCATCCCTCACGTTTTATTGGCGCCGATTGTTATTCTATTATCTGAAAACGGCATCGTCCAAATATTATGACGTACGTGTTTTTGTCGTCGCGATTTATATTTGATTGTTTTTTTCTACGAAATTTACTTCACTTTCTGGGGGGTGCACAATGCAAGATGTCAATGCAAACTACAAACGATCGCATTTGTCCGCCACCAAACATTTTTCTGTCTTGTTCAGGAATTTTCCGTGTTATATTACATTTTTTATTGCTATAGTTTTGGCGGTGGTTTGTCATCTTGTTCACAAACAAAGGAAATTTAAATAATGCTTTTCAGGGGTTCAGAAACGAATATAAAATGCACGTTATACGTTGATTTTAATATATTCGCTTAATTGACAGGTCGTCTATTAAAATATTAGTATTGAATTCGATTTATAATTTTACTTATACAAATAAAACTGTCAATTTCAATATTTTTATTTATTATGCTCATTAAACGCCTAATTATTAAAATAAATATTTTAATATTTCAATATTAATTAATGGCATATTAAGCATTAAATATCTAAATATTAATATTTCTGTATAAATTGCACAATATCAGTTAATCGTCATAATGAAACTTTCACTCAGAAACCCCACCCATGTTTTTACTAAAAATAAAATAATCATTACCGATTATAGCACTATAAAAACGAAAGAAATTGAATCAAGACTCAGTTCCGTAACCGAAGCTCGTCGGTCTATAATCTGGAAATTACTTTAAATACCGACGCAGAATTATCACATGCATGTGTGAAATTACACATGTGCCGGGCAAAATTTCTATTTGTCGCCGATCGAACCGATGACAAGCGCAAACATTTTTATATTCCGACCTAAAGCAAATTATTTGAACTATGTTTTAAACAAACACATCGGGACGGGCCCAAAAACGTAAATAAAATTTCGTTAAGTTAAATGTTCGAATGGAAAAATTGAAAATTTTAAATTAAAAATACGATTCCAATCGAAATGGTGTAATAAAATGAGCAGTTTCTCGAGGCAATTTTTTTTTAATTTATCATGTAATTTATCGGTGAAACGTTGCTTGTGCAAAGTCCGCAGAATGAGAGTCTAAAAATAGACGTCATTTTTGTTTAACAATTTCTGGAATCCGGAATTGGCTAATGAGTCATTTACGCTATCGCTTACATGTGGAGCAACAAATTAAAAAAATTAATTATTTTATTAAAAGAACGATTCTTTTTAATTTAAATTAATTTTATAATTATTAAGTGTCTAAACATATTCAATACAGTTGATTTTATAGTTTATTTCTGTGTCCGACATCGTTTCTTAACACTAAAAATACATAGAGGTGTCTATTTATTGATACAAATTAAACAACAAATTGTAGAAAAGTTGGTGAAAAGCAGAGTAAAATTGCAGTCGATTTAAATTTAAACAAATCAAGAAATAAATGAAGTCAGTGTGTCGGTGAGTACCATAAAACGAAGACTAAAAGAAGCTGGTCTCTATGGTAGAAAATCAGCAAAGTAGCCCTTCATTTCTGCAAAAAATAGACCAAAAAGACTACTTTTTTCATGAGAAAATGTGAACTGGACAAATGGACAATGGAGAACAGTTTTGTTTTACGAGGAGACCAATTAATGAAAGGTATAATCCCAAGTAAAGTAGACCTACTGTGAAGCATAGTGGGAGAGAGTTATGGTTTGGGGATGTTTTTCTGGGTTTGGCATGGGCTCACTGGTTGAAATAAACGGGATAATGGAACGTTTCGTTTATCATGACAATTTGGAGAATCATATGCTTCCATTTGTCAAAGGTAACATGAGTTTAAGGACCTTCCAGTACGATAACGATCCAAAACATACGTCTAAGGTAGTTAAAGAATGGTTAGCTTCTCAAGGAGTACGTGTAATGTCTTGGCCAGCACAAAACCCTGACCTCAAACCAATTGAAAACCTTTGGGATGAAACTGATCAAAAGATCCAAGTAAAAAACTGTCAAATTTGAATAGACTCTAAATCAGTGAAAAGATATATAAAATGATTATATTGAAAGGCTACTGAAATCAATAAAAAAAGTGTTTAGATGTTATAAATAATACTAAATAAAGGAAGGCCAAAGGTACTTAAGGTTTTTTTATTTTACAGTTGGTCTACTTCTGACTCTTGAATTAATTTCAAATATTAATAAATACCTAACTAAACTCAATAAAGAATTATATTGCCGTATTGTTGTCATTAAACATTCTGAATAACTGCCAATAATATGGATATTTAAACGTAAACTTTTGTCAAGACAATAATTTCTAAATTATTGAATTAATTCCTAAAAATAAATTTTGTGTCCATAATTAGCACCTTGTAAAAGTGAGCCCTCAGCCATTGGTGACGGATTACCGTTCCCAAAACTGCTTAGCATTACTTCCGGCAATTTTAGTACGTCTTAATAGGTGCATTAAGATAAAAGCTTCATAAATTGTAATTTAAATTTGTTTCGTAACACGCTATCAATAACACACATTCCTGCGACTCATTTTCGCACGCATCCGTAACAATATGAATATTCATAGACAAAGCACTAAAGTGGGTGTTTAAGATTGTGTTTATAATTATACGTTGCTTTAACGGAAAGAATTTATCAAATAATTAAAAGAGGTAAGTGGAACAAAATTTATTCGAATCCATTTGCCGCGGAATCCGGAGAATTTCTGGGCGAAAACGAAAAAGAAAAAGCGTTTTGCAGTAAGTAAAAATGCGATAAGGAAACTTTGTAATATATTAAAAAAGTTTTCGCCAAACTTTTGTGTATTGTGAGATTTATTTTCGTTTCCTTGTGCATGTCAAATGTAATTATGCATCGGAATAACTTTTAAGGAGCCACATTGAAACTTTTGAATTATTAACGATTTAATGGAATTTGTTTAGAGGTAATGTATTAGTTACACAGCCGAAATTTGATTGGATACTATGTTTTATTAAGTTGTATAATATTTACCGACCGGGAAGCTTTTCGTCCGGGCAAGTCCGTATTAAATTAAAACAATACAGACGAGATAAGAATGCTTGAGATGTTGAGCACACAGCTGGGGCAAACAAATGGAAAAACCTCAAGATACGAATCAATAATTAATACAGAACATGCCTGAACTTTATTAATTTAATTAAATAACTTAATTAAACGGCCCAATAATGCGATATATTTATTGTCTGACAGGCCAATTTCATGGTTTAATTAATTATTAAAACCTCCAACTTTCTCTTAGATTTATGGGGGAATTATTCTCAATTTATTGTGAAATACATTTGTTGGAGTCGTTGTTAAATAAGTAGTCGATGGGCATGCACAAGGTGTTTCTAAAATAGGGGTCAAAATTTAAAGTTTCTCCTAAAATAAATGCAGCCCCTCAAATTTAAATTTCAAAAATTTAGTTTAAATTAGGTATGTATAATTCTAAAAGCTCAGCTCTATGAAATTAACGCATCACATCAATAATAATTGATTATTATTAATATTTTCTGAAATCGGGAAAAATAAATGTATACACTCTTTATATATTTAGTTATTTAAAAATAGGTTTTTCTGTAATTGGTAGAAAAATCTTCAATACATATTGGAAACCCTTCTACGTTTTCTAACTGAGACTGTAAACTTCTTGTAATCACTAACCATTGTGTCAAGGTTAAAAGTCTCAAAAAAGGATCTTGAGCAAAATTTTAGGTGGTGTGTTACATTAGAAATTTGATAAAACAGAAACAAAAAGATTTAAATGCACTAAAATCTGTAACACATTCACACAAATAAATAAAATCTGTGTCTAGTAATTTTGAAGATACTTTGAGTATGTAGAAAATGATTTCGGTTAATCTAAATTCGAAACAGTAGAGGTCTTAACTCACGTGTATGCCAGATACATGCAATCCGGAAAGCGACGCCGAATGTTGTGCTGCGGAATAATTGAATTTCCCCCCAGCATCTGAACGGAATTAGTTTAGTTTACTCGGTTGTGTTTTATTGCGAAAGAGAAATTATTATATTAAACTAATAAAGTTGCACGGGGCGAACGGGGAGGATGTGGGGGCTTCCAATCGAGAACTGAGTCACGATCGTGAAAGTCGATGATTTGTGGGGTATTTGTTGGGACAGTAAAACGATGGAAATGGGAAATTTTGAAATATAGAAAATAAATATGTGTAGTAAGTTGAAAATAATTGGACAGTGGACAATTTTTCGGCGATTTTTTTTTTTCTAACGAATAAATGGAATATTTCAGGCAAAATCCTCGTGCAATATTTTTGGAACTAGTTCAGTCCTTTAACCACGATCAATCAATCATTTGGAAGAAATAAGTTGGAGAAAAGGATTTCAGAAGTTTCACAGATGACAATTCTTTCCTTACACATAAATCCGGATAATGGAATGAAGCTGAAAAAACTGCTAAATAGTACTTAACCGAAATAATTTTGTGATGACTCTATTGTGGAATTTTACACATTGGCTTCTTGCCAAGAGGCCAAACAATCAATGTAACTGTCTACAGTTCACAAATTAACCAAGTTCATAAAAATTATCCATTGTTCATCAACAGAAATTAGAATTTAATTAAGTTCTCCTTCTTTCAAATATTTGTCAATGTGGCTTTTATATATTTCTGTTATTGTCAAATTGTTTACGTAATAAATGGAGTAAATCTGTAGAGGGGGTCAAAGCTGAGATTGATCTTTCCAACATTTCCAAGAACCCAGAATCTGTTTAAATCTAAATTACATTTTAATTGTAAATTTTGAACTTTGTATCAATTTAAATTTATGGGGTATTTGTTAGGACAGTAAAACGGTGGAAATGGGGAATTTTGGAATATAGAAAATAAATATGTGTAATAATTGGAAAATAATTGGACGGTGAACAATTTTTTGGCGATTTATTATTTTAAACGAATAAATGGAATTGTTTCATTGATTCGTTTCTTAACTAAAGAATTTTACAAGATTTAGAAGTGGGAATGAATACACCGTGTAGGTCTTCCTGAAGTCTGTACCACCGAAGAAATAAAGCAATATTTCAGGCAAAATCCTCGTACAACATTTTTGGAACTAGTTCAGTCCTTTAACCACGACAAATCAATCATTTGAAAGAAATATTTGGACCCAAAAAGTTGGAGAAATTGATTTCAGAAGTTTCACAGATGACAATTCTCTCCTTATACATAAATCCGGGTAATGGAATGAAGCTGAAAAAATTGCTAAATAGTACTTAACCAAAATAATTTTGTGATGACTCTATTGTGGAATTTTACACATTGGCTTCTTGTCAAGAATCTGTTTAAATCTAAATTAAAATTAATTGTAAATATTTAATACATTTTGAACTTTGTATCAATTTAAATTAACAACATAAAGTCTCTTTTACAGTTATATAAACTGTAGGTTATTGAATCTCTCTTTTTATGATTTTAAACATTAACCTTTAGAACTAAAATACATTTACAGCTTTACAGCCAATTAAAATGTTCTCTACAATTTTATAGAAATATATTTACAATTAATTGATGTACATTTTATCTGCCTTATTTATGTTGTATTTTATTTGAAATAGCTCGCCCGTTTGTTCTGTTATTTTTTTAATAAAAAAAAGTAATTGAAGTTCAAACATTCTTTGCAACATAAATAATGATTTGCGTGGCAAACGAGCCGGAATTTCGGGCCCATTTAAAAAGAACGCACAACTTATTCTATTTACATTACATTATTTCTCCTCCTCGTGCAACTTCCTGGGAACTTTTCCAGTATTTTCCCATTTTCCAACGAGCCAAGGCCCCAAACTACGAACTCATATGTATTTTTCAATATTCTACATACCTTTGGATATTAAACAGTCTATCTTGTTTTCTCTACGAGGAAAATTTCATTATTCCGTATGATGATATATTTGCAGACATTTTTCTCCTTCCCCCGGTTTTCTGCGTCTCGAAACCTTGACGTGGGCCGACCCCGATTTTCCGGGGACCTGCCAACGGTCGACTTTTTTATATGTAAAGAGTTTATAATAAACTTTCTTATTTGATTTATATTTCCGTCGTGGGCTACACAGTGCAATTTTATTTTTCCACAAATCAGAATGAAGTTGAAACAATCTGTTTAGGATTTTTTATTCGAATAAATGTACCCACGTATTTATTTATATACGTATGTATTATAAAATATCAGTTATTTGAAAATTTTTGTTATATGTACTAATATAAATTCAATATGTGATCCTCCATACTTCATTTAAGCACTTGTATAATTTATTTGGAATTTATTCAATAAATAAACGCAATTGTCGTTCAATATTGTTTATTGAATATTATAAAAAATAAATATTTCAATTGTGAATGAATCGTTTTATTTTCCTGTATGAAATTAAATTTCCTGTAAAATTTCATTCCGAAAGCAATTCTAGTTTAAATTATTAGAACATCGTCGGTAAAGCTCTTAACAAGCTCATTTATAATTTAAAATTTTACTTACTTAAAGTCATTAATATTAAAATAAGTTGTCGGATTTAGTTAATTAATTATAAATTGACTTTGCTGATTATTCAACCATTCAAATGATTTAACCTTAATTAATGAATTTTGTTTGTAAAAAAAATTGATAAAAATCTTTGAAACGGGCTAATTAATTAGATTTCGTTGTTTTATTCGAAAAACTTGCTTGAAACAGATGAAATCGCTTCAAATAAATAAAATAATAAAACGTATTTATTAAATATTACTAAAAATGACAATTATTTTTATTATTTTATTAATTTTAAATTCTTTTATATGGCCTACGCCCAATTTTAACATTTATAATTCGATTATAATGAATTTTAATGGAAATATAGTTTTTTTAAATTAATCATCCTTAAAAATGGTCTTACATCTAATTCTAATTAAATCGTTGAATAAAAGTTTAAAAATATAAGAAAATATCAGTTTAATTTTTAATTTTTGTTAAATAACCTTTTACTTTTGAGTGGGTTAAATAAAGACTATTTATAATGTCTACTTAACTAAATTTTAGCATATAATTGATATGTGCCAAATTATTATCTACAATTTTTTAATAGGATGAGAATGAGAATTACTTTTATTATTTTTGGAGATTATTTAAAAATTCTTTTATATAGTTAGTATTAGCTCCCTGGGAATTTATTTGTAATTCGATTTTAATGAGTTTTGATAAAAATTGTTATGTATCAAATTTCAATCTGATCATTCAAAATAATTATGCCTTATAAAATAATAATAATATAATAATAAAATTTGCAAAATGTACATCAATTACTAAGTACATTAATTAATTTAGTGTTTCTTAAATAACCTTTAAAAATATATATTGAGGTCGTAAAAAGCCCCTCCTCCTCTCTGATAATTTTTTAATGGAATAAGACATTGACCTCGAATAAAAACCACCTAAAATGTAGTCCATCCAGCTAAATTTTGCCATAAAGTTTATATGTGCCAAATTACCCAGTACCATATGGATACAATAAACAATTTTTAATAAAATACGTGCTCTTGCTTTAAATCGATGGAAGTAACAATAAATTAATGAAATATCAAAAGATATTTGTTAAATATTGCCAAAAATTACTGTTATCTATACATCGACATAAAGTTGGAGTGTCTGTTTGTAATATTGATATAACCGTTTTTCACTACATGCATAAATACGGTACATACACAAAAATAATATTTTTTACAATTTTTGTAAATGTTAATCGTATGGAAAATGATCGTATGGATTTTGATTATATGTGAAATGATCGTATGGATTTTGATCGTATGGATTTTGTTTGTATGGAAAATGATCGGAAAATAGATTTTGAACGTATGGAAAATGATAATATGTATTTTGATCGCACGGATTTTCATTGTATGGAAAATGATCGTACGGATTTTAATCGGATTAAAAATGATCGATTTTAATTATTTTTTTATTAATTTTTTTAATCAATTTTCTAATAAAATTATATCTTCTAATCAATTAAACTAGTTTAAAAATATCTGAGAATATCAGAATTACTTATTTAACTGACATTATTTATTACATACAATCTCGTATATGTTAAATAACGCTTAAAAATAAACTGTGAGGTCATAAAAAGTTCCCTCCATAATTTTTGAATGGAACAAGATATTGACCTCGAATAAAAATAATATAAAATGTTGTTCACCTATCTAAATTTTGTCATAAAGTTGATATGTGCCAAATTGCTCATATGATCATTATCATTTTTTTTATTGGAAGGATTTCTTGTATAACTTCAAATGAAAGGTAATTATATCCTCTATTCAGTTTTATTTTTCTGGATAAAACCGGTGAGTAAATAGTTCATCTAATGTGTTAGATAAACTATGTAAACTAAGTTTTAAAACTTTGGTTTTATTTGACCTCAGTGTATACAATAGATGCTATTAATGTAACAAACGAAACTGTATATGCCTTGTTGACACCAAAATTAAACCAATTGTGAGAACTAATGAGTTATGTCACTATCTGATACTCTGAGGTATATTTTAAAATTAAATATTTTGTCTAAAGTTATACCGAAAGTTCGATCCCATCTCAAAATAATAGAACTGTCTGTTTAAAGCTTTTAACAAAGCTCGTTTATAGTTTAATATTTTACTCCGACGAATATGTAATGGCAACATTGAAAGTTGTGATTTTAGATTAAAATCTTGTTATTATTGAAACTCCCCGAGAGTTTGAAGAACCCTCTCACCCCTCCACTCCGCACTCCCGAGTTATAAATTGTTAAGTTAGCATTTATTGGACGCGCAAGTTAATTAGAGAATCTAAATTTGATGCTAATGTAATTTAGGACAGGGAATACATAAACAAGGCAAATAAATATTTATCCAAGTATAATTAACTAACAGTGTTAAAATGCAAATTCGAGAATTCCCATTCTAATGTGCTATCGATCAAATTTATTATAATTACTGTAATAACTTGTAACTAGTACACGTTTATAATTAAAATCACTTCATGTTAAAGTTTACACACTGGTTCTCCAGAAGTTTACAGTGATATATAGAAACAATGTTCTAGTTCTGGTAATTGCATTAAATTGTCAAAAAGGAAATTACTTTTTTGATTAAAATCACTCGCGAAAATTTTATATACAAGGACGCCTTCATACACTTCGCAGACAGTCCTAAAATTCAGAACAGTAATCGCATTAAATTGGCAAAACGAAAATAAATAGGGGCGATAATTTCGTTTTGATGCGAACGCCAAAGTTAAAATAACGCTTCCCAATATTAATAAATGTCCGTGGAAGAGATAATAAAATAATATTAATAACCACAATAGATATAAAATATGAGCCCGCTCGGTTAAAATTAATTATTCTTTATGGGACCGAGATGAAATAAAAGGAGAATAAATATTTCATGTTTGCCGTGGAACATGAGAAACAATTTAAGCGCAAAAACACAAAAAGGAATATAATAATCCGGAGGAAAATTATAAAGGAACCTTGTGCTACAACTCGATGTGTATACTAGAAATAAAATTCTAATAAAAATCTAATAAAAAAAAAACTTCTCTCCCCCCAATCCAATCTTTCCTTTTTCCGACGTGAGACGCGGCAAGGCAACAAGGCCCTTTGTTGCGTTCGATGAAGGTAGACGTGGGCTCAATTTCAAGACACACAGAGTGTTATTACATTATAAAATTGAAAAAACCACTTCAACAGTATATTATTAAAGGAACCGGTTTGGCTGGAAAGTTGTTATTAAATGATTTAAAATACAATTGTTCTACTTACAAGAATGATGTCATTACTTAAACAGCATTAAACAACATATATCAAATAATTTAATCACAATTTTAATTGGCAATTCTCTAATATTTTATAGATTCAACTACGGAACGTGACATCTGCCATTAACATACAATGCATCAGGCTGAAATTAAATATTCTCTTTTTACTACATCATTATTTCTTGTATGTTGCACCAGAGAACTTTTTTTTTTTTTTTTGTTATTATGTTGAGCATAAATACACATTTTTTGTGTTGTATAATGTATTTATTTAAATAGTAGTGGCACATAATTTAACAATAAAGGACGACCATTTATAAATTTTAATTTAAAATGATAAATAATTTTTTTCTCTCTGAAAAATTCAAATCTCTTGTTTCTCTTGTTAATTTGGAAAAGTTATAAAGGCCAAAGTAAAATGATAATTCATTTTTTTTATGTAAATTTGTCTGTTCTTTAAATTAATTAACATGTCAGTACTGCCATCTTATAAACAAAGTTACATATATTAAAATAACTTAACCTAAAAATAAACATGTTGCCAACACTGGAGAAAAATTGTGGTGTGATATACAAATTTCTGTCAATAAACTGACCAATAAATTATGCAACAAATTAGTGAGTGTTTACAAATAATTATAATAAATTAGTTTCTGTCAAAGATACTTGAGTATCATTTAAATATTTGAAAATGTTCAACATTTATGTGTATTGTTTACATTCAACTTTTTAGCAATATTATATTTGTGACATCATGTTTTTTTTACAATAAGAAAGAATATTTAAAAGAATTAGCTGTCTTTTATTGTCAAAATATTATGAGCTTTTTTATTTTCCAATAACAATTAACTCATATTTTAATGATTTCTCATTTATATTATATAAAATTGAAAATTTTTGTTCCCTTACTGAACTCATAGAAGTTTAAAAGTGCAATTTAAAATGATATTTAATTCTTGTTACAAGTTTTATCTGTTACAAGATCAAATTTACTAAGATATCCAATAATACCAACTTATAAACAAAGTTTACTTACAAACATATACAGGTTACATATATTAAAGTAACCTAACCTAAAAATAACCATGTTACCAGTCCTGAATGTGATGAATTGGATATATACAAATTTCTGTCAATATATTTGACAAAAAATTGACCAATAAATTATGCAACAAAACGGTGTGTACAAAATTTTAATGATTTTTTTAATAATAAATGTTACAAAATTTTAGAATTTTTATTAGAAATATTATCAAAAATAAATTCTTTAATCATGTTTTTTATGATAAATCAGAGATTCTAGATAGTAAGAAAGTATATCGAATAAGATTTAAATAAATACGTTAAAAGATTGAGCATTGAAATCGTTTTATTATATAAATATTTTGAGTTAAACTTATCTCAAATTCATCAATTAAAACTTAATATTATATACAGTAAAATACATTCTAAAACGTAAAACTTTTTTGTTCTTTTCCTGAATTTATAGAAATTAAAAGGTACAATTTAGTATGATAATTAATTTTTTTACAAATTTTTGTCTGATTAAATTTAAATTTACTGAGCTATTTAACTTATAAATAAAATTTATTTACAAACTTGTACAAGTTACATGTATTAAAATAACCTAACCTAAAAATAATTATGTTGCCAGTCCTGGTGGAGAGTTGGTACATGTGATATACCAATTTCTGTCAATACATTTGACAAATTGCCCAATAAATTATGCAATTATGTGTAAAAAATTTTACTGACATTTTGTAATAATAAATTTGTTTGTGTCACAAAATTTTAGGTGGCATTTAAGTATTTGAAAATGTTTAATATTAATCTTTACCTTTTACATACATTTTTTTAGTTTACGACATTTGTAGAATCATGTTCATCAGAGATTCTACATAATAAGAGAATTAACTGTCTTTTATTGTTAAATTATGGTGTGCTACTAATTAAATAAATGCATTAAACGTGTGTTAATTGTTATTTAAAGTATTTATATTATATAAATATATTGAGTTAACCTTGTTTCAAATTTATGATGTGTTAAGTGTTTTATCGCTTTTCTTAATTGAGATTGTCAATTTTACAATTTAGATGATAATTAATTTGCGATACAAACTTTATGTTCCCAATTTAAATGATCTCATGCTACCAATTTATAAATAAAGTTTGTTTAAAAACATGTACTTGTTACATATTTTGAAAGAACCTAACCTAAAAATAAAAATGTTGCCAGCACTGGCGAAAAATTTATTCGTGGTTGATCAGTGTAAGATTTTATTGATTTTTTGTAGATAATTATAAGAAATTAGTTTGGTACCATAATTATAATTAATTGTTGATACAAATTTGAGTTGCACCAAGTTTTTTTATCAACTAAGGCAATATTGAAATGAGAAGAAGTTTTGAGTGAACAACATCACAACGACGACCATTTTCAAATTAAATGGTATGCAATATTTCATCGATTTAATATTGACACAACAACATTTAGAATAACGTTCCTATACTTGAACAAGCTACGTTTTATGCAACTGCACAATTTATGGGATTCGAAACGTGCTAGGTATTTTTATACAGGCAATTTATCCGATAAAAAATCGCGATTAATTACCATTGCATAAGTTTTATTAATGCGTGACACGAAAATATTCAACTGGAAAACTCAATTCCTCCCTCCTGTCCTCGGGCCATTATTGCCTGGCATACAACCAGGTCAACAGTTATTGCCTATTTGTTTATCTCAATGGTATCTTTTGCTTTCAATATGTTGTGCCTTTTTTTTAAATGTTTTACGATAATCTTAGTTAGTTTACAAATACATATATTGCCCGATTTGTTATAAATTTTTATCGACTTTAATGCCTTTCCATCGCCATCAATCTGATTTAATTGAGGCAGAAGAAAGTCATCAACATGTTGGGTACGTCGGATCAAACACCAATTAAACCGATGATGGATTGAACTATTAGGCATAACTGGAGTGCCCAGAATGTGAAAATGCCATCGCTAGACAACAAATTATCAAAAACAAAGCACCACAAAGTTTACTTCACCGACCATCGATAAACACTCGGACAATTTACAACGAGAAACGGTTATTAGACAATTAATTATTGTCGTGAAAAGTACAAGCGGCGATAAATCACAAATATTAATAACGTGTCCCGTAATTTGCAACAGTGATATTATAAGCTGCAATTAGAGTAATGACATTAATTAAATCCGTAATGGCCGTTCTTATTTACTTCTATTACACCGGTTGATCCTCGGAGAAAGCTAAAAACCAGATCCTGCCAACTCCGGGGTCGCATCTCGACGAAAAACTACATTAAAATAATATGTGATGGACCTACCATTATTTTACCATGTAAATTTTTGTATTCGTGTGTAAGGACACACGGGAGACGACTTTTGTTTTTTTTTAATGCTGTGGTAAAATGGTTTAACTTCGCATTAACATTGCTTTCATGGATGTTTTCCTTTGGGTAAAATAGATGTTGCATCTAAGGCGCATACACTCAACTGTAGTTACTCGGGAGCATGTTAAACTTCTTTTATGTAACAATGTTAATAAAATAAATTATACATTTACTACAGAAAAGGAAACATGAATTATTATTGCAAACTGAACATATGTCAAGTGGCATTATGCATTAGTTTATTTTTTAGATTATAATATTAATAAGCAGAGATAAAGTCGGATAAAAACTTTTATTCATAACTTATTTTATGTAACAACAATATATTAAGAACGCTTTTTCTGCAAAAGCGGAAACTGTAAAGTAGTATCACAAATTGAGCATATGTCGTCAAATGCATATATGCACATTTATTTATTACACCAATATTAGTTTATTAATATTACTACAATATTCTACGACGAATTATTTCAAATAAGTTTAATTAAGCTTCCAGAGGTAATTTGCCAATAAAACCGAATGAAAAGGGCAGAACAGAAGAAACAAAGGCGGGTCCAGAAACTCTTTTGTAAGTTTCATTACCAACTTCTTTTATTGGAATAATGACATAAAGAAAAAAGAAATTAATTACGGAGAAGGAAAACATATTATATAATATTGCATTTATCGGTTTTCATTTTTGAATTCCCCCGAACATTTTCATCAAATCTTCATACATCTATCAATTATTTAAGATTAATGACACTCGTCGAGTTAATTTGACATTGATAAGCGCAGAAAAAACCCGGATAAGAACGCGGAGAATGGAAACGGAGGGGAAGAACCAGAAAAGTCCCGTTCAAGTTTTATTAACAACTCGATATTATAAAAGTTTGAAGAAAATTTGGTCCCGATAAAATCCCTTAATTGATCCCGGCCGTAAACTACCGTTGTCCGCTTATCCCTCGGAAATCATTTTATGGCAACTTATTCGTACTGATTATGTAATTTACTTTTGGACTTTTTTTTTCCTGAATGTTGCCCAAGTTGGCCGAACAAATTTGACTTTCGACTTAACACTTTTCAACATCCGGCAATGAAAACTATTAGTAATGTAAACATTTGATAAATAAATTATTCTGCTGGCTAATTAAATACGATTTAAAGGAAAGTTAAAACATGTTTATATTATCTGAATTTTATGTTTGAATTTTTTTTTAATTTGGACCGTTAAAATATGCGTTTAAATTTGAACCATTTTAAATTGTTTCTTATATTTTTACGTATTCAAGATTAGGTTAAAAGATATGGTAATAAGTTAAGCTCTAAATTTGGTTCATGAAATTTCCCATCATTACCTTTTTAAATGAGGTAGTTTTATATATTTTCAAATTTTCATATTTTACAGTTATTTAATGTTCAATTTATTGGAAGTTATTTCAAAGTGTTCAATATTACAGCTTTATTAACTTTTTAAAATGTTAATATTTTAGCCTAGCTAGCCTAGCTAATATAATATTAATTTACTATTGTTATTGAAGTGAAAACTTTTAAGCTGCGTTAGGCACTTTTTGGTAGGAGAAAAATGTTCGCGTCACCGACATGCTCATGACTGGCGCATGCGCAGTGTGGTATACAGCTGACAGTATAGTGTTGTGTATCTTATAAGTGAAATTGAATAGATTTAGTGAAAAGTTCAATGTTTATATACAAATTTCACCAATGATTACGTTAAGTAACTAATGGATATAAATTTATAGAGAGCAATGAAAGACCATAAAGTAAAATGTTACTGTCAATTTAAATATAAAAAGCTAACTAATTTTTTAAAGAATAATATTAAATTGGCCACTTGCATAGCACATTATAGTTACTGGTGTCTCATATTTTTAATATAATTTAATATGTTAACATAATTAAGGCCACTACTGCATGTAACCTGTATATGTTTGTAAATAAACTTTGTTTACAAGTTAGTAATACTGGATAACTAGTTAATTTAAACTTGTAACAGATAAAATTTGTGTCAAAAATTAATTATTATACTGTTCAACTTTTCTGAATACAGAAAACTAACTAAACATTTGAAATTTAACTTTTCATAATAAATTTACTGCAAAATGATATTAAGTTTTAATTCAATATCATGAGTTTGAAACAAGGTTAACTCAAAATATTAATATAATATAAATGCTTTCAATAACAATTAAGTCATGTCAATGGTAAATAAATTATGTTGCTTCAATTATGACTGATCGCATGTGCCACAAATTTGTCGATCTATTTTGAGAACACGTTATTCATTGCACAAATTGAATAATTTGATATTCAGTTCAATATTTTAATGAAAGTGTTTTCATCCTCACATCTAAATATAAAAAAAAAACTAAGCGTCCGGTACCGATAGAGTACTAAAAGTTGATTTTCCAAGCAACAACTGTCGCACGTAGCAATACGATTATTGCACACGTAACACACGGTACCAACCACCCCCTCGGAAGGCGTGAAAGGGCGGCAGCCGGGCACGTGAACTCCGTGCGCCGTTTCGAAAAGTAATTCTAAATGTTTATCGCGGTGCTCGTACACGACCCATATTGTCATATAAAGAGTATGAAAATTGAAATATAAGTGAAATATCACCGGCAAAAGGGTGAACCCAAACGCCGCCGTTTCACTTCCAACCATAATACACACTTTGTATTCTAAACGGGCACGTCTCAGATGGAAAAATATTATTTTTCTCTGCATCACTCCCTTTTTCGATAATAAGATGTCTGCGATGGAACGTATAAACTCCTTTTCGGACGGTTCGTTTAACTATTTATCATGTGTTATCTTATTTGCCGTTGCAATTTTGTTATTGTTTGGTGTTTTTGCCATATAAACCAGATTGTTTTATTTAGTATATAATCATTCCATCTTGACCAAATATAAAAGGATTTTCTAAATAATGTGGTTTAGAAACCAAAAATGTTAAGAATTTACCATATCATACAATAGATAAACTAGACTAGAAAGTTGTTCCTTTAAATTTATCTTGTATGTTTTTTCCCATTAAATAAACCCATGTACAAGAAGTCCTTATAAGTATAACTAATGTAAAAATTTCATTACCTATAAAACTAACTGAATATTAGAAATAAAGGAAAGTGTATGCGTCAATAATTATAGAAAACAATTGTTTATGCTGATAAGCATGATAATGAATAATTAATTTATTTATATAAACTGTACGCAAAAAGTTAAACATATGAAAAAACTAAGTGATTATTTATTATAAATTAATAAGAAATTCTAAATGGTTGAGGATTCCATCGATAATATTCAACTAAATTATGGATAATGTCTATGGCATAAATATCACCCGTCAAGCTACGGTCACAGATGTAGAGTTCCGTACTACCTCCTAGAAAAGTACCACCTCGTATTATTATGGATCCATCTTGTTGGGTGAACTTCCTGCACTTAAGGTAGATTGATTATTTGAAATGGAGGTCTCCAAAGTGGTACTGTCCTTCTATCACTAAATACTCCAAATCTGCTTTCATCTGTAAACATTGCAGTATTCCTCTTATCATCCCACATCATGCCACAATTCTCTTTCCTCACACCGAGGTAATCTTATTACACAATGGTCAGGCTGAAGGGATTGTTGCCTTATGGATCTCCTGCAACGGAGTCCTGGATCATTTAACCCCTTTAAAAGTGTCTTTAGGCTTACATGACAGTAACCAAAATCAGGTTTTATCTGAGAAGTGCTCCTCTGATTAATAATCTGTCGTCCCGGTCAGATGTAACTTTTGATCGACCTTCTCTAGGCCGATCTCACACATACCCAGTCTCTAGAAATCATTAATGGAGTCTGCACATTACAGATTGGTCAACATTAAATCCAGTGACCACGTCAACTTGTCTTGAGCCACTCTAAAGCATTCCTACAGCACGGTGTTGATTAGGTACTGACAAATGACTGCATGATTTTAAGAAAAGATAGTCGAGGTTGGTTATTATTTCTTGAACAGAGTTAAGATCAAACTGAATATTTAAATATCGACTGAATCACATGATACGTTTTTTTGTCCCAATTGTTAACTATATAGCAGTTTATAAATTTGTAAATAAAAAACTAAGTATATTTAATTTTTATTTTGTTTATTTGTTACTGAATAAAATAACTCTATTAATAATCCATGTTGAATCAAATGAATTCAAATGAATGTGGTGAAAGGCAAAATACTTTGTGAAAATAAGATGGTGTTATAGAAAAAATCATAAATGCTAAAAATATGGTAATAATAAAGATTTCCTTCATTGAATTATGATAATAATGAACATAAAGTCATAAATATTAACTAGATAGTTAAAGTGCTATAAAGCACGTTTTGATTTAATTCCTGTTAATTTTAACGAGTAACATGCTTAGATTATTTATGCATATATGCAAACAATTTCCATTTTTTAGTTAATTAGATTTTTTCTTATAATTATCAAGTAATAAACTTATTTATGTGACGTTAGATGCCGGCATGAAAGCAGATAGAGTGATTGTCGGCTTAGAGCCCGACAGGGCAATCACGCCAGTCAAGGGCGGCGGTACGTCGGAGGTCGCGGGACAGGAAAAGGAAGCAGCCAGAAGGAGGCAGCCGGCGGTGTCGTGCTGTGCGGCGGCACACGCTCAACCGCAGGTCTCGGCGGCGGCGGCGGCGGCGGCGGAGCCAGCGGCGGCGGTGGCGTGTGTCTTCGGCGGTTTTGCGGCCGGCAGCTCCTTCAGACGGAGGCTTGGCTGGCGGCGGCAATTGGCAGCGCTCGCGATGTCACCTAGGCCCCGGCGTAATGGCCGTATTTGCGTACGGGCCGCTCTCTCTCCCATCGAGGCGGCGCGACGCCGCGGAAACACAACACCAATGAAAAGCGTCTTGTCCCCCGCGCGGCTCCAGGCCTCTCTGCGCTCCCGCTCCGCTGTTTTCTCTTCATTTCGACGGGGCGCCGCGCGCAACATACCGACCTATTACAGTAAGAAAACAGACATATAAAACTGAGAGAGGGTTAGGGGTTGAGGGACGTAAAAATCAATATCCCCGGGGCTGCTAAATCACGCTTATCAAGAGCACTTTCGTCCCCGCGCACCCCCTCACCAACCGCTCCTCCACCCTCCTCGTCCGCCACCTCCCGCCCCGCCGTTCCCTCGCAGCCGCCCCCGAGGGGAACCACCCGACCCCCCACTACAAAACATTCAATTTGAACGTCAAGTTAAAACGAAATGGATTTTGCACCAGGCCGAGAGAATGAGATTTAGATTTCAAATTTCATTTCAATGGAGAACCGACGAATGTTTCTGACTGACTCCGGGTTTCTGACTCCCTTCTAACCTAGACCCAACACACTGTCCCGTTCCGGCCACACACACACACACACACACACACTTCTTGCTTCGACTTCCTGGCTTCTTGGCCTGTCGGCGGGTGCTTTCCGGCCCAGGCACGCTTCCAGCCAGACGGCAGGACGGCATCGGACGTGATCCCTCTCCATTCTATTTCACGATCTATGCGTTCCTTCAGGTGTTCCTTATCCACACTTACTTTCACATTCCTTCACCCCGCCCAACCATGATTTACCGCCGATCAACGCCGGGCCACTTTCTTTTTTTTTTTTCTCTCTTCATTCATTTTCATCGCCCGATTCTCGTTAAGTCGTACCCGATAACTTTGTATTGTTCGCAAAATCGTCAAGAAGCTTTGCACAGTTTTATACAGATGGGTTGTCACATTGCAAGTTTTAGTTTTTTTTTTAACTAATGTTGATCAATATTTGTATTGTTCATAGGATCATCAAGAAGCTTTTAACATTGTATCATAACATTTAGATGAGAAAATCGTCAAGAAGCTTTGCACAGTTTTATACAGATGCACTGTTACATTGCAAGTTTTAGTTTTTGTTTAACCAATGTTGATCAATATTTGTATTGTTCATAGGATCATCAAGAAGCTTTTAACATTATATCATAACATTTAGATGAGAAGAACCAGGAAGAAGAAGGATGGAAGGAGAGAAGAGTCTTTCATCTGGGTGAATTTTTGTATGTCCATAAATCATCATCTTCAAAAAGCTTTTAGCATTGTCTCTTTTTTTAACGAGGAAAATAAAATTCCTTCATCTTAGTCACTTTTTATGTTGTTAATTAGATTAAGAAGCTTTTATCATTGTAACATTTCATTCATATGAATTAGTACATTGCAAGTTTATTATTTCCATACCACACTATTTATAACCAGGAAGAAGATAACCATTCAAATTGGTAAATTTAGCATTTGAAGTTCTAGATGATAAACATCAAGTCTATTATTAACCCTACCATGAAAAATACTAACTGTTTACAGTCCTAATTAAAATGAATTTAAACATAATGACCTCAATTCATCTTCCCCATCACAATTCGTATTGGACATCAGTCCAAGACACCATGGTCTGTTAATTTCTGTGCCTCGTCAACGCTGGAACAAATGGACGCGTATTAATTTGTCGGCGTTTACCTCGCCGTGTGGCCAGGCGTTCGTGAAAAGGTGAACGATTAATTTTAATAACCAGCAGCCGGAAGAGAGGCACTTGGCTCCGGCCCGCAGTGTCCCGGCTGTGGCCGTTCGAGCAGGAGGCGGCGGCGGGCCGACGATAGTGAGAGCGTCGGCGGTCGAGGCGGTCTGAAGCGGCGGCAAAGGCACCCCCGTCTCTCTACAGAACGGGCGGGCGGCACGCCGTACAACGCACGGGGACGCCGTGTTCCTCGCCTCACTATTATTTCGCCTGTTGATGCAACTTTATTCCGCCACTGATTTAGGTCAACCATTTCGCCCCGATGTCTGCCCATTTCGGCTTAACAGCCCCCCATTTACTTTTGTCAAAGGACATTATCAACTTCTATTGGTTCCATTTATTTTTTTATCGGGCTCTTCCTGCCTCCTTATTTCGTTCGCAACACGGTCTATTGCCGGAGAAAAATCCTAATCATTTTTTTTCCTTTTTTTTTTTTGGCAGTTTCGTTTGCCTCAAGTGATATTCGATAGCTTCGGTGTTTTCTATCAATATACAAATTTTTGTTCGTTGATATTCAATAAAGGAACAAACTTTTTATACTCTCTTTATTCTTAGTTGTACGAGCTTTAACATTTTTTTGAATAATGAAATCAAAAATTAATATACATTTTCAATAATCGTTGGAAGACAACTATAATGAATGAATGAGTGGTATACCTAAATTTGTTAAGGAATTTTTAAATGTTTGGAATATTATTGGTGGAGATAAATAAGGTTTTATATAAAACACATCAACTGAAACATATGAACCTGTAAATATTAAATGATATAATATTTTTCTTGAAGAACATCCATTCAAGTATTACTTATATTCTATAAAATTTACCAACATTTTAAATAAAAGAGAAAAATGGAGCAAGATATTAATAAAACATACCTTGGAAGGTATGTGAAAGTTTTTTCACAATATTAAGCAAATGTCAACAATCAGAAAATTTTAATAAAGATGATTCATCCAATTATTATTGCCAGTTATAAAATATGTTAAAGAAAATTGAAAGAGTTATGTAAAGTATATTTTCAAGTAAAATTTCACACGTATTACATCATGAATAAAAGCTAGACAAACAACACAAATATCCTAATGAGTATTAAATTGCATATTTACTTTACTACTGTAATACATAAAGAGTAAGATTAACAATTAGGATGATTAATTTTCTTATTAACATTGTTCACTGCTTGTTTACTTATTGTGTCAAATACCTATTTCATTGTGCCAGAAGCTTAAAAACCATCAATCATAATAATTATGTCACAATTATAGTGACAAAGAGAAATGTCCTTTACTCACATCAACATACATATGTGGTATACATTTTTTTAATATACAATGAAAAGATATTGTCATGTCTTAAGACTGTTATATAGGGTATTCCAAAATGTATAGTGTCCCAGATTCATTTAAAATGAGCAACATGAGAGTTCTCATAAATGTCGTAAAGCCATACCCAATTATATGGGCACATAGTTTAATTTATTGAGTCTCCTAAAACCTAAAATTATCTAAAATTATTGTAAAGATTAATATAAATTGTCTCTGATAAAATATTTTTATATTTCATAACATAAAATGTTCGTAAATTGTTTATGGGATTGCTAGTGATACTGTTTTTGCCAAAACAAGTCAATTATCCTGAAAAAGCTGAAAATACAATGCTCCATTTTTTTAATACATTTCTCCTGGGGTTACAACAAAATTTGTAATTACTAATATGAGGGATACTAGTTAGGGTGGCTTGAAATTGCAACCCTAACCCCTTACACACATTTGATTTATTTAGTTTTCCATTTACTAAATAACTTTAACGCAATAAGATTTATTTTCCTACATTCTGTATTTTGAAGGCTCCCTTTTTCTAAAAGGTTGATTTATGAACTAAAAAAATAAACTGTAATTGTAAATAAATACATAGTATTAAATATATATATATATATATATATATATATATATATATATATATATATATATATATATATATATATATATTTCATTATCTAAGATTTTTTGAAATGTTATGCAAAGAGTAATATAAATTATCTAAACGGTCATTGATAAAATGTATTAATTGTCTTGAAATATCACATAATACAGAATTTTGTAAATTGATTGATTGGATTTCTATTATTAAAATTATTTTTTGTCATTCAAATAAGTTGACCCGAAAAAGCTGAAAGACAACAAGACACTAATATGGGGTGAAATTGATTGATTATTTAGTTTTTTAAGGACTAAATGCTAAAATAATGCTTAATTTTTTTAAATTCTATATATTTAGGGTGCAATAATATATTTTTTATAATCTTGATATCTGTAAAGAAGGTAAAAATAATTTTGTAAATTGTTGATTGGATTTATATTATTAAAACCATTTTTATCAATCAAATAAGCTGTCCTGAAAAAGCTGAAAGATGAGGTTCGTTTTAAACTAATAAAATTAATAATTACTAATGTGGTGGAAGGGGATTGTTTGATTTATTTGATTATAGGACTAGATAGCTTTAACAAAATAATGCTTAATTTTTTTAAATTTTATATATTGAGAGTGCAACAATATATATATTTTATCTCTATACTATATATATCATATCTTTATACTAAAAAAATAATATATTATGTTATAACTTAAGATATTGTAAATTATTATGTGAAGAATAATATAAATTGTTCAATTGAATTGGAATCCTATTAACACTATTTTTGTCAGAACAAGCAAGTTCTCCTGAAAAAGCTGAAAAGTGTTTCATTTTATTCTTTGTTTTTTAAAACATGTCTCATCGAATTTCAGTAAAATTAGAAGTTACCAACGTGAGAGATACAGTTAGGTTAAATATTTGAAATATTTTTTATATTTCAAATAGCTTAAGTAAACTAAAGAAACTCTGTAACTGTAATTGATTTTGTAAATTGTCATGTGATTGTTAAATTTATACTTAAAATTATTTTATAATTCAAAGAATGGGCTGAATTTTGGGGGCACATTTGGAAAATGATTATCTTGTTTATTTGTTGTTTCAACACGTATTTTAATAAAGAATGAGAAACAAAAGAGTGTTTATTATGCTTAAAATATACAAACAATCATTGTTTTTCCCAAAATTGTTTTTTTTTTTGCGTAACATGAATATTTATAATTAAACTTTCACAAATTACTTTTTTAAGAACTTAATTGTATTCTTCTATTCATTGCTGTAATAAATATTGTGTATATATTTCGTAACTGTGAAAAAAATAATCTATTTCCTTAAAAAATATATAATTATCCCATAACGTGAGATTATATATATTATTATGTGAAGAACTAATTTATCTATTTTTTTTAAGTTCTCCTAAAAAAATTTAATTGAAGTTTCACATTAATACCATTTAGTGGTGTTAATTTGAAATATATTTTACGATTTCTTTAACCAAGTGATGTTTTTAATATTTTTTAAACTGTGCTGGTTTTGATTCATTGCGGCAATATATGTAAATACTTTTAAATATAAGGTATATAATACCACAACTTAATTGTATACAGTTTAACAATAAGACTTCATTCAAAATGTTATTGTATGATAAAAATTTAAAGACCATTGTATAGAGTTTAGTGACTTTCACATATTTTCTTTATATAGTCACATGAAAAATGTGGTCGTTACATAACAGATTTGTTTCTCTTATTATTACCTAATAACACAGTATTTCACTTTCACGCTAAAGTCGATTATAAATGAAAAATATTTGCATAAATAATGGTCTCATACATTGACAATTCATTAAAACAACCAACATCTGCGACCGCCGCCCCATTATATTTATTCATTCATTATTTTTTTTTTTTTTTGCAGTTTGAAACTTGCCGAAGAGGAAGCAGGAACTTTCGTCGGGTAGCGGGCGAAAGTCCTTTGAAACAGGTAAGCGGCTTACATTTAATAATAAACTCCGCCGGAGAGAGAAGGGTATTTTTCCTCTCCCCGTGAAACAATGAACACGCACTTAACTCTTTAACGGATGAATTAACCCTCTGTTTGCCCGTAATGCGATAACGACGGCCCGCGACGGCTCTTAAAAACCAAAGAACCCGACACACGTGCCGAACGGTATCGGATGTCACCTCGGTTCTTCGACTAATTTTCGACGGTCGCGAACAATTGGACCGTATCATTTCTGCCACGGTAATTAATCTGTCGATCCGAATTTGCACAGTGCTAAAGCTTTAGTGTAATTTTTGAAAGCTCCAAACTAATTCCATCCGGGAATGGAGTAACACACATTTATTTTCCGACAATAATAACTGTTTGTGGAACTTCTTAAACTGTATTAATTATGTTTACCCTCAAAATAGCTATCGATCAGTGCGGACACGGGCGGAAGGAGGGCGCGGAGGGTGAGACGGGGGTGCGCGAGGAGAACATCCCTCTCCTGTGTGTTCTTTATCAAATTCTAGATTAGTCGCCATGGCAACTCCTAATTCGGAAATATTAATAGCAAACAATTTTATTCGGGTCGAAGCAGCACTCGCATACGGAACCACAGCAAGAAACTTAAATTATTCATAATTGTCTGCCATATTTTTATCGACACTTATTTTTATCTTACGTTTTTGTTTGCCTAGTCAACTTGTGAAGTTTGTTTGTTAATTTTAACCAGACTGGAATATAAAATTAAAATGTTATTATTTTAATGCCATAACAAGGTTAAAAAAATGAAATTTTGTTATTTCGAAAGTGTTTATTTGGTGTATTGATTGTTTCAACACGTAGTTTTATAAAGAATGAGGAACAATGAAGTGATTGTTATGTTAAAACTATTTAAACAATCACTGTTTTTCCATAAACAGAAATACAGTTGTATGGTTTTTTGGTGTTACATGAATAAAACTCACAAATTATTTTTTTAAGAACATAATTGTATTCTTTTGTTCATTATTAACATAAATACTAAAAATAGATTTTGTAAATGTAAACAAATGTATATTTTTCCCTTAAAAAATATATTATGTTTCATATTAAACAAATATTTGTTAAAATTTTTTTTTAATATTTAAAATTAATAATTGTATGAATTCAATCAATTAAAATGTTTTTTATTTTAAAGAATTTATTTATCAAATTTAATTGTTCAAAAGATGGACAATAAATAATTCTGTGAGCACTATAAAATTAAATAAAAAATTTTGAGAAACTTGAATTTTATTGCACACTAATGAATATTAGTAAAAATCAATTTTTTTTTAATGAAATTATGTCTTATGATCAATGAAATTCTGAAATAAAAAGTGAATAATATAATAGTTTAGAATATCAGATAGTGACTTGATCCATTCATTTTTACAGACAAAAATTTAAATATTTTCTTAATATCTAAATTGTATTAACTTGTTCATTATTAACATATATAATATAAATATATTTTTAAATAAATTAATTAAATTAATTAAATTATTAAACTAATTTAGTGAAGGAATGTTTAAAATTGTAGAGTAAGTAAGTAGAGTCATTAGTGAACATAATATGAAAAACAAAATATTAAATATTTTTTTAATGTCTATACTGTATTTACCTGATTATTATTAATATAAATAATATAAATAATATAAATATATTCTTTAAGAATTCTGTAAAATTATTAAACTACATACATGTAAATTAGTAAAAGAATATTTAAAAATGTATAAGTAAGTAGTGTCATTAGTGAACACAATATGAAAAACAAAATATTAAATATTTTGTTAATGTCTAAAGTGTATTTGCCTGATTATTATTAATATAAATAATATAAATATATTCTTTAAGAATTCTGTAAAATTATTAAACTACATAAATTTAATTTAGTAAAAGAATCTTTAAAATTGTATAAATAAGTAGTGTCATTAGTGAACATAGTATAAAAAACAAAATATTAAATATTTTCTTAACGTCTAAACTGTATATTTGTATTAATATAAATAATATGAATATATTCTTTAAGAATTCTATAAAATTATTAAACTACATACATGTAAATTAGTAAAAAAATCTTTAAAAATGTATAAGTAAGTAGTGTCATTAGTGAACATAGTATAAAAACAAAATATTAAAGATTTTTTTAATGTCTAAACTGTATTTGCCTGATTATTATTAATATAAATAATATAAATATATTCTTTAAAAATTCTATAAAATTATTAAACTACATACATTTAATTTAGTGAATTAATCTCTAAAATTGTATAAGTAAGTGGTGTCATTAGTGAACATAGTATAAAAAACAAAATATTAAATATTTTCTTAATGTCTAAACTGTATTTGTTTGATTATTATTAATATAAATTACATAAATATATTCTTTAAGAATTATATAAAATTATTAAACTACATACATTTAATTTAGAGGAAGAATCTTTAAAATTGTATAGGTAAATAGTGTCATTAGTGAACTTCGTATAAAAAACAAAATATTAATATTTTTTTAATGTCTAAACTGTATTTGCCTGATTATTATTAATATAAAAAGAATATAAATATATTATTTAAGAATTCTATGAAATTATTAAACTACATAGTGAAATAATCTTTAAAATTGTATAAATTATTAATATAAAAAATATATTTTTAAGAAATTTACTAAATTATTAAATTACTTACATTAAATTTAGTGAAGGTGTCATTAATGAATATAACAAACAAAGTTTTAAATATTTTTTCAATTAAATAATTATGTTCTCATGTTTATTATTAAAATAAAAAATGTGAATATATTCTTTAAGACATTTATTTAACTATTAAACCGTTTATATTCAATTAAGTGAAGATATTTTTAAAATTGTATGATGAAGTGGTGTCATTAGTGAATATAGTATAACAGACAAGATTTTATATATATTTTTAATAACACAATTGTATTCTCCTGTTCATTATTAACATAATGTATTAAACTATTAAACTGTTTATATTCAAAGAAATATTCGAAGTAGTTTATAATTTGTAACAGTATATTAGAGTTAACAATAAAACTTTTGTTGCTTTAAATGTATTGTTCTGTTAAAGGTGCAATAAAAATCATTTACATCTTACAATAAAAGTAATAAGATTCTATATTCATGTTCTAATTATTTATTGCACATCAAATAAAAAAAAAATTAAATATATTAACAATTTTTTTTAATATATTCATACATTTAATAAAATGTAGGCTGCGAAAAATTGGGATACGTGTTACATAAATAAATGCTGATTGGATGAGTAAACGACAAAAGGACATATCGGGCAATTGTCGCAATCAAGCCGGTGCCCCGACCGGCAAACGATGCGAGCGGATAATTCGAAATCCGGGCGGATCGCCGGAAATCGCCCGGGAGCGGCGGCGACGACACGCGGAGGTGTGGGACGGCCGCGAGCCCAGAAAAGCCGACGGTTTCCGTCCCGTGCCACGCGACCGAACCGGCCGCACCACGGACCGGGACGTGGCGCGGCGCGTCGCGACGCCGACGCCTCGTCCCGGGCCCCCGAAGATTGCGCCTTTAATGACCGGTGTTTACGTTCTGGTTTTGTGTCACCTGCTGCCGATCTACGGCGCCCGGGGGGTCTTTATGTTGATAATAGTTTTTGGTTACCGGAAGAAATCATTTACGTTTTTGAAATGATCACCACCATAATCAACAAGTTTTTGTCAACGTTCTACAAGCAAGTTCAAGCCACTAAAAAAAAAAAAAAATTTGGGTTCTTGGCATTGAAGAAAAGATCAAAGATTACTTGACTTTTTGCGTCCCTAATTTGACAATTGTAAAATGTCTAATTTTGTTATCCTCAATTAATTTATGAACTCAAAATTTCTGATGGTCAATTCTTCACAAAAAAAATCAAATTATATATACAGTTTAATTCAAGAGTGTTAAAATATAATATAAAATATTTAAATGATGCATCTGTCTTTGTAGTTATCATTACCATGATAATAAAATATTAATGGATATAAATTTATTAAATTATTGTTTATTACTTTTATTTTTACAAATAAATAAAAAACTGTAAAAATAAATGTTTACAGTTTGTGGAAAAGTGCATTTAAAAATAAATGAAGGAAGTTAAATAACCAACAATCTGCTTTCAGAAGAGTATAATTAATTATAGATGAACGATTACTATAAAACATGGCGTTTTTAGTTTGTTGTTTATTAATAAATTAATATTATGTACATTATTTTTATAGATATATTAATTATTCATGTAAAGAAAATTAAATTAAAAATGATGCATAATGCATGTAGGAAGTTGAAAAAATTTATGTCATTTATAATAAATGAATATAAAATTAACTGACATACATATAAATGAAGAATTATATTATAAAATCATTTAACGACTTTGCTGATTTATTAACTCTTATGACATAAAAAATAATTGCAAAAAGTACAAAATACTTTAGAGTATTACAGGAATTTCACTTGAATATTCATTTTAAACTTGGAAAAACGTGTACACATTATAAAAAAGGAAAGAATATCATTAGAAAAAAATAAATAAAATTTTCCCATTTTCTGCCTCTAAATTATTTTCATAAAAAAGTAAAATTTGTTTTAAAAAACATCTTTAATGACATTCAGTAAAATATTTGGTTAGTGACTTATGTAGAACGTTTAATAAATATTTTAATTTAATAAAATTCAGTGACAATATTATTGTCATTTATTTTTTTAATTTGTATTACACCCCAATATCTTAAATTTTGTAAATTACTTAGATAAATATTAGATAAATTAATTAGATTGTTGTAAAACTTCTTAATATATAAATTTTACAAATTATACAATTTAATTAGAAATTAATCAGTCATTGCTGTTGATTTTTAATTAATCTCTATAAGAAATATTAATTATTAAAAATCATAATTTTATTGTTTCTAATTAGCTTTCTAATTTAGTGTTCTTGAGATTATAATTATTTTGGTTTAATAAAAATCATTGACAATATTATTGTAATTTATTTTTTTAATTTATATTACACCCCAACATCTTAAAATTTGTAAATTACTTAGATAAATATTAGATAAATTAATAACATTGTTTTAAAATATCTTAATATATAAATTTTATAAATTATATAATTTAATTAGAAATTAATCAATCATTGCTGTTGATTTTTAATTAATCTCTATAAGAAATATTAATTATTAAAAATCATAATTTTATTGTTTCTAATTAGCTTTCTAATTTAGTGTTCTTGAGATTATAATTATTTTGGTTTAATAAAAATCATTGACAATATTATTGTAATTTATTTTTTTAATTTATATTACACCCCAACATCTTAAAATTTGTAAATTACTTAGATAAATATTAGATAAATTAATAACATTGTTTTAAAATATCTTAATATATATATTTTATAAATTATATAATTTAATTAGAAATTAATCAATCATTGCTCTTGATTTTTAATTAATCTCTATAAGAAATATTAATTATTAAAAATCATAATTTTATTGTTTCTAATTAGCTTTCTAATTTAGTGTCCTTGAGATTATAAATATTTTGGTTTAATAAAAATCATTGACAATATTATTGTAATTTATTTTTCTAATTTATATTACATCCCAATATCTTAAAATTTGTAAATTACTTAGATAAATATTAGATAAATTAATAAGATTGTTTTAAAATTTCTTAATATATAAATTTTACCAATTATATAATTTAATTAGAAATTAATCAATCATTGCTGTTATTTATAATTAATCTCCCTAAGAAATATTAATTATTAAAAATCATAATTTTATTACTTCTAATTAGTTTTCTAATTTAGTGTCCTTGAGATTACAAATATTTTGGAGAAAGTCCTTAAAAAAGGTTTGTAAAACTTTGTATTAAATTAAGAACTAATTAAATATTGTGAAAATACTAATTGCTTGTCATAAAATTGATTTTTATTTCATTTCACAGTGGTTTGTATAATATTTTTTATAGTTAACAAATGGCATTTAATTTTGTAAATATAGTTTTCTTAGAAAGTTTCAAATAAATATTGTTGTTATTATTACATATTTGTAACTTTTTATTAACATAAGAAACTAATAAAAAAATTAAGATTTGTGATCAGTTGATTAAAATGAATTAAAATATTATAGATATTTTATTTAACTATGTTAATGTTTTTTATTAAATATTTCATAATATTTTGATAACCTATTACAAAAATTAATTGGATATTTCTGTTTATATTGTTTAAATGTTTAGATATTATAATTAATTAAATTATATTGTAAATGTGAGATAAACTATATATAACGAAATTTTCTTAGAAAGTTTTAATGACATTATTTTTATTATTACATATTTGTAACTTTTTATTAATATAAAAAACAAATAAATAAATAAAGATTTGTAATCTGTTTCGTTAATATATTGTATATATTTTATTTAACTATGTTAATGTTCCCTTTTGTTATTAAATATTTCATAATATTTTGATAACCTCTAAATATATTAAAATTTATATTATCTTTTTTATTATGGTAATAGAGATAGCAGATTTCAAATAATATGCTGCTATAAAATTTATACAATAAGTGTATTTGTTACAGATATTAGATAAGTTATATTGTATTTTTATTTCTATTAATTTTTCTTTAAAAACATTTAGTTATTTTTTTAAATTAAAAATTAAGTAATTCATAGTTGAAAAAAGGTTTTTGTGTCAAAGTAAAAACATTTCAATGTTATTTCAATTAATTAATCGATGCAGTAAAATATAAAAATAAACACATTAATAATTTAAGAAACAATTATAATTTCCATTATATTAACCTTATAATATCGATTTAATGACCGTTAAGATATTATTATACCTTGAATTTAAATAATTACCAAGCTTTTAGATTAACAGTAGTGGTGTTGCTGTTTTGAAATTTATAATAAATGTCATGATTTTAGATTATATTAACTTAAAAATAGTATATGTATATTACTCAATAACACTAAAAGTCTTAGTTTCAATGAATGACTCATAAAATACTTCTGACATTTTGTAAGTTTATTGCACATTTGCTAATTTCCTAGAACCAACACACAGCTAAAATATTTTATGTCAGATGACTAACAATTATTTTTAGAGCCAATAATCCGTAAACTTGCACGTTAAGCTTCAAAAACTTAACAAACCCCAGAGAGCCAAACAATAGTAAAAACCTTCGGCGAATGAATAAAACAACAAAAAACGGGACCGAAAATAACTAAAACGGTTCGCCGATCCGATCCGTCGTCTCGGCCGTGAACAAAACCCGCCCGATTTGCGGACGTCGTCGGCGTCACGATCGAACAAACGGCCCGGAGAGGAAGTGCGAAAGGGTGTCGTTGGGATAGGTCGCGGACTCCTTTCGGACCGGGTGCCCCACGAAAGTCCCCCCGGGGGGGCCGTCGGCCGACGTCTTTTCCACGCGCACCGCTCGCTCTCACGGAAGGCGTGTGCCGCGTACGACGGGCCCCGGTCCCCGAGTCACGACACCACGCCGGGCGCCGCCGTCCGTCCGCCTCGCAAAACCCCGTGTCCGTGTCCCGGTGCGAACGAGTGTATCAACACGTAAACTTTGACGCGTGACTCTCGGGGGTCCCCCCGAAAAAAAGTGCGTCACGATAGATTTATTTTGTGGCGACGGCCCTGGTTGACAGCGGGGTAAAAACGCTTGATGGGTGGATGGATAAAGAGCTGGTGGATAACAGGTGTTTACATATATTTTTTATGCACCTAAGAAATGGGTGTATTGGGTATTTAGCTAAAGGGGGTAAATACTGTCTAAGGTCATGTTTGATTTCTGAGATTCCAATGTTGTTGTCGAATTAATCTGTGTCCAACTTAGATATATAAAAAATAATAATTAAATAATAGTTAAACATTTCTCAGTGACATAAAATATGTCAATCCAATAGTCCACTGTGTATACTTATCCATTTCATTGGGTATTATGACAGAGAGGGTGGTAAATTACAGTTTAGGTAAATGACTCCCAAGGTCAAGTATGATTTCTGGGATTCCCCCGTATTATCGTATTAAATAAAGTGTGTCCAACTTAACAGATCTAAAAAATAAGAATAAATGATAATTTTAAATATTTTTAGTGCCATACAAAATAAATTAGTCCACTTGTCCAATTTTCACAACCACTGATCTTTACACTTGTTAATTTGATTGGATATGGGGGCAATGGTCCCCAAATTCATGTGTGGTTTGGGATTCCCCTGTTTTGTCGTATTAAACTGGGTCAGAATCAGAATAAATGATTATTTTAAATATTTTTCAGTGGTCCAATTTTCTCAATAGTTGATCTGTCGCCCTAGGTCATGTGTGATTTCTGGGATTCCTCTCTTTTGTCAAATTAAACTGTGTCCAACTTAACATACCAAAAAAATAAAAATAAATTACTATTTTAATTGTTTTTCATTGACATTCAAAATAAACCAATCCAGTGGTCCAATTTTCACAGTTGTCTATTTCATTGAATATTAAGCTAAAGAGTAAATTTCAGTTTTAATTAAATGAATTACTAGATTATTTGTGATTTCTGGGATTCCCCTATTTGAGTCCAACTTAACATACTTAAAAAATAAGTATAAATGTTTATTTTAAATGTATTTCAGTGACATACAAAATAAATCAGTCCACTTGTCTAATTTTCACAGCCATTGATCTTTACACTTGTTAATTTGATTGGATGTTGTGCTAAAGAGGGGGGCAATGGTCCCCATATTCATGTGTGGATTCCTTTGTTTTGTCGTATTAAACTGGGTCCAACTTAACATACCTAAAAATAAGAAAGAATGATTATTTTAAATATTTTTCAGTGACACACGAAATAAATCAATTCAGTGATCCAATTTTCACAATTGTTGATCTTTACATTTGTCCATTTGATTGGGCTAAAAAGGGTACATTTCAGTTTTATGTAAATGTCACCCAAGGTAATTGATGATTTCTGGGATTCTCCTGTTTTGTCAAATTAAACTGTGTCCAACTTAACATACCTAAAAAATAAAAATTGTTTTAATTGTTTTTTATTGACATTCAAAATAAATCAGTCCAGTGGTCCAATTTTCATAATTGTTGAACTTCACAGTTGTCTATTTCATTGAATATTAAGCTAAATAGAGTAAATTTCAGTTTTAATTAAATGAATTACAAGGTCATATGTAATTTATGGGATTCCCCTATTTGTGTCCAACTTAATATACTTAAAAAATAAGTATAAATGTTTATTTTAAATACTTTTTAGTGACATACAAAATAAATTAGTCCAATTGTCTAATTTTCACAACCATTGGTTACACACACACTTGTTAATTTGATTGGATATTGTGCTAAAGAGGGCGGCAATGGTCCCCAAATTCATGTGTGGTTTGGGATTCCCCTGTTTTGTCGTATTAAACTGGATTCAACTTAACATACCTAAAAATAAGAATAAATGATTATTTTAAATATTTTTTAGTGACACACGAAATAAATCAGTTCAGTGGTCCAATTTTCACAATTGTTGATCTTTGCATTTGTCTATTTGATTGGGCTCAAAAGGGTACATTTCAGTTTTAAATGTCGTCCTAGGTCATATGTGATTTCTGGGATTCCCATGTTTTGTCAAATTAAACTGTGTCCAACTTAACATACCTAAAAAATAAAAATAAATGACTATTTTAATTGTTTTGCATTGACATTCAAAATAAATCAGTCCAGTGGTCCAATTTTCACAATCGTTAATCTTCACAGTTGTCTATTTCATTAAATATTAAGTTAAAGAGAGTAAATTTCAGTTTTAATTAAATGAATCTTAAGGTCATGTGTGATTTCTGGGATTCCCCTATTTGAGTCCAACTTAACATTCTTAAAAAATAAGTATCAATGTTTATTTTAAATATTTTTTAGTGACATAGAAAATAAATTAGTTTAGTTGTCTAATTTTCCCAGCCGTTGATCTTTACACTTGTCAATTTGATTGGGTATTATGTTAAAGAGGGTATCAGTGGCCCCCAAAGTCATGTGTGTCCAACTTAACATAACTAAAAATAAGCATAAATGATTATTTTAAATATATTTCAGTGACATACAAAATAAATCACTCCATTTGTCCAATTTTCACAACCATTGGTCTTTACACTTGTTAATTTGATTGTATATTGTGTTAAAGAGGGCAATGGTCCCCAAATTCATGTGTGATTTGTTTGTTTTATCGTATTAAACTGGCTCCAACTTACATACCTGAAAATATGAATAGATTATTTTAAATATTTTTCAGTGACACACACAGTCCAGTCAATTATCATAATTTTTGATCTTCGCAGTTGTCTATTTGATTGAATATTAAGCTAAAGAGAGTAAATTTCAGTTTTAATTAAATGAATCTCAAGGTCATGTGTGACTTCTGACTCCCCTGTTGAGTCCAACTTAATATACTTAAAAAAATATCTATAAATTTTTATTTTAAATATTTTTCAGTGCCACAAAATAAATCAATCCATAAGAACAAAAAATGATTAAATTTTGAAGTTTTTGTTCTGCATTCATCATAAAATTCTAACACATTTCAGTATTCATTTCACTTTCAGGCATTAGTAGGTGTGCAAATTTAAGTCATTAGGTTCAAGAAAATGACTTCAAATGAAGGTTAAGATTACCTCAGACTTAACCTTAGAACTTTTGCTCCATGAAATCAATTTGTGACTCATGCAATTTCTAACAACAGTTTATAGAAACTTACCTTGCTAACTTATTCTTAACGTCCCCAATTTGTGCTTCCTCAAACATTGTAATGTTGTCATCACAGATTGGAATAGAACGGAAACTTTGGGACGTTGAATGGTATGAAACCATCTTCAGTAATAAGTTTATCTGGCCATACATACTTAGACTTTCAGATTGAACACGTGTGGGACATTAAAAATCAGTTTTTCAACAGGATGGTGCCTCACTGAGGATTGCTTTGGAGTGGTTTCAGCATACCAATATAAATTTGTTGCCACAGATCTCCGACATATCACCTATTGAATATCTGTTGGACCATAGACTAGATACTTCAAAATTCAGCCCCTCTTTCATAGGTTTTGGGGGACCTTCAGGGTCAAGTAGAGATAACTTGCACCCTATTTTAAGGTCGAAGATGATGATCAGATCATTGGCAATGAGTATTTATATCATCATAAAAGTCCAATTCATTATTAAATTAAAAAAATTATACTGATCAGTCAATCAGTGAAATTTATCTATTGGATCTAATTGTGCCATTAAATAAATAAATGTCTATTTTTCTAAATTAAATTAATTTCAGTAAATAAATTCATTGTATACCCATAATTTTGTTTACTGGATTTAGTGTGTGGTATTAAACAACCCCCCATTACAAGTTCTTACTTGCTGTTGCATTTATAAAATCGTCTGCTGAATATGGGTTTAAAAATCAATGGCGTCCCTCTTGAGGTTTGTTGGGGTTGTTATCCACTCCCCGACAAAACAGGCTGAACACAATCTTGTAACTAATCGAATGCAGCAAACCTCAATGACGTACCGTCGAAAGAGAAAACAATAAAAAAACAAAACGCTACAAGTCACGACGAGCCATAAACCAATTTAAAATAGTTATTATTATTCCCGTATAAATTAAATTACCTCGAACCCTATATTTGAAACCAAGGTCGTACTTGCTTTTTTTTTCACTTTGTCAGCCGCACCGAAAGGGGTTAATAATAGACATGGCGATCGTGTGTAAAACTCGGTATTTGTTTAAGTAATCTTAATAGGAAAATTATGAAAGGTCACACGCCACTGTACTCCGATTTAGTTAAGTTGCGTGTCGGCGGCGAATTATTTTTATTGTAATTTTTCACTCACCGAGTGCACGGTTTGTTGTGGCTTGTTTACCGGTGAGACGTTCGGGGGCGGCTTGCTGGGGGAACGTCGGCCGCCGCAATTACACCGTTTCGAAAATATTATTTATATTGCCCGTTTTATTGTCTTAATTTAGGCCGGCACGGAACGTTGCGACACGAAAAACTATATAAATTACGTGCAATTAAAAATACGTTTATGGTAATTGCGTCTTATTCATTCGTTGTTGCATTTAATTAATCACATTAACCGGGATTGTGTTACGAAAAAAGACTCTGGCATGTATGGTTGGCCGACTTTTGTTGTTTGTAAACACAACGGTCACAGTCAAGAAGGCATGCGGTCATATTTAAGGACCGATAATTGTTATTTTGTCATTGTAATCGGACTGAAAATGGTGACTGTCAAATGCATATTTTGAAAATTTAATCTTAAGAAGAATGTATAAAAATCTAAATCTATTTGAACTGTATTATCTATTTGTACCAAATATTCAACTTAAACTTAATATTCATAATTAAGAATAAAAAAATTAAAATTGGGCAGTTGTAGATAGAAGTAAAAACTTTTAGAACTTTTAGTTTTAAAATTTGAAATTCCATAATGTTTGAATTGAAATTATCAATATCAATCTGGTTTTATCAACCATTATATACATGTTTATCTTTAGTAGTACCGAGTTTTCGATCATTGGACATATTTATATAAATTTTTCAATAAATCCATTCAATATCATTTGTAAGATATACACAACACTATACATCAGCTGTATAGCTAGAGATACTGGTATAAGCATGTCGGTGACGCGAATCCATAAGATTTTCCCCTACCAACGTAGCTAAAGAAGTTTTCACTTCAAAAATATAATCGAAATAGAAAGTTATATAAAAACTATGTAAATAAAGATATTCGTATTTAAAGGGAGGTTTAGAGATTTAATAATTATAAATTAATTTAAATTAAAAGAATCAATTTTTAATAAATGATTATGTTTATAGTTTGTTGCTCTACATATACAGTATAATATATAATATTATTCTAAAATAATTTACTTAATAAACATAAAATTAATCATTATTAGGTTCCTTTCAAATGGTCAATTTATAAAATTGAAACTATATCAGAAAATATAAAAAGTATTATTTACTAAATAAACAAGTAACTTATCATTATTACATTCGTTTCAACCGTAGTAATGGGAAGTTCCACTTACACTCGAGGATGATTTACGTACTTGTTTATACATCAATATGTTATGAGAGCCGGAGAAACTCTAATATTATCAAACACATACGTAAAAAAATTACAGTATTGGATTAAAACATACCATTAAGGAAGAAAATATTTTTGTGTAAAATGAGGAAATTTAATGAAATAATTTTTTCGTTTTAAACAATTGATTTTTACTCTATTATTATTAATTTATTTAATCACATGAAATTCTCCAGATTCTTTAACTTAATCCAGAAGACAATAAATAACCGTAAAAATAATAAACCTTGAATCAAATATTTTATAATTTTGAAAATAAGATTAAAATTAATAGTTCTCCAACAGTGTTATTAAAATTAATGCAATACATATAATAATGAACAAACAACTAGAGTTAATTTAGTGAATGTAACTCGAAATGTAAAAGACTAATTAATGAGGACGGAAACATTAAATTTAGTACAGAATATTGTCAATCAATATTAATAATTTGACTTTAATGAGGAAGTGAATATCAAAATGTTATTACTGAAATATGTCTCTTTTGTGACTCGTATAACACCAAATAAATTCTTGATATTGCCAAAGACATGTATTGAAATGAAGATGCCTTTAAAAAATCAAAATTACGATAATATTCACAATAAATTATTATGGTCAGATGTAAAATTTGATGCTAAATGTTGATAAACATTAAACAATATAAATGTGTTCAATTGATGAGTTGAATAAAAACGAGGATTTGAACACAAACATTGTTATATAAAACAGATAATAAAAGTATTAGTTTATAAAAGTGAAGTTGTAAAATATTTGACATATATATATATATATATAGTAGTGGTCATAATTGTAGTAACTTTTTAAAGCGTTTTTTTATGTGAACTGTTAAAATAATATTAATTTACTATTGTTATTTTATACAGTACTACAAATTCTTATTCAATTAAATTTTATAAATATTTTTCTGAATTGAACTAGTTATAAATATAGCAACACTAATTTGTAAAGGAATTTTTAATGATAATATGTGTGCCTTTTAAATTGCTGTGATGAGTTCATTTAACTTTGTAAAATTTCTATGTCGAATTTGCTTATAAAAGTGATCTCCCATGTTTTCTATAGGGTTGATGTCCGGAAATTGGGACGGGATTCTTTAAATAATCTGTCACAATTTTGGATTTGTGTTTGGGACCGTTTTCATATTGAAATATATGTATTGACAGAATCATTTCTTCAATGTATGGAAGCACATTGTTGTTTAATATATCCCTGTACATAAATAAGTCTAAAGGGTCCCACGTTAGAAGAATTAAAGCACCCCCATAGCATAATTGAACCGCCATCATGTTTCACTGTGGGTATAACATACTTTTTATGTAGTTTTGTCCCTATAGGATGTGTAACATAAGCAGAACCATTATTTTATAATAAATTAAATTAAAATTCATCACTAAAAACCACTCATCTCCAATATTAGGTGGTCCAGTGAATGTGATCTTGGACAAGTCAAAATTAATTAAATTTTTTGGTAGAAGTCTTGTCTTCTTCTTGTAGGTAAGGTGTAAAATAAACGCCCATCCAATAACCATCTGTTCACAATCTTTGCACTACTTTCAGCAAGTCCCAGGTTCCTCCAGGTTGGTTTTTATTTTGGTGGAGATGATTGGATAATTTTTTAACATTCGAATTATCTAATTATCAATTTTCATTCAAGTTTTTCAAACTCAGACATATTTTTTTGTTGCTGTCACTTGACCACTTTCTCTAATTTTTTTAATAATACTGGAAACGATTTACTTATTTAACTGAAAACTCTTAGCCATCTTTTCTTGTTTTCCTGGCTTTGGTAACGTTGAATTATTATTATTATTATTTAATTTTTTTACAGTTTCACTTCGACTAAAGATTAAATAATTATAATAAGCAATACTATTTAAATCGATTAAATGATTTAAATTCACAGAGAGGAATGAAGTATCATAAAGTAAAAAGTTGCTATAATTTTATCCATTAAAAAGTAAGTATTGTTGCATAGTACACTCATAAATTAGGTATAAAACAATAATCATTTTTACACACATACTATTAACATACTATTAATAAGTAGCTGTAATTATGGCCACTACTGTATATACATATATAAAGATGACCTGTCAAGAGCTTCAGACCTTCCTTTGAGAAGTCGAATATAGAGAACAGAAAAAAGGAAGAACAACATTGGTAACAATACCGTTAATCAATCTCTTTCATTGTTGAAGATGACGTTAATTTTGATCATTCATCAATTTGGTCGATGATTTTACCAATTGCACACGTTTGATACATAACCAATTTATGCAATTCGAATGAAGCACCAACGACGCTTCCATACGGTCACAATGAAAATAGACATTCAACCCGAAAATACGAAATACACGCGGAGGTGGTCGGCTGCACTCCTGGCACATGCCCCACAAGAGAACAGTGGCAATACCCCGACGCCGAGAGAGCCCAGATAGAAACATTCAAATATTGTATACACATCTATGTATGTACATATGTACGAGTGTACGTATGTGTGTGTGTATATAATTTAATAAGAGTGGAATGAGGCACGAGCAACGACGGCGAGGCAGCGGCGGGACGTGGCGGGGGCGCCCACCCCGGGGGCGGCCCCCGCGGGGACCGGTCGGGGATGTATTATTTATTCCTTTTTCATGGATTTTTAAAATTTAAATCGACGCGGGACCGTCGCGTTTCGGCGAGGCCTCGCGCAGATACCCCCCGGTGGGGTGGGGGTCGAGCGGCGGTGGTGGGGCACACGCCGTCCGCGGCACTCTATTCTCATCCGCGCCGTCGACGCGTACGTGTGCGAGACCCAGTTGCCGAGACACACACCGACAGTTCTGATCTGCCCCTGTTCAATTGCCGAAGCAAGCGAGTTCCGCGCCGTTCGTACCCGGAAGATGCAAACGCGCCCGCACTAGGACACGGCCCGGAGTCGACCGTACGCCACCGGACCGCCGGACTCAGCCCCACGCCACGTCCCCCGCGGGCCCCCCCGTTGTGAACTTGTGTGATCTGTTTGTAGATTAATTTTGAATTCGATTTGAGAATGGTTTGGTGACGTTATTTGGCTTATTTATTCTTGTGCATCGACCTACACGTGCCGCCACTTGGATTATAAATTTTCTTCTTGGGACGTGTTCAAATTGTGCCACACGCTGGAACATTTAAAGCCGATTGTGGCTTCTATAAACACTCTAATTGGTAACTATACGGAGACTATGGAGGCCACATATTGCGTAGGGACCGATGTGGATGTATGCAGAATGTTCGATCAGTATCTTTATAAGGTACGACTCTATTAAAAATCTATTTCATGTGCTACGCGCCAAAATCCATTCAAATTTTGGACAGTTACAATACAGGACCCCTTTACAATTAGACCCTTTCGCTTTAATCATCCGGAATGTTCATTTTTATTTGTGGTAGATTTTTAGGTTTTCAGACTGAGGTTGAATGCGGAAATGCGATCGTCAAGCGACGCACTGAACTAAAGGGATTACGATTAAAACTTCTAAGTTGCGGCTTCAATTCAATTGTACACATACACAACAAATATATTTATAATTTATAACAATAGATTTAAATAAAATAAATAAATACAAGTTTGTTAACTGATTGGGTAAATTAATTATACCTTTCAAATTACAAATTCTAACAATTATTTTATAATAAAGCCAAATCATTTACAAGGAAAATAAAACAATAAAAAATAATGAGCACTTGCTATCTTGGATGTTTATATTTTTTTAATTGGCTAATTAATATGATAATAAATTAATTTTCAAATGTCAAATATGTCAATCAATTGAATTATTTCCTCACTTTCTTTAATTTGGTACAATTATTTTTTAATATGGATTGGATAACTTAATTTCATCATCTTATAACACAACTGAAAAAATCTTAAAAAAAAAAATATGTTCACTGAAATATTATAATAAAATTTGGTTGTAATTAATGTGCAGAAATCGTCGTTAAATATGATGATTACATAATTTTATAAATATATTTCATAATAAAAGCCATCAAGTATATGAATAATGTAATATTGCTTATTATAAAAATGTTATAAATAAAACTTAGTTTTAAATTTTCTACTAAAAATAATAAAGTTTATAATATTCTCAAATACTCTCATAGAAATATTGAAAGATATCTTCTATAATAATTTATATTAAAAGCTGAAAATAATTGTGACTCAGCCTCTGCAAATCTTAAGGATTTTGATTAGTTTCAGCTAAACAAGCGACTAATCATATTTCCATTATTGTAACTGCACAAATAAATTAAATATTTTGAAAATACATGAGGCCAATGAAAAAATGATTTCATGAATTTCATCTAAAAAAATAAATTTGATGTTAGGCAAGATTAAAACTTAATCTTAATTGTTTTTTCAGTTTAATATTCTTACAAATACAATTTTCGAATATTCTGAAAGAAAAGTTGAAGCAAATATACTTCTCCTGTATTTTACATTAAACCCTGAAATTAATTCTGATCCACCCTCTGCAAAATTAAAATGACTTTGATTAGTTTCAGTTACACTAGACATTAATCAAATGTTATTACTTTTATTGTAACTGCACGATAAATTAAAAATTTAATTAATTTAATTTAATTTTCTTATAAATAAAATTCTTGAATACTCTACCAAAAATAATATAGGAAATACATCTCTTTTGTATTTTATATTAAAATCTGAATTAATTCGTCCTCTGAAATATCAAAAGAACTTTGATTAATTTCAGCTAAATTAGATACTATAATCATATTTCTCTTATTGTAACTACTCAACAAATTAAATATTTTGGAGATATGGTCTTTTTTAAGAACTGATGTATTTCGTCTAAATAAACTAAATGTGACGTGAGGCAAGATTAAATTACATTATTTTTATCTCTTATTATTTATTTATTAGACTAATGTATTGTAAATGAAAGTTAATTTTAAATTTTCTCCCTCTTAATATTCTTATAAATAATTTTCAAATACTCAAATCAGTAATATAAAAAAATATATTTGTATTTTATATTAAACTCCGATTTAATCTCAGCAAAATCAAAAGAACTTTGATTAGTTTGAGCTCAACTATATACTACTCAAAGTACTCTTATTGTACCTGCTCAATAAATTAAATACTTTGGAAATACATAAGGTATTTTTGAAGAAATGATGCATTTCATCTAAAAATATTAGATTTGATGTTAGACAAGATTTGAATTACTTTGTTTTTCTCAAAAACAATATAATTTTTAAAATTTTTATAATTAAAATTCTCAAAAACTCTGAAAAAAAAATTGAAGCAAATATACCTCTTCTGTATTTTATATAAAACCCTGAAATTAATTCTGATTCTCCCTCTGGAAAATCAAAAGGACTTGATGAATTTGATTGAATTTTACACTGGATATTAATTAAGTTTGTATTACTTTATTTTTACCTCTAATTATTTATTAGATTTCTAATATATTTGTACATACAAGTTAATATTAAATTTTCTCCTTAAAATAATACAGTTTTTAATATTCTTATACATAAAATTCTCGAATACTCTGCCCAAAAAATTGAAGCCAATATACCTCTTCTGTATTTTATATTAAACCCTGAAATTAATTATGATTATCCCTCTGCAAAATTTAAAGGACTTTGATCAGTTTTAACTACACTGGATATTAATCATATTACTTTTATTGTAAATAAACAATAAGTTAAATATTTTGATGATGCATTTAATATAAATATATTAAATTTTATGTTAGTCAAAGTTTAAATTATTTTATTTATTATACCTCTAATGTATTGCAAATAAAAGTAAATCTTTTTTTTTCCCAAACATAATAAAGTTCTTAATATTCTTATAAATTAAATTTTCGAACACTCTGCCAGAAATATTAAAACAAATATGCATTCTGTATTTTATATTAAACCCTGAAATTAATTCTGACACATTTTCTGCAGAATCAAAAAGACTTATTACATAGATTGAACAACTTAATATCAACACCTTATAACACAACTCAACATATATTTTAAAATTTATATTATTTTTACTAAAATATTAAAAATATTTATATTTTGTATATAAACCTACGTTAAATACATAAGTGGCATAAATATTTGTTTATTGCAAGAATATTAGATGAATATTACTGATTGTTACAAAGTAATATTTAATTAAAAAGAATTTGTAAAAGATTTACTAACTAAAAAATTACATAAAAATTTAATAAAATTCCTTTAAATAATTTAAGCAGGCTTCAAAAATTTAATATGATAACCTACAATAAAACATCAGTTCCTGAATAGACAAGATGAAATTTATTTACGAATTTACCCACAAATTAGAAATTTCAATGCGATTGTTTCACATGTCACTATAAAAAATAATTTTTATAAACAACGATTCAGTTATCCGACATTCCTAGAAAGTTTCTTTGAAACGAATGTAAATTTCGTCATTTATGGACTTCTCTTTCCAACATATGTTTAATTTCCGAGATGATCCATTTCGATAAATCGCAGTGGAGACGCGTTAAAAATAATTGCCTAATTTCCCCGTAGTTTAGTTTATTTATTCATAAATAATGTTTTATCTTAACAATTTGGACATAAAATCGTTTCGTGAATCACCTGCGACTATAAATAGATAAATATTATTAACATTGGTTATCTTTTACAATAAACATTGATATCTGATTAAAATTGACTTAAGAACATTCGTCCGCGACGTCCAAACAATAAACTTCCAGACGTATTACCATCGCCATCTGATATTTCCATCAGACTCGCCGTAAACGACATTCCATCTCTACAAATATGGTAGCGCATTCCCATTCGCAGAGCCATTGTGTGTCGCGAGTGAAAAAGTGCGTGGAAAACTATTCTATTGATAAGACACGTAGAAGGTATGCTGCGAAATGTGGCGTTTATTAAAAAGTTATTAAACGAAAATTGTAATATTATGTAGTTCTGTTAAAAGACTTGAAAATTATCTAAAGGGTTATATTAATAAAATGTTTTAGAGACCATTAAAAGTTTTACGACCTTATAAAAATACATTAAGGAGGAATTAAATTTTCTATGCTATCGTAAAATATGAATCATGCTGCATAAAATGCTTTAAACGCCTTTGTTTGTTAACTATTTTCTACATTTTAACAGTAAACGAGACTTACATTTAAAACAACATTTTAAAAATTTATTACCGCATTTTAAACTGGCAATGTTGCTTATTGAAGGTTAGTTTATATTATTATCTTATCTTTGTGTTATGTATTATTTTGTATCTCCCGTTGTTTTTCTCAAATCTTGATGATGATGTGATTTTTATTAAAATATTTAAATGTGATAGATAACAGTAGAAGATTAAATTATATATGATACTAATTTAATGAAATTAAAAGAATAAAAAATTTCTTACCTAATATAAAGTTAGAAAAATTTTCACCTCTTCTATATTTTATATTAAACCCTAAAATTCTGATTCAACATCTGCACAATAGTTAGTTTCAGTTAAACTCTATTCAACATAAGACTATTATTGTAATTGCACAATATATTAAATATTTTGGAAATATATCAGGTCTTTTTGAAGAAATGATTCATTTCGTCTAAATATACTAAATGTGATGTGAGGCAAAGTTTGAATTACTTTATTTTTATCTCTAATTACTTATTAAACTTCCAATATATTGTAAATAAAAGTCAATCTTAAATTTTCTCCCAAAAATAATATTGTTCTTAATACTTTTATAAATAAACTTTTTTAATACTTTGTCAGAAAAATTAAAACAAAATCTACCTCTTCTGTGTTTTATATTAAACTCTGAAATTAATTCTGATTCATCCTCTGCAAAAACAAAAGGACATGAGATATTTTTGAAGAAATGATCCATTTCGTTTAAATATAACAAATTTGATGTGAGACAATTTTGAATTATTTTATTTTTATCTCTATTTATTTATTAGATTTCTTATGTATTGTGAGTTCTTAAAATTCTTTTAAATAAAATTTTGCTAGAAAAATCAATTCAAACACCTCTTCTATATTTTATATTAATCTTTGAAATTAATTCAGATTCAACCTCTGTAAAATTAAAATAACTTTAATTAGTTTCAGCAAAAGTAGGTACTAATCAAATTACTCTTATTGTAACTGCACAATAAATTGAATATTTTAAAAACATATGAAGAATGAAGGTATTTTACTAAATTTGATGTGAGGCAAAGTTTGAATTACCCTGAAATTAATTCTGGTTCATCCTCAGCAAAATCAAAAGGACTTTGATTAGTTTCAGCTAAACTAGATACAAAGTATATCAGTCTTGTTGTAACTGCACACTAAATTAAATATTTTGGAAATGCATAGGTTCTATTTGAAGAAATAGTACATTTCATTTAAATTACTATAATAAAATTCATATGAGGCAGGATTATAATTCCTTTAAAACTATGTATAAACTTTAATACTATAAATAATTCTTAAACTTTGTATTGCAAAATCTAGTAATGAATGAAGCCAGACCAATAAATTTAGAAAATTATTATGCATTACCCAGATTTGCTCAAATTACACCGATATATTTTACGACGTCTCATTTTGCTTCGATAATTCCTTTTAACATATTTTCAATGTTCCGTTACACTAAGTATATTACAGATACATAAGTAACTGAGTTAATTGGTATCAGAAAATGACAGTTCACAATTAAATTAAAATAATGACAGACTGCTTTACTGTAAATAGAAAAAGTGGAGCACGCTAATGCATCCACTACAATTTCTGTATCGATCCTTGAAAATTATACGTTAATGTAAAACTTTTTTTTTGTGCGATAATACAGTAATTAAATTGTACACGGACGGATTTTGTGCGTTGTAATCGTTGGTTGGTGTATTTGTATTATCATGGAATAATATTTAATGGGAATTTCGCTTTTACAACACAATATTTCATAATGGTAATATGATTTATTGCCGCCGGTGACACAGTCATAAATCATTTACAATGGTACAGGAACATGGAACATTGTTTAAATAATTAATAACGATCTTGACTCACAATTTTTGTGTCCTGCTTAATAAATGCACCACGTTACTTCATAAGAATCACAAACAAATTAAGTATAGTTTTATCTGAACACATCCAGCTGCATCCATTAATTTGTTGCAACGAAATCTCACGAATGGTAAATTACCCACCTATGTAATCGTTAAATAATAAATAATAATTACGTAATTAGCATTTGTAAACCTGCATGCCCGAGTAAAAAGTCAATAATACACAACTGGGGATTTTCAAGTTGTGTTGAAGAGTATGTGTGTGTGTTGTGTCTTAAGTCAGAGCCAGTTTTCGAAGGGGAGAGAACAATTTTGACCTTGAAATTATCGGGGTCATTGACATATCTTCTCTCTCTTCTATGCCACCACATTAATGATTTATATTAACTAATTTAAAACAGGAAAAAATCCTATACATTATAATTATTTTTGAATAAATAACAATGTAACAATTTTAAATCGACCGTACAGGCTATTATTTAATAATGGCCCTCCTAACTTATTATTTACCGATATAAATCAGTATCTTTGCATAATTGACCGATTAAAATCTATTTTTGTTTTACCATTTCCATTTTGTTTGCATTTTAACAACGTACTCGATACAAGGCCTCAATTAAAATTTTAATTTCAATAAATACCCTCGCTAAATACATTAGTGTCAACCCCCCAAAAACAGAAACAATCGAAACGTCACTTTTGACTTGGCGCCCAACAAATAAAATGACCGAACTTATGGCGACCGTTTTCTTGAATGTACGAGGCGTAAATCATGTCGACGCGTCTACCATGGAAACGCATGTGGATTTTAATTTCCCAGGTACAAAACGAACGCGAACAGTTAGGTTTTTGTATCACAGGTAGGAAAACAAAATAAGAATCCGGTCCGTGCGTCCGTGTCCAGCTGTTGTTTTTAGAAAGAAATCGTGTTAAAACGGCCCTTTTGCCGATGAGGAAGTAAGTCTAGATGGTTTTTTTCTGATAAACGGAGATATTCTTGCGATGTGTTACAAAGAATATGTGCACAGGAAATATAAATTCTTACTGGATATCTCGATATTTCCAAATGAAATCTAGAAATTATTTGAATATGTTCTGTTGGTTTTAGTGCAGATGTGTTTGAACTGGATTTGAATATTTTTACAGTTCTGACTAGTACAAACAAAATAAGATAATATCTCATTGGTTTTTGTCTACAGTTCTCCTTTGAAATTACAATGTGATTAAGAAAATTAAAATATTTTTTCTATCTTAGTTCAAAAAAAATATGATTTAAAAAATTAATTAATACATTAAAATTGATTATATAAAAACTTATTTTCTTTAAATGCTGGAAAAAATTTAATATTATTAAAGTTTTGTCTTAGTTTAAAATTAATAGTTATTCTTTATTTTATTTATTTTATCATGAAAACATTTGTTAAAAATAAAATTAATAAAATAAAAGTTTCTGTACTTGTTACTCTTCATATTTATGAATCGTATGAACGTATTGTGTCTTTTTATCTTCCTTATCTCAGTTTAATTCTGACAAAAAATTTAATAACTGGAAGTTTATCTTAACATAGTTTAAAATTAGTAGAAATCCTCTACTTAATTTATTTCACTAAGAAAACATTTGTTAAAAATAAAAATAAGTAGTAATTTTTACTGTACTTGTTACTCTTCATGTTTCTGAATCGTATGAACATTTTATGTCTTTTTTTCTTTCTTATTTCCATTACATTCTGGCAAAGAATTTAGTATTACTAGAAGTTTGTCTTGTTGTTTAAAATTATTACTAATCCTCTATTTATTTTACTAAGAAAACATTTGTTAAACATAAAATTAATAAATATAAATTTCTACTGTACTTGTTACTCCTTATGTTTCTGAATCCCATAAACATTTTTATGTCTTTTTATCTTTTTTATTTCAATTAAATTCTGACAAAAAATTTAATATTACTGGTTTTCCTTATGAAAATTAATTATATTTATTTATTTAATTTGTTTTATTTAAAAAAAATCAAGAAATTTTTATGACTAAAATTAAACAATTATACCTTAATTAAAATCTGGGAAAGAAACTTTTCCACTTTTAATTAAAAAACCCTGAATAGAAGTTTTGAAATATTTAAAATTTTATCTTAAATTAAAACGAATATATATTCAAATTATATTATTTTTAAACCGATTAAACTGGTTAAAAATTAAATTAATAAATATTTTTGATTTTATTTTATTATTGCCATTATCTTAATACTTTTTCAAAGTGAAGAAATAAACGCTTTGAACTAATTAAAAAAAGTTCTCGATTAAAATTTCAAAGTTTGTTTACAAGGAAGTGAAAACTTCTATATTTGACTCTAATTTAAAAGTTTGTAAGTAGTAATAACAATTAAGAAAGTAATAACACTTTTATTTAACTAATTTAATTGTTCCATTTATTTTGGTGCATAATTTTTACAATAACACTTTTTTCATTAGAATTAAGTTTTTAATAAAAAGTTGAATTTACTTTTGATGATGAAGAAGAATAATTACGAAGTCCTTATAAATTTCTTTTTAATCATCAGAAACATTCCTCGTAGAACTGCCGGAATTCATTAATATTAAAATTGTTAACAAAATGGAGCCACTCATCACCATTAATGCGTTGCTTTTAAATTAAAATAATTTACGTTTTTCTTCCAGCACCCTTTGAAATATTGATCTCATTTCCCGCTTTGTTTTATTCCACCATCTCCGGGGCCATTCTTCCCCGATGTCGTTTCCCCTTTTCAGAAAATGCCTTCGCCGCTTTCGCGAATGTTAATGTATTCATAAGAGGATTTTTAGTTTATTATGTAAGTCCATCAAAGTATAACCAAAAAGCACTTAATGTAAATTACCAAATAACTAAAAACTCCCAACCAACTTTACTCATAACATCAATCTAAAACTCCAACTGAACTTTCCCCTTACGGGGGCCTTCCTTTTCGGCGAGTGGGTGGCTCCTTGGAGGGAGACGGGAACGAAAGACGGTTGCGTGCCTCGCACACATCAATAACAAAATCGTGGCCGAAGAGTGATAATTCACAATAACGGAATTCAATATAGACATCCATTTGTTTGCCGGCAACTCCGGTCCGATCCGATAATTGAGTTTGGGCAAAAGTTTTCCGCAATTGTTCCAGGCTTAATATGTAATAACTTGCCGGATTTAAATTAATCGATCGGAATATCTTTTCGAATTCGATTAATTCCATTAATCCGGGACGGTTTATGCGTTCGCGGTGATTGCGTTAATTGAATTCGAAAAACGGGGCGACCGACTACAAAAGAGTTTAATTGGAAATGTTTAGTGTTTCGGAACTCTATAACCGATGGGCCTTTCATGATTTTGTTTATCTGGGGCGACACATGTCAAGTGCACCAACCTTGCAGGGTGCCGAAGGTTTACAAACAATTTTTTCCCAGGTTGAAACTAGAAAAACGGTCTGATCAAGGACTTGGACGCGTTTAATTAAAGTAGAAGAATTTATTCGAAATGGATCGTAAAAAAGTAAAACGTCCAATTTTGCATTGAGAGAGATTTCTATATTCTAATCAGCAGGAAATCAGTAGATTAAAATAGTTGGTGTCTCGAACACAATGGACCGAACACGTCGGAATTTGATTTTAAACTGTCCGCACTGATGAAAGTAGTTTCTGCGTATTTGAAATGCCTATAATCAGGTTATAAAATTATCATGGAAATGTTTAATTTATAATTTCAGCTAAACGCTGTCATTATAATACCTCCAGTAATTAACATACTCGGATTTTAACATACATTAACATTCTGCACACAATTAATGAGTTTGTGCACAATTTCGTTTATTTACGATATTTAGATTGTATATCTCGTAATTTGTATCGAATGTTGTTTGGTTGTATGTAGGCTAATCATTGTGGTGGATCTTGCAAATAACCAGCAATAAAAATTTATATCTCGCCGCTATTTCTAAGAATCCTTGGTTGCAACATTAAAAGTTTAATTAAATTGGCATTAGTTTTGCTATTGAAGCCTAATTAAACATATTACTTGGTAGTTAAATACTCCGTTACATCCATTGAAACGCTAAATCAGTATAAAACTTTGTATTTACCGTTCAATTTCGTTATGCTAGATCAATTCGATTATTAAAATTATTATTATTATTATCTCGGGTTTAGAAAAATCATTTAGCCGCTACATACTCGCAAAAGTATTAACGTACCGTTAATCGCATCAACAATGTGCGAATTATCAATGATTGTTTCTAAATTTTGAGAAGCCAATAACTTTAAAATATTATTTGAAGAGATAAAATCATAAATCGAAATGATTTAGTCATTCTATGTACAACTTCTTGTTTTAAGATTGGAAATTTTCCTATGAGATACAGTTAATAATATTTTTAAACGTTAATAAAAAATATAATGTGTCTGTAGTTTGAAATTGCTTTGACTAAGCATTGGCGCCCAACGTTTAAATGTAAAAGCTCCACACTAGTCTCAAAGTTGTTTGTGCACAATCCGTCAACCCCTCAAAAATACTAAATCAATACTGCCTATTTTTAGATACAACATTTGCACATATATATGTGCAAATTAGTGGTTATTGTTAGTGAATTTTGAGAAGTCAGTAACATTAAAACTTGATTTGAAGAGATAAAATCCTAAAACAAATAGATTTAATGGTTTTGTGTACAAATTCTTTTTTTAAGGTTGGATGTTTTCTTGTAAAATACTGTCAATAATATTTTTAAAAAATAATAAATTGTTTACCGCTTCAAACTGTTTCGACTAAGAATTGGCGCTCAACGTATAAATATAAAAGCTCCGCATTAGTCACAATGTTACTAGTGCACAATCTGTCAACCCCTCAAAAATATTAAATCAATATTGTCTATTTTTAGATACTACATTTGTGCATATAGATATAAAAATTATCGACTATTGCTTATGAATTTTGAGAAATCAGTAAGTTGAAATTGGATTTGAAGAGATAAAATCTTAAAACGAATAGATTTAGTCGTTTCTTATGCAACTAGTTGTTTTAAGGTTGGAAATTTTTATGTAAAATACTGTCAATAAATTTTTAAACAATAATAAAATGTCTGCCACTAGAAATTGTTCTGACTAAGAATTGGCGCCCAACGTATAAATGCAAAAGCTCCAAATTAGTCACAAAGTTATTATTGCACAATCTGTCAACTCCTCAAAAATATTAAATCAATATTGTCTATTTTTAGATACAACATTTGTACATATAGATGTGCAAATTATCGACTGTTTCTGAATTTTGAGAAGTCAAAAACATTAAAATTTGATTTGAAGAAATAAAATTTTAAAACGAATAGTTTTGTGTACAACTTCTTATGTCAAGATTTGTAATTTTTTTATAACATATAGTTAATAATATTTTAAACGTAAAGTAAAGTGTTTGTCCCTTGAAATTACTTTTGAGTATATATTGGCGCCCAACGTATAAATACAAAAGCTCGATATTAGTTATTTGTGTACAATCTGTCAAGTCCAGTTGCCTCAAATTATCAGTTTGTTGTAACTAAAAATAGTCCACATAGATTTGATATTTTTTAGGGGTTAATAGATTGTACACAAATAATTTTGTAACTAGTGTGGAGCTGTTGTATTTATACGTTGGGCGCCAATACCCATTGAGATAATGTCAAACGACTTTTTATTTTTTTTTAAGGTTTAAAAATATTATTAACTACATTTTATGGAAAGATTTCCAACCACAAAACAAGGAGTCGTACACGAAGCGACCAAATCGATTGAAAAGAAAAAACCAGACAATCTCACAGCCACAATTTCTAGACCGGATCTAATTGACTTCTGCTTATGGAAATATGACACGTATGATTGATGGGTGCATTGTCGACCGCTCAACTTTTAATAACAGCTAATCAGTGGCGCGTTCGTAAAAAAAAAATAATCACATTTGTGCTGCCGGGATTGGCAATCGGCGAAATTATTAATGCGGACAATGGATCCGATAACCGTTTTCATTCGCATTCAATTAGTGACGCTGCAAAGAAATCTAGCGAGAGATGTTGCACTTGAGCAATGGGAATCGCGGCCCAAATTCGACGCCGATTAAATATTATTTTTAGGTTAGGATTCGCAATTAAATTAAATCAATTTAGATGATTAGAAAACATTTTTTCCGTTTTGCATCATCCACTTTATATAACTCCAAACAAAAGTGACTAATTAGCAATTAACAGGCTCGCAAACGAGAACCACTTCTATTAATTGTAATTGTGTCGGGCAATTAGCTTAATTAATAAATAATTGTTAATACATCTTGGTCTATTATTATCGAATGATTTCATTAAACATACGAAATCACAATACGTTCCAAAATTAATATTAACGATCCGGGACTGATAATTAATATTGTTAAATTGTGTGCACGTTATTTTAATTCCATTTTGGACATTTGGAACGACGAACGCGACGTTTGAACTCGAAATTTGAACAGGGAATTCTCGAAACTTGTTTCCGAGGACTGGAAGAATGCCCCACCGAAAAAACTGGTTGGTTATAATAGGGCTAAATTTATAAGTCCGCCGGTAAGAGATAAATCTTTGGGAAAAAAGAATACGAGACGCCATTATCTAAAAATGAGTTATTACTATCAGGAGGTATAATGATATTAGTACAATGTGGGGTCGTTTTAATCAAGCAGGTTGCCTCGTTTTCTTCGAATCAAATTTTTAATTTTACACGCTGTCCTAAGTTCAGAAACAATCGTCGATAAATTACACAATTTTGAAGTATGATTTATTCACTAAAATGTTTAATAAGAACACAAGAAATGAACCAGAAAGTACAAAATTACCAAATTGTGTGTCTAAAAATTGTCAACGTTGATATGATGTTTTTGCGAGGTTGACAGATTGTGCACGAATACTTCTATACACTTATTCTTAATTTGATACACTTTTGTACTATTTATGGTGATGTATTCTGATAACCCCATAAACACCCCACGTCAACATTGCAAACACATCAACAAATTTTTGTACTAAGGAGCTGGAGAATTAAGTCCTCCTACCCATTATTTTCATTCCCCATCTCCATAACAACAATTGAATAATTAACAAGGAGTTATAACACGATAAATTTTACGCTCACGGGAAAATCTTCCTGTTCGGTGTTTCCAGTTTTCTTGTCGTGGCATAAATTACGAAACCCTTTTGTTTATTTTTCGACACTATCTGATTTTCCAGTAATTTACAATCCGATTTCGTCTTGTAATTATACACCTAGGAAAGTTCAGCCGGCAACGCAATTATCATAAATTTTATCTTGTTCTTGTGGTACGTACAAAATAAATGCGAATTGTTCAAAAAGTGAATAAGTTTAAATTGTGCATGGGCTTTTGATTATGATGTTTAAATGGAATAAAAAATAAAGTTAAATAAATTACCGTTGATTCATAAACATATGCGTATAATTCGTATTAAATTACTATAATTTTCTGCATTGGAAAATAAATAATTGTTTTACATGCGGACGTCCGGGCATTATTACAACAAAATGGAAATATAATTTTAATAATTCATAATTGATTGATAAATTTATATTATATGCATAAATTGTGTACAAAGCTAAGCCGACATTAATAATTTTGTAAGCTATTATATTATGTTGCATATTGTGACAATTACCCAATAATAATTCGCTAAAATTGTTTGAACAATTGCTAAATTAGCGAACAATGGATTGATTGTGTATAGGTTTAATTTGAATAATTCACTGGAAAATTATATTTTCCGCGAGAACATTAATACTGCATTGACTGTTATGCGAACTCACGTACGCACATTACAATATTATATTTTGTAATAAACCTACAAAATATTATTTCAAAGCGTTTTCAAAAATTATTTATATTTGTATAATTTTAAATCCTTATATTAAAATGCAATCTGGCAACTACGTAATGGGTCAGAAGTGTTGTTTGCACCGTTGCCAAACTGTGCAATAGTACAAAATTGTAAATGTCCAATAATAATAATATATTTGCTGATGTTTATCTGTAACATTAATTGTTGAACATGTACATATATCTTTGTTTGCTTATTGGGTTCAAAACAGCTTAAGTCCATTTTGGGTTGAGCTCAGGCGTGTGCAGGCAAATTACTGAAACAAATGCCGTGTATTCGTTTTACAGTTATGCCAACTGAATCATAACCACTGTAATTTCTGTAATTGTTGGCCATTTATTCGACGTAATGAAACAAAACCAGGATTATTATAAGTCCTGCATCGCGAACATGCTGCCATTTTTACGGCTCCGATAATATCCGTAATTAATTTCGTAAATTCCACAGTTTTACGACGGATTTTAAAAACAATTTTTAATTTACAGGTATGTTTTGGGAGTACGTCACCGATCGTGGTGGTAAGTTGTTAAAAATATCATTCAGGAAGTGCGTCTGAAAATAACAATTTTGATAAATAACGACTCCTTCATGTACACATTAAAATTTAAACATAATTTATGACATGTTCCATTTGCGTCCGCCAATTAAGCCAATGAACGGAGTCGGTTGATTCATATTTAAATTTCGCAAATTATTTTCTGAGAGTTTCTTAATGCACGTAGTTTTCGTTGAAAAGGAATCTGCATAACGGTTAATGGGAAAAATTAGTTTTTAATGTCAACGGCTAATCCATTTATAAAAAGTCTCGTATGTTCGGTTCTTTGTTGAAAAATTGCCTTTATTCATTGCTGAACGAGCGGAGATAGTAATCTAGTAATTTCAACGAGTCAAGGCTATATTAATTATAAAGTAATTTACACAAATTCAATTATTATTCAAATTACTACGGCCTTGTGGCAATATAATCGTTAAATATTGTTATAAACTTTAATCGGAAGCATTGTTTCTCCACAAACAATTGTGTCCGCACATTTTTACTCTAAATAATGTCAGTTGTAGTATTTTCATTGAAAACCACAATTACAAGTTATATTGAATAATGTTGAACATAAGTAATAGTTAAAAATAGCTTTAAATGTATTTAAAGTGCACAATCTGTTACAATTTAAATTATAAATGAACGTAAACGTCTCTTTTGTTGAACAGTTAACTTGGTTTAAAAGTATATCACAATAACTTTGTATATTAAATTATTCGTGAACAATCTGTCAACTATGCGGTATGACAAAGCTGTGTTTACCACGTTGCCATACTTCAGAACAATAGAAATAATAAAAAATTAATAACTGTAAGTGTATCACAGTAAATTTTTCAGTTAAAATATTTGAGCACAATCTGTCAACACTGCAATGTGCAGCATGTGCGACGTTGCCAAACCTCGCAACAGTACAAATTTGAAAATTGTATATTTTTTGCACGTTCTCGTTGTTGAGGGTCCCGAACTTGCCTCACTTTTTCCCGACACCGTACTTACATATAAATTGAGATAATCATAAGATAAATCCACAAAACAATGTTAAATTTTTTGTTTTTATTCGAAATCGATCCGATAAAAGTCAGTATTCAGCTGTCCTGACCGGACCATTTATGGTGGCTGTTTGAGCAACGGAATCCGTGTTGTTTATTGATAACGATCTAAAATGTTAAGTTAAAACAAAAGCGAATCTGGTTAATTTCAGACAAGAGCAATAAACTTATACAATATACGCATTCGCCAGGCCCTTATTCACTTGATCCTGTTACGGACGCGTTTAATAACACTGTTTCATTTTAAAGAGGTGGGGGGGGGCGAGGGAGAAGCTTTTGAGCAGATTACAATTTGCCGAATTTCCATCTCGTACGCGCTCGAATTACTGAAGATTAATTAAACATTCCTTAATAAATTTGCAGTCGTACAAAGTTTATTTAATCCCCTTCCCGTTCGTACTGAACTCATATGTCTGATCCAAATTGCAAAAGTTTTCGTATCCAGTTACAACTTCCTGCAGATTTGATAACGCCAATAGTAATAAGTTTGTTGATGTTTATCTTTAACGGAAGGAAATGTAATACATTTTTTGGGAACAATATTCATGCACAATCTGTCATCTGTGTAATTGATTTGTCTTTTTTTGCGCCGTTGCCACACTTCATAACAATATAAAATTGTAAACGTTTATTTCGTATGTAATAATGTATTTTTCACCTGTTCCCACAACCACTTCTTTCTCCATTTGTCGAATTTTATTAAAATTCTGGTGCAAACGTAATGATCACATCTGTTCCATTTTAATTGAGACTCCGGCACTTCTTAAGTCTCTTACGGTAAAGTTGTCACGACTTTTTTCGCAGATTAACGTACCGTTATTTACATGCATCAAAGTCATAAGTATAAATTTTATCACTGATTAAAAAAAGGTCACAGCTAAAAGTGCGGAAAATTGAATTTATTGCCGACCAACACGAGAACAAAGCAGTTTTTCTACAGTCTGCTTTAATTAATGGGGATTTAAAAATAATCACTTGATGGGTTTTAAAAATAAATTGCATGAGAAACTAACGTGTTAACATGGTATTTATAAAGACTGATAAACATAAACTAACACGTCATTAAAAAATTATGAAGGAGTTGTTTTTAAATATTTTTATCGATAAAATGTTTCGTACAAGAAACTTTCTGGTAAAGGTGACGGAGACTTGCGAAAGTATCAGTTTCAGAAAGTTAATTTAAGTTCGAATTTAAATTGAAATTTAGTAAAATTTCGGTGAACTTTTAGATTAGAATTTACTATCGAAAGGTCATTGCTTTATTTGTCTGGCTTTTTTTCCTTATATAGAATAAAAATTTATAAATTTTTTTATTTTTCTTAATAAACTGTCAGGTAATGCATAATTAAATAATGAAAAAATAATAAAATAATTTAAATATTCATTTTATTAAAAAAATAACTTAGAATGACGGATTTTACTTTCAAAAATAATATGAAGAAATTATTTTACACTTATCCAATTTAAATTCTTATTAGATTTAAAATACTACTAAAATGTAAAATTATTTCTTTTTATTTTATTTATATTTTTAAGGGTCAAAAGCTTTTGTTACAATATTTTAAGTTAAATTCATACATAATTAAATTGTTTTTAACAAATTGTGTTTTCTTTTATATTTTTCAGTTATCTACTTAAGATAAATCTAAACAATTTTATAAATTTAGTTTAAAAAACTAATTAGAACTAAAATACCATGAAATATTTTGAATATTTTTCATATCTAACATTCTATACATAACTAATAATAATGATTTATTATATATTTATATTCATAATTTATTGATTATCCTTAGCTAATATTTTATCACATTCCTGTGTCTAAATTTGAGTATTTTATTACCTAAAACTTATGAGTAGTTCTGGTTTTCCATCAATTTTCTGTTATCTTTTGTACCCTCAAATATTCAGTGTTTCAAAGCACACATCAGCAGGCACATTCCTGCCGAAACCACCGAACAAAAGACCCGGATCCCCCAAAGAACAGGTCGAATTGGACATTGAAACTTTTGCAGGAGAAAGTTCAGCACCCTCAAGAACAGGAATATTTTGTATGTGCAATTAAAATCTTAAAAATTCATAGTTATTATATTTACTTATCTACGAGTTATAATATTTAGAAGGAAGAAAGAAATTTTTATTAAATTCCGATATGTTCTAAACGGTAAGAGTTATGAAAAAATTGTAAGATACCTTTTTTGTAGAGCGTTCAATTTCCTACAAGTGACTGTACGATCAACTAATGACGAGATATGGATTTTGCCATATGGAATTTAAAAAAAAATGGAAAACTGGGATAAGGAGGACCTTCTTATTAAAATTAAGAGTTCATCGTTGAAGAGCACCAATTTTTCAATGCCGGAAGTTAATATAGTTATTTAAATTTTTAAAAGGATTTTGTGTTACTAAATTTGACATTGAATTAAAACATACAATTAAGAAAGTAATTGGAAATGAATTTTTCTAAAATTTGATGAAATAAATTGTATTAATGAAATGCCACGAAATATTTTGAATATTTTTCATATCTAACATTCCACAGATAACTAATAATAACTATTTATTCACATTTTGAGTTGATTTTATTGATTATGCTTAGCTAATATTCATGTGTCTAAATTTGAGTATTTTGTTACCTAAAGCTTATGAGTAGTTCTGGTTTTCCATCATTTTTCCGTTAACTTTTGTACCCTCAAATACTCAGTGTTTCAAAGCACACATCAGCAGGCACATTCCTGTCGAAACCACCGAACAAAAGACCCGGATCCCCCAAAGAACAGGTCGATCTTATAAATTTAAGTGGCGACTTCCAAAACCAATATAACCGCATTAAATCCGTGTGCAGTGCGGGCGGCAAGTGGCGTGGAAAAGGTCCGTTTACGGAGGCATCGCCGTGGTAATTCAATACGGTCAAGCGGACGCGAGCTAAGGACCACCCGCTCCCGAGACACCAGACGCAGATGTCCCGTGCTACGTTGTCCATGTGCCGCCCATTTTTCGTCTCGCTGCTCAATCACGTCTCGCACCCGAATGTCGCTCATTGAATTACCCGTAAAAAAATAGTGTACTGCGGTGACACCACCACCACCACGAACAACAAACAACGTGTGTATCGGATTTCCTCGCGGAAAACTCCGGGCGGGAATGTTTGTTTTCCTACTTGTAAAATACTACGGTTAAATTTAAAATTGTACACTTAATATTGTACTTAATGCGAGACGGACATAAAACCGGGTTTATAGCACTGTTAAAACGTGGTTTACGATGACGTTTAATATTATTATATGCAAAGCTACCAGTAAATTTCCTCGTTATGGAAATTTCCACAGAGCATGCATTAATACTACATCGGTTATGAAAATGGAACTAGTTCAAATCTATAATAACAAGTTCCAGTTCTTATTTTAATTTTATGGTAATAAATCGCTAAAAAAAGAACAATCAATGTTTAATTTAAATTTTAATAACGTGCCTCGGCAATATTTCGAAATAACTAATTTTCAAAGCATGTTGTTATGTTAATGTATATTTGCTCGTATATCACTTCATATATTAATTAATTGCGGTTCTGTTACGTTGGCCACTGAAACAATATGAGCGACTCGTTGCAATAGCAGGAAAAGAGCTGATATTTACATAACAGTTATAAAATCGAAACAATAGGGATTTCGTGATGGAAACGACTACCGTGAAGATATCGAACGGACCACTTTAATTGCTAACAAACAGATTTTCGTTCTGAACGTGTTATTAAATTTTTACCAGTCCGGGTGTTTCTTCCGTTACAGATAGATATCAGCAAATATATTATTATTGGGGTTATCCAATTTGTTAGAACTGGCAATTGGACATGAAAACTTTCGCAGGAGAAAGTTCAGCACCCTCAAGAACAGGAATATTTTGTGTTTGCAATTAAAATCTTAAAAAATCATAGTCATACTAGAAGGAAGAAAGAAATTTTTATTAAGTTCTTCGAACTTTGATCTCCGATATGTTCTAAACGGTAAGAGTTATGAAAAAATTATAAGATACCTTTTTTGTAGAGCGTTCAATTTCCTACAAATAATGTAAATGTTCTGTACGATCAACTAATAACGAGATATGGATTTTGCCATATGGAACTGAGGAAAAAATGTAAAACTAAGATAAGGAGGACCTTCTTATTAAAATTAAGAGTTCATCTTTGAAGAGCACCAATTTTTTAATACCAGAAGTTAATTTTAATTAATTTAGAAGGATTTTGTGTTACTAAATTTGACATTGGATTAAAACATACAATTAAGAAAGTAATTGGAAATGAATTTTTCTAAAATTTGATGAAATAAATTGTATTAATGAAATGAAATTCTCCAGATTCCTTAACTTAATCCAGTAGAAATACTTTGATAATAATTAAGCATAAAAATAATAAGCTTTGAATCAAGCGTCTTATAACTTAAAACAAGATTAAAATTTATTCTATACCAACAATATGATTAAAATTAATGCAATACATATAATAATGAACAAACAACTATAGTTAATTAAGCGAATGTAAAAGACTAATTAATGAGGATGGAAACATTAAATTTAGTATAGAATATTGTCAATCAATATTAGCAATTTGACTCTAATGAGGAAGAGAATATCATTTATTACTGAAATATGTCTCTTCTGTGGTTCATATAAAATGGTATATAAATTCTTAATACTGACAAAAGCATATATTGAAATGAAGATGGTTTGAAGATATCAAAACGACAATAAAGTTCGTAATAAGTTATTATGATCAGATGTAAAAACTGATAAAAAATGTTGATAAACTTTAAACAATATAAATGTGTTCAATTGATATTGATGAGTTGAATAGAAACGTGGATTTGGACACAAATAATGTTATATAAAATAGATGATGAAAGTGTCAGTTTCAATTTTACTAAACTGCAATTATAAACAATATACCATATATATCTATAGTAGTGGTCATATTACTGAAATATGTCTCTTTTGTGACTCATATAAAATGGTATACAAATTCTTGATATTGCTAAAAGCATCGAAATGAAGATGCTTTGAAGATATCAAAATGACAATAAAGTTCATAATAAGTTATTGTGATCAGGTGTAAAAACTGATGACAAATGTTGATAACCTTTAAACAATATATATATGTTCAATTGATATTGATGAGTTGAATAGAAACGAGGATTTACACACAAATATTGTTATATAATTTAGATAATAAAAGTGTTAGTTTTAATTTTACAAAACTGCAATTACAATATACCATATATATTTACAATAGTGGTCATAATTGTAGTAACTTTTTATTTTATGTGAACTGTTAAAATAATATTAATTTACTATTGTTGTTTTATACAATATTATAAAAACTACTATATCCTTATTCTATATTTTTCTGAATTGAGCTGGATATAAATATAGCAACTTTAATTTTTAAAGAGATTTTTAATTGTTTAATCTGTGTTATTTAATCTAATATTAACACATGGTACAATATCCTTTTTATTTCATAATTTTGGCCCATCTTTCTGGAATAGATTCGACCAGTTTTTAAGTGTACAACAAGTCTACATTCCTTCAATCTTTTTGAATTGTTATATGAATTTAAATTATGTTTATAAGGTTGTTTTAACCAATTCGTCACCATTTTGGATTTGTTTCACTGTGGGTATAAAAAACTTTTTGTGTAGTTTTGTCTCTGTAGGATGATACAATAATACAGTACAGAGTTGGTATAATTTTGTCCATTCAAAGATAAAAAATACGCAATTTTTTAAAGAACATAATTAGATTGACCAGTTGCATAGTAGACAGAGCACTAACGGGAAAAAACAATAAACATCCAATTCAACTATTACAGCTCTATATTTTAATATATTTTAATAAGTTGCTATAATTATGGCCACCATAAGATATTTGCATTAAAATCTTTATATGAAAATATTCGTTGTTACAAGTAACAGTAAGTATTTAAAGATTATTGCCATAATTTTATAGTTTCAACTTTTTTATGACCTTTTTATAGTTTTTAAAGCCATAAAAATTTAAATGTACTATCTGAATTCCAATCAAAAAGTTTAGTGGCTTGTGAACACATATAATGTAGCTTTAATAGACGTCAGGTTAACTAGACTACAATAAAAAGTAAAATAACGATAAATAATAAAATTAAAAACTTCCAGATCAACATTTATGATAATGAAATACCCGAGCAATTTGTAGTATCCGTGTAGCACTAAAATTTCACAACCGCCAACATGAACCAACTTTGGCCAATTTCGAATTTGTTTAGCATCGAATAGCAGAGCCATAGAGCCGGCGTAAGTGACAATGGCAGGCGACATGAAATCCTCAATATCAGCCCCGACGTAATTTACGACGGATTGTTACGAATCGCCGGTCAATATGCCATAACAAATCCATAAACCGTGCGGCATACGCCGCTCACCCCCCGGCCCCGTTCCCACGCAGCCACCCCCATCGTAATTGCATTAGGTTATCAAATTCGTAAACAAAACAGCACGGTGCAGCGGCGTGCATGTTCGGGCCCGGTCAAATTCAGATCGGCCGAGATTAAATGGTATCAATTAAATGCGCCCGCCCGACGACCACTTGTCCGACACAAACTATGTGTAATTGACTCGTCGACAATTTAATGTTTACACGTCCGAACACATTTCGATCTTTATCGGTGCCGCGGCTCATTATTCAAATTCGGGACGGGCGGACCGATCGGCGGACGCGTCCGCGGGACGGACCACACACCGGGATAAATGCCGATTTTACGTACGTCGACAATGATCCGCATAAATCACCGCGCGCTCGTACCGTTATTATTTCGCGGCGTTTCGGAGTGCCCCCATTGCGAGTCGGGGTAATTAATCGGGTCCGGGTGACCGTAATGGGTTTGGTATTTCGTTGTTGCGTTGTCCAGAGGAGGGGGTTGAAATAAAAAAAAAACTGGTAGTTAACAACTTATGAACAACATCACCGGAGATGTGCCGGAATTTCGGTGGGACAGGAAAATCCGGGTAACCCGTTTTCAAAAATTTTAAAAATATTTAAATATAAAACTTAAAAAAGTTGTAATTATTAAACTATGGCAATATTTTCCCATACTTAACGTCAAAAAAATCCAAAATTTTTACTATAACACATTAAAAAAAGATCATAAAAAAGTAAAAACTATTAAATTATGGCAATAATTTCTAATACTCACTGTCAAAAAGCCCAAAAATTTCAATATTACTTCTTCCAATATTTTTAGAATAATGTTAAAATTACATAAATTTTGAAAATAATGATAAAGATTAATTTTTTATGGAGTTTTTAATTATGAATGTACCGGAATTCCGGGCAACAGTAAAATCCGGAAGTGCTGAGCCCAATTGTGATCAGACCCGAACTGCAGAACCCAATTGTGATTCGACCAAAATTTTCAAAAATTTTAATAATCGTTAAATATAAAACAATAAACAAATCATAAAAAGTTGAAACTATATAATTAAACCCAAAATTTTTACTATGACTTCTTTCTATATTTTTAGAATTTTATTAAACTTACCTAAATTTTAGAAGTAATGATAAAAATTAAATTTTTATAGTGTTTTAAATAAATAATTTTAATTATGGAAGTACTGGAATTCCGGGGAACAGTAAAATCCAGAATTTCTGAGCCTACTTATGATCCGGTCAGAATTTTCAAAAGTTTTAATAATAGTTAAAAACAAAACTATAACAGGTAATAAAAAAGTTGAAACTATTAAATTATGGCAATAGTTTCTAATATTTACTGTCAAAAAGCCTAAAATCTTCAATATTACTTCTTCCAATATTTTTAGAATTTTGTTAATTACATAAATTTTGAAAATAATGATAAATATTAATTTTTTATAGAATTTTTAAATAAACAATTTTAATTATAAATGTATCTGAATTCCGGGCAACAGTAAAATCCGGAACTGCTAAGCCCAATTGTGATCAGACCCGAAATGCAGAACCCAATTGTGATTCGACCAGAATCTTCAAAAATTTTAATAATCGTTAAATATAAAACAATAAAAAAATCATAAAAAGTTGAAACTATATAATTACGACAATAATTTCCAATATTTACAGTCAAAAAAACCAAAATTATTACTGTTACTTCTTTCTATATTTTTAGAATTTTATTAAACTTACATAAATTTTAGAAATAATGATAAAAATTAAATTTTTACAGTGTTTTAAATAAATAATTTTAATTATAGATTTACCGGAATTCCGGGGAGAATTTTCAAAAATTTTAATAATGGTTAAAAATAAAACTATAACAGGTAATAAAAAAGTTGAAACTATTAAATTATGGCAATCATTTCTAATACTTACTGTCAAAATCCCAAAATTTTCACTATTACTTCTTCCAATATATATATAATCTCTCAAATTTTCTTATAAAAATTTTATTATAAATATCTCATATTTCCATAAATGTTTAAAAATTTTTGTATAGAAATAATTATTAAATTTCCTCTCTATTTCTGAAAAAAATCAAAAAAGCCCAAATTTTAGTCCTATTACTTATTCCTACATTAAGAATTATATTAGAATTTTAATGATTATATACACAATAACATATGTATCTATAATTTTGTATAATCTGTTGTACAATAATAATTACAAAATGATTAAAAATGAAGAAAAAATTTGGAGTGCATTACTTTAATAAACGAAGATATATATACAAAATGACTAATACGTAATCATAATTTATTTTCAGAACTTGGCCTACATCTATTATCAACATACACAGTATCAGCTTCTGAATATTGTCTTTCCGAATAAACATTAATTCCTGGACTAAATATAAACTGCTGAACAAAATTAGTTAAAACAAGTAAAGTTATATAATATTTTCCAGATTGAAATTTTTTAAATCACTCATATAAACATTGAAACTGAAGATAAAAAGTCCGAATGACTTCATTCAATTCTTCACTACTTTTATTACATACATAATCATTATTTTTATAACATATGTAACTATAAAACGGTGAAATTATTACAGCAATATCTAATTCTTCTGATGTGTTACAAACAACTAATTACTCTTTTTTTAATTTTAATTATTTAATTTTTTTATAGGCAATTACGAAAGGATAATAATTTTCTATCTAATAAAATTAAAATTATGACTAGGCAAGTAATTATTATTTATTTTTCAATAAACAGTTTTTATGACTGTACACAACTATTATTTTTCGAACAACAACACTTTTACTGCTTTATAAATAATTAATATATCCTTCGAGATAAATTTGTTGTTTAATGTTTATGTTTAATTATAAAATTAACACTATAATTTATAACATTTTGCACTTTATTACATGTTATTTAAACTAATACAAAATAAATATTTTCTTTTATGATGAAGATTTAGCAGTAAAATAAGTTTGACAGGAAATTTTAGTCATTAGTATTATTATCATAATATTTTTTATCCGATTTTAATCTGCTAGGCCACTAAATGTTTGTAACTAAATAAATTGCCAATTAGAAAAATGTAAATAAACTAAATCAAACACAAAAAAATTGCGTGGAATTTGAAGTTTCATCAACCGTAATTCAGACATTTTTCATCATATCGAAACTGGACAGGTAATTTAATGGTCTTTCTAACCAAACCAATTTACCTCGATCAGAATTGACGTTCACTCTGGATGCTGGGTTAAGTAAAATAATAAATTGAATATATATAAATATCCTGATTTCTAAGTCTAATTGTACTAAAATTACTACTACTATTACTCAAATGTGATCTGAAATTTCTCCATTTATAAAATTGAAATATGTTTTTGCTACCTAATAATTCACTGTTGTATCATTCAATATTACAAGGTTATATACTACATTCTCCCGGTTCTTTTTTAAGAGCAATTACTGAGATCCATAATTTAATGAACTCAAAAAAATAATTGATAAATTAATACAAGATTATCTCACAAACAGTAATTTAACGTTGCTTTTCATTAATACCATGATGTTAATAAATATCCTACGTACAAATTAAATAATTTATTGCTGCTCACATACCCCAAAATCATTTCAAAGGCGTCAAATTTGGAAAAACCTAACAACTGCCGGATAAATAAATTAAAGCTTACGCTCAATTCACCTTATGATTTGTGACGGATCACATAATTGAATATTACAGCAAGTTTTTTGTACATAATTACTGGCGTATAATAGTTCGACGATCGCAGTAACTGTGCCGAAAAAATTTTCCTTCGTTTTTGTCGTGGCCAATTCGCAATTCATTCCGGTGGAATTTTTGTCCGTTTGTGTGTCAGTCCGGCGGTCCGTCGAGGTCAGATCGGAAGCGGTGCGGTGTGACGCGTGAAGTTTGCGGGACCCCGCTTGTAGTAGTCAATCGATGTCACATCGTTTGCGTCTAGCCGTGTTTAATGATAGGTATGCACAACTTGTTGCCGACGTCTCGGACTGCATAATTCTCGTCCATTTTCACGTATACGTCAATTATTTATAAAATAGGAAGGCACATTAATTGATTATCACTTCCTATATGCGATATATTAATACGTAAGTTAGTAAATTGCAATTGCGCATGCGTGGTAGATTCTGCTCATGCGCATTTATTTGAAAACAACTAAATTTTCATATTTCACACTTAAGTCACTTGTTTAACGAGATTTTTTGTGTAATTCCCCACTGAAATTTATGTTATTATATTTGCGTTGCACAATTAACTTTTAATTTAAAAAGTTTCAAAAATTTGTTTAGTATAAAACTCAATTTCATATTTTATATGTAACACGTGTTAACAATATTTCAAAACAGATTTCAATTTAGATTAAATGATTTATGACCCTAACTATGTATGTCTTTTATCACCGCATATGTTTCTTGAACAATATTGTCCGTACATGTGTTCGTAACATGTGTAGGTGTAGGTGGCAATAAATAATAAAAGTTTATAATATCCATAACGCTTGCTAATTCACCTAAAACAAACCGCATCGACACCATCGAAATCCCAACACAAACAAACCGGCCAACGACCAAAAATAAACGAGATCACGGACGGATCATCGACACACGGGACCCACGTGTCGGCATAATTGTCGAAAAACAACGACACCGGGTCCACCAGGAAGGACCGACCGACCGTCCGCCTGTTGTGCGGGGGAAACGTCTGCCCCCGTGTCAGCCTCCCATCGAGCGTGTGGAGAGCCCGACGGACACCTGTTATGCGGTCGTGGAGAGCGCGAGAGAGCGAGTCCGACGCCGCGGGGCGAGAGGAGGAGACGGTCGTGCGGCGTGAGGTGTCGGTGCCCCGGTAGGGGGGGACGGTCGCGCTCCGGGGGTGGACATCGGTCGCGTGCCGCCGAAACCGCGAAGGCGGCGATGAGTAGCGGTTTCGCCCGGTGTGCCAGACACTCGCCGCATCCCGGATCGCCTTTCGACGTTGACGGATCGACGTCCTCTTACTCCTCCTCCTCCTCCAACTTGCACGATAATTTCGTGACGGACTGACGTGGCTCTTTGAAAGGCTCGAAAGGGTTCGTCCCCCGCAATGACCGATCGATTTGTTTGTTTACACGGATAACCGCAAATTAAAATCGGTGATGCCGTGTTGGCCGTTAAAAACGGGCCGTTCATTAACATGAATTTTACAACGCGACCTGAACAACCCGTAAACCGATCCGAGTTAATTGCGACAAGCGTTCGACGAGGGTGATTAGTAAACGGGTTTTAATAATTGGGTTGTTTTATCCGATTTTTTTACCTTTTGTGCTAAAACTTTGCACGTTATTGGTGAAATGATTTCACTAATTTTCGGGCGTCAAACTGTAACATTTTATTAATCAAATTAATCGGAATTGGGTTGAAAGAAGTAAACGAGAAAGTATTCAAAAATCATCGTCAATTTATTATTGTCAGCTTCACACGTCCAACATCTTGAATCAAAGAGAGAAATCAGATGTCACAACATCTTTAGTCTCTAAAATTATAACATCAATTTCTTTAAATACACTTTTACAGTGCCTATTGTAAATATATAATTATTTATTATTAACTGTTGTTAGGAAATTATATTTCAGATATTATATAATTTATAATAATATGTTTTATTCAACGTATCGAATGGAGGAGACAAAAACTCGTCACATTAACAATAAATAATTATTATGGCAATTACATAAAACATTATGTAATTTAATAGTTATAAATATTTATTATTAATTATATTTTACAAATAATTATTATTGAAAATATAAGTTAAGGAAAGTAAATCTTCTCATTTGTCTTAAATGACACTGTTACATCAAAAATAAATAAAACGACTTATATAAATCAGGAGTTTTGTCAAATAATATAATAACATTAATAAACAGTATGATGTGTTAATTTAAAAAAAAAATACAAAATAAATATAGAAAATATAAGAAAAACAGAAAATCTGTCCAACTACAAATACATTAGATTTATTTAATATTTATATTTTGAACAATTAAAAAAACTAGCAAAATATAAAATATTTTTATAAAACCAAATATTTGAAACTACATATTCTCAGAATATACATAGTAATATATTTTATGCGTTTTAAAAAAATTTAAAAACGTAACATATAAATTTTTGAATATTTATTAATTTATTATTAATAATTCATGTTTAAAATATTATTATAATTTTTAATTTAATTTTCAAATGGATTCTAAAAAGTCTAAAAATGTAAATGTAATTTGTAAAACACAGAAAAATATTGTAAATATAAAATTATTAAGGAATTTATAAATTTTTATATTAATAAATGATAATTATTATTTGAATTTAATACCATTTTCATAACATATTTACTTTTAATTATTTATTAAAAATTTTCGTAATTTTCTAATAATTTTATTAATTTACTTATTTAGAATATTATGAATTTTAATTTAATTTTAAAATGGCTTCTAAAAAGTCTAAAAATGTAAAAGTAAAAGTATAAAAAGTTTGTAATATGTAAAACACAGAAAAATATTAAAAATATAAAATTATTAAGGAATTTATAAATTTTGGAATTAATAAATGTTAAATATTATTTGGATTTACTGATATTCTCATAACATATTTACTTTTTAATATTAAATATTTTTTGATTATCTAATAATTTTATTAATTTATTTATTTAAAATATTATGATTTTTATTTTAATTTTAAAATTGGGTCTAGGAAGTCTAAAAATGAAAAGGGTAAAAATATAAAAATTTTGTAATTTGTAAAACGCAGAAAAATATAAAATTATTAAGGAATTTATAAAATTTGGTATCAATAAATGTTAAATATTATTTGAATTTACTATTCTCATAAAATATTTACTTTTTAATATTTATTAAATGTTTCTTGATTTTCTAATAATTTTATTAATTTATTTATTTAGAATATTATGATTTTTAATTTAATTTTAAAATTGGGTCTAAGAAGTCTAAAATTGTAAAAGGTAAAAATTTAAAAAGTTTGTAATTTTTAAAACACAATATTAAAAATATAAATTATTAAAAAATTTAATGTTTATCAAAGATTTTCTTAATTTTCTAATAATTTTATTAATTTATCAAGAATTTCTTATTAATAATTAGTGTTTCGAATCATTATTATGATTGTGGTGTATAAGAGAATATAATATTTGTAATTTGTTAAAGATAAAAAGTTGTTACAAATAAATTCCAAAATATATTTGTTACCTGTTCAATTTATAATTTGAATATATTTTAAAAATTATTATTATCGATATTGTTGGAAAAAAGCAGTGCAAATGACAAAAATAATAAATAGAAATTAAATATAAAAGAATTATCTTTCAACTGAAATTGTTTTAGAAAATGATTAATCTGACGTAACAATACAATTACATTTTTGTTTATTTTCGAAAAGATATTTTTTTTACTTTTTCCTTTATTTTTGAAATTTTGGAGATGTTGTATATCTTTATAAATTAACAAACATAACCTGTTGATGAAGTAAATGAAAAAATAGCAGAGAAGCTTTTTTAACTTTTAATTTCTAATGACCAGTTAGCACTGCTAATGTAAACGTCAATAAATCATTGTTTTCCCAATTTTAATTACCCAATTAAACAACAGTTTTGTGTTAAATTGCATTTAATTTCACAAAATTGATTTCGAAAATTCGTTTGTTTATTTTATTGTCCAATCATTAAAATCCTATTTGCAATATTCTAATTGGAAATAAAGATGTCACTTAAAAATGTTTTTGATAAATGTTTATTGCATTATTGCATAATATAAAGTTAATACTAATCAATGCAGCAAATTAAGTGCAAATTATAAAACTTTTCAGAAAGCCGTAAGAAAAAAAATGCAATTAAATAAAAATATACTTGATATGCATAACACAACTGCCACTCAAGTCACATTTAATTGTGTTTTAAGACATTTTACAGACATTCACTGTATGTGAAATCTTCATCGACTCCGGCCCGAGGCGATTCAAGAAACTCGGAAAGATTTCACATTTGAATACCGTTCAAAGTAATAAACATTAAAAACTAACATACAATTAATCTGAGACACATTTTACGCAGCTCACATTAACGTTCCAGTGTTTTATGCACTTGAAACATTACCAAGTATTCATTCCTAATACCGTTCGTCCATTATGTGATCTGTTCAATGATGATGTCTATTTCCAGCCCATAATTCACATGTAACTCTTCCATTCTGTCCGACACAATGACTACGAAATTACGGTCGATCAGATTCAAACTATTTACGTCACATCCCACTGTAGTGATATGTTGATTAGATTGAAAATAAACAGTTAATCTAATTAAAATCACACAAGACCACACTTAATCGACTCACAACAATTTGTTATGAATCTTTCAGATTGTCAGTGTCGGTCAGTAACAAGTCTCTGTGTAAATGCAATAAGGTCCCGAGTTAGGTAAGTCTTTCCAGTGGCTATTTTAACGCAATTTTCATTCTGAACGCCTCTCGTTAAAATTCATTGACCAGTTTTCGATAAAGGGGGGTGTGCGAATTGAAAGTATATCTTTTCTACGTGTCTCCAATACGATACGAGGAAAATTTCCTAGGGGGCCGAAGATAAGGGACCTTAACACTGTATAAATAGATTACCGAGTCTAAATTAATGTCTTGCTGAAGCACGTAAATTATCAAATGACGTTATAGTTGCAGTGGTATTAAATTATTAGATTTACACAATGGATTTGGTTTGATTAATGGCAGCCAGTAACACAAATGTGACTGTATAAATTATAGCAACTTTGTTCTAATCACTAAAGACACACACACACACAGAAGGATAATAAATATGCAACATTCGATAATTAAACCATTTGAAACACCTTTAAACGCATCTCTGATGCGAACACGTTTTAATTGAGCAGCGGTTCGACAGAGATCCACTGAATTATCATCAGCCGCATCACTTATCACACTGTAATTTTGTATTATTAGTTTTAGACTGCTTAAAAATCGAAAATACATGCACGTCCATTAAAGTTTGTAATTTAATCGGAACCAGTGTGCCCATTATCCAATTTCCTGTAACGACCTTATCTGGTCTGGCCATCGATATAATTAAAATCCTACACGATTTAATAAAAATCCGTGTATGTGATGTAGTGGCATCTGTTCGTACACATGTAAGAGTTATTTAATATAAATTTTTTTAAAATTAACTTTATCTTAATTGACATTTTAGGTTATCAAATAATTAAGAACATCAAGAAGTTAAATAAATTTTTCACATGAGAATAAATATTTGAAAAATGCTATAATTAATATTTTACATAATTTCAAATTAAAAATATAAGAAAATATATTTATAACATATTGATTAATGAATTAAAGACACTGTTTATTGATTAAATTTTTAAAAGTCATTATTTCATCTTATTTATAATTTTAAAATAGGTTTATAGGTCCTAAAATAATTAAAAATATCTAAAAGTGTCCGAAGTAATATAATAGAAATTTTTTAATTTGTGTAACAAAAAACATAATTTATTGCTAAGTCATTAAACATAAATTATAATTAATTTTCACACATACCTACTTAACACTTACACTTGAGACTTGCCAAATAGAATATATCTAAAAAAATTAATAAATCATGTAATTTCAGCGTTTATTATTATTTTTTTTTTTCAAATTTTCGGATTTTCGACATATTTTTCTTACTTAATTTTTGAAAATTACAAATTATTTATGAATTACAAATTGTATATTTTTTATTTATAAAATTTTTAGATTTTTGGGCTCCATTTTAAAATTGAAATAAGAGATTTGAGATTTAAGTAACTAAATTAAATAATTTTAAGTAAAAATATAATAAATAATAAAAAATAAATATATTCAATTTCGTTCTTTCAATTTTTTTTTATTTATTTAAAATTTTGTTATTTTATTTGTTGGATATATTTATGTAATGTTTTTTATAAATTCTTTACCTTTTTGGATTTCATTTTAAAATTTTAAAAAGCAAAGTTGTAATTTCAAAGTTTATTTTTTTTTTTCAAATTTAGACAGATTTTCGACACATTTTTCTTACGTATTTTTTGAAAATTATAAATTATTTACAAATTACAATTTGAATATTTTTTTATTTATAAAATTTTTAGATTTTTGGGCTCCATTTTAAAATTAAAATAAAAAAGATTTAAGTAAGTAAATTAAACAATTTTAAGAAAAAAATATAATAAATAATAAAAAATAAATATATTTCAATTTCTTTTTTTTTCATTTTTTTAATGTTTTCAATTCAAATGTTTTTTATAAATTCTTTGACTTTTTTGGATGCCATTTTAAATATTAAAAAAGAAGAATTAAGTAATTAAATAATTTTAAATAAAAATATAATGAATAATAAAAAATAAATATATTTCAATTCCTTTTTTCAAATTCTTTTTAACTCATCTAAAATTTTGTATTTTTATTTGTTGGATATATATATTTTTTTATTAAATGGTTTTAATTTAAATGATTTTTTTTTTACTCCATTTTAAAATTGAAAAAAAGCAAAATTAAATAAGTAATTAAATAATTTTAAATAAAAATATAATAAGTAATTTATATAATGAAATTAAAAAATTATGAGAATATCAATCAATTCTAATAACATTTTACATTTACTTATCTCATTTTTTTTTTTTCATTTATTGATAATTTATATAAATTTTTCTACATTCAACATTTTTAGATTTTTAGAACCTTATTTTAAAATTAAAATAAAAACTACCTTTTGCCTATTTAAAACATTATTTAATAATTTTATAAAAATACTTAAAATTAATTAAAAATTTAATAAATAGCAAAAAATAAATATATTTATTGAATTTTATTCAATTCAAATAATATTTATTAATCTTCATTTTTATTTTTTGTAGTATTTTGATAACTTTTGTTTCTTAACCTTTTGAATCACTTTTTTTTCATTTTAAATATCTTTTATAAATATTAATTTTATAAAATTATTAAAAAATTAAATAAAAATAAATATATTTTGAAAATTTATTCATTCCAAATGAAGTCAAAATTGATAATTTATTGCCATTTTTAGCTTTTAGAATAATTTTTTGTATTTTTTTTTTTCTTTTCATTATTATATTTAACGTTTCCAAATTAAAAATTTAGTTTTTATTTATGGTGCAATGCCAAACCTGTTGTGAAATAAACAAAGTAGAAGTAATGTGGTGACTTAAGTCCCTTGACAACATATAAGAGTGTTTGCTCATAATAATAGTTGGTAAATTGTTTTTAAATTGATGCAATAATGTCGGTCGTTGTTGATCCTTCATAAGAATAAAACAAATGCATCCCAAAGAATATTGATGTTAGTAATAAGTGAGGAGGGCTGGTCAATTACCCGCAGATAAATCGATGAGAACGAGATAAGACAACGTAACAGCCAACAAATCAGTGTTATCAAGATATATGATTGATGATGGAAAAACAAAAACCATATAATTATATAAAATAAAAGTCGAGAGAAAAAAAAAGACAACAACAAGCAACAACAAAACTGGTTCCTCCTCCCACCTAATGCAATGAACATCGCATCGTTTGTCGACACGATCTCCGTCGGGTCAATGGTCATAGAATTATTATTTTCCCATAATATTAACCCCCCGTTTATCCCCCCCAAACCCCCGCGCCGACGTTGCCACGGAACGTACGTGCAACCAACAATTATGATATATTACCAACATTGCAAGAAAATTGATTTCTATCGTGCCTTAACAGCCATTCGAATTGTACACGACACCGAAACGTATTACCAGAATCTTAATCAATGTGTTAAGTATGTGTCAAACGTAATTTACGACCGCATTGTCCAATAAAACTATTATGTATTGTTATTGAATTAAGATTACGCGTCGAGTGCGTTTCTTTTTGTTGTGGCTTGTAATGTTTTTATGGTATTTAGATAAGGCCAATCAAATTTGAATAAAATCGTCCTCAAACATAAATAAACACACAGTCGATTAAAACGTCTCGTCTGGGCTTCGAGCGTCGAAGAACGAAACCAGTTTTTTTATAAAATGCCCCTTCGAACATTTTATAATTTTAAATTGTTCTTCGACGTTAATTTGAACGTCATTATCTCAAGAATTTTTATTATCGATTATGTGCTTTTATAGCGAAAATAAATATTCGATAATTCATTCCAAATTGGATGAATTATTAAAACAAAAATTAAATCATTAATGGTACATTTCATAACATTAATCAAAATGAGATTAGTAGTTTTGAGCCTTTCTTGATCCGTCATCATGTTTAATTAAAATTGTTGCATGGAACGAAGCAACAATTTTAAAATTTAAAAATGATCTAAAAATATCCGTATATTAAAAATGTGAATGGGAGATTTTTCTGTCAATGCATTAAATCTCTAAAATTCTACAAAAAAAAAATAAAAACTATAGATTTGAACCCCTCAAAATTTATTTAAAAGCATTTAAAAAATGAAAAAAAAAAAAATTGTTTTATTTGTCTAATTAAATCTAGCCTATAAAATTGATTATTTAATTTAATGTAATTAATTCATAAAATAATAATTATACATAAAATATATTTTTTTTTAAATTTTTTTTCTTTTTTTTACAAAATAATTTTCTGAACATATATAAATAATTAAAAAAAAAAATTCATCCCCAAAATTTATTTAAAATCATTTCAAATATTTTAAAAATTCACTTAAAATTTGTTTCTTTTGTCTAATTAAATCTGGATTACAAAATTTAAAGAATATTTAAAAAAAAATTCTCTTAAAGTATGAATTTAATTTTTTTAATGAAAACATTAATTATATTTAGAAAATATTTTTAATAATTTTTATAAAAAGTTCTGCACATTAATTAAATGTAAGTAATTAATATTTAATTTTATTTTATTTAAAATTTTGTATTTTTTAGACTTATTTTTTATATTTATTTTTTAGACTTATTTGGAAGTAAAAACAACTATTCATATTCTTTTACTTTTTTGGGCTCCATTTTAAAATTTAAAAAAAGCAAAATTAAGTAAGCAATTAAATAATTTTAGATAAAAATATAATATTGAGAATCAATTTTAATAATATTTAACATTTATTTTTCTTAATTCCTTAAATTTATTGATATTTTATTATTTTTAAAAGTTTAATCAATTTCTTTGTTATCTCTGATTCAAATATTTTTTATAAATTCTTCTAGTTTCAACATTTTTAGATTTTTAAAACCTTATTTTAAAATTAAAATTACCTATTTATTGAATTATTAATAAAATTATAAAAATATTTGAAAATTAATTAAAAATTTAATAAATAGTAAAAAATAAATATATTTATTGAATTTCAATCGATTCAAATATTTATTGTCTTCAATTTTTTTTAAATATTTTGATAATTTTGTTTTTTAGCTTTTGAAACAATTTTTTTTCATTTTAAATATTTTTTATAATTATTAAATTTATAAAATTATTAAAAAAATAAATAAAAATTTAAAATGTAAAAAAAAATAAATATATTTTGATTTCAATCAATTCAAATGATAAAATTTTATTAATTTCAAATTAAGTCAAAATTGATAATTTATTGATATATTGATATTTTTAACTTTTAGAATAATTTTTCCTATTTTTTTTTTTTTTTCATTATTAGTTTTATCTTTTCTAAACTAAAAATTTTATAGAAAATTTATTTTAAGAATGGTTCTTAAAATAAAATTATCTCTTAATGTGTGAATTTAAATTTTTTGATGAAAACATTAATTTTCTGTATTTAGAAAATATTTTTAATAATTCTTACTACTCATTATTTAGAAATAAGTAATTAATAAATTAATTGTTCCTCCCAAAACAATACCTACAATTGATAAAATTGTATAAAATATATATTTTTTTTAAAACTACCAATTTTTCTCATTTTTTTGTTAAAAAATAATTCTCTGAACACAAAAGAAAAATATAAATAATTTTCAAAATTTTTTAGACTTATTTGGAAGTAAAAACAACTATTCATATTCATATTTCTTTCGATTATTATTTGTTTCTTTTTTATTATTTCAGAGTGACCTTCTGAATATTTTATACTACTTTAACATCATTATTTCAAGAATTTTAATTGTCGATTATACGTATGCTCTTTAAAAAAAATAAAATATAACTGAACATTATAAAATTCATCCAACCAATCCAAATTATTAAAACAAAAATAGAATCATTAAAAAACATGCTTGCAACATTTCACAACCTTAATAAAAATAATGATTAGCAACATTTCGAACGTTTCTTGATCCGTCATCACGTTTAATTAAAATTATAACACAGAACGAATTTTAATTCGCTAATTAAATAAATTCGCCCAGTTTTTTAATGTCCGCATAAACAATTTCGTTAAAAAATTAAACGGCGTAACCCATGATGATTGCAGCGGACAAATAAAATATCCCGGCGGTGGGCACACGTTCCAATTTAAAAATTCCACCACCGACGGCGAACCCGATCACGCATATGAAACGAGCCGGATCCACGTCCGGGTTGGGGAATTGTTTTCGCGGGGGGGAGGTTCTATATGGATTCCACGTACTCAATTGACGAGTCGCCAATTCTGATCAGCATACGAAATTGTCTGTTTAACGGTGCACGGGGACGCAACAACCCCCCCGGTAGGTGGGAAAAAGTAAAACAACTGAAAAAACACCACTGCCGCCGCCGCCGCCGCCGCCCCCACCGCCGCGTCTCTGTATTTAATTACGAGTTTTATTTTTGGGACCAACCGCGTTGCGCCACGTTTTCCTGTTTTTGTTTCTGCACCTTTTTTTTTTTTTTCGTTCGTATTATTTCGGCGGCGTCGCATTTCCCCCCTTTGTGTGTGCGGGACGCGTTCTTCGTTTTGCATCGGTCGTTTATTGACAAAGCGACGTCGAAATGTATCGAAACGAATCGAAAATCCGCGGGGATGAAAACGTATTTGCAGGGTACGAAAAAACAACCAGACTCTCCATTTGAATACGCCAAATTCTAGATTCGATTTTGCGATATTACGTTATCTGCTTTTTTTTCTATTTTAGCCGACCGTTTATTGAGTTAAATGATTTATAGTGTTTTTGGGATTTTTCCTAAGTGAATTTAATGGATTTGATACTTATTGATGTGCTCGTGTCATTGAGAGTTCTGCCTGGTTAAATAAACAATTTGATTAGGAATGGTGAACGTTTTAATGACGCTTAATGTTGATTTATCTGAGAGAAAACACAGTTTTTTAATTCACTGTAAATTTAATTTTTTGAGATATAAATATTAAAAAAATTAATAATGCTATTTTTCAATAGTAAATGGGTTTATTTACTTTTGGTGATATAAATTTCAATAAAATTTAAAAAATATCCTTTTATTGAAAGTCGTAATAACACCAAATTTCAATAAATTCTGTGAGGACAAAATATTTTGTTTTTTTTATTCACAGTTAAATGAATTTATTAATTTTTGGTGATATAAATTTCAAAAAAAAAATTAAATTTATTTTTTTAATGAAGGCTTTATTAACACTTAATTTCAATAAATTCTGTGAAAAAAAATATTTTGTTTTTTATTCACAGAAAATGGGTTTATTTACTTTTGGTTATATAAATTTCAATAAAATTTAAAAAATATTCTTTTATTGAAAGTCGTAATAACACCAAATTTCAATAAATTCTGTGAGGTCAAAATATTTTTTTTTTTTTTATTCACAGTTAAATGAATTTATTAATTTTTGGTGATATAAATTTCAAAAAAAAAAAAATTAAATTTATTTTTTTAATGAAGGCTTTATTAACTCTTAATTTCAATAAATTCTGTTAAAACAAAATATTTTGTTTTTTATTCACAGAAGATGTGTTTATTTACTTTTGGTGATATAAATTTCAATAAAATTTAAAAAATATCCTTTTATTGAACGTCGTAATAACACCAAATTTCAATAAATTCTGTGAGATCAAAATATTTTGTTTTTTTTATTCACAGTTAAATGAATTTATTAATTTTTGGTGATATAAATTTCAAAAAAAAAATTTAAATTTATTTTTTTAATGAAGGCTTTATTAACACTTAATTTCAATAAATTCTGTTAAAACAAAATATTTTGTTTTTTATTCACAGAAAATGGGTTTATTTACTTTTGGTGATATAAATTTCAATCAAATTTAAAAAATATCATTTTATTGAAAGTCGTAATATCATCAAACTTCAATAAATTCTGTGAGTTCAAAATATTTTGTTTTTTTTATCCACACAATTTATTAATTTTTGGTGATATAAATTTCAATAAAATTTAAAAAATATCCTTTTATTAAAAGTCGTAATAACACCAAATTTCAATAAACTTTGTGAGATCAAAATATTTTGTTTTTTCTATTCACAGTGAAATGGGTTTATTAATATTTGGTGATATAAATTTCAATAAAATTTAAAATTATCCTTTTATTAAAAGGATTTAAAAGGACATAATTTCAATTAATTTTTTATGTGCTTTAAATTTCAATAAAACACATAAAATATCTTTTTAAATAGATTATATATATTATTGTAATTAAATTACATTTTCCATTTTCCTGGTAGTAGTAGAGACAAGTTTAATATAAATATTTAAAGTTCTAATTACACTTAATTTTGATTAAGCTTTAAGAAAACAAATTATCGAAAATTGTTTGGTGATATTTTCAATAGATTATTTTCAATAGAATATACTATAAATAAATTATATTTTCCAATTTTCTACTTAAATAAACAATTTTATTAAAAATGCTGAGAAATTTTTATTACTGTGAAATTCTTCCTCATTAACTGTAAATTTTTTTATTACACAAATTAATAGAATAATATAAATATATTTTCTATTTAAATTACATTTTAAGAATATCATAAGTAATGAAACAATTATGGTATAGTTTCAATAAATAATAAAATTTATCTTTTATCAAAACTAAACATTTTATTAACTTTAAATTCATAAAACTGAAAAAATATGTGCTTATACATTTTAGATTTAATATTATTACGTTTGAAGTCATTTATATAACTGTTTCCTTAAATATAAAAATACAATGTGGGACAAACAGTAAAGTTTTTAGACGGAATATTTTGAAAAATAATACGTTTTAGTGCATGCAATTCTGAAACTCACAATTACTTGTAATCAACATAAAATTGAGATGAACTTTCATGTAACAGTATCTGTAAAATTGTAAAATTTGAATGGTAATTTTACACTTGCTTTAAATACCATTATATGTTTAAATTAATGTATCTAATTAATAAAATACTTAAAAAAGATTGGTATTTCAAAATAAAAGAACAGTATAGTTGAACCTTTCAAACATTATTTTAAATCCATTTAAAGATTATTCTAATAAAAATATTTTAACTCTTTCAAAATTTTGAAATAATTTTAAAAACTTTTTTAATATGTTAAAAATTCTCTTGGATATCTTGGCTTTGGACTACTCATTTTTTGTTTGTTTTTGAGAATTCATCTAGTTTAATAAAATAAAATATATTAGACATACATTGCCATAAAACTATACAAATATATTTCTAAAATAAATTTAAGACATATTTAAGATAAGTAACGTTCATTAATACACTTATCTAATCATCAAATTAATTAAAAATGTATTTAAATCTACAAAGTTACTGAGGATTTCTTCTTAATTTTGATGGTGCAGCGATGAAATTGAAAAATATGTTACAACAAGCTTTTACAATTTTTTGAAGAGTTTTAATTGGATAACAATTTGGAATAGTGCTCTGAAAAATAACACATACATACTATAAATCAAGAACCTTACAAAAACATTGTAATCAACATAAAATTAAGATTAACTTTCATATAACAGTGTTAAACCTGTAGAATTGTAAAATTTGAATGGTAATTTTACACTTGCTTTAAACGCCATTATTCATACATAAACAATATATTGTTTAATATATTGTTTAAACATAAGTTGCCTATAACAAAGGTACTGTAATAAAACAATCTTTGTTATGACTCGTGGTAAACGCCGTGTCGAAAACGATGGCGAGTCGAATTGGTGGCCAGTTAAAATCGACAATAATTGCGATACGTTCAATGTCGCGTCGATCCCATCGAAAGTGAACATCCAGTTCACGTCGGGCCGCAATCCGATATTTATGAAATGGAAAACGCATTTTCAACGACCCGTCCCGTCACAAAATCGGGGCGACATTTAAGCCGTTAATCCCGCCATCGACTGGCTTTAAAACCGCTCGTCGATTAACGCCCCGCAACATAATTACGCACAAAAAAACCCCAATCCATTGAAAAATCAAAGCTCGCACCGTCGACACGTTTCAACGTGGCGTTAAAACTACGACAAGTCGTCACGCGTCACGCAAAATAGTGCGGGGAGCGCGTGCAACGACGGTCGGGCCGGACCCGGGGCCCGGAATCCGGATCCTCGCTCTCGAATGCCGGACATCGTCGGTAGTGTTTGTTGTGGCTGCCGTATTCGTGTACGGCCGCTACGCGGTTCCCTTCCTCCGCGGACGTGTGCGTCGAAGGAAGAGGGTCTACGACCCGCAGCCCGAAGGCTCCGGTGCCTCGTGATACGTCGGACCTCTGACCCCGCGAGTGGTGCGCTCGCCTCGTCCCGCCGACGTCTCGTTCCTTCGGATACCTGTTCTTGTGCGCCTCTCTTCTCTCTGCCACCCCGTGTCGTTACTTCTTCATTTCGAATCGGTTGTCTATTTCGTGTTATCGGGATGATGAGGAATCTATGTATCTGGTCGGATATGTGGAATGTTTTAATGAGTCACTTCGGCATTAAAGCTTTCAAGATTACGGATTTATGTTGTTGGAATATCATATGGAATTCCATAAAAGTGTGATTTGACCAATAAAATTTAATGTTTAGTTTTACTGTTTTATAAATTTACACGATTTATACATGTGTATGCATTTTAACAGATTTGATAACGGATTTGTTTATTTAATCGCCGATAAAAGTGATAAGGAATTATCTAGTAACAGTCGTTTAAATTTGGGGATATTATATAATAATACAGTATATATTATAATAAATAATAATATAGTATACAATATATTAAATAAATTTTACTCAGGATCGTAAGAGAAACTAAGAGAAATATTTTTTTTACTTATTTTTAATCTTGAATTTCGAAAGTTGAATATTCAGTGTTATTTAAAAAATATATACCAGTTATCTACTGTGTATATATTTAAAGTTAACTAAAAAATATTGTAACTCAATATACTTTTATTAGAAACTTTTTATCCCATTTCTCAGACAACCCTTTTTACTCCCTTAATCAATAATCCCAATATTTGTTTAAATTTAATTAAAATAAAAAGTAGTTATATTATTTTGATGCCATTTAAGATTATAAAAATATTATACCTAATTAAATTCTCGTATCTACATTAATTTTATCAGAAATATTGTAAAAATTAATTTCATTATAATATTAAAATGATAAAAGAAACTTTGAAATTTAGACATATTTGTATCAAATAATTTTTATTTAAAACGTTTTTACAAATATATTTTTGGTTTTAAGTTTCATAATTTGAATTTTCAATGTTATTAATATAAAATATTCTAAGATTACTGTTCAAGTTTGATTTTTAAAGCTCAAAATTTTGTAATCAGATATACATATATTAAAATTCAATTTATAAATATTTTCACTATACACTTCTTTACAGAAACTTTTTATGCTATTCACTGGACTATCCTAAATTAAAAATTCCAATATTTATTTAAATTTGAGGATATTATCCAGATTAATAAAATAAAATGTATTTATATTATATTATTTTGATGCAATTTAAGATTATGATAATATTATACCTAATTAAATTCTCAAACCTACTTTAATTTTATCAGAAATATTGTACAACTTAATTTCATTATAACATTGCTTAAGATGGTAAAAGAAATTTTGAAATTTAGACATATTTGTAACAAATACTTTTTATTTAAAACGTTTTTTTCAAACATATTTTTGGTTTTTAGTTTCACAAATTGAATTTTCAGTGTTATTAATATAAAATATTCTATGGTTACTGTTCAAGTTTGAATTTTAAATCTCAAAATTTTGTAATCAGATATGCGTATATTAAAATTCAGTTTATACCAATTTTCACTATACACTTCTTTACAGAAACTTTTTATGCTATTTACTCCCTAAATTAAAATTTCCAATATTTATTTAAATTTGAGGATATTATCCATATTAATAAAATAAAATGTATTATTATAATATTATACCTCATTAAATTCTCAAACTTACTTAAATTTTGTCAGAAATATTGTAAAAATTAATTTCATTAAAATTCAAAATTATTATTTACAGAAAAAATCCCAAAGTTTGTTTAAATTTGAGAAAATTATTCAGTTTAATAAAATAAAATTATTATTATTATATAATACATTAAAAGCTTAAATTTTAACAGAAATATTAAAAAAAATTCATTTTAATATTGCTTAAGATCGTAAAAGAAACTTTAGATATTTAAAATAAAAAATATATAACTTAAAAAGCTCAAAATATTATAACCCAATTTACATATATTAAAAAATTTAACTTTATGAATATCTTAACTAAAAATTCCTTTTAAGAAACTTTTTCCTAATTTATGCGACCACCCCTTCGTACCCCCTTAATCAAAATATTAATGAAATCGTTTCAGTTATAAAACCCTTTAATGTAGCATAAGATCTTTCGATTAAATTCGTCCCTTTTATATTTAGTTTCGACACCCCCGAAAATACATCAAAACGAACTTCATTAAAACTTAATGTTTAATTTTTGTGCGACTAAACAAATATTTTATTACGTAGTGGAAGGTGAAATTATCTTGATTAGTAATTTTACGTTCTTGGAAAAATGAGCAATCACACTAACTAGAATCAGCAAATTGCAGACCATTATTACGAACTGCTCAAGATATTTTCATGTAATTAGTTTAATGCAAAAGGTTAATTAGTTTTTATTTAATTATACACGGCAGCGATTTATTAAACCAGTTCCCGGGCAACACACTTTATTAAACTTTGTAACAGATAAAGATCAGTTATTAGATTCCCAATAATTTATTGTATCGTTCTGTTTCGATATTATGAAAAATAACGAATATAATGTTTATTATGGAGATTTTTTCTTCAGATTCGAAAATAATGGTCGTCACTAATAACTGGTTGTAGCCTTTTATTATTATGTTAAATTATATAGAACGATGGTAATGTTTTAAGCTAAATTAAACCAGTGAATGGTTCTCACAAATTACACGTATAGGTTTTTGTACCATAATGATAGAATTTTCATTTGATTAATACCTTGATGTAAAAAATGGCTATTCGTATGTTTGTTGAAGTGTCAATTACAGTTTGTGGCACTAATAGTAAATTGGCGGCAACAATTAAAGGAAATTACTATTACGTTTTAATGGAACTTATTTCTTTTAAAGTCGAAGTTAAGACATTAATTAATTGTCCCATCTAAGTTGTAAAATGAGAAAAAACCCTTAAAAATTAATTAACAAATTATGTTTTAATAACTTTTTAAAATGGACATTTTGGTTTAAATATTGTGAGATAAAGTGTGCACTTTTTTACTGTGGAATGTTGTTAAAATTGAAAACCATTAATTAATTTTTCCTTTAATCAATCTATGGTGTAGAAATTAAGTCTTTCTATTAGTTTTTAATTAAAATAATATTGTTTCTGTCATTTTCATTATATTAATATTATTTTATATAATTGAATGACTTGATTGAAACACAATTTTAGAAGATATTTCATACATTATTCAAAAATAGAGTTAAATTAACTGATTTCCATGTTAAATAATGAAATATATGAATATAAATATAACATTTTGTATAAGAAACAAGATTGAAATATAGGTTTAATATGAAAATTGGCCAAATTTGCATATAATTGTCCCAGGCTGGACCATTATCATTATATGTACAAAATATTCTGGTAAATAACGGTTTCTGATTATTCCACCTTCATCCAAAATTACAGTTGTTAAAACGACATTTGATTAAGATCTCCAACTAACAGCAAAACTTGTCGACAAGCAATCAAGCCAGGTGAAATGAAACCGAATTGATAATTTCGTTCCCAAACAAAACAGCCACAAGTTTTTATTTTTAGATTTCCGAATCCATTAACTTGCCGGTTTATTCGTCTGCCATTTCAAAACGTTGTTGAACATCATTAAACGCACACACACACCGACGAATCATCGCATCGAACCGATTAACCGAAATAATAAAGTCGTATCTGTTTTTGTGTTGCAGGTAAGAAATCCACCCTCTGACCGTCGACACCGCTGATATTACTCGGGGGGTAAGTAGTCGCCTAATTAAATTTCTGTTTGGCACCCTCTGTCGGACGGCACTTGTGCAAAAACGGGGATGTTTTCTTTCGCTACCTAGACGAATCGACCCTCGATTGTGGCCAGTCGTTTGCAAGCGAAGTACGGCGACGGACAAAAGATCACGAGTTTTGTAGTACAGTGTGTTTGGAGTGTTTGTGTGCGTGTGTGTCCGACGTGGAATGTGTGTCAAATATTTCGAATGTTTTAATAGTGTTTCACGTTGAATTATTATTTTTTTTAGTGACCTGTTGAATTTGTAAGTGGCTCAGTTTGTAATTTTTAGTAGTGTTGGGAGTTTTATGTATTTTTTAAAAAAGCCGGTGTTAATATATGTTAATATGTATTTTGTGCAGCTGCTAAAATGAGTTTCTTTCAAATTTAAGTTTTATTCAAAATGAATAAGATATTCATTAAACTTTATCCCACATTTTAAATACGTAGAACAATAAATTTCTTGTGTAGTGAATATTCTTTTGAGGAAAAGATGTTTAGTCTAAAAAGTAATGTTTTTTAGAAATTTGTGGTTTAATCAATCTCTTCTGAAAAATTAACTTTATGTCATTTTCTTTTCGATTTATGGAAAAACTTATTAAATATTTCTTTTTATGAGTTTATAGAAAAAATGGTATTAAAACAATTATTTTTGTGTCATACCTAAAAATATTATATATACTCATAATTATTACCATTATTCTTCTGAGTTTATAAAATGAAAATGACATTAAAAAATATATAATTGTCATATCCAAAAAATAAATTCTTTTCATAATTATGACCTTTATTCTTTTATATTTATGAAAAAAATTGGCATATTTAAAAAAATATATTCTATGTATAATTATGGTGTATCTTTTTTAAGTTTATGGAAAAAATGGTATTAAAAATATTTTAATGATATCTAAAAAAATATTTTGTCCATAATTATGCCCATTATTTTTCTGAGTATATAAAATATAATGGCATTAAAAAGTGTTTATTTTATTGTCATTTCTAAAAAATATATACTGTTCATAATTATGTCCATTATTCTTCTGAGTTTATGAAATACAAATAGCATTAAAAAAAATATTTTATTATCAAATCTTAAAAATATGTTCTTTCCATAATTATGCCATTTATTCTTCTGAGTTTAAATACAAATACAAATGGCATTAAAAAAATATTTTATTATCAAATCTTAAAACTATATTCTTTCCATAATTATGCCATTTTTTCTTCTATGTTTCTATGAAAAAGATGTATGCAAAAAAAGATTATTTTGTTTCCATATTTTAAAAAATATTTTGTTTATAATTATGATGTTTCTTCTTTTAAGATTATGGAAAAAATGGCATTATAAAAATATTTTAATACCATATTTTAAAATGTACTTTCTTCATAATTAAGCCCATTCTATGAAATAAAATGGCATTAAAAAATATTGTTTTATTGTCAGATCTAAAAAACATTCTGTTTCTTTAAAAAATTGACATAAAAATATATACTCTGTTCCTGAAAAAATGGCTTAAATAAGATTATTTTATTGTTATATATAAAAATTTTATTCTGTCCATAATTATGCCCATTATTCTTCTGAACTTATAAAATAAAATGGCATTAAAAAGTTAATTTCATTGTCGTATCTAAAAAATATATTTTGTTAATAAATATGTCCATTATTCTTATGAGTTTATGAAATAAAAATGGCATTAAAAAAATTATATTATTGTCATATCTAAGAAAGTATAAAAGTTTATAAAAAAATGGTACTTACAAAGATTATTTTATTGCGATATCTTAAAAAATACTTTGGTATTTCTTATTTTTATTTCATGGAAAAAATGATTTAAAAAAATTATTTTAATGACAATCTAAAAATATATACTTTGTTCATATTTATGCTTTTTCTTCTTCTGAGTTTGGTATTGAATTACATTATTATCTATTAATTATTAATAATTATGTCTAAAAACTATTTGAAAGAAACTTTTTTAATAATAAATAAGCTTGTTAAGCAGAACATTGAAAAAAAAGTGATTAATCTTTTAAAAAAAGTAAATGTATGAAATGTAAAAATATTTATTTCTCAAAGAACCTGACTATCTTTAACTACAAATGAAAGTTCAATTGTTTTAATTCGTCATTAATCCATGTGGCATTTCTTATCTATACATAAACGACTGAAACGGTAAAATCCATGTTAATTTTACATGAACAGTTAATGAAACCGACTGTTAATTGCTATTTAACAGAAAGTAAATAATTAACGATCATTCAGTTTTATCCGTATCTAAAAATAGTACTGTACTGGATTTTCTCATCGCCATTTCGTCGTATTTTCTCAAAACTCATCATCATCATCATGATGAACGCACACATTATATATTCTTTTGTGAAACGGATTTTGTACCTGTTTTATCGAATGATTTAAAACCCTTAAACGTTAATCCCGAAAGACGTTCGAAAATTGTGAACGATCACCGCACCTGTCGTCTTCAAAATAAACTTCAAGGGCAGCATTTCACCATCTGTTTCTCTTGTGTATTTTTAGGCCTTGCCACGTTGGGGTAGAAATTAAAATTTTAGTCCGGAATTTGTGATTTTATTATACAACATCTGTAAAATTACATAAATAATTTCTACAATATTAAAAACATAAAACGTCAGGTTAAGTTGTGTGTTTTTAACATTAAAATAATAAAGTAAATATATTTTTTCATTGTTATTGTAATTTTAATAAAGAACGTATAATTTCAGCTGAATAAACAAGTTTTAAAATAGAAAATGTGGAACAATATTATCATACCCATTAAAATAATAAATTAATAATTTCAAACAAGTTTCTAATTTAATTTCTATTTGGCTTAAACAAACATTTATAAAACGTACAATTTATAAAATAACCATCTGTTCAATTCAAAACTGAAACGTTTCAATAAAATTAAATCAACCGAAATTATTTCGTCGGTTGGAACGTTCCCAGCAAAAGGCACATTCGTATTTGCCTTTCCTAAAGGGCAGGTTGTAAATTAAGCCGCATGTGTGTATTTAAAAATACAAATTGTTTACAAACACGTACGGCGTTTAATGTGCGTGTAAATAAATTCAAATTATATGAAAAACGTCCCGACTGATAACAACGTTTATTATATTCCTGATTTATGGACGTTATGCCGGTTTGCTTCTTTCACAACTGAGCACTCAACATTTGTTTAGGATGGTTGATAAAATTATTAAAGCTGCGGAGCACTTTTTCCCATCGATGGACGCAACGTCGCATTCGGCCCGGAGGAATTAAAAATAAAAGGAAGTGACCGCTTCTAAGTCGATTTCTTCCGAACGTCGAAAAAACAAAACGCAACAAAAACCGAACGCTTTGGATCGAGTGAAAGCACTACAAACGTAGACAGCTTTCACATACTGACCGACGAGTTTATTATAAAAATGACTGAAAAGACAAAACAGGTTCCCGAAGAATTTTACACCAGTTTTAACATTAATTGAGTTTCGTGTCGTTAAATGTTTGATTGCGTCAACGTATTTGTGAGGGAATGCGTTATTAAATTATGGAATTTGTTCCATTATTTTAGAGTGCCTCGATTCAACAGTGATTTGCCATAATGACAAGCCAGCGATTGTTTTACCTTCCTTTATTCTTGTTACATTGTCGTTGCGTCATTATGCGCCAAGATTTAATAACCTCGACATCTGCCTCAGGTTTTGTTCGACTTGTTTGAAAATAATTCTCCCAGTCAGACTAACAAACCGTGCAGCTTTTTTTTTTAATCTCGCATAATTACTGTGGGATCCTCAGTGTCTCAAATTGATTTTATTTAGGGTGAATAACGTGTGCGTTATCGGTACTTTGGGTTTAATGAATTTGTAACAGATGGCGCCTCGTGAAAGAGCTTAGCCACTTAACCTCTAATACGTATGTTGATTTTGAAACCGTTTACTCACATAAAAATTCCTAAATGCCACTTAACCTTCTTTATTGCTGTTTTAATTACGAAATTCTCAACCAGCTTCATTTCATTGTCATCGTTTTCCATTAAAAAATGTAAATGAATATTAGCATATTGTGCTTGATTAGATTCAATTAGGAGTTAATGCCTTCAAGCAATTGAAATTTATTAATAATTTTGAATATTTATGATGAACTTTGTCCTGAATCAATATGATGTCATCTCTTAATACCCATCCCTCAATATTTAGCTGGTGCAGCTAGTACATTATATCCTAGTTGTTTATTTTTTCTTCTGCTTATGATATCCAACATCCTGTTTTTGTAGGTACTCTCAAAAGGAATGGTTATCCAAAATCGTTTATCCCCCAAAAACGTAAACATTGCATAATATTTTTAATGATTTTGGGACTGTTTACAATATACGTAAACTGACATAACACATGTTGCCTTTTAAATAATTTATTCCATGTATTTTTAGCCGCGTGTTTATAAATAGTCCTCGACCATGTCATAATCCAGGTCCATGGAGTTGGTTGAACCAACGTCTGCCCGGTCGTACCCATCTGGGAAAAAAATGTCAAGGTTCGGCTAATTGTCGTGTTAAAATTGTTTCGGACGCTTATTATTTAAAATATTCACGAATAAATGCTGGGAAAAGGTACGGAGCAGTGTTTGGACAGCTGAGAATGGTTATCACGAAGAAACGGCCTTGACTTTTAATGGCACTTAATTAAATATTTAATAGTGTGATAAACTAAAATAATCCCAATTTAAACGGCTGTAAATTAAAACGGGCAATTCAGCCTTTTTATTGGACGACGTAAATTTACATGTTAATGTGTACGTACAGTGCACGTTCGATAAAAATCCTCCCCCCACTTTTGGACAAAAGACACAAAATTGTTACGAATTGCGTTTGGTATTTAAAAATTGTTATTTTTAATTATAATTGGAAATATCAATTTGCCCATTAAAATGTTAATTGCAATTGGTTCGAATAAATTAGCTTTATTAAAGGTGTTGCCCAACGTTTTGCATAAAACATTTAAACAATAACATATTGTTGTTACATAAATAATTGCCCGTGATAAATGAAATCGGTAATAAGTACCGGCTCGCAGCGGTAGCAAATAAACTATTTAATATTATTCTCCTGCCACGGGAAAATTGATAGGTTTGTGCTACTAAAATGTTGAGCAACATTAATTTCATTAGTTTTCATTAAGAAATATCTTGTTATTTATTTTTTTTTTATAAGACCAGTAAGATATTGGCAATAGCAAACAAAGAAATAGATTTACGTAAGACTTCATTAATCAATTGCTTTCTTTAATGATCTAGTTTTCTAGAGTTTCAACTTTTTAATTGATGCTCCTACTTCCTATGAAATCGGACTGATTTAGTTCATTTCATTTCTAATAAAGTTTGACCATTAAAATGATGAACGGAGATATTGACAATGATTTGGTTGTTATCCACTTAACTACTTTTACCGAAGGAAACATTACATCTTTTTTATTAATCAAAAAAATGGAAATTCAATAAAACTAGTCAATTCAACTTAAAGTAACGATTAGACATTTTGACATTTTAGTTTCAAGTGATTTATTTTAGCCCCATCTATAAAATTGTACAAGCTTTGACCAATTATAATCAAAAAGATGATAGATGTATTGATAATGATTGTTTTAATCTACTTTGATTTATCTTAAACACTTAAATACTTGAGTCTTTTGTAAGAAAAGCTATACAGTCAAATAAATTTTGTACAATTAGAGCATTAATCAAAAAAATGGAAGATCAACAAAACTAGTCAAATCAGTTTAAAACAACCATTGGATGTTTTGATGTTTTTACTCCTTAAAAAAGATTTAACTGATTTATTTTACCCCATCTATAAAATTGAACAAGATTTGATCAATTATCATCAAAAATATGAGAAATGTTTGATAATGATTGTTTTATTCTACTTTGATTTATCTTAAACACTTAAATATTTGAGTTTTTTGAAAGAAAAGCTGTACAGTCAAATAAATTTTGTACTATTTAAGAGTGAATCAGAAAAATGGAACTTGAACAAAACTAGTCAAATCAGTTTAAAACAACCATTGGATGTTTTGATGTTTTTACTCCTTAAGAAAGATTTAACTGATTTATTTTACCCCATCTATAAAATTGAACAAGATTTGATCAATTATCATCAAAAATATGAGAAATGTTTGATAATGATTGTTTTATTCTACTTTGATTTATCTTAAACAGTTAAATATTTGAGTTTTTTGAAAGAAAAGCTGTACAGTCAAATAAATTTTGTACTATTTAAGAATGAATCAGAAAAATGGAACTTCAACAAAACTAGTCAAATCAGTTTAAAACAACCATTGGATGTTTTGATGTTTTTACTCCCTAAGAAAGATTTAACTGATTTATTTTACTCCATCTATAAAATTGAACAAGATTTGATCAATTATCATCAAAAATATGAGAAATGTTTGATAATGATTGTTTTATTCTACTTTGATTTATCTTAAACATTTAAATATTTGAGTTTTTTGAAAGAAAAGCTGTACAATCAAATAAATTTTGTACTATTTAAGAATGAATCAGAAAAATGGAACTTCAACAAAACTAGTCAAATCAGTTTAAAACAACCATTGGATGTTTTGATGTTTTTACTCCCTAAGAAAGATTTAACTGATTTATTTTACTCCATCTATAAAATTGAACAAGCTTTGAACAATTATCATCAAAAAGATGAGAAATGTTTGATAATGATTGTTTTATTCTACTTTGATTTATCTTAAACACTTAAATATTTGAGTTTTTTGAAAGAAAAGCTGTACAGTCAAATAAATTTTGTACTATTTAAGAATGAATCAGAAAAATGGAACTTCAACAAAACTAGTCAAATCAGTTTAAAACAACCATTAGATGTTTTGATGTTTTTACTCAGTAAGAAAGATTTAACTGATTTATTTTACCCCATCTATAAAATTGAACAAGATTTGATCAATTATCATCAAAAATATGAGAAATGTTTGATAATGATTGTTTTATTCTACTTTGATTTATCTTAAACACTTAAATATTTGAGTTTTTTGAAAGAAAAGCTGTACAGTCAAATAAATTTTGTACTATTTAAGAATGAATCAGAAAAATGAAACTTCAACAAAACTAGTCAAATCAGTTTAAAACAACCATTGGATGTTTTGATGTTTTTACTCCCTAAGAAAGATTTAACTGATTTATTTTACTCCATCTATAAAATTGAACAAGATTTGATCAATTATCATCAAAAATATGAGAAATGTTTGATAATGATTGTTTTATTCTACTTTGATTTATCTTAAACATTTAAATATTTGAGTTTTTTGAAAGAAAAGCTGTACAATCAAATAAATTTTGTACTATTTAAGAATGAATCAGAAAAATGGAACTTCAACAAAACTAGTCAAATCAGTTTAAAACAACCATTGGATGTTTTGATGTTTTTACTCCCTAAGAAAGATTTAACTGATTTATTTTACTCCATCTATAAAATTGAACAAGCTTTGAACAATTATCATCAAAAAGATGAGAAATGTTTGATAATGATTGTTTTATTCTACTTTGATTTATCTTAAACACTTAAATATTTGAGTTTTTTGAAAGAAAAGCTGTACAGTCAAATAAATTTTGTACTATTTAAGAATGAATCAGAAAAATGGAACTTCAACAAAACTAGTCAAATCAGTTTAAAACAACCATTAGATGTTTTGATGTTTTTACTCCCTAAGAAAGATTTAACTGATTTATTTTACCCCATCTATAAAATTGAACAAGATTTGATCAATTATCATCAAAAATATGAGAAATGTTTGATAATGATTGTTTTATTCTACTTTGATTTATCTTAAACACTTAAATATTTGAGTTTTTTGAAAGAAAAGCTGTACAGTCAAATAAATTTTGTACTATTTAAGAATGAATCAGAAAAATGAAACTTCAACAAAACTAGTCAAATCAGTTTAAAACAACCATTGGATGTTTTGACGTTTTTACTCCCTAAGAAAGATTTAACTGATTTATTTTACCCCATCTATAAAATTGAACAAGATTTGATCAATTATCATCAAAAATATGAGAAATGTTTGATAATGATTGTTTTATTCTACTTTGATTTATCTTAAACACTTAAATATTTGAATTTTTTGAAAGAAAAGCTGTGCAGTCAAATAAATTTTGTACTATTTAAGAATGAATCAGAAAAATGGACCTTCAACAAAACACATTTAATCAATTATCATCAAAAATATGAGAAATGTTTGATAATGATTGTTTTATTTTACTTTGATTTATCTTAAACACACAATCAGAAACATGTTCAACAAAACTAGTTAAATCAGTTGGATGTTTTGACATTTTGACTGATTTATCTATTTTATTGAACAAGTTTTGACCAAGTGTCATTAAAAAGATTAGAAAGATGTTGGTAATGGATTCTTTTACACAATTCTAACACTTAAAATCTTGTATTTTATGGTACTAAAGCAGTATAGTCTAGTAAATTTTGTGCAAGTCAAAAACAAATCAGGAAATCGTGGTTCAACAAACTAACATCCAGACATCGAACCACCAGCAAGGTACCATCGTCCGATCGCCTTCTTCCTGTACCGTTTCCGAAGAGCCGACTCCGCCGGCGCGTCCCCGGGGTGCCGGTAAATTTGACAACACCGTGTGCTAATGACACACACACGGTTTTTTGAACTGGGTTCCAGCGGCGCGCGCAGACCCTCTCGTCTTTTGTCTTCGGAGCCATCGGCACGGTCTGGGCTGCCCCCCTGCCCCTCGCGCGGGGCGCTGCACACGGGGTACCGAATGCGCGAGGGGGACGACGGAACGCGCGCGAGACTTTCCTGTAGAACCGGATTCTTGGAGTCGGGTCTTTCAAGGCCGCGGGACCGCTCCGGCCGCGGCCGAAGAACGCGGGGACGCGACGCGTGTAAACGGCGTGTGCATTGTGTCCCCGAAGACGTTTCGGTCCGAGGGACCTTCCCTAACAACAGGCACGGACGTCTTGACGGGCGCGTGGCCGGTTTGGTCCACCTCGTGGTTCGATGCGATGGCTCTCGCAGAGAGGACGACGGAGGGTGTCAATTTTAGGGGAACAAAAGTTGCGAAAGTCGTTTAAGTGTAAATGGGTATTACGAACGAAAAGAAAACGGAACTTCGGACGAAGTTCCCTTTAAAACTTTAGATTTGTTCCTTGACTATAAGAAAACCTAATAAAATGTTTCGCTGGATGAGCTAAGTTCGGATGAAATGGAATTTTGTCAGGCAATTACCTACAAAAAGTGACAACAATTTCTAATTGTCAAAGACATTTAACCAGTTATGTAAATAAAAAGGTTTCACTGTGTTTTTCCACTTTGAGCCCATTATCGAAGTGAATTTGTTGCGTACGACGTTTTGGGCAAAGTGTGTCAGCATTACAAATTAATTTTATTTATTTTTTTTTTGTTCTTCATGCATATTTATATGTGACCCAACAATTTATTGCTCGTCAAGAAAAATGTAACAGTAAACGCTGATAACTGGGTAAAATAGAAACGGCCCGTCTGTTTTATTGTACGTTTCGGTTTTATTGCCTTTTTAACATAAGATAAGAAAGTAAATATGATACACGCAGTCGTTGATTTAAATTTAAGTACAGTTACTAGTTGTTAACCGCAAATACAGTCGAAAAAAGTTATATTACTTGGTACCATTGTGAGTGAACCCGGTTCTCGGTTGGAAATTACATAAAGAACAAGTATATAAATATAATGATGATAGCGCCTGCAATTTGCAAAGCTAAAATTTCCATAAAATGAATACATGTAAAATATGGGCGAATATAAATGAGAGTTGAATAATGCCTCAACATATATTATAATAAATGGGAAACGTGGAATGAAATTCTGCGTAAAATGAGTCTTTGATATACACACGTGTTGGTGGAGAGTTTTTAATTAATTGATAACAAAACACACACACACACACACACAAAGATACTTTAATAAAACCATAATTAGTAGCTCACGGTTCTGTGAACTGGATATTTCACAAACATTGATGTTTTGAGCTCAAGTGACTTACATGAAATAGATTGAAAAGATCGTTTAAAGGGAAAGTTGCAATATAAATGTTAATGTAACCACAATTCTATAAATTATTCAAAAACCTCACTTGATAGATAATTAAGATACCATTCATTATATCGTTATGTAATTAATTATTTAGGGTCGTGTAAATTTTACATGGGTTATTTAATGAATTACATTGTTCATTATGTATTTATTTAATTACGTTCAATAATGTAACACAATTACATAATTAAAACATTTACATACTTGCTGTTCAAATAAATGTACCAATTGAGCAAAATTGTGAAACGTTGCATATTTAACTTTCATCAAAAAATCAGTCATTGATTAAATAAAAATATGGTTGTCAGAGATATTTTACAAGTGTGGAAAAAATACACAGAAATTAAAGCTGTTTATTATTTCAAACATCTACCACTAATTTTTTTAAAAATTGACTAAAATAAACAGAAATGAAACCTTCAACCTAATTTCAAACCTGTCAGAAAACTGATGAATCTGTGGTTCATGTCTTAGAACTTCAATTTATTGAAGTTTGAAATAATACCAACAATTTTTTGTACTTTGGTTTACGTCTTAAGCCTTCCATTTATGGAAGTTTGAAATAATACCACAATTTTGTTCAAATTGATTAAAATAAACAGTAATGAGACCTTCAACGTAATATGAAACTCATCAAGAATCTAATAAATCTGTGGTTTATGTCTTAGATCTTCCATTTATAGAAGTTTGAAATAATACCAACGAAATCGTTTACAAATGTGAGTAAAATAAACAGAAATTACATCTTCAACCTAATGCTAATCCTATCAGGAAGCTGATAAGTCTGTGGTTTATGTTTAAAGCCTTCCATTTATAGATGTTTGAAATAATACCACCACAATTTTGTTCAAATTGGTTTAAATAAACAGAAATGAGTCCTTCAACATAATATATAACCTATCAAGAATCTAATAAATATGTAGTTTATGTCTTAGATCTTCCATTTATAGAAGTTTGAAATAATACCAACGAAATCGTTTACAAATGTGGGTAAAATAAACAGAAATTAAATCTTCAACCTAATGTCAAACCTATCAGGGAGCTGATAAGTCTGTGGTTTATGTGTAAAGCCTTCCATTTATAGAAGTTTGAAATAATACCACCACAATTTTGTTCAAATTGGTTAAAATAAACAGAAATGAGACCTTTAACCTAATATGAAACCTATCAAGAATATAATAAATCTGTGGTTTATGTCTTAGATCTTCCATTTATAGAAGTTTGAAATAATACTAACGAAATCGTTTACAAATGTGGGTAAAAAAACAGAAATTAAATCTTCAACCTAATGGCAATCCTATCAGAAAGCTGATAAGTGTGTCGTTTATGTCTAAAGCCTTCCATTTATAGAAGTTTGAAATAATACCACCACAATTTTGTTCAAATTGGTTAAAATAAACAGTAATGGGACCTTCAACCTAATATAAAATCTATCAAGAATCTAGTAAATCTGTGGTTTATGTCTTAGATCTTCCATTTATAAAAGTTTGAAATAATACCAACGAAATTGTTTACAAATGTGGGTAAAATAAACAGAAATTAAATCTTCAACCTAATGTCAAACCTATCAGGGAGCTGATAAGTCTGTGGTTTATGTCTAAAGCCTTCCATTTATAGAAGTTTGAAATAATACCACCACAATTTTGTTCAAATTGGTTAAAATAAACAGAAATGAGTCCTTCAACATAATATGAAACCTATCAAGAATCTAATAAATCTGTGGTTTATGTCTTAGATCTTCCATTTATAGAAGTTTGAAATAATACCAACGAAATCGTTTACAAATGTGGGTAAAAAAACAGAAATTAAATCTTCAACCTAATGTCAAGCCTATCAGAAAGCTGATAAGTGTGTCGTTTATGTCTAAAGCCTTCCATTTATAGAAGTTTGAAATAATACCACCACAATTTTGTTCAAATTGGTTAAAATAAACAGTAATGGGACCTTCAACCTAATATGAAATCTATCAAGAATTTAGTAAATCTGTGGTTTATGTCTTAGATCTTCCATTTATAAAAGTTTGAAATAATACCAACGAAATTGTTTACAAATGTGGGTAAAATAAACAGAAATTAAATCTTCAACCTAATGCCAAGCCTATCAGAAAGCTGATAAGTGTGTGGTTTATGTCTAAAGCCTTCCATTTATAGAAGTTTGAAATAATACCACCACAATTATGTTTAAATTGGTTAAAATAAAGAGAAATGAGACCTTCAACCTAATATGAAACCTATCAAGAATCTAATAAATCTGTGGTTTATGTCTTAGATCTTCCATTTATAAAAGTTTGAAATAATACCAACGAAATTGTTTACAAATGTGGGTAAAATAAACAGAAATTAAATCTTCAACCTAATGCCAAGCCTATCAGAAAGCTGATAAGTGTGTGGTTTATGCCTAAAGCCTTCCATTTATAAAAATTTGAAATAATACCACCACAATTTTGTTCAAATTGGTTAAAATAAACAGAAATGAGACCTTTAACCTAATATCAAACCTATCAATAATCTAATAAATCTGTGGTTTATGTCTTAGATCTTCCATTTATAGAAGTTTGAAATAATACCAACGAAATCGTTTACAAATGTGGGTAAAATAAACAGAAATAACACCTTTAACCTATCAGGAAAGTGATAAGTCTGTGGCCATCAAAAAATCAATGAACATTGATTAAGCGAAAATGTACTTGTCAGAAATGTTTGACGTCGGATCGTGCATCAATAAAACCGAAAAACTTCCGGCATCCAGTTCGAAAAAGTTATAAAACTTCATTTGGCTTTGCACTGTTCGATTTAACTTTTAAACTCCGCCGTCGTAAAAACCGGCAAAATTATTGCGAAACAAATGTAATTTAGTTTTCGTTGCAATTCCGAAATTACAATTCAGACAAGTTTAACCGAACATGTCGTGCAACTTTATCAGATTTGTGCCAGATATTCGCATAAAGCACAGCATCCCGTGCACGGTGCGGTGCTAAGAATAATTTACCTTTTGTTCTGTCGCGTAGAAAACACAATTAAAATCAGCAGACTCCATAGAAAACCGGGTGCAAAACGTAAAACCGTATTAATACAATAATGCCTTATAAACTGTTTAAAATATTAATGTTCCATTGTTGCGCTCATCTAAAACTCCAACGGTTGGAAGATGAAACGGGAAAGGAGCACCATTGTCGCGGATGCAAAAAGGTTTAATTGAATTTGCGTTCGTTACAAAGATCAACGTGCCAATTAGGAAACGTATCCTATATGCATTTCAAACGTATTCTTTTACAATTTGTCGGTACAAAGGATGAAACAACTGAAGTAATTTATGTTTAATAGGATTTTTTGGTCTGAAACCTTTGAGAATTTACTGGTGACAACAAAACCTTTTACAAATGTAGATAAAGTAGACTAAAATGAAACCTTCAACCTAATATCAAACCTATCAGGAAACTGATATATCTGTGGTCTATTTTGGACGTCTCGTTTATAGAATTTTGGAATAATACCAACAAAATATTTTCTAAATATATGTTAGATAAAATAAACAGAAATGAAATCTTCAACCTAATATCAAACCTATCAAATTCGATACTCTTGAGATATATATCTTGGACTCTATTTACGGAACAAAAAAATGTGGATAAAGTAAGCAGAGATTAAACCTTCAACCAAATATTAAAATTGATAAATCTGAGCTCACCAAAAACATAATGTTGATCAACAATTGTTGTACATTCTCCTTGTTTTTGTGCCCATCATGAATAACATGGCAACTTTGTAATTTCCCATTTTGCCGGAGTTCGCCTTGATTTATCGTTCTTTCTCGTACAAATTTCCATAAATTGTTAATAAATAATAATTATAGGTCATAATATCTCTCTAACATAGTATATTTATTGCGGAAAGCTATTCCGCTGGCCGCATTAAACTATTAATTGAGAATTAAAACTTTTCGTATAATGGATGGCCAACGAAGTTATTTAACTTTGACTGCGGCAAATAATTTAAACGCCTCCTACCCCAACTTACTTTTACCCAATTTGGGATACATCACACTGGTCCTTATCCTTCTTCTTAGTTTAATGACGACAATAAATTTGGCCATTAAGCCACGTAATTAGATGTTACTCCGTCCAGTATGAGTTGGTCACTTCTTACGGAAACTTCAATTATTGGTTAAAAATATTCTGATTTTAATTTAAGTAACAAATTTCTTCATTAAGACACCTCCAACAACTTCATTCTGAAATTCAGTTTAAATCTTATAAATCTGAACTTCCCTTCTAACCTATGAAACTTGAAGTTGCCTCAACAACATAATAAGGTTACTTCATTCGAATTTTTTCAAAAATTGACAGTATTTTTTCTGTCTGTGCTAATATATTTACTTGAAATGTATGTTACTTTGTTTTTTACGTCTGACATAATGATAAATCACCTTTTAACACGTGTGCCATTTGCAGGCCAGAGTCAAATGTTAAATTAATCAAGTCGATTTGTTAAATTGAATTTTTTTCAACGTTGGACTGACTCATTATATTATTTTAGACTGGTACTTCCTATTGCACTGTATCTAGGTCAGACACATCACATCTTTGATATTAATTACATCTACCAATTTAAATATTAATTGAAGTTATTATTGAAGCACTTTTTGCCCTGTTGAGGTTCCTATCAACAACAAAAAGGTTCAGACATTATTTAATTAATAAATGTTGTGTGCAAATATTAATATGCTTTATATTGTTTCAGGTAAACTTTGTTCCCATCTAACAATGAATTTTCCGGTAAGAAATTATTTATTAATGTTTTCCAACACACGTTAATTACCAGGAGTTCTTTACGACCTACCAAATTTAACGTTTATCTCGTTCCTGAGTGGAAACATGGCTTGAACATATCCGAGATCATAAAATAAAAACGGGCTAACCGAGCCGAGTTGGTCGGTGCATTTCCGGCACATATATATTAAAATAAACATTAATAATCCATATTAAATAACAACTTGAGAGCCAGAGTTATAACTACAAGTTTAAACTACAATATAAACACACACACACACGCTCAACACATTACTGATGAAGTTTGTAGAGACGCTAAAATAAACTGATTACCCAAAGACTAGTTAGTTTTCATTCTGTAAATTTTCAAACAAGCATAAACTAGATCGGCACTCGGAAACTTTTGCCAGTTATAACTTTAAATTGCTACATTTGGATATTATTTAAGAGCCCTAAAACTTGGAAAGTCTCACGTCTCACTTACGATATAAAGCTCTTCCGCTTTCGGATGGATTTTTTAATTTTGTGCATTTAAATGAGGGGGGTCAAAGCGTAACTGGATCACGTCCAAAAATTTAATCTTGAGCTTATTTATATATTGCTTTCGCATAAGTTTGGTTCAATTACAACCTTTCATTAAATTATTGCTAGCATATCTCCATTTTCCTCCTTTCAGAAATACAGTAAATTTAGGGTAATATCTACAACTTTGTTCTCCTGAAAAATAGTATATTAGTTAGACATTTTCAGTTTATTTAGTGATATTGTCAAATAACTAAAAACTCAGGTTACCATTTCTCATCCACTAAAATAAAATTAAATTTATTGTTAACATACAACTTTTAAAAGGTATTTTTTCAAATTTAGGGTAAATAAACTTTATCAACAACTTTGGTCTCCTGAAAAATAGTGGATTAGCTAGAAGTTTTCAGTTTACTAAGTGGTATTGTTAACTAATTAAAAGCTCAGATTACGATTCCTCATCCAATGAAATAAAAATAAATAAAATTAAATTTATTGTTAACATATAACTTTTAAAAGACATTTTTTCAAATTTAGGGTAAATATACTTTATCTACAACTTTGTTCTCCTAAAAAATAGTGGATTAATTAGAAGTTTTCAGTTTACTTAGTGGTATTGATAACTAATTAAAAACTCAGATTACCATTCCTCATCTGCTGAAACAAAAATGAGTAAAATTAAATTTGTTTTTAATATGTAACTTATAAAAGATATTTTTTCAAATTTATGGTAAATAAACTTTATCTATAACTTTGTTCTCCTGAAAAATAGTGGATTAATTAGAAGTTTTCAGTTTATTTAGCGGTATTGTTAACTAATTAAAAACTCAGATTACCATTCCTCATCTGCTGAAACAAAAATGAGTAAAATTAAAATTATTTTTTACATATAACTTTTAAAAGACACTTTTTCAAATTTATGGTAAATATACTTTATCTACAACTTTGTTCTCCTAAAAAATAGTGGATTAATTAGAAGTTTTCAGTTTATTTAGTGGTATTGTTAACTAATTAAAAACTCAGATTACCATTCCTCATCTGCTGAAACAAAAATGAGTAAAATTAAATTTATTTTTAACATATAACTATTAAAAGACAATTTTTCAAATTTATGGTAAATATACTTTATCTACAACTTTGTTCTCCTAAAAAATAGTGGATTAATTAGAAGTTTTCAGTTTATTTAGTGGTATTGTTAACTAATTAAAAACTCAGATTACCATTCCTCATCTGCTGAAACAAAAATTAGTAAAATTAAATTTATTTTTAACATATAACTTTTAAAAGACATTTTTTCAAATTTATGGTAAATATACCTTATCTACAACTTTGTTCTCCTAAAAAATAGTGGATTAATTAGAAGTTTTCAGTTTATTTAGTGGTATTGTTAACTAATTAAAAACTCAGATTACCATTCCTCATCTGCTGAAACAAAAATGAGTAAAATTAAATTTATTTTTAACATATAACTTTTAAAAGACATTTTTTCAAATTTATGGTAAATATACCTTATCTACAACTTTGTTCTCCTAAAAAATAGTGGATTAATTAGAAGTTTTCAGTTTATTTAGTGGTATTGTTAACTAATTAAAAACTCAGATTACCATTCCTCATCTGCTGAAACAAAAATTAGTAAAATTAAATTTATTTTTAACATATAACTTTTAAAAGACATTTTTTCAAATTTATGGTAAATATACCTTATCTACAACTTTGTTCTCCTAAAAAATAGTGGATTAATTAGAAGTTTTCAGTTTATTTAGTGGTATTGTTAACTAATTAAAAACTCAGATTACCATTCCTCATCTGCTGAAACAAAAATGAGTAAAATTAAATTTATTTTTAACATATAACTATTAAAAGACAATTTTTCAAATTTATGGTAAATATACTTTATCTACAACTTTGTTCTCCTAAAAAATAGTGGATTAATTAGAAGTTTTCAGTTTATTTAGTGGTATTGTTAACTAATTAAAAACTCAGATTACCATTCCTCATCTGCTGAAACAAAAATTAGTAAAATTAAATTTATTTTTAACATATAACTTTTAAAAGACATTTTTTCAAATTTATGGTAAATATACCTTATCTACAACTTTGTTCTCCTAAAAAATAGTGGATTAATTAGAAGTTTTCAGTTTATTTAGTGGTATTGTTAACTAATTAAAAACTCAGATTACCATTCCTCATCTGCTGAAACAAAAATGAGTAAAATTAAATTTATTTTTAACATATAACTATTAAAAGACAATTTTTCAAATTTATGGTAAATATACTTTATCTACAACTTTGTTCTCCTAAAAAATAGTGGATTAATTAGAAGTTTTCAGTTTATTTAGTGGTATTGTTAACTAATTAAAAACTCAGATTACCATTCCTCATCTGCTGAAACAAAAATGAGTAAAATTAAATTTATTTTTAACATATAACTTTTAAAAGATAATTTTTCAAATTTATGGTAAATAAACTTTATCTACAACTTTGTTCTCCTGAAAAATAGTGCATTAGTTAGAAGTTTTCAGTTTATTTAGTGGTATTGTTAACTAATTAAAAACTCAGATTACTATTCCTCATCTGCTGAAACAAAAATGAGTAAAATTAAATTTATTTTTACATATAACTTTTAAAAGACAATTTTTCAAATTTATGGTAAATATACTTTATCTACAATTTTGTTCTCCTAAAAAATAGTGGATTAGTTAGAAGTTTTCAGTTTATTTAATGGTATTTTTAACTGATCACTGAAATAAAAATAGATGTAATAAAATTTATTGTTAACATATAACTTCTAAAAGACAATCTTTTAAGTTTAGTCTTTATCTACAACCACTTTGTTCCACTCAAAAATAGTTTATTAATTAACGTTTATTAAAATAAAAATAAATATAATTTAATGACATTGATCAAACATTTTTAAGGCTGAATTAAACCACTCGGTATTAATAGTTTAAATATTCTCTCACCGAAATAAATTTATAATTATATTAAATTTTTGATTAACTTTTAAACAAAGTATTAACAAACAGAACGACCGGAAAGCTTGAACGTCGGAGCGAGAAGTTTCGCATTCTTCTGCTGGAGGATGAAGCGCCATTAATATTCATTATACTTTTAATTACGTCGACTTTGTGTCCCCGTTTAATCCATTTATTTATATTTATGTCCCCATGAATTTTAATTACGGCATATTTATTTGTATCAAATGTTAACTTTAATTCTTTTTTTTTTTGTTACTCCCGACTCGGATCCGACGTCATATTTCACTCGGAAAACCGACGTGACGTCGCAACTTTTTCGCGTAACGCGACTTATTATTTATTACCTCGACGGCACTTGATGTATGAAAGTTTTCCGGATTAAAATGTGCCGGATATGCGGTTCCGTTTTTTTTTTTTCAATACGCCCCAAAGTTTTTTATATTATTAATATAAATTAGGGTGTTCCACAAACAAAAAAATTTTGACTCGTCCAAAAAAAATTAAAACAAGATCATTATTAGTCCGCAATTAGTTGAGTAGGAGTGCATGAATGTGTTTACGGTAATGGTCCGGCTGTTAAACAGTTCTCACTCCATGTTAAATGCAAAATAAATATTTTACGATTGTTTTGACTTGTATCGAATTTCGAATGGCACAGCTGCGTAAAGCACAATAAGTTCAAATTTAGCTTTCGTTCATAAATAAAACAGTTTAATAATGGTCGCATTGCACACAGTTTATTTATATCTATTATAAAATATAAATAAAACTGATTAAAATCAATTGAGAGCCAATTGCAGACAGTTCACTTTCTATTTGATCATGTCGAATAAAGTAGTGCACTTTCACTTTTAAACTGATCAATCGAAAATGTCAATTACAAGCTGAAATTTCATAATAACGGACAATAGTGCAAAAACAAACAATGTGGCTCTGGGATATAAATATATATGTGTTATATGTTTCAATTATGTAACCTTGCTCATTGTTTCCAACGTGGGTTATTATTATTTATTATATCTATATTTATGAATCGAAATCAAAGAATTTCCAATGGTTAATGTTATAGATTTGCTAATTTAATTGAATTGGTTCATATTTGTTTCGTACACAATCTATTAATTATCGGGTGTTTGGTAATAATTCCATAATTGGGTTGTAAATTAACAACGTGGATTTTATTGTAAAATTCCGGTTAAATATTTGCCAACATTTTTCGTGCCAATTATTTGCAAATGCAAATTTCCCAATCGGATTTATCAATTTAATTTTTGGGACCGATGTAAAACCATAAAATAAATTTAGTGCAAAAGCACACTTGGAAGCTGTACCGCCCAACTAAAATCATTTGACGCAAAGTTCAGGAAAAATTTATATGAAACAAGTTTTCCGGGGAAAACTTCCCGTCGAGCCGCACAATAAAACAAGTTTTAATATCAATAACTTTGTTTTTATATAATTTGAAAAGTTGAAATTCGTCAGTCTCCCACGGAAACTTTATCGCCGACTAAATTCTTAAAGTTTTTAACTTTTTAATCATTCTAATTGGCCATCAAAGAAACTTCCTTAAAAAGACTTATCAAGAAAAACAGTTTCGAGTCTCTTTAGTCCGAAATAAATTCAGTAAGACGGGAATATTAAGAATACAATTTATTTTCATGAAATAATCTGGGAACTCTTTAATTAGATTTGGGGTCCTCGAATAATGTCATGTTTATTTCAATTATACGTAAGTCCCTTTTTATCGTCGAACATGTTTTAATTAACATCGTCACCATAACTAAGATTAATTTCTTACAATAATAAGCTATGTAGGTAAAAAGTAATTCACCTTTTTAACATTGTGCAACTGATAAAAATATTTGGATCTGACCTTAAATTTGACCTCTCCTCTCCTTCAAAAATGGTCTATGAAAAAATTAAATAATAGTTACAGGAGGGTAGTTTAATAACTCAAATTTAGACTAATTAAACTACCCTCAACTACTTAGAAGTTTTCAGTTTCATATTTAAGTAATTATAAGTTCTGATTACTCATTACACATCCATTGAAATGAATAAAATTAATTTTTTTGTAACATGTAACTTTTTGAAGGCAATTTCTCAAATTTAGGGTAAATAAACCATTCATAACCATTTTATCATCCTTAAAATTAGTGCATTTAGTTTTCTTTTTTGTGGCATTTATAACTAACTAAAAGCTCAATCTCCTATCTCTCATTCACTGAGATAAAAATAAATAAAATTAAATTTATTGTTAACATATGATTTCTAAAGAACAATTTCCCAAATGTGGGGTAAATAGACTTTATCCACAACTACGTTAAATAACTGAAAACTCTGATTACTCATCCATTGAAATAAATAAAATTAATTTTTTTGTAACAGGTAATCTTTAAAAGACAATTTCTCAAATTTGGTGTAAATAGGCTCATTTTACAACCATTTTATCCTCCTGAAAATTAATTAGAAGTTATTAGTTTTTTCAGTTTTTTTTTTTGGTATTTTTAATTAACTAAAAGTTCAGACTACCATTTCTCATTCAATGAAACGAAAATAAATAAAATTAAATTTATTGTTAACATATAATTTCTAAAGGACAATTTCTCAAATTTGGGGTAAATAGACTTTATATACAACCATTTTATCCTTCAGAAAATTAGTGTATTAGATGTTTTTTGTTTTTTCAGTGGTATTTGTAACTAACTAAAAGCTCAGACCACTATTTCTTATTAACTGAAATAAAAATAAATAAAATTAATTAATTATTCTAAAGGACAATTTCCCAAATGTGGGGTAAATAAACATTATCCAGAACCACGTTAAATAACTGAAAGCTCTGACTACTCATCCATTGAAATAAATAAAATTATTTTTTTTTTATAACAGGTAATTTTTAAAAGACAATTTCTCAAATTTGTTGTAAATGGACTCTATTTAAATTAGTTAGAAGTTTTTAGTTTTTTCAGTGATATTTTTAATTAACTAAAAGCTCAAACTTTCATTTGTATTCACTGAAATAAAAATAAATAAAATTAAATTTATTGTTAACATATAATTTCTAAAGGACAATTTCTCAAATTTGAGGTAAATAGACCATTTTGTTCTCCTAAAAAATAGTGTATTAGTAGATGTTTTTAGTTTTTCTAGTGATATTTTTAATTAACCAAAAGCTCAGACAACCATGTCTCATCCATTGAAATAAAATTAAAATTTTGTTAACACAAAGCTTATAAAGGTAATTTTGCACCTGAATACCCAACCCAAAAAAAGTTTTAAACAGAGTAGCGTAAAAAATAAACACCATTGTCAGAAAGAGCTTAAAAAAGCTCCCAAAATATTAAAATAAAATCGTATTCAAATAATCCTTGGATCATTTAATGCTCCAAATTCGACTTTTAGTAGTGCCGTTTGATTTTGCGGCCGCATCAGAGAAAAACATTCGACGTTCGATGCGTCGGGTGAGGGTGGGGGGTGCACTTTCAGGCTTTTTTGCTTGTTGCGCACTATTCGAACGGCGGCCCCGAATTAATTCACCACTTACAGGGAAATCACCATTCGAACGTTTTAAAACGATTCACGTGCAAATATTTGCGAAACTTTTGAGGGTCCCTGAGTTCCATTATGGCTCTCCCCCTTGTTCGGCCCCTCCAAACGTGCCCCCGCCGACAGTTCCTCGTTGCTTCATGCAGTATGCAAATTGAATTTCTACTTACAGCTAGTTATAAGTTATTATATAGACTGAAGTTATAATTTCTGAATAGGGGTAAATATTGATGTATGCATAATGGGCCTGAAGACTTCGGAATAATGCGAAAACAATGATTAAAGATGAAGTTTTGGCTCGTTGGAACTTCGGGTTAACTGAGGCAAATGAAAAAAGTTGAAACTATTGACTGGGTCAAACGGTGGCAGCACAAGTCAATTAGATAAAAGTCCAGTGGAAATTACGTTGATTGTATTAAACGTTAAACAGGAAGGTCTAATAAAGAATTTGCATCTTGGAATAAATTCAATTTAAACTAGAATGTTTGAAATTAACGGGGCAAAAGTAAACAGTGAACAACGAGCTTGTCAGCCATTGTTTGTCTGGGTCTTTTTAGAAATGTTTTGAATCAAAATGAACGCAGATAAAAGTCACTCTGTTGTTTGTTAAGTCAACTGGAAAATAAAATGACAACTTATTGCAACGATAAGACTTAAGGCAATTAAAAAAAAACTGTCATAAGATGGAGATAAAAGTAAAACATCTAATATTACCAACAGATTGGGTAATTTTCCTTGTTTAAATATCAAGCTCCGTTTTTATTGACCCTTACTCCCTTTTATTCATTAATAAAATCCGACACTAATATAATGTTGCATTTGTTGGCTCTAACAAAACGCAAGTATAAAATTTTATATTCGCGTAAAATCTGTTAGTGCGACAAAAGAATGTTGTCACAGAATCGTTAACAGGTTTCGGTAAATGCAATTTACTCATTATACGACGTCAGTTTCACTTAATTGCTTTTTATGGCCCCACTGCAAATTTGTTGTTGTTCAAAGTCGACAACATTTTATTTTAACAAAAAATTTACATGAAGATGACTCAATACGACTCAAGATCAGCACCGACTAATTTTTAAATTAGAATAATTAATGGTGGCCATTAACAGCAATTACTGGTGCCTTCCACTAATGTGGAGACACAAGTAAGTAACTCGGTAGGAAATATTTTGGAACGATTTCCAATTAAAACCGCCATTCCCACGTAATTCTAATTAACGACTCGAAAAGACAGGATTTTAATTGAAAATATAATAACGCCCAGAAAATAAAAATTGTTAGTAATTAAAGTTAATACAAGGGGGCCCTTTATATATTCCACCAATCTTATCGCGTTTAATTAACCAGAAAGTTTGATCATAAGCTCGAGAGTTGGTCGGCGAAAAAAAAACGAAAAGAAAGAAAAAAAAAAGAAACACGAGCGAAAAGAATTTAAAAATGTTGAATTACAACAAAAACTAATTTCAACTTTTTAATTAAATTTTAGTCTGGCGGCAGAACAGTTGTGTTGTAAATTAACTAACTTATTTAATATATCGCCAACTGCTCTATCCCGACCGCTCATTCGCATGTAGTTCTGTTGCATTTCATTATCGAGTTTGCGCCGCCATTTAAAATTGATCGGGACGGCGAGGATCCAAATAGGTTTTGAATTAACAATCGCGTGCAATTATGCATGTTGTACAGGGTGTCCCCAATTTGTTGATAGACCAGACAGAGAGAAACTAACCTAAGGCTCGAGAGCTCCGTTAAAAAAGCCACATTTTAATGTCTGAAATATGTGTGAAAACTGATATTTGACGAATTTTGGAGAAGTGTGATCTTGTTTTTTTATGTAAGTTGTAGAAAATTTCCTCAGACGTTTCTTTAAAAATTACATATTAAATTATCTCTAGCTAAGATATGACGATATTCCTAGTAAATTTCAAGATATTTAATTCTGTCAAATATAATATTTGATACAAATTATCTCAAAATTTTCTAGAAATATTCTGATATCTTAGCTAAAGATTATTTTAATATATCACAAATTATATATTTTTGCAAAACATTATTTTCTCCAACATTTTACAGACATATTTAATTATAATTCGTTTATATTTGTTATAAAAAAATTAGAGAATATTTTTCAAGTCAAATATCTTTTATTTCAAATTGAAACTTTAATTAAGTGTACCCTTAAAATATTGGAAAAAATCTTGCTTTTCAAAAATGTATAATTTGTAATATATTAAATTATTTCTAACTAAGATATGACGATATTTCTAGTAAATTTCGAGATATTTAATACTGTATATTAATGTATTTTAAGCACAATAAAATAAATAATGTCTTAATTACTTATTTTATGGTGCCATTTTACTAAATATAAAATTGAAGATGTTAATTATCTCAAATTTTTCTAGAATATCTTAATATCTTAGCTAAAGATTATTTTAATATATCACAAATTATATATTTATACAAAACTTTATTTTATAACATTTTAAAGACTATTATTATATATATTATTATTATCTCGTATTTTAAATTAAAAAAATGTACTCTTCAAATATCAGAAAGAATCAATTTTTCAAAAATATATAATTTGTAATACATTAAATTATCTCTAACTAAGATATGACGATATTTCTTATATATTTCGAGATATTTAATACAGTCGAATATGATATTTGACAAAAGTATTATTAATGTATTTTAAGCATAATAAAATAAGTAATTAAGACATATGTTATTGTCATTTTACTAAATATAAAATTGAAGATGTAAATTATCTCAAAATTTTCTAGAATATCTTAATATTTTAGCTAAAGATTATATTAATATATCACAAATTATAGATTTATACAAAACTTTATTTTTCTAACATTTTAAAGATCTATTTAATTATAGTTTGTTGTTATTTGTCATAAAAAAATTGAGGAGAATATTTTTCAAGTAAATATCTCGTATTTCAAATTGAAACAAATTTACCCTTAAAATCATAAAAAATCAAGCTTTTCAAAAATGTATAATTTGTAATATATTAAATTATCTCTAACTAAGATATGACGATATTTCTTGTAAATTTCGAGATATTTTATACTGTCAAATATGATATTTGACAAAAGTATTATTAATGTATTTTAAGCATAATAAAATAAGTAATTAAGACATATGTTACTGCCATTTTATTAAATATAAAATTGAAGATGTAAATTATCTCAAAGTTTTCTAGAATATCTTAATGACTTAGCTAAAGATTATTTTAATATATCACAAATTATATATTTATACAAAAATTTATTTCTATAACATTTTAAAGACCTATTTAATTATAATTTGTTATTTGTCATAAAAAAAATCAGGAGAATATTTTTCAAGTTAAATATCTCGTATTTTAAATTTACCCTTAAAATATCAAAAAAATCAAGCTTTTTAAAAATATGTAATTTGTAGTATATTTTTATTATCTTAAATTAAGATATGACGATATTTATTGTAAATTTCGAGATTTTTAATATTGTCAAATATGATATTTGTATCCTTTTTTAATCATTAATAATTTGTTTTAATATATTATCATATTTTACTACATATAAAATTAGTTTTTAATAACTTAAGGAATAATATTAATTATCTCAAAATTTTCTAGAAATATATATAAATATCTTAACTAAAAAGCTAAATAACACTTATTTTTTCTAAAATTATTTAGACAATATTTAATTAGATTATTTCTATTTGATATAAAATAATGGCACATATATTATCTCAAAATTTTAAGGAGTTATATTTCTTTAAAATTCCGGAAATCGTGCAATAATATGTAAATAATAATAAATTATCTCTAAGATATAACAATATGACATTTTTGAAAAGTTTCTAGATATTTAAAATTATCATTTATGAAACAAAAGTAAATAACAAAAAATCAAACTCATTGAAGTTTGTTTATTTCAATCTGAATCGTGCTTAATATTAATTGAAGAATTCACCTATCGATGGAACAATTTTCGATTGTGACCCGCCATCAAAAAAATACATAAACCCGCCCATTGTTTATAAAATATTTGTTTGTTTTTTGTTTAAACGCTGAGAGCCACCGAGTGTTTTACTGTTCAAGTGCTTTCGCCATTGTTCACCGGCAATAAGCAATACAACACATGGTGCAGTTTGCAGAGCCATATGCAACTCACGGCGTTGTCGGCCTCGGGGATGGTTTATGTCACAAATGAATGTGAGACAATGCCCAAATAAAAAAAAAATAAATAAATAAAATAATACGTAAGGGCACGAACCAAGGCCGTAGCTGGCGAATTACAAATTGAAACAAGACGTTTAATTTGTGGATGTGTTTTAAGGTGTACGCAATAAATTCCGTTTTGATGGATTCAGTCATCTCGAAACTTGTTTTCGCGACGGCAAAAAACGCCAGCATTCCTTCGGGCACTTCGTTCTCCAATTGCGTTGCGCATTAAATTTGAATTTCACACAATCACCGCGATGGCATTAAGCTATTCCGTTGTTGAATAAACACACCGTGAAATGTACACACACTTTTGCCAGCCAACAATTCCACAACTCATTAATTAACAATTTTGGTTTTGATTTAACACAATAAACTCTAAAATAACTGTATCTTACACACTTTGAATCATCATTAAAATGAACTTGTTATTTTAGTTTTTTCTAAGTAAGTCATGCACTGGACGATTTAAACAAAAATTTCTATCTTTGCCAAGTATCACGTTGTAGTACAACTACACACTGCTAGATGGCGCCACGTCTATTGTATGTATATCATATCTTTGAAAACTAATTTTCATTATCAAGATTTAAAATATATAAATCTAATTGATTAATGGAAATGATTAGAAGGTCCATTCTAATACTAATCACCTAATAATTAATTAAATTTTAATTACTCAATAATTTAAGTAAATTGTGGATAGACTTGTGTTTGATTAAAATAATAACAATATTTATCCAAGAGGATGTTGTTCCATTTTGGGGCAGTGCACCTGATTTTCCATGGACTGTAACATACAATTTTGGATACATTGAACCTTGGAAGGAAAGATTGTTGTTTTTTCATTCTTTTTTCGAGAATACATTAAGTACTATTATTAGACATTATAATAGGTACTTACTGACCACAATAAAGGATGGAATTTAAATAATGGGTTGGTCGACTAAAAATGAACTAACAACAGCCTTACATGAGGCACTATGATTGACGGTTTCGAAATAAAAATAAATAAATGGCACGTCTCCTAGTCATTTGTGACATAATGTGCGATTCAAACAATGTAAACATTCGACGCAAAAAAATGAATAAATTATAATAAGTAGAAATTTAATTAAAGTTTTCCCCAAACCGGCCATAATCGCATGACCCAAAATTGTAAATTCTTTCACAATACAATTCAGAGTATTCAAATTCTCATATCGATTACATAACTCGGGGTTGGCGGTGTGGGGGTAGGGGTTTCGACGCCGCCCCTTAATTTGAACCACCCCCTAGATCCCCGCGCCACCCACACCCCCCACGTTTCCCCCTTGCCCCGCAAACCCAACAACTTCATTCTTAATGAGATTTTCCCGGATCCATAAATTTCAGCCTATAGCTCATTCCACAACATTAATTTCATTGCTAAATACTGGCTATAAATTATAATATAATGAACAAGCCAAATTGGGATATAAATAAATACTGTAATTAAAATTAGACGAAATTTCCATATTTCATTCGAAAGATTGTTTCGTTGTAAAAACTCACCCCGTTACAATTTAGCTATTGGATTTAGAAAAACACATTTAATCCCCGTAGTCGATCAATTTCGTTTCGGCGTAATACACATTAAAACACCCCCCGACGTCCCCAACGAGTTTACAATAACTAATTTTAATTTGTCCCGTGCAATTTGGTTCAATTTCTTCGTTTATCAGATCCGAGCAGGCGGTTCGTTTGAAGGATTTATCGAAATCAGATTAGACGCCAGAAACAACTTCAATTTAAGCCGTGGCGAAAAAAGACCGGCCCCCCCACTTTTATTTAATGAAGCCGGTGCCATACATTTCCCTCAAAATTTCCCTCGATTGGAACGAATAAATCACGGGACGGTTATCTTAATAGAATCGGAGCCACTGAACAATCTAAAATTGTAATTTATTATTATATTTTTGTGGGCACACCTAAATCACAACTGCTAAATAAAAGTTTATTAGAAGTATGCAATAGAGAAATTGTGACGTTAATTGATTGCCTGACCATCCTTGAGTTTCTAATAAAAATTGGGTATTGGTTGTTTATATTGATGTAACATTTATCTTAAGTACTCATGGTTTTAAAATAGTCATTTGTAAAAATATGCAATTGTCATAATCATGAAAAATGGTTATTAAAATTCTTCACTTAGACAACAGGATTTTATATAATTTGTAGGCGCACCTAAATCACAGTTACTTAACAAAAGTATGTCAGAATTGTGTAATACAAAACTTGTGACAAATGTGGATAGTGTTCTTCTTCATCATTACTTGTCCATCCATAATTTTCCAATAAAGTTGGAGTATTTGTTGTTGAATCTAATGTAGCATTTACCTTAAGTACTCATTGTTTTAAAATAGACATTTTGTAAAAATATGGAATTGTCATAATCACAGAAAAAGATTATTAAAATTCTTCACTTTTACACATCAGAAATATGTAATACAAAACTTGTGACAATAAATGTTGGTAGAGTGTCATTAGCTTCTTAATGATTACTTATCCATTCATGATTTTCCAATAAAGTTGGAGTATTTGTTGTTTAATCTAATGTTGCATTTACCTTAAGTACTTATTTTTTTAACTTAGACATTTTTTAAAAATATGGAATTGTCATAATCACATAAAAAGGTTATTAAAATTCTTCAGTTTCACACATCTGAAGTATGTAATTCAAAACTTGTCACAATAAATGTTGGTAGAATGTCATTAACTTCTTAATGATTACTTGTCCATCCATGATTTTCCAAAAAAGTTGGAGTATTTGTTGTTTAATCTAATGTTGCATTAACCTTAAGTACTCATTGTTTTAAAATAGACATTTTGTAAAAATATGGAATTGTCATAATCATAGAAAAAGGTTATTAAAATTCTTCAGTTTCACACATCAGAAGTATTTAATACAAAACTTGAAACAATAAATGTTGATAGAGTGTCATTAACTTCTTACTAATCACTTGTCCATTCATGATTTTCCAATAAAGTTGGAGTATTTGTTGTTTAATCTAATGTTGCATTTACCTTAAGTACTCATTTTTTTAACTTAGACATTTTGTAAAAATATGAAATTGTCATAATCACAGAAAAAGGTTATTAAAATTCTTCAGTTTCACACATCAGAAGTATGTAATACAAAACTTGTGACAATAAATGTTGATACAGTGTCATTAACTTCTTAATGATCACTTGTCAATCCATGATTTTCCAATAAAGTTGGAGTATTTGTTGTTTAATCTAATGTTGCATTTACCTTAAGTACTTATTTTTTTAACTTAGACATTTTTTAAAAATATGGAATTGTCATAATCACATAAAAAGGTTATTAAAATTCTTCAGTTTCACACATCAGAAGTATGTAATTCAAAACTTGTCACAATAAATGTTGGTAGAATGTCATTAACTTCTTAATGATTACTTGTCCATCCATGATTTTCCAAAAAAGTTGGAGTATTTGTTGTTTAATCTAATGTTGCATTAACCTTAAGTACTCATTGTTTTAAAATAGACATTTTGTAAAAATATGGAATTGTCATAATCATAGAAAAAGGTTATTAAAATTCTTCAGTTTCACACATCAGAAGTATTTAATACAAAACTTGAAACAATAAATGTTGATAGAGTGTCATTAACTTCTTACTAATCACTTGTCCATTCATGATTTTCCAATAAAGTTGGAGTATTTCTTGTTTAATCTAATGTTGCATTTACCTTAAGTACTCATTTTTTTAACTTAGACATTTTGTAAAAATATGAAATTGTCATAATCACAGAAAAAGGTTATTAAAATTCTTCAGTTTCACACATCAGAAGTATGTAATACAAAACTTGTGACAATAAATGTTGATACAGTGTCACTAACTTCTTAATGATCACTTGTCAATCCATGATTTTCCAATAAAGTTGGAGTATTTGTTGTTTAATCTAATGTTGCATTTACCTTAAGTACTCATTTTTTTAACTTAGACATTTTGTAAAAATATGAAATTGTCATAATCACAGAAAAAGGTTATTAAAATTCTTCAGTTTCACACATCAGAAGTATGTAATACAAAACTTATGACAATAAATGTTTGTAGAGTGTCATTAGCTTCTTAATGATTACTTGTCCATCCATGATTTTCGATTAAAGTTGGAGTATTTGTTGTTTAATCTAATGTTGCATTCACCTTAAGTACTCATTATTTTAAAATAGACATTTTGTAAAAATATGGAATTGTCATAATCACAGAAAAAAGTATTAAAATTCTTCAGTTTCACACATCAGAAGTATGTAATACAAAACTTGAAACAATAAATGTTTATAAAGTGACATTAACTTTTTAATGATCACATGTTCATCCATGATTTTCCAATAAAGTTGGAGTATTTGTTGTTTAATCTGTATCAGAAGTATGTAATACTGAATGTTAGTAGGATGTCATTGACTCTTTAATGATTACATGCCCACAATTTTCCTATTAAAATGGAATATTTGTTGTTTTTATTATTGTTGAATTTATCTTAAACTTAATGTTTTAAAATAGACAACTTATAAAAAAAAAAAACAAGATAAAATCATGGGAAAAACGTGATTAAAATTCTTCAGTCTAACAACAAGATTTTATATAATTTGTAGTAAATGGGACTTTTAATGGATTGCCACAAACTTTCCTTCAAGTAATAGTTGTACAATTACTTTTCATTATTCCTTAAAATTTATGCGCATTAAAATTTTTATGGCTCCATCCCGATATTATGATCATGCATAACATAAAATTTAACTTAGCACCTCGCCAGCTTCGGCACAAAATAATTTGATAACACTAAATGTGCCGTATAATTTATCTTAATACATTTTAAAAGCTAAAATTAAATTAAATTTGATACTTCCTCCGTGCCGTGGCTCATCCGCCGCGGAAAGTTTATCTAAAACCGGCCACATACGAACCCCGATGTTGATGTAAATTACACACGTGTGGCCGCGTTCAATCCAATTTCATGCACATTTTCGAATGGCGGCAGCAAACGTTTCGATATTTACCGTTTCCACCTCTCGACCTTAGTTGAAACAAGAACGAAAATGGCACGTAGCCGCACCGTATCGACTGCCGCCACCAATTTTTCTTCAGCCCTGAACTTTATGGAGCTGCAGCAAAAAACAACTGCTTCGCTTTCGATGCAGCTTGCGGCCGAATTAAAAATTTATTATCCAATCAGTCTTGATTGAATGAGAAATTTGGACGATTTTGATTCGTAGAACCACCGGACTTTTTTGATTGGGGCCTCGTGAATATTGCATGTCACGTGACACTATCAGATTGCAAACGGCTGCACCTGTACTTCATTGTGCATTAATGGTTCTGGGGCCGAAAAATTGAATTCGATTATGACACCGTGAGAGATTCCCCCGTCGGACCCGAAACTTAATGAGGAGTAGCCGATGGAATGGAAGCACTTGCCTCCATAAAACACAGTTATTACCATAAAGGATTGACGCAATAAAAAAGTAATCGTACATGCAAGAGGTCTTTCGATTGTATGTATATTTTTATTCAGCATAAAAAATAATAGCCTCGAGATGCTTATCTCCGAGGGAGATATATAAATAAAGAGCCTCTTTGGCTGGAACACAAAAGCATTTGTGTCTTGATACTGAAAGCGATAAGCCGATAGCAAAGAAAGGATGAACGGCCATGTTATTACATGTATTGTTAACGTCTTGTTTGTTATTAATTTTAGACAGTTCCCTCAACTTTTACATCCCCCAAATATTACTTTGCTCATCAAGTTATTCTATAAAAACTTTCAGTTTTCATAAAAAAATTATATAAAACCAATACTTCAGGATTCAAATGAAATCTTACTTGTTTGACAGTGTCATTCTGATTCAGATTCAGTAAGATTGTTTATAATTAAATTACTCTTTGCTGAACGGGTGTAGTGTAGTTATGTGACAAAATTGAATGTGCATATATTTTTTTAACTTTTAAAGAAGGTATAATAATTTAATTATTACATTTTCTTTATTATAAATTATAATCAGTCAACCAAAACAAACTTATGAATATAAATTATCAAGAAAATGAGTAGATATTATATGCAGATATCACAAATAACCATAGAGAAATCAGTTTTTTTTAATTAAAGTGTATTTTTATCGATGGCTTTCTCAATGGTTTGTATTTTAAAAAACAAACTCGTAAACTGATTACTAATAATAAATATGATAATAAAATAATATGATAATTATGATAAACACACTTGGAGTATTTTCCTGTTTAAAATTATTTATTTAATAAATGTATTTAAGACAGTATTTTTTTACTTTTATGTTTAAAATGATTCTACACAGGATAATTATGATTTAATATTTATTAAGATATAAATATCACGATCATTATCAGCAATTTCTGCAAAGAAAGATATCATCAGAATGATTATTATGTTTTATTTATGATTTATATAAAATTCTTCATCTGCCTTGATATATTTATTAGTTGCTAATTATTGCCATATATTAAAGTAAAAATATCACCATAATTATCAGCGATTTTTAATTATTATATTTAATTTATATATATTTTTTAATACAAAACCTGTTTGATTTGGTTTTTTTGGACAAACTGCTACTTCAACAGGTTTTTCAATGAATTTTAGCATAATAGAAGAATTTTGATGAACCTTGATATATTCATCAGTTATAACTATCATTTATTATTTCTTAAAATACAAATATCAGTCTAATAATCAGCGAATTCTGCAGATAGTCAGGTCACTTGGGTGATTATTATCTTTAATTTATATTTTTTATTACTAAAACCCATATTATTTGGTTCTTTTGAACAAACTGCTACTTCAAGACTTTTTTAAATTAATTTTAGCACAGAAGAATTTTGATAAAACTTTATACACTTGTCATTTGTTATTTCTTAAATTACAAATATGTTCTTTTAAACAAACTGCTACTTCAAGAAGTTGTTCAATGAATTTTAGCATAATAGAAGAATTTTGATGAACCTTGATATATTTATCAGTTATAATTAGCATTTATTATTTATTAAAATACAAATTTCAGTCTAATTATCAACGAATTCTGCAGACAGTCATGTCACTTGGGTGATTATTATCTTTAATTTATATTTTTTATTACTAAAACCCATATTATTTGGTTCTTTTGAACAAACTGCTACTTCAAGAGGTTTTTTAAATGAATTTTAACATAGAAGAATTTTGATGAAACTTGATACATTTATCATTTATAGTTATCATTTGTTATTTCTTAAAGTACAAATATGTTCTTTTGGACAAACTGCTACTTCAAAAGAAGTTTTTCAATGAATTTTAGCATAATAGAAGAATTTTGATTCATCAGTTATAATTATCATTTATTATTTCTTAAAATACAAATATCAGTCTAATTATCAGCGAATTCTGCGGATAGTCATGTCACTTGGGTGATTATTATTTTTAATTTATATTTTTTATTACTAAAATCCATATTATTTGGTTCTTTTGAACAAACTGCTACTTCAAGACTTTTTTAAATTAATTTTAGCACAGAAGAATTTTGATAAAACTTTATACACTTATCATTTGTTATTTCTTAAATTACAAATATGTTCTTTTGGACAAACTGCTACTTCAAGAGGTTTTTCAATAAATTTTAGCATAATAGAAGAATTTTGATGAACTTTGATATATTCCTCAGTTATAATTATCAATTATTATTTCTTAAATTACAAATATCAGTCTAATTATCAGGGAATTCTGCAGATTGTCATGTTACCTGAGTGATTATTATCTTTAATTTATATTTTTTATTAGTAAACCCATTTTATTTGGTTCTTTTGAACAAACTGCTTCTTCAAGAAGTTTTTTAAATGAATTTTAACATAGAAGAATTTTGACGAAACTTGATACATTTATCATTTGATATTATCACTATAATTATCAACGAATTCTGCTTTTTTTATTAACAAACCTATTTAATTCTTTTGAAGGTTTTTTAAACGAATTCTAAGAGAATAGAGAAGTTCTTAATTCAATTGATAATTATCACTTAATAATTAAGAAGGTATAAATTTCAAATTATCAGAAAACCACAAAAATGTCACACCAGAGTGACTATTATTTTTAAGTTGACTATTCCTCAGCTAATTTAAAGTTAAACTGTCTCCCTCTTATTGTACGTATGAGGTAAATGTTGAAAGATATATTTTTGGAGTCTTTCATATATTTGTTAGTTCGGTGTGTGCAGGGGAACAAGCATAACGGATTTATTGCCTGAAAATAGCGCAATGTAATGTCTTTTAATTTAACACGTCGACGTAATTCTTGTTCATGGGCTTATTGCATCAGAGAAAAAGCCTCCCCGCCATATCCCCATGTTTTACTATGTAGAGCGTGTCCCGGTCTTTACCGCTCTCCTTTTCATTATGTTTTCGGTTGTAATTCATTTGATGATAATAGACTTGTCTTGCACTCGACGTTTGTTATTGCTTAATTAACCTTTCTTCAAACACGAAACACACATATTATCTATTAGAAAAATAAATATTAGCGAAAAAAAAAAATTCTTAATGCGTGCTCTTTACGTTTCCAATTTACCGAATCGCATTTACCCTTTTAATGAATAAGTAAAACATCACGTTCGCCCAATCAAACGATTTTTTTATTAATGCGACGGATCAACGGTGGAACATGTGCCGATATTCGCAATGTTTGTCTTTCCCCCGAACTGAAATTATACTTTCGGAATTCTCATAATTTATTTTTGTATTGATTCACTTGATTAAATTCGACTCGTCGAACGACCGCAGCGAAAGAGAGAGACACACGCACACAGTAACAGGCGGAAACTGGAATTCCATAGCAAAATATTCCTCGATAACTGAATAAATATTAGAATTTTTATTTGGGCCCTTAGAGCGAAACACAATTACAATTTTAATTAATATTCTGTTTTCTCATTTTTTTTTTTTGCCTCTCTGCTCTCTCTCCCTCTCTCCGTCTGTGCTCTCCGGTTCAGTACAAATAAATGTGGAGCGCTTGAACAATGAGAGATTAAATGTAAACACAAACTTTGAGAGTTCGTTACGAATTGTGAATATCGCGGAACGAGGTGGGTTTCGGGGGTGTGGGGGTGGCGGCGTGCAAGGGGCCCGCCCCCGCATTTCCCGTTTGCTTAGTTCGAGCGCAGGATCGTGCTGGAGGATTTTTCAAATTGCACTCTTAATAACCACTTAAAACAAATAGGTTCGGAGTGTTTCCAAACCTGAAGTGCAGGAATTCAAGGGGATGTAGAAAAGAAAAAGAAATTTCCATTTTTTTTGGTAAACTTAATGATTGGGAATAATATTTTTAAGTTTATTTTGCAGGGAATGTATTACATTAAGTTTGAAATATCTTTTACTCCACAAACTTTTGCCAAGGTTATGCAATCAAATTTATCCTATGACAAAAAATTTGGACAAAATGTCTGAACTAGGTGGTGGATGAGATAAAACTTCCCAATTAACATTTTGAAGCTTCTTTGGAGACTCCAATACAACAATTTGTCCTGTCTTGTCATGAAGATGCTGATCATCTTTCCTACTTACTAAAGAAAATGTTCTTTGGGTAGTTGTTTCATGAACTGAATGAATTTGGGAGAAGCAATTAACTAAATTGATAATTTTTCCTTGTGACAGACACTCAATATGTGAAATTCCACGAACAGTTTTTAATACAACCATCAAAGACTTTTTCAAGAATTGTTCCAGCAGGATTACCAGCCTCAATCTATTGTCGAGATTGTCAAGAATTGTCAAAATCAACTCATGTTTCCTCAAATGAAACAATACATTCACTAAAGAACTCATTTGCATTGCGTGGAAGGGCCGAATTGGCAAATTTGTTGCATGAAGCCTCTTTCTAATGATTGATTCATCTCTGTTTAATGGTTGTCCCATTTACAAACATATTGCACGAAGATGTTACATGAGAATTATTTAATTTATTCGTTGGTATAGGTTTCAATATAAACTTTACTTCAACATATTAATTACCACATCAAAATTAAAGAAATTACCAATTTTACCCCAAAAAATATTTTAAATACAACATGAGGGAAAAAAATAAGGAACATATTTAGAAAGAGCATTAAAATAATTCAGTTTAGTACAAAAATGTTACAATATTTTTATTTTTAGGTTATGTAGAAAATGTAAAACCTCTGTTTTTAAGTTGGTAATGTCAAAAGTTACTAAAAGGTGATTAGAAAATAGAACTTATTCTACTTTTCAGCATTTTATTAACCAGTTTGACGATAAATTAGTCAATTTCTTTAATACATGCAGTAATAAATTGAAGGTCTTTAAATTAAATAATAAATTGGCATTTTATCTGAATGATTATTATGTTTAATTTATGTTTTTTTATTGACAAATCCATTTAATTTGATTACTTATAAACTACTACTTATAGAATTTTATTATAATTTAAATTGAGAAATTCTTGATTAACCTTGATATATTTATCACCAATTAATTATCACACTCTTAAAGCACAAATATCCTCATAATTATAAGCCCATTATTCAAAGATAATCATGATAGGTGATTATTTTGTTTAATTTATGTATATTTTTATTTTTAGGTTATGTAAGCAAAGTAAAACCATTGTTTTTAAGTTGGTAATATCAAAAGTTACTAAAAAATAACTAGAAAATAGAACTTATTCTACCTTTCAGCATTTTATGAACAAATTGGTCGATTTCTTTAATACATGCAGCAATAAATTGAAGGTCTCAAAATTAGATAATAAATTGGCATGTTTAAAGCAGCCATTAAACACTAAAATTAATATGAACTATTGCAACACATAAATCACTGGAAATAAATAAGGAAAAACCTTTTATGTAGATTTAATTTGATTTTTTTTTATAAACTACTACTTATAGAAGTTCTGTAAATTAATATTATGAATTTTGGGAAATTCTTGATTAACCTTGATATATTTATCACCAACTAATTATCACACACTTCAAGCACAAATATCATCATAATTATCAGCCCATTCTACAAAGATAATCGTGTTACCTAAGTGATTATTTTGTTTAATTTATGTATATTTTTATTTTTAGGTTATGTAGGCAATGTAAAACCTTTTTTTAAGTTTTTTAAATTGGTAACATCAAAAGTTACTAAAAAGTAACTAGAAAATAGAACTTATTCTATCTTTCAGCATTTTATTAACCAATTAGACCACAAATTGGTCAATAAATTCAAGGTCTCAAAATTAGATAATAAATTGGCATGTTTAAGGCAGCCATTAAACACTAAAATTAATATGAACTATTGCAGCACATAAATCATTGAAAATAAATAAGGAAAAACTTTTTATGTACACTTCACGGTTTATATAATTTGAATTATCGTCTGACATTTGTGCTCAAAACATTGACAGTTTTTCATGTGCATTGATATTCACGCCCTACCCTCCAGAACTGGCAAGACCATTTCCGAACAACTACGACGAAAGTAGGCCATCTTTTTGCCTCTAAAATCCATCGATAATCCGTCACTAATTTCGTCTAAGTAATTTACCGGCATTTCTTCGGCTAATTAACCTTTAAGACCTTAAAACTATTTTCACTGAACAACAACAAAACAGTCGTCCGGAGGATGACCATTTAAAATACGTTTTTATACGTAAAAGATTACTTTTTAAATATTCCGGGATAATATTTGTTATATTTCATGGAAAAATTATTCCCCCCGGTATCATAAAGCGTCGAACATAAATCTTCGGGAATGCTAGTTTATGGACCATTTTTTACATTTAACTGCGGCGGCATTTGAATAACCACTTTAAATTGTATTTTTTTTTTTTAATATATTTTAAAATAGGTGTACGTTCATCCTGTACCGAGTTAGATTTATCGGAAGTACTTTTTTTTTCTGCCAACCGGAGTGAAGCAATTAAAATGAAAAGGGCAATTATTTTTTATGTTATGTACTTTCACCTATGTATGTTACAATATTTTATGACTTGCTATTTTATTGGGATATAAAAAGATTACACCCTCCGTGTATGTAACAAGATTTATTATAAAAAAGGGGGGGCCGACTCACCCTCTTTCATTACACTGAACAATCATTAAAGATCCCCTCAACTGCAGAAAGAAAATCAATAGAGGGAACAGTGGCAACAACAGTGGCACTAATAGGAAAAATAAAACAGGTACTTTTTAGTAACTGGGTTATAAATTGTACTTGTGTACCCGGAAAAAAAAATATTGTTTGTACGTGCGCCCGTACACAAATTTTATTTTGATAAATAACAAAACTTTAACGAATATTAATGCAACTTTTAATGCATCCGCAGCGAGATGAAATATTCCGCAGGTCCGATTTATTGCCAAAACCATTTTTACATTAATGTAAATTTTACATTAAAAAGCGGCGAAACGTTGTTTTACACTTTAAACAAGTGCGAAACTTTTACAACAATTACTTGTTGTAAGGTAATTATTACATTTCGTGTCGCCTTAGAAAGTGTACGTGTACGAACACGTCGGGTTTATTTGTCCGAAGTTCCGAACGTTAAAAGCAATAAATCACGGAACAATAGTCCGCCAGATCCGGCGATATATAACAAAAAAAGGAGACAAAGAAGGGTTGTTGATGTGTTTTATTTAGATTTTTAATTTTCGAATGAACAGCGAACTTTTATTGGAGTTTTTGCGTCCGGCCTACAAGCGGGAATATTTTCGACGAAGTTATTAATTGTTCCTGAAACGCACACAACTTCGGAGCGAACGTTTGTTTCCACAATTTTCGGGTATGATTTCCCTTTAATTGCGAACATGTCCGCACAAATTGAAACACGTCCGCGTTTTGTGAACGAGAAACACTCGAAGTATTCAATAACCTACATCTTAGTGAATGTTTTTTTTTTACCCGTATTAGATTACCCAATTATACCTATACATTCACAATTTAATATCGTAATTATTTTTATTGTGTTTCGTTAATGTATGAGAAAGCCTGTTTGGTCTTATCGTTTTTCATTGCTTGATAATATTAATATTAACAAGAAACTATCGTTAATGATTACAAATTATAATTTTTTGCATTAATAATGCATGAGCATAACTTGTTTTTTTTATTAGTATATTAGAAAGTTTGTTTAACTGGCAAATTAATTATTATTTATTGCTTTATCGAAGAATTTATAAACTAATCAGTGTGTTTAAAGTCCTTATTTGTTAATCGTTTATTTTTATATAATTTTATTTGAATAACAAACTAATTTTAATTAATTTATGTTGCAGAGATCTGAAAACGTCGACTTATCATTGAGTATACCTCAATCAAATTTTCAAACCAACGGTTACGACATGGGGGATCAGGTAAGCGTTTTATTTTTGTTTATTCTTTCTTTTTCTTCTGAGACAAATTCTTTAAATTCTTTAGACTCTTTAGACAAATTTTTAAAACGATGGTTTTTGAATACTTCTTTTATTCTACTTTTTTTTAATTGTTTTTTTTTAATATTGGGGTATTAAGTAGAATAATATATAAATAATTATTTTTTTTATAATAATAAGTATATTTTACCTTATAAAAAGAATTTTTAATATTTCTTTATTTATGATATTAAGTATTACAAAAAGTATATGTACTTCTCTTATTGTTTAGACAAAGCAATTTATTCATTTCTTTCTCAAAATAAAACAATCGTTTATTAATTTCTTTACTTCTGGTAATAAAAAATTAGGCAAATAATTATTTTATTATAATTAACTTTTTTATACTCAAAAGAGACTTCTAAAATGAAGTCTAAAGTTACTCTTTTACAAAATATTTGAATAAGTAATGATTTTTTATATCTATTTTTTTTAATCTATATTTTGTAATTTTTGTTTCTAACTAAATATAAATAATATATACCTTTTTGTTTTAAAATATTTAGAAAAATAATTATTCTATTGTAATTAATTTTTATATAGAAAAGAGTTTATTGACTTCCTCCTAAAAAACAATATTTTATTAATATTTCCTTATTTGCGGTATTAAATATTAAAAATTAAATATAAACAATATAATATATACTTTTTGTTTTAAAATATGCAAAGAAATAATTATTTTTTATGTAGAAAAGAAAGATTTTATTTAATGTAAAATATTGATTTCTTTATCTTAAAAAGAATATTTTATTAATATTTCTTTATTTATGAAATAAAGAATTTCAATTAATTTTAAGAATGTTTCCCTTAAAATAAAAACAAAGTTATTTTTTATAATTTGGATATGTATTAATTTAAATCTCAAAATAAAAAAAAATAGTTTACTAATATTTCTTTATTTGTGGTATTAAAAGAATTAAACATTAAAATATTTAGATAAATAATTATTTTATTAATATTTCTGTATTTATGATATTAATTATTACAAATAATTTATGAATATTTTATTAATATTTTTTATATTTGTGGCATTAAATATTAAATATAATTAATATAATATATACTTTTTTATTTTAAAATGTATTATATATAAATTAATAATGTAGAAGTATTTTTTTATTAATTTTATTTTATATTTTTTTATGTAGAAAAGAAATATTTTATTTAATGTAAAATAGAGATTCATCTAAAAAAGAATATTTCTCTTAAAATAAAAATTATTTTTTATAATTTGCATATGCATTAATTTTTTTTAACTATTTTTTTATTTATATCATGTAATATAAAATATTTATTAATTTAATTCTCAAAATAAAAAACATATTTTACGAATATTTCTTTATTTGTGGCATTAAAAGAATTAAAAATTAAATATAAATGATTATTTTATTATAATTAGTTTTTTACAGATAAAAGACTATTGACTTCTTCAGAAAACATAATATTTTATTAATATCTTTCTTTATAATATTAAGAATTTCATATAATATATGAAAATTTCTCTGAAAATAAAGATGATGATATAATGTTCTGTGATCTTTTATTATAATTTTAAAAACTTTTCTAAAAATTTTCTAAATAAGAGTGTCAAAATAAAACAATGTTTTTTTTTATTTTTGTTATTAAATCTATCTTATTAAATAAAAATAAGGTTCTTTTTTATGTGTATCATAAAATATTTTGAATACAATCTTACAATTAGACAAAGCAAACGAAAAAAGAAAATTAAATGGACCCTTAAGAAGGGACCACGAAAGCAAAGCCGAAACAAAATGGGTCAGCCCGATATGTTTGCGGGCTAGTTTCAGAAATAAATACAACTTAATGGCAAAATAAAATATCATCGTGTAAAAGCGCCATAAATAAAAAAAAAACCTAAAGGGGGATATAAAGCGTGATCTTTTGATAAATCTTAATGGAGTGTACACTTACTTAACTATAAAAGGCACGATTCAAAATGTCGACATAAATTACATCAAACACATCGGAATTGTGGTGAATTTATTTTTAATACTGCCATAAACAATTGTTATGAACATCACTCTTCTATTTGTGTTGAAATGAAATCACCTTGATTTTGTCCAATGAACCATATTTGTCAAGTAATAAATTTCATTGCTAAACGGCTTAAATGTTTGTAAAAGTGGATGTCATATCACTTTCTGTTCTAGAGTCATTACAATAGTTTCGAATTGGAGTAAATAAACGTTTACCATTGAAATTGCCTTGATGTGTTGTCTATTAAAGTATATGGACACTAAGTTATTAAAACCATATGTGTTTACCACAATATTGTGGTGAATTTATTTACAAAACTACCATAAACAATTGTTACAAACTTTTTATTTAAGATGGAATGAAGTCACCTTGATTTTGTCCATTGAACCACAATTGTCATGTAATAAATTTCATTGCTAAACGGATTAAATATTTGTTAGACTGGATGTCATGTCATTTTTTGTTCTAAACCCATTTCAATAGTTTCCAATTAGAGTACTTTTCTATTGAATTTATTTTGATGTATCGATTAAACCATGTGCACCACAAAGTTATTAAATCCATGGAAGTAATCTTAATTCATAGTTTTCAAACAGTTAGGATTAATGGCTTTCAATAAGTACCAACGAGTGTAAACAAAACGTCTAGTGTGGATGTAGAACTGAAATCACCTTGATGTTGTCCATTGAACTACTCGTTGCACTGGGCACTGTCACATCAATCATCGGTGGTACTTGCATACGACCGTAGTTTAAAACGTTGCAATGGCGCGCTTTTAAATTGAATTTACAGATGGCTTTTGTCCTTTTTTTCCTTCCATTCTTCCATCATCGTGACGCTTGCTTCCAATGTGTGTGTGCACTCTGGAGCGACGCTCCGCCATGTGTGGTCCGAGATGTCAATATTACTACAAGACATGTCGGCCTGTTATCGGCTGTAAAATTCGAATCACCAACGTTCCTGTGTTTTTATGGAAATTGATTTTTTATTGGCCGACCAAATTTATTGCCCGCTTGGCATATTTGTTATTAAACGGTTGTTTAAATGCCGTTTTAATATGTCGGATTAGCGTAACAAAATGAACAATTTTGCAGGCCGCTCTTAAAAACGTAAAACGTCTCTTAAACTGGATTAAACGCTCCGAAACATGACTAAACTATTGATCGTGTGGAAGACAGTAAACAGCCGTGTCGGAACGACATCAGAAAATGATTTAAAAAAAAAACGAAGCCACGATGGAAGGGAACGAGGGGCGTTCAGGGGTAGGAGGGTTGGAAAGCCGGAGAATTATTCATTGTATTTAATTAGGCAAAACAATAAATTCGGCAAGGGCAATAAAAATGAGTAAAAGCTGATTTATAATGTTCATATAATTCTTCTTTATTTTCATACAAAGTTATGGCCCATATTTCTTGGCTGCCAAATAAATTACGTACAACGGGCATTCAGCTCAACTCTATTAAAGTTAGTTCCATAGGTCACCGGCAGGGCGCCACCGCCGCGACTCGCTTCCAACCGTCGAACGGAGCACAAAGCTTGACTCAGCCAGTACTTAACTTAAAATCATCCATTTCGTTCCAATAAATATTGATAGAACAACAAAGTCATCCATTAATAGTCGTAGATAAACATTTTTTTATGTCAGTTTAGTCATGGGCTTTCCCCGTTCTCAATAATGCCAACATCAAGAAAAAAATTTATAATTAAATAAATGTCAAAATGGAAAATTAATTACAACCTAATAAAATGGTCGGCTATTAAATTATAATTTTTATGAGTTGCAAAATGTCATACCTTGTCCATTTTCATGGCATTAAAATTAATTACAAAACGACGTAACGATTTGTTTGTTTATCAAACTGATTGAACAAGGTAATTGAACTTCCTAACTGCCAATTGTCCACTGTCATGTGATTTTTTGTTCTACTTTTTCACGTTATTACATAGTTTACAGTTTAAATTAGAAATCACAAAAAGAGTTTTAAGCGTTGTTTGGTTTGATAGCTTTGGAAATTTGACGGTAACAGTCGTAAAAAGATCATAAGTCGATTAAAGGGTCACTCAGCTTTACATTTTATGTCAGTTCAAAATTAATTGTTGTTGATATAAAATTTATAGTAAATCATGAACCATAAATAATGTTTTTCTAGAAATATCTAATTATTTAAAAAAATAATATTTCTTTACTTTTAATCTTTACTTATACTTATGAATCCAGATTTATTTAAATTGAGATGAGTCCATAAATCAGTTAAGTAGTCAAATAGTTCAAAGAAATTAATATTGAGTTATTTATATCTTCTGTTCCTTCACTTCAAAAAGACATTTCACATATTAATATCAACATAAATAAAGTAAACTACAGTTTGCTATTTTATTGTTGAAAGTTAAATTTTTAAATCACAAGTTAAATTGCAGCTATTAAGATTTTAAACATTAAACAAAAATATAAAAGAATATTTTCCATTGCTAATTTAGAAAATGTCACCTTCCTCCACTTCCAGTATAAATTTGTTGTGCACATTGATTTTTTACTTCTTAAAACTCTAATTATATTGTTATTTATTATATTTTCAGACATTTCACACCCCGAGCTTCGGCGACGAGGAGTTCGACATCCCTGCCATCAACCCCCATAACCCCCAGCAACCGGGCCAGCAGCAGCAGCAGCAGTCCCAGCAGCAGCCCCACTCGGGAAACGAGCAGCAGCACTACCAGCAGCCGCCGATGCAGGGCATGCAGCAGATGTCGCAGCAAATGAACCAGCAGCAGGACGCAATGGGGATGCACGATCCCACCGGGGGCTATCAGCAACCCTTATATTTATCTGGACCCGATCACGGAATGGTACGATTGCTTACAGATTGTTGGGTAACTCAGGTGTTTATTTAATTCATTGTTTGCAGGTGAACAGCTCGTATCACAGCCCCCAGCCAAACTACTCGATGAGCCCGGGCCAGCCGCAGCACAACAGCCAGCTGCTGATGATCCAGCAGCAACAGCAGCAGCACGCCGCCCAACAACAGCATGCCCAGCAGCAGCAACAGATGATGATGAGCCACGGTCAACCGCCTCCCGGAGCCATGGGACAATACGGCACGTCGCCCCAGCATCCTCAGGGGCGGGGAAACAGTCCTCCTGCCCCAGGACAGGAGCCCACCACCAGCGAGGATAGTGACGATAGTACTCCTCATCCAGCCATGGTGAGTATTACGCGTTTTAGAAAGGTTGTTAATATTTAATGCCCGTTTAAGTTCGAGTGCTGTTAAAAATGCAAATTTCCAACAACATCTCCGCTTATTTCTAGTTAAAAGCAACCTATATTATTCACGTTAAGTATATGATCATAGGACTGTAACGGGAGAGCGTCTCCTCAGCACAATCGTGTATGGCTTTGAATATTTAAACGTTCACCTGGTAACAAATGCAATCTAGAATTTTCTATCGAAGAGATTTGTAACTTTGTTTTTCTCGCAGTTTTCCCCATTAAAATTACATTCAAATGCACTCCATACGATTATTTTATTCATTACTTCACGTCCTTTGATGTTTTATATCATTATAAATTTTTAACGACGTCAAAGGAACATAAAAAGGAAAATAGATTAGGAAGGGGAATATTGCTCTCAAGTTCTGGAATATATTCATTCGAAGCTGGAAAAACTAATGGCAAAATAATGATACCATTTGTGGTTTCTTTTATTTAAAAACCCTTAAATAAATATAATTTATCTAATTATACATGAAAAAGTTGCATTATTTAATGGATTATTCGATTCCAAGAATTGAGATCAAGTTAGTTAACGAAAGAAACGACTAATGGTACGGGTTCTACCCCATTGTATGTAAATTCGGTCGTACCAATTCGAAAAAAACTGTCGATTCTAATCGTCGTCTTTTTGGCCATGCTGCAGATGACCGCCATGAAGAGACCATCGCCAGAACCAGCGGATCAAACCCTGGCCAAGGCACAGAAGAAACCAAAAGTCCAAAAAAAGAAGAAGAAGAGGGACCCGAACGAACCACAAAAGTAAGTCAATTTTTATTACCGTTCTTTACATTTACGACACGTCAGTTCACGGGCTAAAAACCGAAATGAAACGACGAAATTCGCTTTAGTGTTTTCCGAAAGGACCCGGACATAATGAGAATTTGCCGGGGAATTTTTAATAACGCACACAACAAAATAGTTTGAATATTTCGCGATAACTCCCATTATATTTTTATTAAAAGTTCGAAATTGGTTTCGCTCTTCGGGACCACCTGACAACATAATACGGCTTTTGAATTAATTTAAGTGAAAAAGTTTCCGAAACAATTTTAATATCGTCCATGAATAAGATTTGCAACGCGGCCAACGTTGGTTTACGTCAGACTGTGACCGTTACGTACGGTTAAAACTCCCTCGACCTCGGGGAGAACTGCCTGGCAAATGATGTAACTTTTATTTTTGTCAATTTTTTTAAATAAAAAAAGTTTGAGGGCTGTTTACGCATTCAAATTGACAACAGTGTGTTGGGGACACTAAGATGAATTATGTACATAACTCATTCTGACCTAAAATTTATTCTTGTCGGGGGAACCATTTGACGAAAAGAAATTTTATTTGAATAAACTACTAAAACTTTAGATGTTGGCCCAACCCAGAGTCGTAAAATTTTAATTAGTAAATGTGGGTGTCAGGTTTCCTGAAAAAAAAAACATATTTAATATGCGTATCCACAAAACGACACACAACGTAAGCCAAACGTATCGTTCGGAACCCCCGTTACATTTATTTATATTTATGCACGTCGTAACCCAGGGAAATAAAATGTTGATTTAAAAACCCGTTACCAGGGGGTGGTTTTATGAGTTAATATGTTTTCTTTTCTTTCCGCACTCCCTTTGAGGGATACGGATTCGATGCCAAAGTCCTACAGGAATATCCAATTTCGTTCTTACAAAGTACACACGCCACGACTCCAATAAAACTTTTATTCCATATTGAGAATCTATCTGATTTTAAAGAGAAATATCACCAGCCGCGAGTCGACAATATTTTATAACTTGCCGTAAACTTTCGTCCTAAATACGTCTCGCTGATGGAAAACAATCTTGGGAACCATGCGACCTAAAAATGGATTAAAAACGTAAGATCAAGTGCCTTGGAAAATTGATTTATCACTTGATCAAATTTATTTTTATATTTATGTGTTATTGGGACACACTTTTATAAATCTAATTTTAATTCAAGATGTTTCAAAATACTCTTAAAAATAAACTTGAGAGACAAAAGAAATGTTTTAGCAGTTCCCAACTTCGGTTCAATAAGTGATGTTAAAATTGAAATTTTACTTCAGAAGGCATTTTAAAGACCATGAAATTTTAAAAGGTGGAATGCAAGAGAATGAATGTACAGGATGTAGTAAGTGGCGCTAGTGAAAAATCGATGACGGAGCCGAAAACTGTGATTGAGGGATTAAAGCGGGGGGTGGAAAATTCCATTCCGTCCGGGGCCGTAGGAAAACAAGTTTTGCTTAAAACTGAAAACTCGACAGATTTATATTTCCAATAAAAGTTTTCCGAGAAATTTACTGAATTATTTATGTTACTTTCCAACTACTTATTATAAAATTCCAAAGTTCGCTCTACGAGGCACTTTCCATGTTCTTTATGTATTTATCTCGCGTGTAGTACCCAAAAATAAAGGGATTTAAAACTTTGCATTAAATATGGACGATTTTGAAGTTCTTATTAAAACATCATTTCATTTCCAGGCCAGTGTCAGCATACGCTTTGTTCTTCCGCGACACCCAGGCAGCCATTAAGGGCCAAAATCCGAATGCCAGTTTCGGTGAAGTTTCTAAAATCGTGGCATCCATGTGGGATGCTTTGGATTCGGAACACAAAAATGTAAGTACAATATTACCAATCAACTTTTATCCATTCTAATGCACATTTTTTACAGGTATACAAAAAGAAAACAGAGGCTGCCAAAAAGGAGTACCTCAAAGCTCTTGCCGCTTACAGGGCTAGTCTAGTATCAAAAGGAGCCGGTGAAAATGAGCCCATATATGGAAATTATGGTAAGATAAGCTACTTTATTTTATTTTTGTATCAGTATTAACATTTAAAAGAAATGAAATTTTGTTGAAAATAAATTACAAAAGTAGTGTAAGTTAAAATTACTTAAAAAATTCAAATCAATATTTTCTCTCTTCTCCATAAAATTTTAATGGATAATTTACGTGAATAACCCTCTATATTTCCCGCTATATTTTAACGTCTATGATTACATGAGTCTAGGTTTTATTATTGTCTATGGTTATAATGTGTCGCCATCTATTCACATAGTATTATATTAAATTTTAACTTTGCAGGATCTCATTACAGAAATCTGTATTGAGATCCTGAATTATTGTATGCTTAACCTAACCTCAAAATTGGAGTACATTCGTAATTTTTTATCTTAAACAAAAAAATAAATAAAATAAATATATAACAACTATTAAATTTGTCTTAATGAAATTACTTTTATTTACTGAGGGTATAAAATATTTTTTTAATTTCACTTTTTTATTTTCAATTCACTATTTTATTATTATTATAGTTGTATCTTATAATGTATCTAAGCTTTTCCAAATTTAAGCATAGTTAATTTTAAATTTGTGCGTTTTTCTAGGCAATTATAATGCAGGCGGTCCACAGTATGGAGGGTACACACCTCAGGGAACAATCCCCTCACCCCCAATGACATCAGCCCAAACCCCACCCACACAATCTCCTATTGGCAAAAAGCCACCGATGATGAGCATGCCGTCACCACAGCAGCCTCAGCACCCGAACATGATGCAGTCACCAATGGGGCCTGTGCCAAACCATATGGGCATGCCACCACACATGCAGCCCCAACAGCAACACAGTTATATGCAACAGGTACGTTTCCGAACGAGTCACGAAGATCGTTTGTTTAATTCATTGCGTTTTTTAACAGGTGCCCCAGCAGCAGCACATGCCTGTTTCGCCCCAGCAACAGCACGTGCCCCTGTCGCCTCACATGCAGCACCCGCCCCAACAGCAACAACAGCAGCAGCAGCATATGAGCCCTCCTCCCCCGCCCAGCGGTATGGTACCGTCGTCGCCGCCCGTACAACAACAGCCCCCATCAGGAGCGGTTGTGCCGAACGGAGCGGCCGCCGCCGCCCACCAACAACACCAACATCAACAGCAGCAAGCCGCTGCGGCGGCAGCGCGTGCCGCCAACTCATGCATACGCCACGGTTGCACCAATCCGGCCATCACCAATCCAGAGTGGGAGGATGAGTACTGCAGTAATGAGTGCGTCGTCAGCCATTGTCGGTGAGTAGACTTTTAAAGCAAGAAGCTTTTATGGAAGGAACATGTTATAATTTTTTGTTTCTTGTTTTACAGCGACGTGTTCACAACCTGGGTGAATGGCAACAAGAGCCAACCCCAGAACTTCTCAACAGTTAAATAAATTGTAGACTTAGGCAATGAAGCGTAAGGAGAATGAAACAAAAAAAATTATGTAAGCAATACAATACCAACCACTTTTTCTCGGTCAGATAAATTATATATTAAAATAAGTTTAATGAAACAAAATTATTATTGATGGAACGTTTCGAAAAAGAGAGGATGATGTACCAGGACAAGTGTAATAGTGAGAGGAATTTTAGAATAAGTGTTGTATATATAAAATGATAATCAATCTTTTTAGCGGTGAAGTTGCCTTGGTTGGAGCCTCCTCCGTGTCTCGGGGCAGGCTCTTGGGAACCAAACCAGCTTCACTACAATAGGTATACAAAATAAACAATATTATTGTAATACTAGTTTATACATTGTATATTATAAAAATGCACAAGTAATGTTTTACAAATGTTTAATTTGTAACAAAAGTTATATTGACAAGTGCTGTAATTGTACAATAAATCCAGAATCATTAACAAACCTTGACCTTATTGTACCATCACAGTGTATATTCTTATTAATATCTTATGAAGATGACGTCTCATTATAAAGTGCGCTGATACTACACAAAATACGTAATATAGAAAGATTCTTCCATTGTCAAAGTAAAACATTACTTGGTCCTTTATCATTAAGAAAATTTGTTAAATTTCATGCTATGTATATGCATGTATCCTTAAAAATTTTCGTAGTTAGGTATGTCCAAAGTACATAAGATTCAATATTTTAGTTGATATATACATAGTTATGTCTTTATTGTTAAATACATTTTTCGGAAAATCATGTGAATAAATGTGCGAATGAGAAAAAATGTCTTACCAAGATTTTCCGTTCCTTTGTACTGATTTTAAGGACTGACGTAAAAAGCAACTGTTAGACAGCGTTTTTAGTTTAGTTGTTAATAAATTGTATATAAGCAAATTAATTTTTTATTCATTTTTTTTATTGCAAGTCCTTGAAGATTAAAATTTATATGAAGGCAATAAACTGATAATTACGATTATATTGATATACGTATCCTGTTCGTTTTGTTAAGTTATGGATTGATGAAAATGCGAAAGGAGTGATAATTGTTATTAATTAAATTTGTATACATTTTGTACTGGTTAATTTCAGTGATTGTGTGATATTTGATCTTTGCTGCAACAGTAGCCGGCGAGTGATGAACTACTTTATATGAAAATTTAATTTTCTTGGACCAAAGTGATGTTTTTCCTTAATCCTCGAGAGTTGTACAGTTTTATTGAAGTCCTTATGATTTGGACAGCTGTGGACTCAATTATAATAACCGACGTATTATATTTTAATTTTCATAATTTTATTTTTCGAATTGTACGTCCCACGGCTATCCTAGAAAATAGTTTGTAGTGTAATTATTTTTATATCATTGACCAATCAGAATTACGCTTTTTCGTCGATGTATATAAACACTTTGCAGTTGTTACTTTACTGTTCTGATCTTCAAGCGGAAGTCCCTTTAGATTTTATTTTTGTTAGTCTTTCAGCGGGTAAACTTTGACCGGATTGTATTTTTAGTTTTAGCACAATTTAATTTTATAATCCCATCAAAATTATCCGATTAATTTGGGATTTGCATTTGAAGGTCAGGATTATTGTTAAATATTGTAGATGTGACATTTTTTTCGTAAACATCCCTATAGTATTAAATACATGGTGAAGGATGTACATATTTTGTGAATATGTTGAACATGTGCAAGGAGGTTGAATTGTCGTAAGCGGACCCTGTTAACGAATTGTTTTTTAGAACGCCTTTTGTTTTGGTTCAGTTTTTTCGATTCGACTGCTTAAGACAATTCTTATTCCGCCAGAAATGTAAATGAACTAGATAAAATACATATGATAATTATGTGAAATTTGTTTATTATTTTTTTTTTTGTTTGATTGAGTTTTTAATGTTTATTTTTTTGAAATACGTTTGGAACTAAGCAGTGTACCCAAACAATCAAGTTTATAAAGTATTAAAAAATATCGAATATATATTATTAAAATCATTATCTCTACATGAGCTTTAAAATATTTAAGTACAACTTATGTTCCACTATTACATTGTAAATATCATATTTTAACCTGATGAGCACACAACCTATACTATGTAATCAATTAATATTTAAAATAAATAGATTCTACTGAAATATTCTTTTATTAAACACATCCTTATACTTATATAATGTGTATCTAGACTCATCAATGAACAAACAATTACGTTATTCCTCTGCGATTCATAGGTGGTTATCGTTGGCCTTTGATCTGCGGGCAACCCGATGTTCCCAGCTAAGTTTCCAGGACGTTTTTTGGTTCTAAGATCAATACCAAGCACCCTTGTGATGTGAAATCTACTACACTTTGTGTAGTTGTTGTTTATTCAGATCATGCCATGTTCCAAAATTTGTTGACATTGGTTTAAAACATGTTCCCCTCTATTGGAGATTGGAACGGGCAAAACAAAACATTTTGGAACATGATTTTTCATGATTCACTTTTTAATCCATCCACTCAGCAGATATTTAACTCACTGCCAACACTGTTACAAGTAATCATGACAATATATCTGGTAAATAAAATATTGAATATATCCCCGAATATTTTCTTGATTTTTGCCAAAAAATAAGGAGGTTTTATATTTATATATATATATATATATATATATATATATATATATATATATATATATATATATATATATATATATATATATATATATATATATATATATTTATGGATCATTTATTAAATGATGATGAATTGATGATTATCAATATAATGTATATGCTGAAATAACTGAATACAATGAATATTTAAAATAACTCTCTACATGATTTTGTAGTAGAGAAAACAATAAATACTATAGGTACTGGCATCTAATTCCAGTAGTACAGCTGGTACTTTTAATATATTTTAATAAGTTGTCATAATTATGGCCACTACTGTATATACAAAGTAAAATACATTTAAAATACAGACCAACCAAAGCTGCAAATATTCAAATAATATTATTGGTCAAAATAAACATTGAAAATATTTTTAAATCTATTTAAACTAATCACAAAAAATAAAATATACATAATTTTAACATTAAAATAAATTTAAAATACATCTTCATTATTACTTATTTATTACATAAACAATCATGAAAAATAAGTTGCTGAATTTAAATACATTTTAAAATAATAAATTTAAATATTGTAAATATAATAATTATTATAATTCTGGTGTTAAAAGTTTCAACTCAAAATTTTTACTATTTTCTATGCTCATATTTATTGTATTAAAACTGAAACACAATAAAAATCTATTAAATATAACAAAATAAAGGAACAACACATATTTTTTATTTTATTATCTGTTTTAGCTTATCATAATTGTTATTTTTCTTTAAATTTAAAATATAGTAATGAGTAAGTAAAATATACAGCATTTACCTATTTAAAATTTTAGTGTTTAGTAATCTTAACTAAATTTACTAAAAAAATCTTACTGATGTTTTTAATTGGTTGTTTAAAAGTACTCAGAAAATAATTTTGTAATATTTTTTTTGGTGACTAATTAGTCTCACTACAAATGAGTGTCAGTAAATTATATATAAAGTATCAGTATGAAAATTAAATTATAATTTATATCTTCTTAAAATTTTTATAAATAAAATTTACTTAATAAAAAAAATTCTAAATCTAACTATAATTAGGATATGAAAATTACATAATAGTTAACAAGTTTATGGTAATTTATTTATTTAATAATCTGATTGCCTCAATACTTTATTTAATATATTTTATAGATAATTAAAACTTAATAAAAATTTATTGGAATGTATTAATAAAACATCATATTGATAAAATTGAAAACGTAGTACTTATTTTTGATCAACGAAATATTAATACTAAGAAAACATTGATTGGCATCAGATCTCTGCTTAGTATATCTAAATCCTTTTCAAACAGTATTATGACCATGGACACATTTCTATGATTAGAACATTTATTTAAATTTCGCGGTGTTTGAATCATAAAGTGTATTTTACTTTAAAATTATATATTCATTTACATTTGAAACGTCGTTTTGTTATCAAATTGCAATAAACAATTTCCATTCCATTATTTCACCAAATAATTCCGTCCTAATTTCTCTTGTGCTCAAAATAAAGTAATTATGAAAAAATTTATTTATAGCTTAAAGTTTCCGAAAAAATATTGCTAATAAAAACTAATAAATTAATCATAAGCCGTTTTATGGTTGACTTTAGTTACACATACAGTAAATCACCTTAAAAATTGGGGGTTATAAACTAGATATATCAGATGTGTTCTGTGTCAGACGTCAAGTAAAAACCAGCCCTATTTTCACTTTTGACACAAACAATCAATAATCCGTCGTACCTACTCCGGCGATAACTTCAGGTTACGGCGCGCCGCTTGTGTAGAAAACACATGTTAACGGTACCGTTGTGGTAGTAGCCTTCGTAAAGCTTTTAAATGTGTGCAACCGAATGATTCAGTGAAAAACAGTGCTCGAATTAAATTCGAAAGGTAAACAACATCATTCATTAAATCGTTAAACGGTTATTTAAATATTTATTATTTATTTTAGATTGGGCAATGTACAATACGGCAGGACTGATTCCGGCCAGGTTTTTAATTTTAATTGCTCATTTTACAATTTGCGTTTCTTTGTTATGGAACAGCAGGGAGAGTGTGAAGTCTTGTTTGCCGGAAATGATAACAGAGCAAGCATTCAACAGTCACCGTACACAGTGAGATATTATAATTTTTATTATATGGCATGTGGTTTGTCTGCATTTTTGTTTGTTTGTATTACGAATAATCCGTACAGTAATTTACGATTCCATTTTGTTTGGGAATTTTATTAAGTCATTGCGATCACATTCGACGGCAAACATTGGCAAATATTTGCATTTTGAATGTTTGTTTGTGTTATCGGGGATTATCATGGGCGATTTATTATTTTTGGTTCGTATTTATTTTAAAAAGCTAAAGGAACAAATTAAATAATTATTTGTATAATTTAGGTTCAAATCCAGGTGCAAAAGCCGAGTACGGTACTTTGTATTGTACTTTAACAATTCTCAGAAATTCCGAGTCCGAGTGAAAATTTACCTGGAGTATCCTTTACACATATAATTTTCTGTTGGGTTATGAGCCTCATTTACTAGTAAGAAGTATTGGTACCGCCGAGTACCTTAAATTTTAGTATTTTTATTAAGAACAAAGGCACAAAGTTGGATTATAGCCAGAAGTGAATATATAATTAAAAAGTGTCATTTAAAATAATTACAGGATCTAAAGTTTCATTATCTGAATATTTATGGTACTTGCATTCATTTGTAAATATTTTTTTAACGCTTCAATTAAATTATGACACACAATTTTAATCTGGCGTCGCTTTAATGACATAAAAATTAAATAAATCATTATGACTAAAGCTTTGCAAAAGATTAAAAAGTATTTACATGTGTTTGTTGTATTTAATATCAGACACAACAAACGTAAAGCGGGTCAATGTTTCGAATTGTTTGGAATTCGTTTATGAATTAATTAAAAATGTTGACTCGTAAACCATCTGCAGGAAGTAATTTGTCTTTGTGTAAGGTCTTTTTGATCTGAGGTGTTTAGATTTGAATTTGTTTTTTTATGAAATAAATACAATATTGTTTTGTGTCCTAATTTATTTTATATGACAATATTAATAAAACTTTCCGCAACCTGAACATAACACCAAAATATATTTTTAATAGAAGGTAGATTACGTAACTAAAATTTCGACTACTAGTTTTTTTCCGTTGTTCTATTAGTTATTTTATTCTCATGATTAGCAATTCCTCTTGCCAAATCGAATTTGTAAAACAAAAAAATTTCCACAAACAAAACATCCATAATTTTTTAGGTGTTTGTTTGAAATTTTAAAAGACAGATTCTCATTAACATACTTTATATATATATAAAAATTTTATACAAGATGCCCCTAAATTAAGCACATATTCTTGACCTCAAAATAGACCTATTCAACCAAATTTACCTATATACCAATATGCTTCCTAAGAGAGCTAAAGGTCTCCAAAGATTCTAATAATAGATCCCACAAAATTCTACCTAATTCTGCTATCAAGTTCAACAAGAGTACCATTTTTAAGCAACAATTTTAAAATATATTGTGATGTCAGAGATAAAATATAGTTACATATAAAAATGTTAGGGTAATTTTAAGCTCTTTCTGTATTTTTTAAATCCTTTCAGGCCTATTTTGTTACTTAACTTAAAAAGTTATGTAAATGTACAAAATTTTGTTATTTTACCTTTGATAGTTTCTAAGATTAATCATGATAACCACATTCACTAACTAACTTTTGAAGGCCTGAATCTCTTTTAAGAAGCATGTTGGAATGTTATATAGGTAATTGGGTCAAATCGTCCTATTTTGAGGTCAAAAATATATGGTTAATTTTTGCCACCTTGTATAATTTTCAGACAAATTGCCTCCCATAAACATGAGTTATTACATTTTTAATATACCCATTTAAACTTATGTAGATGCCCTCTAAAACTTGTTAGAACTTACTGTGTAGTACGACGAGTATGAATAGATGCATTTTGATATTTATTCCAGATTGGTGGTTGGTCTTAGCTTGGCATTAACCATGATTTGCTTTGAGCTGTTTGCCTTTGTCATAGGAATTACCATGTTTAGCAGTACATCCGCATTGCTGTGTATCCTTTTGCTTAAATCTTTTGTTTTTGTTAAAGAATAATATGAAATTAAGATGTGGTACGATTCAAAATTTTTAAACTAGGTCAAAAGTCAGGCTAAAAACATGTTTTTATGTTGGCAATAAATACACGATATTTTTGGATCACACAAATTTATACATTATATATAAGCTACACGCCAGCCATGCATTTGTTGTTTTGGTCGTCTTTGTTTTCAATTTATCTGTGCGTCGAATGTATTTTGAACCACTCATGATAATACCATAATGCAGATTTTTTCATTCTTTTGAACTGAGCTACAAAATGTTTATAAAGGTAATTTTACAACAGACACATTGGGTTTGGCTGCGATGCACTAATGCTCAAATTTGTGTGTTTTTGATTTGTATTAACCAACCTTGGTGTTTGTACAGGGTGTCCCATGTTGGTTACGAGTGTTTCCAGTCCATGTAGAGAAAAACTGAGACGAGTAAACATCTCAATTTTTTAAAATATTATTTTTAATTAATATGTTATTAAATATCTGGTAAATTTCGAAATATTTAATGTTATCGTCTATAAAAATTTATTTTGTTTATATATTTTTAAAAGCAAACTCATGTAAAAATTGTGATATAATTACCAATTATCAAATATATTGTCAATGGTTAAGTTCGTCAAATATTTATATGTTTCAAATACGAAAATTCCACTTATTTATTATAATTTTATGGGGAACGGGAAAAGGTAGTGATTTAAATTTTTTATAGCAATTATAACTTGTTGATTGACAATTGATTTACTCTTCTAATTTATTTTGAACAAAATGACTTCAACTTTGTTATTTTTAATGGAACACCCTGTATATTTTTTGATTTTTAAATTCTACATGTAATTGCAAATAACATTGTTATACTATGTCCTTTACCTAAACCCAATAGTTTTTGAGTTATTAATTTTCATTCATTCAAGTTCATTTTTAGTATACACAATAATTAAGGATCATCCTTTAAGAATCCACTATTAGAACTTTCAAATTTTAAACAGGGTGTTCCTTATTTACGTTTATTTTTGTGCGTCATAAAACATCAATTTCTAAAGATATCATAAACATCAATAAACATTAGTTAAAAATTGAGCTCTGGACACTTAAGTCAGTTCTTCTCTATCTGGTCAACCAATTTGGTACACATTCCTTTAGTATTTTAATTAACTCAACAAAACTTAATGATTCGTTTCCATTAGAATATAAAAAAATGAAACACGTTCTAATCATACTTTGAAGACCACTTAAACGGACGTTAACAGAATTGTTTAATGCTAACTAGTGCGTAAATTAACTAAAGTGTTTTCTACAAGGTCAGTAATTTAAACACCTACTGGAACAATATACCCAACCAACTAGTTTTCCTTAATCTTCGTTAGCTATAGGAGGACATGCGGCATCATGCATATTGCTCTGCTACTTTATCCTTGATACCTGGCAATGCGGTTGGTTTTGGTGGATCTTTGCGATTGGTTCGGTTTTGCCTTGTTTGAATGATATTTGTAATGTTATCGATGTTCTTATTAACAGAAAATATTAATTTATACACCACTAGTCTCAAAAAAGGATTTGCTGTCGTAATAGGTGTATAAATTTTATTTTCGCAATTAAATTAAACAAATTCTGTTCTAGTCATATCACAATTATATATTTATAAGACTGTCACTTTTTATAAAAGGTTTTGTAAGAATAAAATATTTTAATTTTACGGACGTTTCATTGCTTTATCTAAGTTAATCAATTGTTTGTGACGTCTGGAAGATGAGTTTTCTTTAATCTGAAATTAAGATTATGTTTTGATGTTAATATTTAATAGAATTTATAATTAAACTGATAAGTTTTAATTAATTTTTATTCATATATAAATCCAGTTCTTTTTACCATTATTAGCTTTTGTTAAATTGTGAGTATGGCATCTGGTCATGAGGTAATAATTGTTATTTTTAATTTTACACATTTTTTACTTAAACATTTCTACCAAACGTCACAATCAACTATCATTATTAATTTCATCGTTGGACATACTTCGACACTAATTTTAATATTTTATTAATTACGAATATGTTCATATGCAAATCGACTTCCATACAAAAGTACGTATTTGATGTGTGACGAGAATGTGTTAACTAAACATTGAATAAAATATCAATAATTACTCACTATATACATACCTGCATAAATAATCTTCGTTGAAAAATGAAGGTAAGATTTTATGCTCCACATTCAAACACCTTCATAAAAATAAATAACTAACGAACGATATTATAGAAATTTAGTTTTAAATCCCTCCTCCACAGGATGGTGTATATTCACGTGTATGTTAATAAGAAAACTTTAAGGAAATATCTGTGACGAAACCAGGATGGTCAAAAATTCTGTTATTGGCCGGTGCCTCCACAACAATAGGATCCTCGTTATGCGTTGGATTTCACATTGGAGTTGTGAACACTCCAGCTGACGTAAGTTTCACTAAGAAGGTATTTTTTAAACATTGCTGAAAACTGATTTGTTTCAGATTATCAAAACCTTTTGCAACGAAAGCATACATTCTAAATATAATGTAGATCTATCAGTAGGGGCCTTAGACTTTTTATGGTCTTCCATAGTTTCCATATTTTTGGTGGGTGCGGCGATTGGGTCTTTGGGTGGTTCAGTACTAGCGGATAAAACTGGCAGGAAAGGGAGTCTGATTATTAGTTCGGTTTTGGGAGCTATTGGAGGGTTACTGTTTGTCATTAGCAAGTCAGTTAATTCCGTTGAGACGATCATCTTGGGTCGCCTTTTGGTTGGACTATCATCAGGTAAATCAAATCAAACAAAACAAAAAAATTTTTATTAATATTAATTGTTGATATAGGTTTAATTACATCGGTTATGCCTATGTATTTAACGGAGTTGGCACCTTTACATTTGCGGGGAACCACCGGGGTTCTCTGTCCGTTAGGAGTCACGTCAGGTGTCCTCGTAGCCCAAATTTTGTCTGTTGAAACCATTTTAGGTATGTAATTACTCTGATTTTCAATTCATAGACTAATAATTCTGTGTCTACAGGTAATGAGTCTCAATGGCCCTTTTTGCTGGGATGTTATCTGGTGCCTTTAATATTATGCGGCGCTGCCATGCCAGTACTTCCAGAAAGTCCGAAATATTTATACGTTATTAAAAAGCAACATCACCTCGCCTTAAAACGTAAGCATAAAAAATCGAGTAAACATACAATAATTAATTATAACTTTCAGAATTATGTAAAATACGAAACACCACAGCGGAATTCCTTGCCGATGAGGTTCGGGAACTGAAACAAGAGGAAGAAGACAATACGTCCAGTGAAGGCAAAGCTTGGACAATCGGCAAAGCCCTTCGTTCTAAAGAGCTGTTAATGCCTTTACTGCTTGTTATTTCACTACAGGCAGGTCAACAGCTAAGTGGGATTAACGCCGTAAGATCACACTATGTTTATTCCGCCTTCCAATATGAAAGGAGATTTTTTAGGTCTTTTATTATTCATCGAAAATTTTCTTAGGAGCGGGTTTATCGAGGGAAAGCAGTGAACTAGCTACAATTGGAGCAGGTGTGTGCAACTTGCTTATGGCCATCCTTTCCATCCGAGTTATGGCTATGTTCGATAGAAGGACTGTACTTCAAATTAGCCTTTCCACTACCGCCTTCTTTTTGGTTTTGTTGGGAGTAGCGATTAGTAATATGGTAAGATGTTTTCAGGTGGTGTAGGCGTTTGAAAACTAACTTATACATTTCAAGGATGCCTACAAGTGGATGCCATACGTAAGCATATTGGGTATCATGGGTTTTGTGGTGTGCTACGGCATAGCCCTAGGACCAATACCATACTTTATTGGTTCGGAGCTGTTCGAAGTTGGTCCCAGACCTGTTGCGATGGCATTGGGGAGTATGGCAAATTGGGGTGGAAACTTTTTCGTCGGCCTACTGTTTCCTATCATGCAGAATGGTATTGGTGCTGCGTCATTTTATATTTTCGCATTTATCGTTGTTTTGTTGTACATATTTACAAGGTAAGTAGTAGTTAATTATATTTTACACATAATGACACTTTTTTATGTTTTAGAATATATCTACCAGAAACGAGAGGCAAGGACCCAAGTGAAGTAGCCCATTTGTGCAAAGATGGGTTTTCGTCGAAGCTATTTGAATCACCAATAAGTTCCTCAGGTACTGAGGAAACGTTTCCAATATCGGAAGTGAAAAACGAAGCCTAAACCAAGTTACAATTAAGATATGCTTTTATTTTTATACAAATGATATAATGTGATACTTCAGTCAAATTCATAAAACCTTCTGATAAACATAAATTACAAATTGTTATTACAAGCGATGATAAATGTTTGAAATAAATGTTATGGTATTCATTAATCCTCCTTTAACCATTGACTGTTGATCGCATCTTCTATGGTATATCTTTCCTTAGTACATGGTTCTAGTAAGCCGCTAAAAATTCAAATTATTGAATAAACGATTGTCTTTCAACGTACGCTTTTACCACAAGAGATATTTAAGTGCTTCAGTACGAGTCTCCCACTTTGCTATAACTGCATGGATATGTCTGCTTAATTGAAGTTTTATCATTTTCTTGATATTAGAATCGTCAAAGGGCATGGACGCACAGGTCATGATATACAAGATGCAGCCCATTGCCCACATATCATATTTTTTTGGTTCATATTCAAGAGCCTGAGTAAGAATGATAAATTAAAACAGTTTATTATTAACTGAATGGGTGATACCTGAATTATTTCTGGTGCTGCATAGGCGGATGAACCGCAGAATGTTTTCGACATAATTTCCTCACCATGAGCAGTTTTACAATGGCGGGCGAAACCAAAATCGCCCAATTTGACTCGATTGTCGGCCATTAACATTATATTTTCGCATTTTAAATCTCTGTGTGCCAAATCCAAGCCATGCAAATAATCAACAGCACCTGCTACTTGCCTATAAATCATTACTGATCATTTATAACGTGTCCTACAGTTACAAGATTCCCTTAACTGCTTTAATTCATACCTGAATAATTCTTTCGAAGTTTTTTCTGAAAAATTTCCATTTTTTCTAATGTACTCCAATAAATCGCCATTTTGGCAGAAGTCCATAAAAATATAAATGATATTGGCTATTTCATACACTTTGTGCACAGTGACAATGTGAGGGTGTTTTATGTTACAAATTATTCTGAAATTAAGTAATAAACATGAAATATTTATATCCACTACCGACACTAACCCTAGTTCCCTTGGAAGGAACCTTTCAATGAAATCTTTTCCTGCACATTCCTTGTTAATTTGCTTACATGCCAATATCTTTCCTTCCGGACTTTTTGCAGTACGTACCTTGCTATACGATCCTTCTCCAAGAGTTCTACCAAAAGTATAGCCCAGAACCTTTGCCAAGGCACTGGAACTATCCTAATTTATTTCGAAGATTACTACAAATTAACATTAGTCAAAATATACTTACTGTAACAGTTTCTGCCATTTTCTTAGTGGGCGGCATCTACAGTGTGATATTTATTAGACTCGGATGTGGAGAAAATTAATTTTCTAACGTGAATTTAAATTTTGCAATTATTAGTGTCATAAATCAGAATAAATATAAAAAGATTGATTTATGTCAAAAAAATTAATTATGAAACGTAGATTCAAACAATTAAAAATTAATCTATTTTATGTTACGAAGAACCACAAAATTCTAAACATGTTTTTATTCAAAAAGTAACTATGTATAATAATAAAATTACAACTGGACTTTATACGTCAATTAACAATAACAAATAAAATTAATTAACTATGTCAAATGTTTAACAAAAGTCATTTGTTTATGCTGCTGTCAATATTTTTTAAATGATCTACATTAAAATTTCCAAATATCTCAGCAGCTTACAGGGTTTAATAATTCGATTCAACATAATCATTTATTATCTTCATATTTAGCATTTTTGTATATACTGATATCAATACCAGTTATCACCAGTTTATTTAATGTAAAATAATTTGTTGACATATCCTTAAAATTGTGCCAAATATCTTACAGTTATTGAAATTAAAATGTATAAAATTACTATATATAGTAAAATGCATCCCAGTTTTTGCTGGTTTCTTTTGACTTCACCTTTTATAATTATATCTGTTTTACAAGATCTAAAAGATTTTCGGTGATCTCACTCTGATCAGGTCTTATCTTTTTCTTTTTCAGACATCTCAAAGCAATCTCGATTAGTTTTTCTCCAATGTCAATGCCATTAGCTATCCAGTCCCCAACTTCCTCGTGTCGATCCAACAAATTACTGCCATTACCATCAGTACTATATTGAAATTCAACGTGGTCATTCTAAAAGCAGGATAATTGCATTAAATCTTACTTTAATCAGCAATTCGTTAGCATACCAAACAAACTTCTTGTCTGCTTTCATCCCTAACTGGTAGGGATGTTAGTAATTCCAGTAAAACAATTCCAAAACTGTATGTGTCCATTTTGTAAGAAATTTCTCCTCTGGAAACTTTAATGTTAGAGAGAACTTGGATTTTATTTTTAACTCTTACCTTAAGGCCTCATCTGACATATAAGCAGACGTTCCTATTGCACTAGTAAAAGTGCTTGTATGATTATTGTAGATATTTCTAACTAGTCCAAAATCACCTAACTATTTAATATGATATGTTAAAAAAGCGTATATAATACATAATTAAAATATGTTACCTTAGCCTTATTGCTTTCATCAAGCAGTATATTAGGGCTTTTTATGTCCCTGTGTATCACAGGATCTTTAAATTCAGTATGTAAATAAGTAATGGCTTTTGACAAACCCAAAGATATATTTAATCTCTCTTTCCAGTGCAAACGATTCTCCTGTGACTACAATTGTAATTTTTATTAAAAATAATTACTTAGAAATATTTTAACTACCTGAATTTTATCATGTAATGTACCACCAGACATATACTCGTAAACAAGACAATATGTACAACCGTCGTGTGAATACCCGAGAAGTGCTAGCAAATTATCATGTTTAAATTTGCTTAAAATTTCGACTTCGTTACGGAATTGTTTTGTAATTTGGTCCATTTGATTGTTGTTCACTAGATCCAAGTTCAATTTTTTAACAGCGACAGGATCTTTAATCAAATCGAAGGCGACGTAGACGGAACCAAAAGCTCCGTGGCCCAAGTATCGGCCGACGCTCTCTCTGGATGTGTACGGGTCGTTGTTGAAGTTATTCGTGCACCTCTCTAAATCTACGTATGAGAAGTGTGGTAAGGATGTGTTGAGGGATAAACTAGGTAGAGGAGACGAACACATCCGTGAACTGTTGGTGTTTCTTGAGTGAGATGAATTATTTTGATCGTTGGATAGTAAAATAACCGGCAGTTCTTGGGTACTTTGAAAGAAACTTAAATTTGGCACGCTGTTTTCTTGGGGTGTTATTGGTTCGTTTGATGTATCTATCCCAAGTTTGGAGAACTGTGGCAAATATTCGCCACTATTCGACACATTGTTGTCGGTGGTTGATTGAAACATGGATAAATTGGGGAGAGCTCCTGAAGATACCGTAGATGGATTGCCCGACGGCATTATGGCACTAAAGTCAGGCATTTGATTTTCAGAGACAGTTTGTTCCGGTGTTACTGCGGACTGGTTTAACACATCTTCACTGTCCCTCAGAAGGAAATCTAAGTCGGGCTCGTCATTTTCAAAATGCACTGTGTGATGGTGGTGACTGACACTACGATTTACATTCGTAGGTTTCATTATAGACCCGGATACTCTAATTATTGGAGCAACATCTTGAATTTTCACCAGAGCATCCGGGCCAGTCGCAGGCCTTTCTGGACGAGGAACGCCTAGTAAGTCGGCAAGCAGATCGCCAGCTCTATATACTCCAGCTTGTTTTAACAGGGAAAATAGGTGGCCGACGGTGGGGAGCACCTTTCCAGAAGTGCCCCATTCGTCAAAAAGTATATTGGTGCATGAACGGCGGTCTTTCACAGAAACACTCTCAATGATTCTAAAAAATTAATTTGTCTAGAGCCTCAGATTATGTTCAGTAATTGTACTATTCTTTTTTATGTTTGAGTTAATATATTTCTCATTTAGTAAACAGATTGTTTGTTTGTAGTTTAACATTAATCATATTTTATTATTCTACAGTATACATTGATTTATTTATAATACATTTATATATAGTGACCCCCCCATTGGCAGATTTTTAAAATTTAATTAATCACACTGTATAGAAATAAACCAACAATCTAACCCCAAAATGTCTATATTTACAAACAAACTTAACACCAAATAAAATGTAACTGGGAATTGATCCAAAAATATATTTATAAAATTGTAGTGTTGCATAAACTGCAGGTTTAAATGGTATTTATACTGAAAATTCTAAAGTGGCAAATGCAATATGTTAGCTTGGGATGGATTTTGTGATTGCTGGTGTCGCAGCAGTCTGTGCAGGCACAATCACAAACCCACTGGATGTGATAAAGCTTCGATTGCAAATGCAGGGAGAACTGAAGGCAAAAGGAACTCATCCGGTGACTTATAAAAATTTCATCCACACTGGTTATCTTATAGTCAAACATGAAGGTGTCTTCAGTCTCCAGAAGGGTATTACTGCTGCTGCAGCATTGCAACTTGCAAATAATGGTTTGAGACTAGGTAAATATTTATAATGTGGTACTTACTTGAAATGTTCTGTGTTGTATTTGGGTGGGTTTTTGTGTGATATTTTGGACATTGTTGGATCAGTGTTTAATGTTTTTGGTATTTTACACATTAATGGTTTCCATAAATCATCACTGTCGAGTATTGCCTCTAACTCTCTTAGGAGTCTTAGATCTAATTTTCTTAATTGTAGTTTTGGATCTAGTTTCACTTCTTCTGATGTGGTCATTTTCGTTGATTGGTCACTTTTTCAATAATTTAGCATAAATCACATTTAGTTTTACCCTTCTTGAGGGTAAACAAATAATTTTATTAACGATATAAATTAAATATAAATAAAAATAAAGGTTGGAGGTTTCCAATAGGACACCTTAAAAATACACGTGAAGTTGGTCATAAAATTTCCAATGAGTAATATTTGTCAATTTAATTAGAAATGCAAGAACGTTAATTTTCATACAAGATTGAGTCAATTATTTATTTAATAAACTAATTTATTAATTGTTCAATTTATTAAAAATATGGACAACGCATGATCATAATAAAATTCTTAAAATCTTCAAAGGTGAAATAAATAAGATAAATATAAATTAAAGTAATTTGTAAATATATTAGGTTACAAATTCCACAAATTGTTTTAAAGAATAACTTGTAAAATAATTATGACACTTCATGAATGTACAGACTGTATTTAGCCTCAGCTGATTTCGCTCCTAACTTCAAATACGTTCCCATAGATATGAAAATAACGGCTTTCAAATTTAATTCAAATGTAGATTTTTTTATAAATAAATCACTTTAATTAATTAGAAGATATAAATTTCGAAACAGGTAATATGTTAAGTTCTAATTCCGCTTTCCCCATACGTATTTATTGAATTTATTTTCGAATTTTACTGTCTTTAATTTTTAATCTATTGTAAGGGAAAATTAATAAAACAAAGTTTAAGGGCTAAATATAAATCATCCTAATCACTTTTAGCAGTTCTGACAACCATTACCTAATTGTTCACAGGTTACAATGTGCGACAATACTTGAGATTAATTGCGTCACTAATGTACTAATGATTACAACACACAAATCCCATCGAATAAAATTTATTGTTCTCGTTTTTTCTGCCAACTCTTACCACCAAGTTAGATCAATTAAAACAAATAATAAATATCATTAACTGTAAGTAAGAAGCTGTGATAAGATAATACACAGTAAACAACCTAAAATGTTAAATGTATTCATGTGTTGTGACCTACGAGTGTAACAAGTGAGTTGAGCCACTTGAAAAACAAAATAGAAAACAAATAAAATCTGTGACCAGTGCAATGGATTTCGTGATTGGCGGTACTGCAGCGGTATGCGCGGGATTCTTCACGAACCCTCTGGAAGTACTGAAGACCCGCATGCAGCTGCAGGGGGAACTACGGGCAAAGGGACACCACGCCGTTTATTACAGAAACGTTTTACACGCGGGGTATGTGGTTGCAAAGAACGATGGAATTTTGGCCTTGCAAAAAGGACTGACGCCCGCACTGTTCGTGCAGTTGATTATGAATGGGATGAGATTAGGTAATTTTTGTTGATGGTTGGAGATGTAAACAATGCAATAAGAGGCATTACATGAATTGAAAGCAATTTAAGTTAATAAAAACAAGCTTAGATTATGCAATATTTTGAATTTATTATCAGTGAATAAAATTATGGTGTTTTAATTTTTGTGTGAGACTGAATAAACTTGAGTGTCCTTAACAATTATAGATGGTGTAATTAATATACAGGGTCTCCCAAAATAGTTGTCTTTGGTTGACACCAGACTAGATAGAGAAAACCTGTTTTAACTGTTTCTTTTATTTTCAATTAGTATTATTGAATTTGTTATTAAAATGTCGAAAAAAATAAGCTCTCTAAAAATAAGTCATTTGTGATATATTAAATTATCTCAATCTGAGATGATTGATGAATGAGATTATTGGTAAACTTCGAGATATTTAATATCGTCTACAAAACAAAGAGGGCGTAATTTGTACTTTATTTTATCGATGAATTTATTTAATAAATCAAGTTAAAATTGTGATATAATTATTAATTTTTAAAAAATTTCTTTATTATCATATTTGATATATTTAATACATTCACGTCAACATTATTATCTCGAAATTCATCAATGCAATTGTGCAGGTTTTTTATTTTTAATTAATATAATTAAAATTATTTTTAAAAAATTAAACTCCAAAAATGTATCATTTGTGATATATTAAATTATGTCAAACTAAGATATAATGAGATTCTTGGTAAATTTTAAGATATTTAATATTATCATTTACGAAACAAAGAAGGCGTAACTGCTACTATATTTGATTAGTGAATTTAATTAATAAATGAAACAAAAATTATGATATAATTACAAATTTTTAAAAAAATTATTTAAAATCATATTTTGTAGGTTTAACATTACTATATTATATTTCGAAATGTATCAGAAACGTCGTTATATTTTAAGGATACTTTAATATACAGGGTGATTCACCAAACTTATTCATTAGAAGTTCAATGCAACACACGGTATATTTTTAGATTTTTAAACTCTACATGTAATTGCAAATAAAATAGTTACACCTACACTCAATGTTTTTGAGTAATTAATTATTTTCCAATAATTTTTACAGATTGATGGTTTAACTAAAGTACCTGAAAAGTCACCAATTTTTATGCTGAAGTTCATTTTTGGCATAAACATTAAACAAAGGCCTTTGTATAAGGAATTATTATTAGAGATCTCAAATTTTATACTGAGTGTTCGTTATTTACATATAATTTTGAGTATCTTAAAACATCAACTTTGTTACTTTCAGTAGAACACGTGTGTGTTTTTGAATATTAAAAAAACTACATTAAACAAATACTTATATATAATTATACCAAAAATGTTTTTTTTCCATAAACTTCTAAAGATTAAATTTTGTGAATCACCCTGTATATGAAATTATCTTAAGCTAAGCTATAAATGAAAATTAAAAAAGTGCATATTTATATGAGATGTCTTTTTTTTCAGGAATACATTGTTGTGATAAATTAAATTATCTCTAATTAAGAGATTAAGGGGATTTTTGGAAAATTTCGAGATATTTATTATTGTCGTCTATGAAACAAAGAGGGCGCAACTAGTAGCTTATTTTATTTATGTTTTTAATAAACAAGTCATGCAAAATTGCGACATAATTACAAATTTTTAAAACAAATTATCAATCATATTTAGTATTTTTTTAGTTTTTGTAGATATCATAGTTTAAAAAAAACTGAACTCTGTACACTAGTCGGTGTTTTTCCATTTAATGCTGAAATCCTCAAAGACATCCAACCAGTAGAATAATTATGGGAGCTATAAAAGGAGTTGAGAATTAAGGGTGTATTGTTCCTTAAAATTAAAAAATATTTAATTGTATTTATTTGTCCCTAAATTAAATGCTAATATTTCAATTATAACTCTGCATTTTTATTATGTTGTAACTGGAAAACATTGTTCCCATAATCATTTTCTAAAATATCTTAAATAAATATAATTAATTTTTTTTAATTGACCTCACATTATTTAAATTATACCTTTTTTTAATTTATTTAAGAATTTTTTGAAATATCAAATATCGAATTTATCTATATAAATTAGCATATTTATGCCATGCCTCTAGCATGATTTTAAATCATCAAAATCATGAACTTTACGCAACGCCCATGTATATTACATTAAAATTGCTCCGATAAAAAAATTGTTTTTCTTAATTTGATAATGTTTATACCGTTAGTCTAAATAAATTTTGCAACATATTGCAATAGTTTAACTAGATCTAAATAAACAAATGACTATTTGGAAAATTTTTTGATTCGGGTAACTCATTAGTAACGAATCTAGAAATTTTATCACAACTATTTATCTGAACATTAATTTTTTTTACATAACTTTTTTGTCACAAGGAACTTACCAATATGCGGAGGGTCGCGGATATATGAAAGATGAAAAAGGCAACAAAGTGTTCATCAAGCAACTAATGATTGGAGGTTTGGGAGGAGTACTAGGCCAATATTTTTCTAGTCCACTATTTTTGATCAAAACCCACTTACAATCTAAGGCCGCTGAGGCAATTGCTGTTGGACATCAACATGAACACACAGGCCTTTACAGAGCTCTAGTTACAATTTATTCAGAACACGGTGTGAGTGGATGCTCATGTTTGTTTTATGAATGAACCTCATGCTGGTAATCTTGCAGATTAAAGGACTTTTTAGGGGAGCCGTTGCATCAATACCTAGAGCCTTTGTCGGCTCAACATCGCAATTATTAGCTTTCGATTATGCAAAACTCTATTTAGATCAATATGACTATTTTAAAGACAAATACCTATTGAAATCATTCCTTGGAAGTATGGCTGGAGGTGTGGCCATCAGTGTAATGATGACGCCTTTCGACCTCATTCTGACCCGATTGTACAATCAACGTGAGTATAATTATTTTTTTCGTGATTCACTCCTCTGAACATAAACAAATATTTAGCTGTCGACGAATTCGGGAGAGGGAAGATGTACTCAAGCTACATGGACTGTGTGGTAAAGATATATCGCACTGAAGGACCTCGGGCTTTCTACAAGGGAATAGGGCCAATGTATCTGAGATTGGGACCACATTCTGTTTTATGTTTGGTGTTTTGGGATTTGTTTAAAGGCGCATACGAAAAATATTATCTAAAATCAAATGCCAAAATGGAACCTAGTCAAACATCCCTCGAATAAAATATTATTTTATTAGGGGGTTGAAAATTATTGCATTTTTTTTAAATAAATACACTGTTAGACATTTTGTTATGGTGTGATTTTTATTGAATTGTTACTATATTGTTTGTTTTGATTGTTCAGTACAACAACAAAGTAACTTGTGTTCGTAATGTATTCTAATATTTCAATTAAAATATAAATCAAGAATATGATCTTTATTTAATTCATTTAATCCTAGTTATTAGCGTAAAATTAATTTAAAACCTCTTTTTTACTAAATGTCACTTTATAGCAAGATTATAATTTCCAAGAAAGGTGATCACGTTATTATGTTCACAATGTAGAACGAATTACAATTGTATAACAGGTGTTAACTGATAAGTTTCTATAGAAAGGCCGGATAACTTTTAGAAACATGTTAAAAAAATATTATTTTGGCGCACTTATTCGTACCTAAAATCTTCCACGTGCCTCCTCTAATTAATCATAGAGATATCTATCTATCTCTCAAATTATAAATTTTTATAATAATTAGTATTAAAAGTTCACGAAGTTCGCGTGTGACAAGTGATTACTTATCTGTATACAAACATTCAGTTACCATCTGGACTACAGTAACAAACAAATAGTTAAACTGATTAATAAAAATTCAAGTTTCGAATTGCTCAAGGTTTTTTAATGAAGATCACGCTTACGTAACAGAAATGTTAAAATTTATTCGTATTAACATTTCTTAATAATGCTATACAGATAAGATAATATTATTGAACAAAATTGACGCATTTGATATAACATATATGAAACTGTGAATGTGGTGAATTTTATTTAATTGTATTGTAAATTTGCACAGGGTATTGTCCAAGGTTTATTAATAATCTACCTTAAATTTCACTATTCATAAAATATTTTTAGATAAGATAATCTTATAAAATTACGGTACAACGCTTAGACAAAAGTACAAACTTTCTAGTGTCGTGAAGTGATTTGTGAACAATGGATTTCGCAATTGGAGGTCTAGCTGCAGTGGGTGCGGGATTTTTCACCAACCCATTGGAAGTGATCAAAACACGCATGCAGCTGCAAGGAGAGTTACAAGCAAAAGGTCAACATGCGGTCCATTACAGAAATGTATTCCATGCCACCTACATGATTGCCAAGCATGATGGAGTTCTGGCACTTCAAAATGGATTAGTGCCAGCCTTATATGTACAACTAGTTTTGAATGGTGTTAGATTAGGTAAACGACGAAATGTTACATAATGTACAAATAATGACACTTTAAACAATTAATAGGTATATATGAAACACTTGACAATAATGGTTTCATGCAAAACAAAAAAGGAGAGAAAACTTTATTCAAAACAGTCCTTGCTGGTGGCATAAGTGGTGCAGCTGGCCAATATGTGTGCAATCCGTTGTTCATAGTAAAAACCCATCAGCAGTCCCAAGCTTCAGCTTCCATAGCAGTCGGACACCAGCACGAGAAAGCTGGCATGGTCAAATCACTTGCTAAAATTTACAAACAATACGGCGTAAGATCTAAATTATTTTGTTAATAATGTTGGAAGGAACGTTTTTAATTTGTTTTTAGATAAGAGGATGGTTTAGAAACGTGACGGCGACTATCCCAAGGGCTTTTGTGGGTTGCTCAGCTCAATTGACCTCCTTCCAATATGCCAAGATATATTTTCAGCAATACGACAGTTTAAAGAACAGCCCCCTTATTGTTTCCTTTTTGAGTAGCATGATAGGAGGAGTATTTATCAGCGTTATGATGACACCTTTTGATCTCATATTGACAAGGCTAATGAACCAACGTAAGTACAAATATTTCTTCCTTCCCATAATATGATACAGTAAACTAACACTATTAAAACAACAATAATAATATACAAATTTTAGCCACTGATAAAAATGGCCGAGGAATTATTTACAAAAACTACTTGGACTGCGTAAAGAAAATTTACAATACAGAAGGAGCAGCTGCGTTCTACAAAGGAGTTGGACCAATGTACCTTCGTTTGGGTCCACATACCGTCTTGTGCCTGGTGTTCTGGGACGAACTGAAACTGCTTCATGGAAAGTACTGGTCTCACTAAGAAATTGAGTAATTAATTAACTGAAAACTTAGATAATATTGAAAGACATGTTAAAACTAGTTCCTACATATCAAAACGTAAATCATTCTAGTCGAAGTACAAATATATGTAATTATAATTTTACTGAAAAACACTGAAAGACAATGAGGTCAATATTAAATAATAATATCGTAATTACACTAGATCAAGTGTAAAAATATTCAAAATAAATTTATAATTTTCAAGTTCAAGTAACATTGTGGCTGCATTTAAGTGTAAATTAAATAATTTTAATTTTAAACGACAATATTGATAAATGGCATTTTGTATAATTTATAGTAAGTTGAAGAAATCTAGTTCAATTAAAGCTTTTCGACATAGTACATAAAACGTAATAAAACTATGTATCACACTTACTATTGATTTAAATGTTATTAATAATTATGTATAATTATTTTTTAAGTGAAAATAAAACAATAAAATATTATCTAATTAGTATACTTACGATTTTTATTGAAATTATACGTCACATTTAATGACAATTACTTTTATATTTAGCAACATCCATTTACAACGTGCAAATTAATTGAGATTTAATTAAAATAAAGATAAAAAGTTAAGTGTATTCTATAAATATAATAAATTATATTATATTATAATACAATCTACTTAAAGAAGGTGTACTTATAATAATAATTATAGAGAGTAGACAACAAAGTAAAAGGAATTTCCTAGACTGTGAATCTTAATTACATAAATTAAAAAAATTAATATAATAATGCGATTGTATTTAATTGTATGAATCAAGGAAAATAATATTTAAATAAAGTATAAAAATAAATATGTAAATTGTACGTAGCTACACTTCATTATTTGGTTTAACTTTGTTGATTTATAATAGGTTATTAAAAAATTTATTGCACAATTTTTTTAATTGTTAAAATATCTAGTTTTTTATGAGTTTTTCTATTAGATAACAAAAATCTGAATGTAAACAATGATATGAATGAATCACGAATGCAACAACGCATATTGACATAAACAGTCAATTCTCATAAAAAAAACTTAAAATACAACAAGAGCATGACTTGTACCCTATCTGTAATCGACGATTAATGTAATTTAATTACCGTTTTTTATTGTAATTCTAAAAATATGAATTAAAATTTTGCATTGTTCTAGAATGTTTATGTTTAATATTTTGTTCATGATTCCAGTTTTCCTTAAAATGACATTCAATTTCTGTTCAAATATGCAAAACAAATTAGTAAATAATATTTTAAGGTTTAAGTATGGTTAGTTAGTAAACTTATTTAAACTTACATCACACGGATATTTCCCAGGTTACATAAAACATTTTACAAACCGCACTCTTAAAATTCATTTTGACATTAATAAATAATGCAATGTATAATTGAATGTGATCAAAATTTATATTTATGGATGGTCATATGTATATAAGTTATACTATGTGTAATATTCAGTTTAGTTAATTAATCATAAAGCTTCGAAATTTAAGTTTACACTAAGGAGGAATTCGAACTTTAACCTTTATATAAAAAACAAATCACATGAAATAAACACATAAAATTTGACAATTAAAATAATTTTGTCTAGAAACTTTAATTAGGAGTAAGTGATTTGAGATAATCTACACGTGATTTTTAAACTTACATCACGCGGATGTTTCCCAGGTTACATAAAAAATTTTAAAACCACACTCTTAAAATTATTTTTAGAACTGAAAAAGAATGCATGTAATTGAAAGTAATCACTTTTGTGCATATAACATAAACAATCAATTTGAAATTTATGGATTGTCATATTGACTCCATTAATTGTAGTTATATAAATCTATTTACCTTTGAAAATATTCAATATTGTCCTTAACATTTCATCAACAATTATAAAATATATATATAATATTGAATTCATAGTTGTAAAAACTCCAAAATTTAAGTTAACACTAAGCAAGAATTCGACCTCTAACCTTTGCATAAAAAATCCTAATAAAATTATGCGAAATAAACACATAAATTTTGACAATTATTATAAATTCGTCTAGTCTCCAGACTCTAATTAGCACCAGTTGACTTGAGATAATATACACGTGATTTTATTGAGTAAATAAATGCAAAATCCTGTCTACAGTTTAATCAACCCATGTCGATTCATATACAATGCGTGTTAGAGATAATGCAAATAAGTGGATAATTCCATTAATAGGATGTTTTGTTTCGAAGACTTTTTTTTCAACCACTGAAAAATATTCCATAGTATAACACGTGTCCATGTATTATTCATTAGGTCAATCGAGCTCACCTTTTTTTTATATACGCAAAAGAAATAATTAAATGTCTGAAAATTAAATTAATTTAAATTTATTGGACTATTTTCTTATTTGTAAATAAGTGGTTAATTCCATTGACAGTTGTTATGTTTTGATTCAGATCATTTTTCTGCCAATCAGAATATTCCACATATAAACACATTATTAATTATGTCACCCCAACAATTTTTTATAAAAAATCAATACAATAGTTTAATAAATTAATAAATTTACATTAAATTTTTGTAAAATCCGGTAAACTACAACTAGTTGTTAAATTTATCACTTTATGTAATTGTAAATAAGAAATATATTAATATTAATAGTGGTATACAATTTGTGGCAACAAATTGCGAAAAATTTCCTGGAACGTCTCAAATTTTTGCATGTCTGGAGATAATTTTATTACAAATAAAAAAAAATGCGTATCTCTTGAAGGCTGAACCTATAGAAACTTCCTAGAGATAATTAATTGCGATGTTGACTTATTAAAATAATTATTTCTACACGCTTTGAATAAACAAATCAAATAATATTAATATGTAAGTACATTTTATGATTTAAAATTTAGGTAACTATGGACGACGTCAACTTTACCTTTAAAATATCAATTGATCAGTTAATTATAATGTTTTTATAATTACCAAAATTACAAGGAAAAACTGAAGAAAATATTCAAAAAATTAATTTTAATAAACTAATTTTTGAAGGGATGTGACTTTTTGCCACCAAAAATAGTGGGCCTGAATACCAGACTGCTTGTCTTGACTTATTTATGCATTATAAGATTTCCTCGAATTATGCTGCTTCAACTTGCGATAATTTAATTGCAGACACATAATCACATTGTTGTTTAAATTATTATTATATTATATAAATGCATAATAATAAATAAAAACTTACATTTTTAGTATATATAATCTAAAACAATAATATAATTCGAATAATACAGCAGTGATTAAAAAAAATCTGACATCAGAAACCAATTTTACTGTAAAATCGTTAAATAATAATGTGTGATTTTTTATTGTACTATAAATATTTACTCGGTGATTTTTCCAAGAAATTAGTTACTAATAGACCACAAATATTGTTGTTGTGAAATTCTGGATTATAACTTTCACATCAATTGTACAAGAAAGTTCAATACTACTTTGTGGTCTGACAGATAAAAGATTTTCTACAAACTGCACAATTTGTTAAGTGACTGAAAGTGAAAAAAAAAATAGAAATCATATATATTTTTTTTAAATTGATGCGTTAAAATGATATATTAACCTGAATAAATATTCATAAGTACCTGACAATAAAAGTGTTTTTGAAATTTGTTTTTGTGATTCTATAAAAAATGTAATGTAAATATGCAGGAAAAAATGAGTTTGTGGTTAGTATTACCTAACTTTTATTTTATACTGGATGTAAAATTAACTACAAACAAATGATATATAAGGTAAATAGTTTTTCAAAAGCGGGAATATCCAATGCGTTTGTACTAATAACAAAAGTGGCGCAATTTATAAACAATAAGCGACAGCGTTTTTCGTAGTAATTCACAATAATCATATTAGGTTTATCTAGACAGGTATTTAAAACTGTAATACACAAGAGTATGAGTATTACAATTTTTTATTAGTAACCAGGGTAAAAAATTTTATCTTAAGATTAAGTAAAATACAAAGCTGTGTATTTAAAAATAGGTTTGAAAATGTTTCTAATTATAAACATGGGTAACTAAAGTACCAAAAATCAATAAAAATGTTTAAAAGATTAGATAAATTAATTATATAGGTGGTAGATTCAACAAAAAGTAAACAAACTGTTTTATAATCTTATGTATATTATTTAAAAAAAATAATAATTTAATTTATAGATTTATGGAAAAAAATTATAAAAAATATTATATTAATAAAACATGTTTTAATAAAATTTAATATCAATTTCAGAGTTTTATTTTATTAAAAATAGTAAAAAACTATTATTTTGGCAACAGATGGTAAATGATTTAATTTACCAACAACTCACAAAATTTGGATAAATCTACTTATATGAGTCTTGCTCATAAGATTGAAAGATTAATCTAGATCTATCATAATTTTTAATAAATAAAGTGTATAAAAATAAAGATTCAATTTACCTTGAATTTTTTTCATATAAAATAATTAAATTTCTGATAATAATAGATCTAAAGAGTAATTTACATTATTTACATCTAAAGAGTAATTTGTCTTTTATTAAAATTATATTTAAAAAACATTAAGACCATTACCGAATTACCGAGAAGATTGAATGAAGATTTGACTGTAACGAATTTTGGTCAGTCTGATGCAAAAACCCATTTTACTGATGAAAACTTACCCCATATCTTACTTAAAGATCTTAAAGATACCATATAATCTCTATTATATATATGTATATTTATATTCCGAAGTATTATATGAAATTAGGTCAAGTTTCTGTCTAATAATAAATATAAATAAAATTTCTTGGTAGATAATCAAAAATTATTAATGAATTATTCAAAAAGAATTATAGAACTTCCACTTCTTTCTTCGAATATATAGCTGGATTTTTAGAATTATGTGTGAATCCTAAACTAATTTATAATATTCGTCGTCCTGTTCTTGTGAGAATATAAAAACGCAAAGTAAATTATTTAGCCACATGTACGATAAACGAAACCACACAGTATATAATTAATACAATATTATTTATTTTGTGATCAAAAAATTAAATTTAGATGTATACACAGAGATATACAAAAATAATCCTGGACGAATTTAGGAAAAAAAATATTATATAAGAATAGTCATAAATTATTCAAACAAACATTGTTTTAGACTTCACGAAGTAAAAAGTATAAACAATAAGCGACAGCGTTTTTCGTAGTAATTCACAATAATCATATTAGGTTTATCTAGACAGGTATTTAAAACTGTAATACATGGAGTATGAGAATTACAATTTTTTATTAGTAACTGGGGTAAAAAATTTTATCTTAAGATTACAAAGCTGTGTATTTAAAAATAGATTTGAAAATGTTTCTAATTATAAACATGGGTAACTGAAGTATCCAAAATCAATAAAAATGTTTAAAAGATTTGATAAATTGAGTATATAGGTGGTAGATTTGGAAAAAAGTAAACAAACTTTTTTATTATATATATTATATTATATTATATTATAAAAAAATAATAATTTAATTTATAGATTTATGGAAAAAAAATATAGAAAATATTATATTAATAGAAAATGTTTTAATAAAATTTAATATCAAATTCAGTGTTTTATTTTATTAAAAATAGTTAAAAAACTATTACTTTGACAACAAATGGTAAATAATTTAATTTACCAACAACTCACAAAATTTGGAGAAATCTACTTATATGAGTCCTGCTCATAAGATTGAAATATGTCATAAGAAAAGATTAATTAATATCTAACATAATTTATAATAAATAAAATCTATAAAAATAAAGATGCAATTTACCTTGAATTTTTTTGGTAAAAAATAATTAAATTTCTGATATAAATAGATCTAAGGAGTAATTTAAACCTGCCTTTTATTAAAATTATATTTAAGTAACATTAAGACCATTACCGAATTACCGAGTAGATTTTATAATGAAGATTTGACTGTAACGAATTTTGATCACAGTCTAAGGAAAAAACCCATTTTACTGATGAAAACTCACCCCATATCTTACTTAAAGATCTTAAAGATACCATATAATCTCTATTATATATATATATGTATATTTATATTCCGAAGTATTATATGAAATTAGGTCAAGTTTCTGTCTAATAATAAATATAAATAAAATTTATTGGTAGATAATCAAAAATTATTAATGAATTATTCAAAAAGAATTACAGAACTTCCACTTCTTTCTTCGAATATATAGCTGGATTTTTAGAATTATGTGTGAATCCTAAACTAATTTATAATATTCGTCGTCCTGTTCTTGTGAGAATATAAAAACGCAAAGTAAATTATTTAGCCACATGTACGATAAACGAAACCACACAGTATATAATTAATACAATATTATTTATTTTGTGATCAAAAAATTAAATTTAGATGTACACACAGACATATACAAAAATAATCCTGGACGAATTTAGGAAAAAAAATATTATATAAGAATAGTCATAAATTATTCAAACAAACATTGTCTTAGACTTCACGACGTTTCGAACAGTGGTCTCGTGTTTATCAAGTGATTAATAATAACGAACCAGTAATATTTGGTTTTGCGAATAGTCGACCAACCAGAGCTTTCGATTAACAAATAGAATTCGAATTAGCATAAACCACGCTCATGAGTAATGGGTCCATGCAAATTTTGTAGCAAGGAATATTTTTTATCGGCATTTTTCCAATTGGCAGCTTACTGATATAGTAACCACCCACAACGCGATAACAACTATCAAGACCCTATATATTTAAAACATGGGCATCCAGACACTCAAACATCATACAGTGGTGATGGAAACAAACTTGCAGAAGTAGTAACGCTTGGAAGTGACCTTACCAAAGATTGAAGACAACTCGTCCACTCAGTTACCGCAGCAAGAGCTTCAAAGAAGATTTATACCAAGTGAATATACGTAAATCAAGAAAGCAACAAATCAAGAAAAATGGAGTTCGTTATTGGAGGCATGGCAGCAATGAGTGCGGGTTTCTTCACAAATCCTTTGGAAGTCATTAAGCATCACATGGAACTAAATAAAAAATCTACACAGATCAACAACAGTGGAAAGTATAAAGGATTTTTGGGAACCGGCTTTCATGTTGCCAAGCAGAATGGACTCAAGTCGCTGCAAAAGGGACTCTCACCCGCTTTGGGCTACCACCTGGTCAGCTACGGAATGAAATTGGGTAAGACAAAAGGACTTAACACTTTTCTATTAGAGATTCGCATGATAATCACATAAAATTTCAATTTTTTTTTTTTTAATTTTTTAAAATTTTCCATTCTTGACTAAATTAAGCATTTTATTAAATAACTTTCAACAAAACTGTAATTTCTGAATTGTTTTGCTGTTCTAAATAATAAAAAATATTTTTTTTAATAAAAGAATATTTTTAAAATTAATTTATTAATTTATAAAAAAATATTTCTTTTGTTATTTCATCAGAAATCAAAAATTATATGATTTTTTTCTAATTAATAAAATTTTTCTTTATGTTAAAAATTGAGGAATTTAAAAGATTTTATAACAAAACAAAAATTATAAAGTATAAATTTTCGTATTGTTAAAAGAAATTAATAATTTGCAATGTTTTGAAATTTTATTAAAAACAAAAAAATATAAAATATTTTAATTTTCTAAATATAAATATTTAAATATATTTTGATTTATTAGTAATAATTCCTTCAACGTTTAAAAAATGGTGGATGCGCACAAATTTTACACAAAATATAAAAATTCTTATTCACATATTAATTTCACAATATTTCACTAAATCTTGCATAATAAAAATATTTATATTTGATACAATATTCTTGTAATAATTGCCACAGAAAAAACTCCAAACTACCCTAAGATGATTAACACTTTTATTTGTAATTTTTAACATAAATAAATAATTCTTGTTCATCATTATAATGTTTATTGATTTAAATTGCATCATATGATGAGTATTTAAAGTAAATAACTAAATAATTTTCCCGAGAAGAATTACTTTATTTACATTTTTAACTAAATAGATTGGGATCATCAGGTGAACTGCTGATACGAAAGTATTTTCTGAGAAAATAAAACCAATATTATTTTTTTCGATAATGGTTTATTAGCAATAAAATTACCATTAACTGCTTTTGTAAATATTGGTCATAAATTTAATTGGCAATTGTTTGAATATTCATACATCCGCCGTTTTTCCAGACTTAATTATTGATAATATGAGTTAAAACTTTCATTGTTATAATCGATAAATTTATTACAACCATAAATTTGTTCCAAATAATTACTTTTTATTTATATTCATAACAAATATTTTAATTATGTTATTGTTTTGTTACAGGCACCTATCAATTTGGTCAGAACCGTGGATTTACAACAAACTCCGAAGGAAAAGTAATAGTACCAAACAGCGTAATGATGAGTGGAATTGGAGGAATGTTGGGCCAATATTTCTCCAGCCCCTTTTACTTGGTTAAAGTACAACATGAGATTGAACAAATGCAATTTAAGAACGATCCCAAATTTGAGAAGAAGGAAGGATACATGAACACCATAAGGAACATCTACAGAGATAATGGAGTGAGTATTTATTTATTTATTATTGCAATTTCATTTTTTAAATCTTGATAAAGGCAATTTACAATGACTTGATCTGTATATAAATAGAGACGCAATTCAATTCAAGTAATAGATGCATATCAATGATTATATCACCAAATTTTGTCTGGGGTTCTAAAATTATTGAGATAAATGCGTATATACCGATTACCTCGTAGTAGATAGTCAAATATTTAACCCCAATTAAAAAATGACGCACAATACTTGTGCAACTGCAAATAATTTTGTTTTTGAAGTGGGACTGATCTTTTAAATTATGTTACAGATAAGAGGATTCTTTAGAGGAGCGACTGCTTCCCTACCAAGAGCCTTCATTGGAACATCTCAGTTAACATCCTTTGCGCTCGCAAAAGAGAGTTTATATCAATTTGAGTCATTCCAAAAAAATCCCATGCTGACTACAGTCATCGCAAGCTCTATTGCAGCTGTAGTCCTGTCGATGTGCATGACCCCGTTTGACATGGTGCTCACGAAGCTATACAAACAAGGTATGTTTACTCATAAAATTAATTAACGAATTGTGTATTAATAATTTTGTTTGTTACAGCTCTTAATCCAGCAGCAACAGCGGTTAGGTACAACGGATTTTTGGATTGTGTAAAGAAAACATACTTGGCGAACGGTTTGAAGCCGTTCTACAGAGGAATGGGACCTTTGTACTTGAAACTTGGACCACACACAGTTTTATGTCTAGTATTCTGGGAGGAATTCAAAGATATGTACAACCCCAAGGACGTCACCAACGATTCATCATCCTTCTACAAGAAGTTAGGGTTTATCGATGACAGTTTCTCCAAATATGGTGAATATGAGCACACCAATTACGATTTAGATGAAATATTCGTCAGTGATCACCAAATCAATTCCTATTGGAATTAAATTATTATTATTTATTATTAACCTATTTAACTAGTATCAAATGTAGTGATATTATTATTATTATTATTAGAAACTGCACTGAAATAGAAATGTGATATTTTTAAGTTATTTGTTATTAATAAATTATGTTGTATTACATGATGTTTCATTTTTGGTGTTGGTGTAACAAAATATGACTTAATGTACCGTAGTAATGAGGAAATAAAGCAATGCACAAGGTGGAGAATCTCTGAATTCAAAATGTCTGAACATAATATTAAAATTAAAATTTAACATTTTAATAAATTTAATCAAGGAACAAAAAAATGGTCTTAAGATAAATCTCTTATAAAAATCACAGTCTGAAATATTTCCATCTTGTATAAAAAGCTTCTTTAAAATGATACTAAATTAAATAAAAAAGAAAGGAGACTAAATATATATTTGTTAAAATAATTCTGTAGTTTTAATTTTTGTCTTAAATAAATTCAATAACTTTAACATCCTAGTCTGATATACATAACTAAAAATATATTAATAATAATTAAACATCAGTCTGAAATGTATATTCTTGAGGAAACAAACTGGTGATAAAATTTTAAAAATCCCGCGAAAAGTGAAAGTCGTGGGAATTTGATTGAACAGGCGCTTATCAAACGCACACGAATTTATAGTAAACAACATCTTTAATTCATTTAGCGCTGATAAGAGACATGCGTGGGTTATCTTCGTTACGTCTAGACAGAGAAATCTTTAAATGACGCAACGTTATTAACATGCTCATTACATGTGTTACACATAAAACATTGAGTTGAGTTTTTGTTTGACCTGGCTGTGGAAAATTGTCGATTGCTAAAAAACTATATTTGTTTTCTGCTTTTTTAATTAAAACAACGAAATCAGATAAGGAGATGGCAAACATGATCATGCATGCGAAATTACTGATTGAGCAATATTATCTGAGATTAAATCTTTTATATAAAATGTTAAATGCTTTGCATAAGTGGTTAGTTTCGCTGTCATTGCGTGACTGATACACTTATCCTCTAAAAATACGCACGTGAGTTCTTTTTACGTAACCGAAAATCATTCGTTCAGCTATTGCTGGAACATAACCTATATCTTGTGGGTACAAAAATAGTATGAAAACAAAGTGAAATTTTCGGTAAGTTTGTTTCAAAAAATTCACAATTCACACAACTAAACATTCTAAAAAATTACCAGCAAATTTTCTGGCGGTGTTAAATTAATTAAGACGATGACTTAGGATGGTGATCGTCTGTATACAAACATAAAACATTTTCAATTCGCCTGAATTAAAAATAAACTTAATCAATTTAAGTGCATTGTCCAACCTAAATATTAACTACATAATTTATAATATTACTAGCACAACATTTTTGTTTACATTTTGTGGCAACATTCCTAACCTGTAAAAATATTCAAAAATTAATACAAAAAATTTTTTGATATTAATAGATTAATAGAAAGTAGTTATTTTTCCACAAAACAATGTTTGTTTGTAAAATGAAGCGTCGCAAGATATGTTTTATTATTTGTCCTAGATTCTTTCATAAACAAAACATGTATTTTTTTGCTCTTATTAAATTAATTAAAAACATTTAAGCACAATAAATGGCGCGTTCCACGGGCTACTATAGCTTTGGACTTTGGAACGTGATTCCGAGTTCAAACTACTAAAGATTTCCCTCACCTAATCAGATATGAATTATATATTATAATATTATGTAATCAAACTAAGTATCTTTGGTTGTATATGTTTATAATAAAGACGCGGTTATAATTCATTGAATTTTTAACTGTTTTACTATGTAAGTAACTATTATGTAATTGATTTAATTTTTTTTAATTTAAAATAAATTAATTTATTAATTAATAATTACCAATTTGGCAAAATTAGTGTTTTTTTCATTAATTTTAATTTTTAAATTTATTTTTTAAGTGCATAATTTTAGTCAATTTAAGTGCATGTATAAATTAACACACTGTATGTGTAATTTGATTTTAAAGAACAATAGCTTATGGGGCAAAAGTCTCTATATATAATTTTTTTCTAGTCAAAAATAGAGAGGTGGATTTCGCATCCTTGAAATTATTTTAAAATATATTTTTTTTTAAATATTGTATATATATAACTTTTTCGGAGATAAATTATAGGAAATTGAATTCTCTACAAAAAATGTACTATAAAATTTTCCCATGAAGTTGATGGTTGCGTCAGAAAATGAGAAAAATGTCAAAATTTTAAATCAGTCCAACTTTAATATTAAATAACTTTTGAAAAAATGAATATATCAAAAAACTGTAAGAAACATTTTTGTAAAGCGTTAAATTTTCTATAAAAATCTGGTTTGATCATTTTGAAATATTATCTCTAACGAGAGTTAAAACATTTCAAAATCTAAGAAAACACCGTTCTCGTGTTATTTAAACGGGAAATTAAAATTTACGATGCGGCACCTCTTAATATTAATAAAAGAGCTGTAACTTTCACAGTATTTTTTTTACCATTTCCAACAAGATTTTCGATATAAATAAGAAAAAAAAATTTTGTCGATTTTTTTAAAAAAGTCAATTTCCTAGAATTTATTTCCGAAAAAGTTTTTGATATTTTTACAGACCATAAGTTATCTGCAAATTTCACGAAAAATGAAGAGCAATTACAATACTTATTGCTAGTTATAAGTGAATACAGAAAAAAATTGCCACATTGTAGTAAAAGTCTGTTAGTGTAACAATATATACTACTTTGATATAATAAACAATCAATTTTTTTAGTAAAAACCTATTTATTTAAATAAAATGCTTAATTTTAAGCAGTAAAATAACATTTATTTAATAAAATTTTTAGTTTTCAGCAGGTAACTTATGATCTGTAAAAAATATCAAAAACTTTTTTGGAGATAAATTATAGAAAATTGAATTCTCTACAAAAAATGTCATATAAAATTTTCCCATAAAGTTGATGGTTGCGTCAGAAAATGAGAAAAATGTCAAAATATTAAATCAATCCAACTAATGTTAAATAACTTTTGAAAAAATGAATATGTCAAAAAACTGCAAGAGACATTTTTTGTAAAGCGTTAAATTTTCTATAAAAATCTGTTTTGATCATTTTGAAATGTTATCTCTAACGAGAGTTAAAAAATTTCAAAATCCATGAGAACACCGTTCCCGTGTTATTTAAACGGGAAATTAAAATTTACGATGCGGGTCACCTCTTAATATTAATATTAAGAGTTGTAACTTTCACAGTATTTTTTTTACCATTTCCAACAAGATTTTCGATATAAATAAGAAAAAAAAAATTGTCGATTTTTTTTAAACAGTCTAGTGTACATATAAGTTTGTCATAAAATTAAAATTACACTTTTCATTATAGTTATAGAAACAATTATTTAATGAGAAAAATTCACAATTGTCGGACAGTCAATTGAACTTAAGGACAATAGCTCAGCTAGCTTTCTTGTCAGAAATAAAGATCGATTTAGCATCTTTGAAATTACTTTTAAATTAATTTTATTAAAAATTATATACATATGATTATAAGCTCAGCACATAATTAAAAATCACACTTTTTCGTAGTTTTTATTAACTTCATTAATTTACTGAGTTGTTCTTATCCAAGTGAGCCATTTACATGATTTACTTAAACAACTATTTAATGAGAAAAATTTACAATTGTCGGACACATTTTAATTGAATTTAATTACAGTTTCATGTGCCATAATTACTATTTCTGTAACCAACCTAATTGATTACCTTATATAACATCAAGATATTATCTGACATATTTTTAGTTTTTATTTATGGTGCGATGATTGATGTTTGTTGACTAACTCCCCTATACCATGCCTAAGTATTATTAAATTTATCTCCATTTAAAGGTATGAAAAGTTAGTCATTATTGGCATCATTTGTTAGTGAATAAAAATTGTAAATTTGGCACGAGGTTTGGTATTATTAGTGTAACATTTTGATACATGCTTCCAATAAAAAACACACATCTTATTCACTGCCCTCAGAATAATACTTCCCGCAATTTTATATTTACTTGTTTATTTGGATGACACGGTCTAAAGTCGAAAATAAAAGTTATTTAGGGTCCAACGCGTGTTTGTCCGCAGTCCCAATGTGTTTAACCTATGTTGCGGACGAAAAATTTGAACAAAAGATTTAAATTTGGTCTGGTTAATTCTTTGGAAACACCTAGTCACTTCATGTTTGACAGTGCTGTGTTTGGAGAGGTTTTGTCTCGTTGTCGGAGAGGTATGTTTTTGTTGAACACATTAAATCACAGATACATGAGATATAGTTTGTTTAAATAAGAGTTTTAATTACAACATATGCACAAATGAATGTATAACATTAAACACAATAAAAAGATTAGTTTCATAAATTTCTTAAATATTGCCAAACACAATTTAATATTTAATGTCGTTTAATCCATAGAATAAATAAATTAAATTTTCCCATTTATGCACTTTCAGTTTCATTACCCATACAGCAATAAACTGACTCCAAAGAACGATGGATTTCGTGATAGGAGGAGCGGCGGCGGCGGGCGCGGCCCTTTTCAGCAACCCCTTCGACGTGCTCAAGACCCGGATGCAGCTGCAGGGTGAGCTGCGAGCGAGGGGCCAGCACGCCGTGTTCTACAAGAACACCATGCACGCCGGCTACGTGGTGGCCAAGAACGAAGGCATACGCGGCCTGCAGAAGGGACTGGGCGCCGCCATCCTCATGCATAGTGTGCGAAACAGTGTCAGACTGGGGACGTATCAGTGGCTTAACAAAAACGGGATGTTGACGGACGAAAATGGCAAAACTATCTTTTACAAGTCGGCCACGGCGAGTGCTTTCGCAGGGGCGGCCGGCGCTTTCTTCGGGAGCCCGCTGTTCCTGATCAAGACGCAGCTGCAGTCGCAGGCGGCGCAGAACATCGCCGTTGGGCACCAGCACGGCCACAACGGGGCGGTGCAGGCTTTCCTGTTTATTTACGACAAATACGGCGTAAGTTTTTGTCGCTTGAATTAATTAAGTAATTTAATGGGGTTGTTTTAGGTAACGGGTTTGTGGAGAGGACTTAGTGGGACAATCTCCAGAGCCATTGTTGGATCGTCGGCTCAACTAACTACATTCGCAATAACCAAAGACTACTTGAGGGAATCAGCTGTGTTAAAAGACTACCCGATGTGTTCCTCACTGTTATCCAGTATTGTCAGCGGCGTATTCCAAACTGTACTTATGACACCATTCGATTTGGTATCAACTAGGCTGTACAATCAAGGTTAAAATTGTGTTATCTTTTATTATTTTAATCCCCTACGTGTATATTTTTTCAGGTGTTGATGCCAAAGGACGTGGTTTATTGTACAGCGGTCTAATTGACTGCTTTATCAAAATAGGCAAGTCTGAAGGATTTTTCGGTTTCTACAAAGGAATTGGTGCCAATTACATGAGGTTAGCACCACATGGAGCACTATGCTTGCTCTTTTGGGATTACCTCAAAGATCTGCAACTTCGATATATCGATACGAAACCTCAAAAATCATAGCAAAATGTATGATTTAATTGAGGTAAAAGTCCAGTTTTTTATACGACAGTGTAGACTTTCAGCAAATAAGCAAAACTTTTTGTAAATTCAGTTTTATGTACTGTACATAAACGATGTAAATAGTTTAATATTTATACATGTATATTTTTATGTATTATATAAAACATTCATTTTATTAAAAATTATTTAAACTAACCGTTTTTAATTATCATTTAAACCACAACCACACAATAGTTTAACAACATGCATTACGAAATAAATCTAATCTCCCTCACTATAAACCTATTTGAATTTTGTTGTTTACTTACTTACTTCAAAACGCTGATGACTGGACACACACTGATACAATAATATAGCCAAAAACTGAAAAAAAAACCTGTTTATGTAATCAACAAATAACATTTCTTTAAACTGTTTTAACAATAATACTTTCTATTTATAATTATGCATATTTGTGCAAAATATTAAAAACATGTCAAAGAGAAAAGCAAAGTGAACGACTATACAGATTTTTATCAAACTATATAATCCAGAGTTCAACAAAGACAAAGTATAACATTAAATTATAAATGTACGTGACGTAATTATTTTTTCTTTATAAATATATTTATGCACTATATTAAAAACACGTATAAAAAAAAGACTTTTAATGTTTTATTAAACGCTCTTATTATTAACATGTTCACAAATTCCACACGTCATACAGGAGATACCATTATTAGATCATAGCAATAATAACCAATTTTTATTTACAAATAAAAAAATAATTTAATACGACTATAATCCAGAAAAAATGGGTGGTTAAAAATAGCTTTCAAGCTATGTATTAAAAATTCTGAAAATATATACAAAAGAATTAATAAATGCAACGTGTAAAGAAAATTCTAATAAATAAACAGTATATTTGTAAGTTATAGAATTTTTAGGAAAATATACATAAGGTACTAATATGTAGATTAATATGTTAAGTGAAGGCCACATCATACATTCACCTCCTCGCAAATTAACACATTAATCTTTATATTACTGTTTTTGGTTATAAATTCATTGCTAATCAATTTATTTCGGTCATTTCCCTGCTGGTTCCTCATGACTCTGGTACTTGGGTTTACCGTGAGTGAATGGTAGGTATTTATATTTGATCATATGCTGCAACAATAAATATTATTACCTGTGGGACTGAGGACTTTCAATATAAAACTTACCCTTATCTGTCTCTTCATTGTGATACAAAATAGTGTGATAAAATACATGACTAAGATAGGCCAGAATACTGGGATGTTGAAACATTCAAAGAAGGTGCAGACTAAACCTATTAAAGTACTCTTTGTCACGGAATACCAGAATTTGAATTCCGGCAGCCTCCTGATGAACGGCCGGAACTCCTCGTTCGCCCTTGTTGGAAGTTCAGGGCCATTTTCTTCCGCTACAAATGAAGGGATGAAAATAATTTTTACGCTTTGACATAAACGAGGTCGTTTTACGCACACAAATGATATAAACATTTTTGTTATGGTGCAAATAAAAACTTACAGTCAAAATCCATGGCGGGATCTATTTTTGGCGTTAGAAATGCTATAAATAAGTTTAGGTGATATATGCCCAATGCATATGTGACTATATACCATCCCTGAAAAAATTACAAAAAGTTTAACAATAAACCTGTACATTGCCAAATAAATTTGCCATACCTAAAAAATTGAATTAGTATTTTAAGGTGTGTTTTTGTACGTACTTGTGTAAATTAGTTGCGAGTAACTTTATAGCACACATTAAAACACAAATATTCAATATTCTTACCCCAATTTTTATGTTTTAAATTTAAAAATACTAGTGGTGGCAAGGCAAAAAACACAGAAACCCAGGCAGGTATACAAATAGCAAAAATATAACAGGAAATGTACCCATGTCCACAAAAATTATAAACAAGTTAGTTTTAAGTGTGGTTATTGCTAAGTAATTGTTAGTATATTAATGAGGGTCAATCAATGGAAGATTTATGAGTAGATGAAAAAATAATACAAAAATGAATACAGATATAAATATCAGTGATGTGAAATTGTTAAAGTGACGTAAATTACATTTAAATGTTGTGTATTGATACAACAAAGTGTTTTTAAATTGACAATTTATTAATGATAATTAGAAATCAATTTAAATTGAATGTAAATATTGATTTATCATGCGAGAGTTAGAAACATTATATTGTACCTTTATTTTCAACTAGTGTAATAAAAAATGAAATTAAATGTAACGTAAATGATTCATAGGATTTGTGTCAATTCAATTAAAATGCCTATGTAATGTTTTTGCGTCTAGATAACGACTAGTACCTTAGATTATACCAGGAAAAATGATTATCAAATAATGAAGATATAGTAAAAAACATAAACAAAGTTGGGTCGGTTGGCTCTATTTCTCATCTAACTCAATCATGTGACAAAAACTCAAGTCTCATTTCAAGCAACAATAAACAAATACCAATAATAAGAGAGAATCTAAAAGTATTGATAGAAAAGAAATATGAGGGGAAGCAATGGTCCAAGCCTTACAGAAATAAAAATAGGTTAGGTACCTGTGCGTAAAGCACTCGGGCCATAAAAACTAGCACTAGGAGAACGGCACCGAGCCATCGACCTTTTTGCCAGGGTACTGTCTTGTCCACTAATGATTGGTACCACTAAAACATAGAAATGGGGTAAGTTCACGGCAACACAATAAATACCTGTTTTGTTATTATTCTCAAGCCGAAGATGATAAGAAGTAGGGCTGAGCCTATCCATCTTGCTTTCGAATGTGGTGTCCAACGATCCAAAGTGCTTTGGTATATCTATTTGTGAGCACACAAATTCAATATAAAGTCAATTAACGAGTGTATATAATTATTATTGAGCACATACAACTAATACAGAGTCAATGCATATTAATTAAATTATTTGTTTTGTAATCACTGATAACTATATAGGTACTTACCTGTGATAGTCTTGTCCAGGCTTGTGAAACTGCACCCTTCTTGTTAGAAGTCTGCAACAATTCCTCTTCCATCGTGGCTTTTAATTATTAATTACCTAAAATATATCAATACTGAATTTGTAAATTGATTTTGACCACTATATTATTGTTCGTAACACGTAATATCTAACGGGCACTTTCAACTAACATTGCACCGTACACTTACTTAGATATAAAATACTAATGTAAATCAAATGATTTGAATAGGTTCATTTAATTTAACATAAATTCAATTTTGTACACGTCTCCATTACTAAAAATAAGACAGCTCACTTGTCATTTAGGTTAGGTTGGCAATACATTTGATAAACTTATCGTTTATTCCGTAATGGGAACTAAAATTTGTAATTATGCGGTGTCGTAGAGAGGGAATGAGGTAACCTCGAGCGCGATTCTTATATAAAATATATTTTGCGAATTACGTTTTATCTATCGTGTTATAATAATAAATGAGTGTACACGTCGTGTGTTTGGAATATATAGGGTGGACCATTTAAAACTTACCACGAAATTGGGAAAGAACTTTTCGACAAAATCTAAAAACGTGACAAGTTTGTTTGTCATGGGGACAACTGACGCAAAAGCATAACAAAACCTTAGAAGTACTAAACTAGACAAAACAACATTGCTTTGGTCTTTTAATCAATCTATTACAATTTGTTTTTTGATTGTTTTCATGTTGAAACAGGTTTGTTAAGAGCACAATTTCTTCAATATATGGAAATAAATTGTTGTTTAATCTATCCTTTCTCACAGTCCTTGAAATAATTTAAATTCATTCTAGAAAAAAATAAAACAAGATTAGTTTTATTTTATTTTATTGTACACTTATATAGGAATTACATAATAATCAAGACGACTATAATAAGAATGTAACACTATAACAGTTTATATTATAACATTTATATAGAAAGAAAAAATGTTTATTAGGCCATTTTAACAACCTTGCTTCCGAAAAGTCATTCTTACCATCCTTTCAAAAATACTATACAATTTGCATTGATATTTTATTTTTTAAAAAAATATTGTTATGTACCAAAGCTGCTTAACAAATTCTTTAATTGCACTATTTTTGATGTTATTAATGTTTTTTATGTTTTGTACTAGTTTTATTCACTCAATATCCACCACCCAAAACCTGTTTTTAATTTTTTATACTCAAGACTGATGACATGTATAACACATAGGTGAATAAGATATACTTATATGTTAAAAAATTGGAACCCGTCTCATGTCTTCCCGTTTATTATAGGTGTTGTAGTAGAATAACGTTAAAAAGTTTTTATTGCAAGTTTAATTGTGGAAGAATTCGAAGAGTTCCTCAAAGAGTGATATTTTTGGGTAGTTGAATTCAATAACATATATTACAGCAACTTGGTTTATACAATATCATTACTAGGTATATCAAAGAACATCACATTAAGAATGTTTTTCATTTATTTATGAGACATACACCAATTTAATAACTTTTAAAATTATCTAAAACTACTTACAATAATAGGTACGATGTTTATATTTAAATCAAAAAGGTGTAATCACAGACAAAATATTATATTTTATGATATTGTTAGAAATATTATATGAAAGTGCTTTCCACAGTATTCAATAATTAATATTTTGATATCAATGTGCGTGATTAGGATATAATTAAAGAAATAAATTATAACAAAATTACTAATACCATAACATTATGTACAAATATACAAATTACTGAATAACTTGTTGTAAATCGTTTTGATATAAAATGGGAAGATACTGTATAAAAGTAAATGTATTGCTTATCTCAATAAAATATAAAGTTAGACTCTGCAATACATTCACAAATATTCATGATTCAAAAATAACTCTCCAATTATATTTCGACAAGTTTACCTTTTCAATTTGCATTTACCAATATAAATGCATCATGTAAGTGTTATTTTCGCATCATTTTTGTTAATGTTAACAAGTGAAAAATTTTATAAGGAATGTACATTAACACTGTTTTTCTGCCACATAGTGTACTAAAATGTATGTAAGAAATCGTTAATACAAGTGGAATAAATATTTATCGAATTTTTGGAATGGCACTATTAAATACATTGAATAGAGCAAAGCTGACTTATTCACAACAAAATAAAATCGTCCTACAATATTCTGCCATTCGATTACAATAATTAGCCATTTCACACTTTACAAAAAAAGGAACATGAAATAAATACAGAATAAGTCAGTTTCATCTCCAATAAATATGTGTGAGTGGTAAAGTTAGTGCAGTTTGACACAACCATAATTTATTTACTTTACAAAAACTAATATTTCAAAAATAGATATCTGATTTATATTTGTGTGTTTTTACTTAAGACCTAACATTCTATTGGATACTAAAAATTCTTCTCATATTATGATAATTCAATAAATGTAAATTATCAAAACGTCGAAGAACTTAAATGGCAAAGCAATTTTCGATGATCTAAAGTTTATGTTTTTTAAAAGTAGGAAACATAAAACTGTTTAATTGACATTTGCCGTGATTTTTTCTAATTTGATTTTTCTTAAGACTAGTTACGTTTAATAACGTCTTGATGCAAGTCAAGACTGCGTTATACCATGTTCTTTGAAGCTGATGAATAAACGATATACAAAATTGATTCCAGATTTATTAATTTAACGCAGACAACAGACATATTCGAGGATTTATATAAGTAACCACTGTAATAAGTTTCAGACATGAATGACTTTAGTTATTGTCACAATTTTTATAGATAAAACGAAATAAAATTTATAATCACACCTGCAAATATCAGAAACAGGTTACCACACGTTCACCACTGCTTATTGAGTGTAGAAGTTCCTAGTACTAAATTTTCATGAACTGGACAAACAATAAAAAAACACATAATGTAACAATTTTAGAATAAAATACAATTTGATAAATATAAAATCACTTCAAATATTTTTTTTTGTGGAACAAAACTTGACAAACTTAAACGTTGATTTCCGAATATGGTTATGAAGTCTCCATCCCATGTTCTTGCTGTTGTCTTTGCTTATATAGGAGTGTTTCCTCAAAAATTAACCTTTTCAGTGTGTCCTTGGGCAGGTCGTCTAACTCGGTATCGAATCGGAAGGGAGTCTCAGCTGTGGGCTGTAAAAAACCATTATGATATTATCTTATACATTCACTGAGAACTTTTACTTACCTCATCGGCGGGATCGTAGTATTGCTCAAGATAAGGATGGGCGAGAGCTTGTTCGACTTCAATTCTCTTATGTGGATTGAACGTTAACATCTTATCTAGCAGATCCAGGGCTTTTGGATCGGCGTTTGGATAGAGTTTAACCCATGGTACCTTTGGTCTGAACGGTAACGATTGAAGGTAACTTCTAGCCTAAAATAAACACAATTTGGTACAACAAAAATAAATCCTAGTAATAAAATACCTTTTCGTTAATGATGCAGTTAAGGTCATCGGCTGACGGAGATCCCAGCACACCGAGGATGTGGTTGAGCTGATCTAGATAGTGTTTGCCCGGGAAAATGGGTCGGTTGGCCAACATCTCGGCCAGGATACATCCGACCGACCATATATCGATGGACTTGGTGTAGCCCTTGGAGTTCAGCATGATTTCCGGGGCCCGGTACCATCTGGTCGCCACGTACTCTGTCAGGAAGCCGGTGTGGTCGTGGTCTGGATCTGCCACTCTGGCCAATCCAAAATCACAGATCTGTGGACAAAATTTGACTTGATGATTTTATACATACAAATTGTAATTGGTATTTAGCCTGATTAGACAAATTAATAAAATAAATAACTACATTTCATGTTCAGCTCAATTCAGAAAAATATATGTAACATTTTACAGAAAAAGAATATAGTAGTTTGTATACTACTGTATATTATTTTAACAGTTCACATTAAATAAAGGAATTATGTCTAATACATTTAATATTTTAAAAAGATCCTATAATATCCTATTACTGAATTCTTCTGTCTTCCTTTATAAAGTGGAATGCGGAAAATGTAAAAGATATAACTTATTGGTGAAGCTTTATTATAAAAGCATCTCATAAAAGTCATCATTTTATTAACCTGGGATACGTTATGGCGTTTTTTTTTTCAGACAAATATGACAATATCCTCTAAATGTGTAAAACAGATTTGCTTTTTTGTGTGCGATAAAAAAGCTTTTGTATAAAGCCACCGGCTACCACAGATAAGAGTAAAAATGCCGCATTTACCGTTTTAGCTGCTAGAAAAAATGGGACAAATAATGATTTCCACAGTAATGAATTTATATTGACTAATATGTTAACTGGATTTATTAATTTTTAAGTTTTTTACGTCACAGTTTGTATCATATTATTTTTTATGTTATTGACATTTATAAATAGATAAGTTCACAATAATTGGATGTATCGTTCAATGTATAAAATATGAATTACGTCCACTTCATACACCCATGAAATACGAGTGAAATAATACATTTTATTATTTCACATATGCCTCATATACGCTTATCCTCGTAAATACCTCCGGTGGGCCATCCATCATGTTAAATTGAATTTTATTAGCACATACTACATTTCATGTGAACGCAATGGCTTAACCAAAATTCCAAAATGTTCAATTTTACACAAGTGGCTACAAACTTACAAATGAAAAATCAGATATTTACTATTAACTAAATTAATTAAAATCATAGCACTCAAACTAATTAGAAAAATGTGGATGTACGACATTAATTATATACTGTTCCAAAAAATTAATACATCAGACCAATAACAATTGAATATTATTAATATTTTCTGAAAATGGAAAAAATTAACCTACGCACTCTTTGTATATATTATTTAAAAATAGGATTTTATTTGTAATTGTTAAAAAAATATTAAAAAATATTGTTTTTCTAAAAAAATTAAAAATTTATGAAATTTGATTTTTATAAAAAATAAAAATATGAACTTAATATGGGGTACTTCCACGTTTACTACAAATCACAGCATTACATCTTCTGTTCGTACTCAAATTACTTTCCCTAAGTCGTTGTCGAATAGTTTCAATACTAATTCGAACCCATTCTACGTTTTCTAACTGAGACTCTAAACTTCTTGTAGTTAAAAGTTAAAAGTCTCAAAGAAATAATGTTGAGGAGGAGTTGTAGCACGATTTCTACCCTGACCTGGTCTTCTAGTATGATTATCAGTCTCTGTGTACTGTTATAACAAACGGGAATTGGATGTATGGGATACATTAAAAACCTTTCAGCTTTTCTGCAGTAAACATCTTGTAAAAACGTTTCCATACTTTTTAAAAGTCATATAAGAGGGTGTTTCAAAGTTAATGTACTGGGAACAGTGTTATTTTTATTTATTAAAATAATATGTTTTATTTGAAAGTGTAGAAGGCAGTAAATTTGCCCTACATCAGTTCTTTATTGTGATTACTTAACTTACACACCCTTTGATCTAGAATAAAGTGACAGAAAATCCGATGCATAAAAAGAAAATTGCAGTTCAATCCAAAGAAGAAACATAGATAACCAGTCAATCCGAATCCTAAAGAGGTGTACGATATCAAAGCAAATCACTTCATTTTAAAACTAATTCAGTTTATAACGAAACGCCTACACAAAGGGAAATACATCCGCAACGAATTGTATAAAATGTAAATCTCCAATCTCCCAATAAACCCTAAAGAAATTATATATTTCCCACTGCAAATCAATTACGGATTATTCCTTAAAATAATTTAATTGAATTTAGAATTTCATTAAAAAATTGGCTTTTACCGAAATCACCGACGAATAAATTCGAAGCACTTCCGTGTCGACGAGCATCGGTCAGTCGATCAAAAAAAAAGGTGCCGTTTCAATCAAGCGAAAGATGGAGAGGGTACGAAAGAGCGAAAAACGTTTGAAATTCAAATGACGACGCCGTTTTCGTTCAAGAACAGCATACCTCTTTAATGTAATTTCCTTTCGGCGCAGGAAATACGAGTTGTTGACATTCGTGGAGTAAACGGTTTTCCGAGGCGGCGCCTTTATTAAAAAAAAAAAAGGAAAAACTACTCGTCTCGGGATCCAATCGCAATAATGGATGCACCAAATTAAATATTCTCTAATTAATGAGGTTCTGATGAACAACTTTGCCGGTTTGATGTGTATTTAATGTAACACGGTTATTAAAACGTTTCAAATACAGTTTTACTATTTTGTGCTTTATCAAACTTTTCAGCATGCTTGATAATTTATGAACTTCTAGGGCTTTTAAAATTTGAATATTTTTCAATGTATAATTAAAATTTGTTCCAGAAATGAATATAATTAGTGCGCTTGTTAAATAATTACTTACTTTAAGGTCGCAGGTTGTGTTGAGTAACAGGTTGCTGGGCTTCAGATCCCTGTGAAGTACGTTCGCCGAGTGTATGTATTTCAGCCCCCGAAGTATCTGGTAGAGGAAGTAACATATGTGGTCGTTACTCAGTCTCTGAAACAGTACAAAGAAAAATGTATGCTTTGCGGTCGGGGAATTACCGTTGGAGTTGCCAAGGAACGCAGAAGGGAGAGGTTTTAATCTTATAATGATTCAATTCTTGTTTGACACATTTTCTGTCTGTTAGCGAGGAAGACGTTTCAGTTTGGTATGTTGTAACACAATGGAAACAAGATTGATGAAACTTGTATTTTTATGTCGGAGATTAAGTAATGTAATAGGGTTTCTATGTAATTATATAAAGTTACAGGTCGTCAATTATGTGATAGTTGTTGGAAATATTGAATAACCAAGTTTGCGAATTACTGTCAAAGTTTAGGATTAGTTTATTAAATTACAGATTTAAATTACTTTTAAATTACTTTATAGTCAATAAAGTCAACACAGAAAACAACTTTATTTCTATTTGAATATTGTATAAATTTCTCAGAGATTGTTTTTCTTTTAAAATTTCCACATGATATGTGATACACAATATAGTTATAAAATTTATGCACGATTTGTTTCCGAATTACACCCGAAATTTAGATTTAACTCATAAATTATTATTTATATACAATACAAACAAAAACAACCAATCCATTTATGTATGTTTAATTAAATGGGCAGTAAATTTGAAATGGCTGTAAACTTGTTATGCAAACACACAAAATGTCCACAATTTACTGCAAATAAAGTGCGTATTTCAATCGTGTAATTAATTGTAAACTTGAATTGAAACATTCACTTTGTACCTTTCATAAAGATATTTTATAAAGATAATTAAAATGAAACCACTGAAAATTTTCAGCAGTTTTAATTTAATTATATGAAATTAAATTTATTTAATCATAATAAAGATTATTATTATAAATTTACAAATATATGAAACATTGAAACTAACCATTTTAACATTTTAAACAAAAAATAATTTTATTTAAATTTATATAACTTATTATTTACAAATCTATAAAATATATCATATTAAAAATTAAAATAAAATAAAAATAAGATGAGATAATTAATTTAAATTAAATTAATAACATTAATTAATTTTAAAATATAAAAAATCAGTTAAAATAAATAAACTTAGAAATGTACAAAAACATTAAAAAAAAATAATTTATTAATTTAAATTTATGAAATTTAAACAATATTAAAGTCAAAGTATTAAAATTAAGCAATAGATTTAAATAAAATAAAATAATTGATTAAAATAAAAAATAAAATGATTATCTTAAATTTATAAATAAAAATTTAAAATAACTTATTAAATTAAATAAATATACAAAAATTTATTAAAGTTAAGTGGAAAATAAATTTCATTGTGTGTTCAAAATTGATTGATTTAAAGTGACTTAATAAGATTATTTTCAAATTTATTTATTAAATTCAAATGAAAACTTTTCAGTTTTACAAGAAAAAATGTCTACAAATAAAGTTTTAAAATTTCTTCATTGCAGGATAAATGTAAAAAGTTTGAGAAATATTAAGTAAAATTAGAATCTCCTTAATTGAACGCATTGGAATGAAAGTTTTCTGTCGTACTGATTAGATTACTTGTAAAAGTTTTCCAATTCAAATTTCTACTATGTATGTGGAATGTTATAGATTGTAATTAATAGATAAATAGTTAATTATGTCATGGAACTATGTAAGTTGAAAATTTAATGATACTTTCATTGGATTAGTTAAAAATGTATGTGAGACTTTAGTGAATTATAAATCAACTTTCGATACATTCGTAATTTAAATCAATTTCAGCCATTTTGCAATGAAACATTTGTTTGACGTATGATTCTGTTTTATTGATGGCTAAATTTTAGAGTAATTGGGTGTGAATATATAAACATTATACAGCTGTATTATTTGCAACAGAATTTGATTATGAATACGAAATATCAGCAGGAAAAATACTATATTATTTACTTTTCAGTTCATAAACAAAACCAAAAGTAAAGACTAATATTTACACCACTTCAATATTTCCAACCAATTCATCACATAAATTTCTTATATAAATTTTGCAGAACAAGCTTCGGGCCATTTTTCTCAGCTCATAAATAAATTCAAATCAGCCACCTTCAAACAGTACAATGTTGTTTTACACGGGTACAAAATTGAATCCAATATTATACATTTAAATAAAAGAGACGCAGACGGACTAGTCAATATAAACGTACGTGTTTTCGTCCCTTTGCCATTCAAATTTGCTTTATTTTTACAACGGTTAAAGTAAATATCATTGGATATTAACGACGTCCACGTTGTTTATGTGGACCGAAAACACACTAATTAAAAACAATTATTTATATTGGTTTTTAGGGTTTAAACAACAAATTGTTTTTCAAGAGTAACATACAATAAACACCAGACAATTAAGGCCCTCATTAAATTCATATTTCAAAGCGGATTAAAGTTTTAAGTGTTTAATTTGCATCTAATAATAGTTAACACCATTAGGGTTAAAGACAAAAGTGTGTGTGTGAGAGAGAGTGCACTAAATAAATATTAATTCGCACCTTCTGCTTTATTCAGGCTTAATTCAACGAGATCATACAAAGTGCAAACTTTATCCGGCTAATGCTAATTAAAGTGTAAAAGCAAAACAGAATACAGCACTTGCATGCGCATAGTTCTAAATATTAATGTTGTGAATTTGATAATTAATTTAATTAAAAATGGACAAAAAACTGAGAGAAACTTTATAATTTCATAAAATAATATTCCTGCAGAGATGTGAATTACATTTGGTACATACACATACACTGCGTCTCTTTTGAAGTGGATAATATGGATTATCTAAATTCAATAGATTAAATAAAAATATTTTCAGTAGCTTATTTTATTTTATATATGTAGTGGTCATTATTATAGCAAATTTTTAAAATATTAAATATTTTAGCCATAATCCTTCTATTTAATGTAAATTGTTAATATTATTCCAGATTATTTTTAATAATTTAGTTAGTTGTGTTTGTCTATCGATGTTATCTAAATACTCCCTAGTAGGTCTTGGTATTGATTCAATGAGGTGGTCTATTTCCTCTTGAGATATAGTATCCCAAGTAGTTCATGTCTTAGAACCTCCAAGTGAAGCATCCCCAAGCAACATTGAACTGCCCCCATGTTTCACAGTGGATATAAAAAACGTTTTGTGTTTTTTTGTTCTTAAAGGATCAGCTATCATCTTTTATAAATTAAATTTAGACTTGTCACTAAAAGCTACTCATCCCTACCGTTCTGTGGTACAGTGAATGTGATCCTAAGCAAGTCAATAGGGCTTTATTAAAACATATTTTGATTTATTGGTCTGATTGGTACTCTGATTTTTGAAATAATTCAAATCCTCCACTTCAAAAGACGGGCAATATATTTTGCAATGCATTGTAAATAAAATTTTAAACGTATATTATTTTCCAAATTGAATAACAAACGTAGGCATTTATATTTAAAAAAGCCATTCCGGTGTATTTTTATTACCTTGGGGCATTTAAAAATTCTTCGTAGCAAATATGAAATAAACCCAGCTTATACATTTGTAAACAACTCCATATATTTTATTCAACTCAGAAACGTTCAATGTAAATTGTTACCTGTGATTTAAAAAAATAAATACAACGAAATAAATTGAATATGTATTGCTGATTTTCTATATTACAAATATAAAATAAATACTACACCTGCGTTTTTAAGAGTTTGTAAAGATCAGTCTCCATCAGACATTGTACAATATACACATCCTTCATTTGGTCTATCGTTACCGCCCGCAGTATATCCCTTATATCGATTATCTGAAAAAAAAAAAATGAAATACAATACAACACAAATAAAACTAAAAAGCTGTGTAATGGAGATAAAAAGGACAGTTATTCATTGGCTTCGTTCTCTGCGAACGCGTCGGAAATGTTTTCCAAACAAATTGATTGCAAACAGATACTAATTGTTTTCGTTTTCGATAAGAGGCATAACGGTGCAGTCAAAATGTTGAAAATATCGCAGTTTGGGAAGAAGTTAATTAACTTGGTGGGACATTTAATAATTGCAGTTAATTACTGAATCAGTTTGGATGCGGTCAGAAAATGAAATTTTACGCAATAACGTGGTAATTTATTAGTCTAAATTTATAATTACATTCACACACGATCGCGATAAACTCCACGTTAATGCGAAGTTTACGTTTCATTAAAATGATAGATGAAAGTGGATGTGTCTATCCGAAAATTTACTGAACTGAACAAATATTTGTACTGGGTGTCTTAAATTGGTTGTATTTGACTGTTAGCAATATGTTATGTCTCCAGACTAGTCAAAGAAATACTGATTTAAGCAACCAGAGTCCAATTTTTGAAACATTTATTCTCGGAAACCTGACCCCACAAAAACTAAACTAAATATTTATGTAACTTTTTATTAAACTATACTATAATTAAATTTACCTTAAAATGTCTCAAAAATAAATTTTCCAAAAATATATAATATAACGGCACAAAATGTTGATATATTTACTAATTTTCAATAGTTAAAATACGTTATTTTTATTTTTAAATACATTTTAAAAAATAAAATATTAAATATCTTGAAATTTACTAGAAAAATCTATATAGTGATAGTGATATTTTTGATAAATTTCGAGATAATTAATTTTTTCGTTATCTATTTAAAAATTTTGACATTATTAATTTTCTAATAAATAATCAATGGTTAGTATATGTTATTATCTGTTATTTATAATTGTTTGGGTTTATTGGTCGACGTTTGTTGGATTTATTTCCAACATCATTGAATTTTAGTGATATTTCTGAAAAATTTACAGATAATTAATTTATATGTTACTAATACTTTTATACATGTTTCATATAAGATAATATGAACTATATCTAAATTTTCCAAAAATATCGTTATATTTTATTGAGTTTTCTGATATAATTATTAAATTTCTATCAAATTACCAATACTTAAAATATATTTTAAATAATAAAAAATATTATATTTTAATGATACTACTGATAAATTTAGAAATAATCATAATGATCGTCATATTCTTAATAATTTTGTCATAATTATCAATTTTTTAAAAAAAATTAACAACAGTTAAATATGTTACTACTATTTTTTATATATGTTCATACAAGATAATATGAAATATCTCGCCATTTACTAAAAATATCGTTATATTTTAGTGATATTTCTAATAAATTTAGAGATAATTAATATTGTCGCCATTTAGGCAAGCAATATTTTTAACATAGGTTACTAATACTTTTATAAATTTTAAGACATTATATCTTAATGGTATTACTGATAAATTTAGAAGTAATTAATGATATTGCCATTTTCGCAATAATTGTATCATAATTACTAATTAAAAAAAATTATCAATGGTTAAAATATGTTACTAATATTTTTATATATGTTTCATAGAAGATAATATAAAATATCTCGTCATTTACTAAAAATATCGTTATATTTTAGTGATATTTCTAATAAACTTAGAGATAATTAATATTGTCATCATTCACATCAAACACTTTTATGTATGTTTCATTAAAGAAAATATTAAATGTCTCGAAATTTTCCAGAAGTATCATTATATTTTATCGACATATTTGCTAAATTTCTAGATATTTAATGTTTTGACTCACGTAGATATGTTGACGCAATTATTTATTTTTAAACAAATTGTTATTGGTTTTGTATATATACTTTTGTATATATTCAATAGAAGATAGTATTATATATCTTTGAATTTACAATAAATATAGTTATATCTTGATATAATTACTAGTTTCTAAACTCTCGACAGAATTCCCGTACTAACTAGTCCGGTGACAATGGCAACCAATTTAGCTCCGCCTGTATAATTTCCATAAAATAAAGGTATTCATATTACCAATTAAACGTGCAACATAATTCCATGAAAGTAAATGATGATACAAACTATTTACGGGACGAAGTAATCCCATAAATTCCAAACGTGAGGACGCAATTATATACCAATTTTGGAACCATTAAATGGAAATTTATGGAAATTTAATTTTGCTTCGTTATCGATGTTCCCCAATTTATATATTAGAGACGTATTTATGCCTTTATTTAAAATAAGACGTATCAAATTGTGTACTTACGTTCTCATGTTTGAACCTTGTGAGTATTTTGATTTCCCTCAATGTCCTTTGGCAATATGTCTGATGTTCGAAAGGTGATATTTTCTTGATGGCCACTTTTGTTTTTGTCACTGTGTCAAATGCCGATCTGGAAATAAAAGGAATATTTCATTTATTTTATAATTAAAATTTGATTGTCTAAAATCATGAATGGATCCTTTTGTTTTTGATATTGATAATATTACTACAGAAAATATTTGCTCAATTGGTTATTTGTATTATAAATTCCAAATTGCGGCCTTCAATTATTTAATGTACATTTCTCGTAAGCAAATTTACAACGAGAACAAAGAAGGAATTGATGCTTATCTTATTGATTTTTTGATTTTGTCGAGACATCCCGACCTGGGTTTTTTTTACTTAGAATTTTTATTTTGTTGGTTGTGTGACATTAGTGAATATACAGTCTAAAAAATTATTAACAACAAATTATATGAGATATGAAGTTATTACTATTAATTTTGTGTTTAAACTTGGTTTATGGATGGAGGCATTTAACTAGACCAATTGATATTAAAGTAAAAAATTTGGGAAGTTAGTAATACAGAAAATTGACAACATAAAAAATTATAATAATGTTTTTTTTTTCAGAACGCCCAGGGGAGTGTCCATTTGATAAGACCATAAAAAAAAATCCTCGTATGAACTATGGAATATTTCAATGTGGCGTAGACTATCAATGTCCAAAATTTTATAAATGTTGTAGAAGTGCTTCTTTAGGGTTTCGTATATGCAAAGAAGCTGTGAATATTCACGAAGGTATAAATTATTTTTAAATAACAATTCGTAAATGATGATAATTTTATTTCACTTTCAATTATTTCAATACATTTTTATTTTACGAATATCAATTAATCACGTAATTCTTTTCAACAGAAGAAACTGAAGTCAATACTGAACCGTCAACGTCAATTACTGAAATTTCAACGTGTAAGTTTCAGTTTAATAAATTAATATATATTATTTTTTTATAATATAAATTATGAAAAAAGACTAGACTTGAACTAAAACTTTTGAAACTAGCAATTGAAATTTACAAATACAATTTTTCAGTGTCAACTACAACAATTGGAGGAAGAGAATTCAGTACATGGCACCCAACAACAAATGATGAAGGGTTAACTGGTAAGCTTCTATTTAACGAATTATGAGAAAAATCAAGTACTTGCATCTACAATTGTCAAAAAGAATAACTGAAAATTGAAATATATGTTTTTCAGTGCCGGCTGCAGCAACTGGAGGAGGAGATGGTACTACTCAGTCCCCAACAACAAGAAAAGACGGGGTAACTACCAATGATGAAACTACATGTAAGTATTTACTTAATGAACTATGAAACAAATCAAACTAACAGTTACAACAACTATTGAAGAGGATATTTGAAATTTTGAAATGGTTATAACTTAAATATTTTTTAGTTTTGAAACTAGCAACTGAAATTTATAAATGTTTAAAACTATATTTTTCAGTGTCAACTACAACAATTGGAGGAAGAGAATTCAGTACATGGCACCCAACAACAAATGATGAAGGGGTAACTGGTAAGCTTCTATTTAACGAATTATGAGAAAAATCAACAACTGTTAAAAAGAATAACTGAAAATTGAAATATATGTTTTTCAGTGCCGGCTGCAGCAACTGGAGGAGGAGATGTGACTACTCAGTCCCCAACAACAAGTAAAGACAAGATAACTGCCAATGATGAAACTACATGTAAGTATTTACTTAATGAATTATGAAACAAATCAATCTAACAGTTTCTACAACGATTGAACTTTTGAAATGGCTTTAAATTAAATATTTTTCAGTATTGACTACAACAACACTAATTAATGAAGAAACAACTTGTAAGCATTTATTTAACAAATTACGAAAAAAGACTAGACTTAGGAACTAAAACTTTTGAAACTAGCAATTGAAATTTACAAATGCTTAAAACTATATTTTTCAGTGTCAACTACAACAATTGGAGGAAGAGAATTCAGTACATGGCACCCAACAACAAATAATGAAGGGTTAACTGGTAAGCTTCTATTTAACGAATTATGCGAAAAATCAAGACCTTGCTCCTACAACTGTCAAAAAGAATAACTGGAAATTGAAATAAATGTTTTTCAGTGCCGGCTGCAGCAACTGGAGGAGGAGATGGTACTACTCAGTCCCCAACAACAAGAAAAGACGGGGTAACTACCAATGATGAAACTACATGTAAGTATTTACTTAATGAATTATGAAACAAATGAAACTAACAGTTACTACAACTATTGAAGACTACAATTGAAATTTGGAAATGATTATAACTTAAATACTTTTCAGTATTGACTACAACAACACTAATTAATGAAGAAACAACTTGTAAGCAGTTATTTAACAAATTACGAAAAAAGACTAGACTTACGAACTAAAACTTTTGAAACTAGCAATTGAAATTTACAAATGCTTAAAACTATATTTTTCAGTATTAACTACAACAATTAGAGGAAGAGAATTCAGTACATGGCACCCAACAACAAATGATGAAGGGTTAACTAGTAAGCTTCTATTTAACGAATTATAAGAAAAATCAAGATCTTGCTCCTACAACTGTCAAAAAGAATAACTGAAAATTGAAATAAATGTTTTTCAGTGCCGGCTGCAGCAACTGGAGGAGGAGATGGTACTACTCAGTCCCCAACAACAAGAAAAGACGGGGTAACTACCAATGATGAAACTACATGTAAGTATTTACTTAATGAACTATGAAACAAATCAAACTAACAGTTACAACAACTATTGAAGAGGATATTTGAAATTTTGAAATGGTTATAACTTAAATATTTTTTAGTTTTGAAACTAGCAACTGAAATTTATAAATGTTTAAAACTATATTTTTCAGTGTCAACTACAACAATTGGAGGAAGAGAATTCAGTACATGGCACCCAACAACAAATGATGAAGGGGTAACTGGTAAGCTTCTATTTAACGAATTATGAGAAAAATCAACAACTGTTAAAAAGAATAACTGAAAATTGAAATATATGTTTTTCAGTGCCGGCTGCAGCAACTGGAGGAGGAGATGTGACTACTCAGTCCCCAACAACAAGTAAAGACAAGATAACTGCCAATGATGAAACTACATGTAAGTATTTAATTAATGAATTATGAAACAAATCAATCTAACAGTTTCTACAACGATTGAACTTTTGAAATGGCTTTAAATTAAATATTTTTCAGTATTGACTACAACAACACTAATTAATGAAGAAACAACTTGTAAGTCTTTATTTAACAAATTACGAAAAGAGACTTAGTCACTAAAACTTTTGAAATTAGCAATTGAAATTTACAAATGCTTTAAACTATATTTTTCAGTGTCAACTACAACAACTGTAGGAGAAGCCACCACTCAGTCTCCAACAACAAATAATGGACGAATAACTACTGGTAAGCTTTTATTTAGTCAATTATAAAAACAATTTAAATAGTGGTAGCTACAATTATCTTAATTGAAATTTTAAAGCTTCAGAGTCAATTGTGACAACCGTAGGAAGCGAAGTCACTACTCAGTCCCCAACAACAAATAACGAACGGACAACTGGTAAGCTTTTACTTAGTGAATTTTGAAAAAAATCATATACAGATAGCTAAAATTATCATAAATGAAATTTAAAAGTCTCAGAATCAATTGTAACAACCGGAGGAAGCGAAGTCACGACTCAGTCCCCAACAACAAATAACGAATGGACAACTGGTAAGCTTTTACTTAGTGAATTTTGAAAAAAATCATATACAGATAGCTACAATTATCATAAATGAAATTTAAAAGTTTCAGAGTCGATTGTAACAACCGGGGGAAGCGAAGTCACGACTCAGTCCCCAACAACAAATAACGAACGGACAACTGGTAAGCTTTTACTTAGTGAATTTTGAAAAAAATCATGTACTGATGCTACAATTATCATAATTGAAATTTAAAAGTTTCCAAGTCAATTGTAACAACCGGAGGAATCGAAGTCACGACTCAGTCCCCAACAACAAATAACGAACGGACAACTGGTAAGCTTTTACTTAGTGAATTTTGAAAAAAATATACAGATAGCTACAATTATCATAAATGAAATTTAAAAGTCTCAGAATCAATTGTAACAACCGGAGGAAGCGAAGTCACTACTCAATCTCCAACAACAAATAATGAACGGACAACTGGTAAGTTTTTACTTAGTCAATTTTGAAAAAAATTATATACTGATAGCTACAATTATCATAAATGAAATTTAAAAGTTTCAGAGTCAATTGTAACAACCGGAGGAAGCGAAGTCACGACTCAGTCCCCAACAACAAAGAACGAACGGACAACTGGTAAGCTTTTACTTAGTGAATTTTGAAAAAAATCATATACTGATAGCTACAATTATCATAAATGAAATTTAAAAGTTTCAGAGTCGATTGTAACAACCGGAGGAAGCGAAGTCACGACTCAGTCCCCAACAACAAATAACGAACGGACAACTGGTAAGCTTTTACTTAGTGAATTTTGAAAAAAATCATATACTGATGGCTACAATTATTATAAATGAAATTTAAAAGTTCCAGAGTCAATTGTAACAACCGGAGGACGCGAAGTCACTACTCAATCTCCAACAATAAATAATGAACGGACAACTGGTAAGCTTTTAGTCAATTTTGAAAAAAATCATATAGTGATAGCTACAATTATCATAAATGAAATTTAAAAGTTTCACAGTCAATTGTAAAAACCGGAAGAAGCGAAGTCACGACTCAGTCCCCAACAACAAATAACAAACGGACAACTGGTAAGCTTTTACTTAGTGAATTTTGAAAAAAATCATGTACTGATGCTACAATTATCATAAATGAAATTTAAAAGTTTCAGAGTCGATTGTAACAACCGGAGGAAGCGAAGTCACGACTCAGTCCCCAACAACAAATAACGAACGGACAACTGGTAAGCTTTTACTTAGTGAATTTTGAAAAAAATCATGTACTGATGCTACAATTATCATAATTGAAATTTAAAAGTTTCAAAGTCAATTGTAACAACCGGAGGAATCGAAGTCACTACTCAGTCCCCAACAACAAATAACGAACGGACAACTGGTAAGCTTTTACTTAGTGAATTTTGAAAAAAATCATATACTGATGGCTACAATTATTATAAATGAAATTTAAAAGTCTCAGAGTCAATTGTAACAACCGGAGGAAGCGAAGTCACTACTCAGTCTCCAACAACAAATAATGAACGGACAACTGGTAAGCTTTTACTTAGTGAATTTTGAAAAAAAATCATATACTGATAGCTACAGTTATCATAAATATAATTTAAAAGTTTCAGAGTCAATTGTAACAACCGGAGGAAGCGAAGTCACGACTCAGTCCCCAACAACAAATAACGAACGGACAACTGGTAAGCTTTTACTTAGTGAATTTTGAAAAAAATCATGTACTGATGCTACAATTATCATAATTGAAATTTAAAAGTTTCAAAGTCAATTGTAACAACCGGAGGAATCGAAGTCACTACTCAGTCCCCAACAACAAATAACGAACGGACAACTGGTAAGCTTTTACTTAGTGAATTTTGAAAAAAATCATATACTGATGGCTACAATTATTATAAATGAAATTTAAAAGTCTCAGAGTCAATTGTAACAACCGGAGGAAGCGAAGTCACTACTCAGTCTCCAACAACAAATAATGAACGGACAACTGGTAAGCTTTTACTTAGTGAATTTTGAAAAAAAATCATATACTGATAGCTACAGTTATCATAAATGTAATTTAAAAGTTTCAGAGTCAATTGTAACAACCGGAGGAAGCGAAGTCACGACTCAGTCCCCAACAACAAATAACGAACGGAAAACTGGTAAGCTTTTACTTAGTCAATTTTGAAAAAAATCATATACTGAAAGCTACAATTATCATAAATGAAATATGAAAGCTTCAGAGTCAATTGTAACAACCGGAGGAAGCAAAGTCACTACTCAGTCCCCAACAACAAATATCGATCGGACAACTGGTAAGCTTTTACTCAGTGAATTTTGAAAAAAATCGTATACTGATAGCTACAATTATCACAAATAAAATTTGAAAGCTTCAGAATCAATAGTAACAACCGTAGGAAGCGAAGTCACCACTCAGTCCCCAACAACAAATAATGAACGGATAACTGGTAAGTTTTTATTTAGTGAATTTTGAAAAAAATCAATTACTCGTAACTACTATCATAATAAATGAAATATGAAAGCTTCAGAATCAATTGTAACAACCGGTGGAAGCGAAGTCACTACTCAGTCCTCAACAACAAATAATAAACGTATAACTGGTAAGCTTTTACTTAATGAATTATGAAAAAAAGTAAGTAGTAGTAGCTACAATTATCATAAATGAAATTTGAAAGCTTCAGAGTCAATTATAACAACCGGAGCAAGCGAAGTCACGACTCAGTCCCCAACGACAAATAATGAAGAGATAACTGGTAAGTTTTTATATAACGAATTATGAGAAAAACAAGTATTTGTATCTACAACTGTCAAAAATAACTGAAATTTAGAAATTGTTAAATATATATTTTTAAATGCGTTCTACAGCAACTAGAGGAGAAGTCACAACTCAGTCCCCAACAACGAATAATAAACGAATAACTGGTAAGCTTTTATTTAGTGAATTTTGATAAAACTCGAGTACTGATAGCTACAATTATCATAAATGAAATTTGAAAACTTCAGCACCAATTGTAACCACTGGAGGAAGAGAAGTCACGACTCAGTCCTCAACACCAAAAAGTGAACGGATAACTGGTAAGCTTTTATGTATTATGTGTAAACTCAAATATGCACCTATAACTGTCAAAAACAATAAAAGAAATTTGTTAAATATTTATTTTTCAGAACCAATTGAAACAACTGGAGAAAGAGACAACAATATTCTGGGGCCAAAAATTATTATTGAAGGACCAACGTGTAAGTTTTTGTTTAATGGTCTAATAATAAACATAAAAATGAACAGCCACAAGATGTAACTGAGGATAGAAGAGGTAGTAAAGAAATCAAACAACCAATATTAATCCACACTTAAAGAGAACGAAATATTTACAAGTTAATATTGTACTTAGATAATTTTCAGTTTATTAGTTTCTAAAAAAATAATTTAATCTTGGCCCTTCCAGTCAATTTCCAAAACAAGATAAACGAAGAGGAAAAGAAAGAGAAGGGGAAGGAAGAGGAAAAGGAAATGGAGAACGAAAAGGAGAAGGAAAAGGGAAACGAAAAGGAGAAAGAAAATGGGAAGGAAAAGGAGAAGGAAATTGAGAAGGACAATGACACGGAAAAGGAGAAGGAAAAGGAAAAGGAGAAGGAAGCGGTGAAGGAAAATGAGGAAAAGGAAAAGGAGAATGAGAAGGAAAAGGAAAAAGTCAAAGAAAAAGAAAAAGAGAAGGAAAAGGAGAATAAGAAGAAAAAGGAGAATGAGAATGACAAGAAAAAAGAGAATGAGAAGGAAAAAGAAAGGGAAAAGGAGAAGGAAAAGAAGAAAGAAAAGGGGAAGGAAAAGGAGAAGGAAACTGAGAAGGAAAAGGACAAGGACAAGGAAAAAGGGAAGGAAACGGAGAAGGAAAAGGAGAAGGAAACGGAAAAGGAAAAGGAGAATGAGAAGGAACAGGAAAAAGGGAAAGAAAAAGAAAAGGAGAAAGAAAAAGAAAAGGAGAATCAGAAGAAAAAGGAGAATGAGAAGGAAAAAGAGAATGAGAACAAAAGAGAAAAGGGGAAGGAGAAGGGGAAGGAGAAGGAAAAGGAAAAGGAGAAGGAAAAGGAGAAGGAAAAGGTGGACGAGAAAAGGAACGAGAAAACGATAGACAAAAAGGCACAAGAGGTAGATAAAAAGTTAGAGGAAGAGAAAAATAAGGAAACATCAACTAAAAAACACCGAAATAAGACAAATAAAGGTAACGATCCATATTTTAATAGTGGACTACAATTAAAGAATTATATTTTAGGGAAGATCACCGAATTGTCTGATTCAGATTCAACTAAAGTAAATCCAACTTCGAATAAAATAGGTAATTTTAATTAATTTACAATGTAATTGTAATTATGTTGTTGTTGGTTGTTGTCATATAGCGGAATTTGAAAAATTTTAAATATATTTGTTTCAGTACCAGCAAAGACAGTTGGAGGGGAAGTCGAACATACGGGTAAGTTTTTGTCTTACGGTTTAATAGATATATTCATTGTCGAAAAGTATTAGAGTCAACAATTGTAATTTACAAATGGTAAAGTCGTTAGTCAGTCTGCACTTAATTTATAACTTTAAGTATGAGACATTTTGCAAATGAAAAGGAAACTATTCAAGTAATTTTTGAATAATTTCCTTTTCATGAATAAAGTTTTAATTTATAAGAAAATTAAATTAATCTCGGTCATTTCAGTGAATTCGCAAAGTGGGATAAACAAAAAGAAAGAGAAAGAAAAAGTGAAAACGAACAAGAAAGAAAAAAATAAGGAAAAATCACGCAAAAGACTCCGAAATAAGAAAAATAAAGGTATCGATCCATATTTTGAACAATAATAGTACATTTCAATTAAACAATTATATTTTAGGATTGGTGAAGTTCTGAAAAAATCATAAGTGATACAAATTCAACTTCAGATCGAATAGGTAATTTTAATTAATTTACTATTGTAATTGTAACTGAAATATATATTAAAAAGAACTCGGTTGGGTGTTAATTAAAATAAATGATCAAAAAAAACCTAATTCGTAAAAATAATCCATCTTCTAACACAATTTCCAGACTTAAATGTTGTCCAGTTAATAAACGCGAAGTCTGGAGTACGGTTTTGAAGAAGATTAACGAGACGAGCATTTAAGCGGTTAACAAATCTTATTCTATAGAACAAAATCGCCGATCCGTTTTGCTCCCTTAAGATAAATTGTGACCGAATTTCCGACATTTCTAAAGACATTGATAACATTGAATCGTCTAATGATATATTACCAATAACGTCGCAGGGGGAGAACAATATTTAGTTGAAATTCCATGGGCGCCGTTTCGCAGTGTGATGGATGACGGAGACGTTTCATATTTTAATTTAAGGAATAAATGTAAAGAGAGGTTTAATTAAAATTTAATTCCCTATGAAAGAACTGATGGGAGATACGAGGAATGTGGCCGGAAGGGTATTAATTATTTTGAGAAATGATTTAATTTAACAGTTCAATAAGGTTATAATGTTTGGTGATTCCAAATTCGTATTTGCTCTATGCGATGGTGCGGCTGGGGAATACAGATGTGCTCAGGACGGCACGATGTACTCAGAGGAAGACCAAATATTTTGCCGATTATATATGAGTGGTTAATCATTTAACGGGTTACCGTATTCCCCTTTGTAATTTACTCCAATGGAAATCTAAATAATAAATTGAGGCGGAGGACTGTACTGAAACTGGATATATACTCTGTTTTGTATAAATGTATATAAATTCAGTTTAAATTCAACTCAGCAGCACGAAGATGTATTTAAAACATAATCGAAAAATAATAACTAATTGAAACTTTTGTTTATAACATTCCCTGTATGGAATGTGTTCCTAATAAAATACTGTGCCTCTTTTGAAGTGGATAATTTTAATTTTTTGAATATTTTCAATGTTTTATTTTGATTTGGTATTTTAAATTTATTCTTCAAGAATTTAGGTCAGTGTTGAAGATGGCAATGCCCGTCCCACCTTGCGAGACTTGCTAATGTTGTTAGACAAGAAGGGCGAGGTGTGGATCAAGAATTTATTGCTTCACTAATTTTGAGTATGGAAAATCTTAGTAAAGCAAGGTGGGACCGACTAAGTACTGATTGGAATAATGCAGTGAATAATATTCCACTTTTTAATTTTAATTTATTAAATTATTAAGGAATTTGGTAATATTAGTTTTATTACTAGTAAAAAGTTCTATTTTTGATGCTATTTTATTCAATTTATGAAAGAGATTACATTGTTTATAAAAACTAATTTTGATAATATATTTGTTGCAATATAAAATATAAAGTAGATTATAAAATAAACTACTCTCTATATATTTTATTAAACATTTCAAAATTTATAAGAATATTGTTTTATATTAACTAAAAGTAATTTTAGTAAATTTTGGAAAATATCAAGATTTTTAAAAATATATAATTTATGCTATATTAATTAAGATAAAGGTAAATTTCGAAATAATTATTATTATTTTTGATACATAAAGAATATAAATTGATAATTAATTTTAATTATCATTTAAATAACAAAATTTTATATTCACACACACTCAAACAAAAGTTGTGAGAAAATTACTTATATATTTTTTAAATAATAATAAAAATATATAAAATGCATAAAATGTATAAAATATACAAAATATATAAAATATAAAATATTATTATTATATAATATATATTTGAGTGTCTTTATATAAATATATAAAGAATATATGAAATATATAAAATACATAAAATATTTAAAATATGTATGAACTATATAAAATATATAAATTATATAAATATATAAAAAATATATGAAATATATAAAATTCATAAAATATTTAAAATATACAAATTAAATAAAATATATAAAATACATAAAATATATAAATTATATAAAATATATAAATTATTTAAAATATATAAATATATAAAATATATATGAAATATATAAAATACATAAAATATTTAAAATATATAAATTAAAAAAAATTATAAAATACATAAATTATGTAAAATATATAAAATACATAAAAAATATAAAATATTTAAAATATATAAATTATATAAAATATATAAAATATGTAAAATATTATTATTATATAATATATATTTGAGTGTCTTTATATCAATATATAAATACATAAAATATATAAATTATATAAAATAATAAAGTATATATGAAATATATAAAATACATAAAATATATAAAATATTTAAAATATATAAATTATGTAAAATATATAAAAATACATAAAATATATAAAATACATAAAATATTTAAAATATATAAAATATTATAAAATAAAAATAAAACTTTTAACATATGCTCAATTTAAGATAATTTATATTATTATTATATAATATATATTTGAGTGTTTTTATTGCTTTTTAAAATCTCGGAATCTGATGATATATACACAAAAATGGACTTCTTTCACATTTTTTAAAACTTTTGTATTAATTATGATAAATGATGAGGTCAGATGAAATTTATTTTAAAATTAACTGAAATCTGAAATTTACACAAATTCACACTCAAAATTTTATTTTAATGTATTCTCAAAAATAGATCAGACTTATACAGACATTGTTCTTGTGTTCATTAACACGGACTATATTTAGGTAACTAATAAAAATAAAATAATCAATAACCATTACTAAACAGGGTCAAGAGAGTTCAGTCCCAAATTGACCAATGTCATCGCATAAATGTTCCATATTTTGACAGTAATCCTCTTTTAAGTTTGCAATTAATCGTTCTCGTTGCTCTTAAGTAAGTATACAGAATTTTTAACTAACTCTAATGAATATTTAAACCTTTTTCAAATTTTTTAAAAGGCACCTAACGAATTAGACTCTCGCAGGCAGAAGAAATAATTAAAGCACACGTCCTACGTCAAACTGCATTTATTAAACGGGTCGGGTCCAATTAAAACTGGGAGCTGCATTCCGGAAAAGGCGGAAGGACAATTTAAAATCGTGTCGCGTCGATTGCACAAAACTAAAGTCGGAATCCTTAGCCAGGATCGAGGCGGTTGCCGGGTCACCGAGGGCATTCCCGGTGCCAACAACCTACGAGTGTCTGAATATTGGACTGTTCTCCCGAACGAACGGCTAAATTTCGTTCTGGCGCTGTGGATTTTTACCGTAAACCGCACGACATACGCCGAGCTGCGAAATTATATCCGCGGGGGACAATCTAACGTCCGCGGTAGTTTCATATTGCCGAGGAAATGTATCGGAAAATGCGGAATTGGTAACGTAATGCGGTCGGAAACGGCACCGAATCGATTTAAACGGTCCGGTGATGGGTTCTAATTAAGTAAAATCGGTTAACCTTTGGGGGATCAGGTATTGAGGTCAGTTTTTTCCGCACCGCGATGATCCATTAAGTTAATCATCGTATTTGCGATTGCGTTTCACTTGGAGCACACAGGAAACGTGAACACACGTTCCCGTTTGTATGGACGTTATGTGCACAGGCCCGCTCCCGGCTTCCTATTGTTTTGAATTGTTTGAGTCCCGTCTAAATGGATGCGACACATTCTAGCAAATTAATTCAGAATATTGTGCCATGAATATTTATAAATCCTTTGTTTTGTCGTGACTCCGCAGTGCCTTCCACATATATTATCATAGGATAGTTTAATATGTAGATAGAGGTAATAACTGGAACGTGATACTTGGGGGGTAAACACAATTAATTTATTTATTTTAAGTTAGTAATAATCATATTATACAAAATGGAATACAACTATTTTGTTTCCAAACTTCAATTAAAGAAATATTTATAATTATATAACATTGGGATTAATGCTATCGCCTGGCCAGCTCGTAGCCCAGACTATAACCCAATAGAACATATCGGCGATACTCTTAGGAGACGTTTAAGAGACCATCCTAACTATCCGGATAAATTAGACGATGTGGGGCGTCTTCCACTCGATATTTGGGAAAATTTGGACCAAAATGAAATTCGACCCCAGATTTTGAGTATGAACAAAGATGTGAGGCTGTGTGTCATTCGTAGTAGAGGTGGAAATACCACATATTAAGTTCAAATTTTTATTTTTTATAAATATCAAATTTTGTTAATTGTTAATGTTTTAGAAAAACAATATTTAAAAAAAAAATTATAAAGAGTGTATACGTTTATTTTTCCTGTTTTCAGAAAATAATAATTATTATCTTATCTTTAATTAAGTTATAAATATTATTAATAGTCATAAATTTTGAGATATTTAATGAAACATATGGAAAATATTATTTTTTATTATATATCATATATACACTTCTGCTCATTATTATAGAAGCTCTTTAAAATGTTTTATATTTTATGTTATATTCTATATTCTATATAATAAGCTTATAATAAGGGAAAACTTTGATTCTAAATATTTTACATCACAGAAAAATTTAAAATAATTTTATAATTATAATGTATATATATATATATATATATATATATATATATATATATATATATAAAATCGTAAAGTGAACTAATACCATACGATCATTTTCCATGCAATTAAATTCCGTACGATTATTTTCCATACGATGTAAATCCATATGACCAAAATCCATACAATCAAAATCAATACGATAAAAATCCATACGAACCAAATCCATATGATCAAATTCCATACGATTAAAATCCATACAATCAATTTCCATACAATTAAAATCTATAGGATCGATTAAATTACATAGTTTAACTTTAATAACTTTATGGATTATTATTTTTTTATTAATACTAATTTCCTGAAAAATCATTAAAAAAGTAAAAATAAATAATTCTAATTCTTCCTGGATTTCCAAAAATTACTAAAAACGTAAGAAATAACTAAAATACATAATCATTTTATTAAAAGAACTTTTTTTTTAATTACAAACAGACACTCCAATTTTATTCATATGTATAGATTTTATATTTTATATTTCCTATTTCCTATTTCTTATTTCATATTCCATATTTCATATTTCATATTTCATATTTCATATTTCATATTCCATATTTCATATTTCATATTTCATATTTCATATTTCATATTTCATACTTAATGTGAACTATTAAAATAATATTAATTTATAATTGTTGTTTTATATAGTATTATATAAACTATTATATTCTTATTTTACAAAATGTTACAAATCTGAATTGAGATGAACATATGTTAAATATATTTTTAATGATTAAATCTGTGTTTTTTAATTTAACATTAATAATTTTTATAATATCCTTTTTGTTTTATAATTATGGCCTACTTCCGTGGCAATTTCAGCAAATCTCATTTCCTCCAGGTTGGTTTTAATTTCAGTTGACGATAAGATTGGATTGTTTTTTAACATTCTAATTATCATGTTATTGATTTTCTTTCAAGTTTTTCGAACTCAGACAAATTTTTTCGAAGCCACCACTTCGCCATTTCTCTAAATTTTTTAATAATACAGAAAACGATTGGTTTATTCAGCCATAAATTTTTCTTGATCCCCTGGGTCTTGGTAATGATGAATTATAATAGTTCTTACAGTTTCACTTCGTCCAATGTAAAGAAAAAAGCTGCTATAAAAAGTACAAACTTTTTAAAAGAGTAAAATTAGTTTAACTAGTTGCAGAGTAAAGACAATAACAGAAAAACAATAAACGTTATAGCCACAAGCATTCAATTTACTATAATTATGTCCACCACTGTATAATCCACAAATTCAAAATTATCCGGGATCAGCCAGGATAATTTTATTGGGCACATAAAAACGTGTCCAACGAAATCACTTATGAAACAACATGTTTCGTTTCCATCAAAATCCGAAATCATGACCAGAATGAACTGATGGAATTAAAATTGAATAATATATTTAAATTTTCGTGCGTGATTTTTATTGAAAATTACGCCGTGACGTCAACTCCACAAAGGTAAACAACTTCAATTAATAACTTTCGCGTAATAAAACCCTTAAGTGAAAAGCAAGCACTTCCTAAACCCAACAATGGATTAACTTTCCTCAGACAACAAAATTAATATTGCATTAAATTTACAGCTTCAAAGGATAATTAACTTGTCTGACGTTCGGAAAATTTAGCAAAAAATGATGCGGCGTCGGTAAATGATTAAACAGCGAAATTAGATTTGATGGCGTAGTCGACAATGGTTCAGCAATTTTTAATGTTACCAAATCGATTGGAAAATCGTATTAGCCCGCTGTTTCGGTTTGCATTTAATTATACAAGACAACAGTCAAATACGTCGACAGTAGTTTAATTTCATATGAAATTAAAAATTATCTCTGGAAACGTACATCTGGGAAACGGCAGATAATTAAATTGCTCAATTATCGTAATTGAACCGACAATTCAACATAGTTTAACATACTAATATTGCGATAAAATTTTAATATCGTTAGACCGCAAAATTACGTCGATGCGAACATGTTTCTTTGATCAAAATAACAATACGTGTCACGTTATTGCGACCACATAGAGCCTTCTGCATGAGAGGGCTTATTACTGGAAAACCCAGAGGAGTGTGATAATTGGCCGGAATATTCTACACAATAAATCAATGTTTTACATATTTAACAAAAGGCTGATTGCTTCATTGAATTTATTGAAAGGGCTCAGGAGATTTCCTGCTGTTTACAAGTCAGTTACATGCCAAAATGTTATTACAATAAACCCAGCCAGAAGGCTGTGACGTAAAATACGTACGTTTAAAATGGGATGTTATAGAAAATAAGGAAGCGGGGTTTTATCTAAAAATTCACGCCAGCAAAACAGCTCCGAGGGAGAAAACTTGACGTAAACCTTTAGTGAGATAATTATGGTTCCGAGCTATTGACAAATTTCAATTATGTTGGTAACGTACATAAAATAAACACGTTTAAAATTTTACTTAAAATTAAATTGAACGGAAATTCGATACTGAACTATGAAACGAAAATTTTCTCCAAGGACTGCTGTTATTAATTGGTTTGTATGTTGAAGCATTGTGGAATTAATCAACTCATACACTCAAAAATGATTTGCTCATCTTCGTCAAAGGTTGGAGTGGTGTAAAGGGTGACTGTACATAAAAAGTCAATGAAATCAGATCACTAGATTTATGTCATTGAGTATAATTAATTAATCATTGTGTACTTTGTTTATTGTAATTAAATTCAACTAATAATATGTACAAAAAATAATTGAAAATAATATATTAATTAAGTGTAATCATTGAAATCTGATATGTCGTCCAAATTTAATCCAAAAGTTAGCTCCGAGGGAAAAAACTTAACGTAAACCTTTAGTGAGATAATTATGGTTCCGAGCTATTGACAAATTTCAATTATGTCGGTAACGTACATAAAATAAACACGTTTAAAATTTTACTTAAAATTAAATTAAACGGAAATTCGATCCCGAATTATGAAACGAAAATTTTCTCCAAGGACTGCTGTTATTAATTGGTTTGTATGTTGAAGCATTGTGGAATTAATCAACTCATACACTCAATAACGATTTTGCACATCTTCGTCAAAGATTGGAGTGGTGTAAAGAATGACAGTTTAAGGGTGAGGAGTGTAATTTGGTCCTCAACAATGTGGTTGGCCACATACCAGATATCCAGTGATACATACAAGAAATTGTAGAACTCCATTTGTTGCCTCACCTTGGGACTAATCAAAATCCAGTTTTCCAATAGGATAATGACCAATCTTATATTACGAAAGTTGGGAACACTCAAATCCCAACATTTTGACGTAGATATGTTCCTACAGTCAGAAAGATCTCCGGACTTATCATAGACTGTACATGTGTAAAATATCATAGGCAGAAGACTGAATTTCACCCTTCTCTCCACAAATTTTGGCAGATCTGCAGCGTTCAGTAGTGGTGCCATGGAATAAGGCTTCTTAGGATGAGTGAGTATCTGATTCTTGTGGAGGTTCTACTCAATAGATACTGATCAATAATTTGTTTGAATTTTTAATCATTTATTACTATTGATTACCCCAAACTGTACATAAAAAGTCAATGAAATCAGATCACTAGACTTGTGTCATTGAGTATAATTAATTAATCATTGTGTACTTTGTATATTGTAATTAAATTCAACTAATAATATGTACAAAAGATAACTGAAAATAATATATTAATTAAGTGTAATCATTGAAATCTGATATGTCGTCCAAATTTAATCCAAAAGTTAGCTCCGAGGGAAAAAACTTGACGTAAACCTTTAGTGAGATAATTATGGTTCCAAGCTATTGACAAATTTCAATTATGTTGGTAACGTACATAAATTAAACATGTTTAAAATTTTATTCAAAATTAAATTAAACGGAAATTCGATCCTGAATTATGAAACGAAAATTTTCTCCAAGGACTGTTAGTGTTATTAATTGATTTGTACGTTGAAGTATTGTGGAATTAATCAACTCATACACTCAAAAATGATTTGCTCATCTTCGTCAAAGGTTGGAGTGGTCTAAAGGGTGACAGTTTAAGGATGAGGAGTGCAATTTGGTCTTCAACAATGATGGTTGGCCACATACCAGATATCCAGTGATACATACAAGAAATTGTAGAACTCCATTTGTTGCCTCACCTTGGGACTCATCAAAATCCAGTTTTCCAATAGGATAATGACCAATCTTATATTACGAAAGTTGGGAACACCCAAATCCCAACATTTTGACGTAGATATGTTGCTACAGTCAGAAGGATCTCCGGACTTATCATAGACTAAACAAGTGTCAAATGTCATAGGCAGGAGACTGAATTTCACCCTTCTCTCCACAAATTTTGGCAGATCTTCAACGTTCAGTAGTGGTGTCATGGAATGAGGCTTCTTAGGATGAGTGAGTATCTGGTTCTTCGTGGAGGTTTAACTCAATAGATACTGATCAATATTTTGTGTGAATTTTTAATCATTTATTACTATTGATTACCCCAAACTGTACATAAAAAATCAATGAAATCAGTCACTAGATCTGTGTCATTGAGTATAATTAATTAATTATTGTGTCCTTTGTTTATAGCAATTAAATTCAACTAATAAATATGCACAAAGATAATTGAAAATAATATATTAATTAAGTGTAATCATTGAAATCTGATATGTCGTCCAAATTTAATCCAAAAGTTAGCTCCGAGGGAAAAAACTTGACGTAAACCTTTAGTGAGACAATTATGGTTCCGAGCTATTGACAAATTTCAATTATGTCGGTAACGTACATAAAATAAACACGTTTAAAATTTTACTTAAAATTAAATTAAACGGAAATTCGATCCTGAATTATGAAACGAAAATTTTCTCCAAGGACTGCTGTTATTAATTGGTTTGTATGTTGAAGCATTGTGGAATTAATCAACTCATACACTCAATAACGATTTTGCACATCTTCGTCAAAGATTGGAGTGGTGTAAAGAATGACAGTTTAAGGGTGAGGAGTGTAATTTGGTCCTCAACAATGTGGTTGGCCACATACCAGATATCCAGTGATACATACAAGAAATTGTAGAACTCCATTTGTTGCCTGACCTTGGGACTCATCAAAATCCAATTTTCCAATAGGATAATGACCAATCTTATATTGCGAAAGTTGGGAACACCCAAATCCCAACATTTTGACGTAGATATGTTGCTACAGTCAGAAAGATCTCCGGACTTATCATAGACTGTACATGTGTAAAATATCATAGGCAGAAGACTGAATTTCACCCTTCTCTCCACAAATTTTGGCAGATCTGCAGCGTTCAGTAGTGGTGCCATGGAATAAGGCTTCTTAGGATGAGTGAGTATCTGATTCTTGTGGAGGTTCTACTCAATAGATACTGATCAATAATTTGTTTGAATTTTTAATCATTTATTACTATTGATTACCCCAAACTGTACATAAAAAGTCAATGAAATCAGATCACTAGACTTGTGTCATTGAGTATAATTAATTAATCATTGTGTACTTTGTATATTGTAATTAAATTCAACTAATAATATGTACAAAAGATAATTGAAAATAATATATTAATTAAGTGTAATCATTGAAATCTGATATGTCGTCCAAATTTAATCCAAAAGTTAGCTCCGAGGGAAAAAACTTGACGTAAACCTTTAGTGAGATAATTATGGTTCCAAGCTATTGACAAATTTCAATTATGTTGGTAACGTACATAAATTAAACATGTTTAAAATTTTATTCAAAATTAAATTAAACGGAAATTCGATCCTGAATTATGAAACGAAAATTTTCTCCAAGGACTGTTAGTGTTATTAATTGATTTGTACGTTGAAGTATTGTGGAATTAATCAACTCATACACTCAATAACGATTTGCACATCTTCGTCAAAGATTGGAGTGGTGTAAAGAGTGACAGTTTAAGGATGAGGAGTGCAATTTGATCCTCAACAATGATGGTTGGCCACATACCAGATATTCAGTGATACATACAAGAAATTGTAGAACTCCATTTGTTGCCTCACCTTGGGACTCATCAAAATCCAGTTTTCCGATAGGATAATGACCAATCTTATATTACGAAAGTTGGGAACACCCAAATCCCAACATTTTGACGTAGATATGTTGCTACAGTCAGAAGGATCTCCGGACTTATCATAGACTAAACATGTGTCAAATGTCATAGGCAGAAGACTGAATTTCACCCTTCTCTCCACAAATTTTGGCAGATCTTCAACGTTCAGTAGTGGTGCCATGAAATGAGGCTTCTTAGGATGAGTGAGTATCTGGTTCTTCGTGGAGGTTCAACTCAATAGATACTGATCAATATTTTGTTTGAATTTTTAATCATTTATTACTATTGATTACCCCAAACTGTACATAAAAAGTCAATGAAATCAGATCACTAGATCTGTGTCATTGAGTATAATTAATTAATCATTATGTACTTTGTTTATTGTAATTAAATTCAACTAATAATATGTACAAAAGATAATTGAAAATAATATATTAATTAAGTGTAATCATTGAAATCTGATATGTCGTCCAAATTTAATCCAAAAGTCACGTTTAATTAGTATCAGGGGTAACTTCAACCATCCCCGTCGGAATTAATAACAACGTCCTGATGCCTCAGACAATAGTTACGCTGTTACTTAAAGCGAGTAGTTAGAAAGAAAAATGATGTCGTAAACAAAAACGTTCATTAAACAACGCCGACGAAATGTGAGAAGTTGAAATTAAGACGCATCTCGCAAATGTAAGGGGCTGCGAAAGTTATTGGGGTGACTGTAAACTTCAGGCACGTGCATAAATCCTTCACGAACGTACGTTTGTCGGAAAAAATTAATTTCGCGGCGGAATATTAACGACAAGAGACCGATAGGAGTTAATTATCCTTCGGAAAAAAACTTCTACAGCGGACTGTTGAGGGAAACGGGCAATTTCACCCCGAAAAGAAAAAAAAAAACACAAGCAACACAATTGATAAAACTTCGTGTCGCATTCCTGCGGAGTTTGGGGCAACAGGTCCGGCATTGCGCAACTCAGGCGGGTCGGCTCTGCTGCAATGAGGATTTATCGGGGCCGGACGGGACATTGACGACGGGTAAATTATTCCAAATCCAAACTAATTCATCCCGGCTAGTTTATTGCTGCACCTCTGCCATCCAATATAATATATTTCCGTTGTGTAAATCAATTTCCCTCCCTTAAATCCACCAATAAATAGATCGACTGATTTAATCTTACGTTACATCCCTTTTGCCAACAATAAGGTTTCCTAACTAATTTAATCGTTGCCTGCGACAGACCTTGAACTGAATTATTTCCATGTTTAGGGGTTGAATACCTGTTTTGTTTGCGCTTTGATCTCGCTCCTTATTCATGGACATAATTATTAAATTAAGCGGTTAATGTACCTTAAATACATTAAGTTTAAGAGCAGCTAAATATAGATCGTTTGACTTTTTTCTGTTGTAGATAAACACGTGATATACAACGTTGTCCATTTCAGGTGCAAGCACCCTCGTAACTTTTTTATCTTTAGTTCCATTTTAATGACTAAATGATAAAAGAGACAATAAAAATGTCTTGCCATAAAAATTATTTCATTATTATACGGAGAGGACTATTAAAACATTTTATATAGTCAAAAATTGAAACAAAAAAAGATTAAATAAGTAATTTTTCTTTTCTTTAAGGAATTTATTTCTTTTAGTTTAAAAAATCCACGTTTGAAATATTTAAATGTCAGATAGTGACTGAATAGAATGCTTCAATTCTGATTAATCACAATATAAATTAATGTCATTATTAGATTTTAAAGAAATTTTAAGGTACTCAATTGATTGTGAAAACTAACAACTTAAGTCAGTACTTGTTACTCCCAAATTTATATTTTATTCTGTCATTTAATTTATTTACTGAATCACAAGACATAATTTTGTTAGAAAAATATCAGTTTTAATTCAGTCACATTAATACAATTTTTTGATGATTTCATTGGAGAACTGTCTCACCAAAAATAGATAAACTAAATTTCGGCAGACTTGTTTTTTTAGAAAAAGTTTTAATTCTGTACTGCTTTTTTGAAATTTGGGTGGTTTCTATTTTACAAATAAAGCCTAAACCAAATTCCGTCATTTTTTGAGTATAAAACTTTTGTTATGAACTAGAAATCATTTTTATGATCCCTTTTGACCTATCATTCATAATTCCAAATAAAAAAATACATCTTAAGTGGAAAATAGATATTTTTACCATAAATAAATCAACTGAGAAAACCAATATGGTAAGTCAGCATACGTCACTCTTAAATTCTTATTTTATTCTATAATTCAGCTATTTCAGTTGATCAGAAGTCATATTTTATTAGAAAAATATTAATTTTAATTCTGTACAAATTTATTAACGTTTTTTTTTTTTGAAATTTGGGTGGATTCTATCTTCAAAGAAGATGGTTTCAATGGAGATTTCTTTCATAAAAAATGTCTACATCAAATTTTCATTATTTTTTTGGATGGAAAATTTGTGGTAAAAAACAATTGTCATGAATACTGTTTACATTAAAATATAATTCCAAATAAAAATTATGTTTTAAATGTGGGAAATTTATTTACTTTTTATTCACTTGGCAATTCTTGGTAAGTCAATCCCCTCAACAGAAACAAACATTGTAAAATATTCTTTACGAAACACAATAAAATAAACAAAAAGACAGGTTACAAAAGGCATGTTATTAGAAACCACTTCATAAAATAAAACTTCGAGTTATTCCATGAACAAAACGAGTCTGGCGACAGAAATCATATTACGAACATCGAAGGAAAATAAAAGCAACTAGTGCAAAACCAATTGAACCACAGGAATATAATATTCCTTTGGAAACTATATTTTCGATTCTTTGAATACCACGAGAACGTAATATTTTGCCTCCACACGTGAACGATTTCGGTTGTCGGTTTAACCGCATTGAATTTGGAACAATGTGTAAAGTACAAAAGCAAACAGTAATATGAGAAATAGATTTAATATAAATTTGACGATGGCTCAGGATTTAATATTTGATTCGATCAACGGATATTGCAGCTTTTCAATTAGATGCAGCGAGAGAGTTTCGTAAATTGAATGCTTCAATTTAGTTTTTAAGTAAAATGGCAATTAAAATCGATGATTTAATTTACTCCTGATTATTAGAATGAAGTGTTCAAGGTATTATTAAAGTTGTGTTTTTACCGCACTGAATTTGGAATAATGTGTGAAGTACAAAAGCAAATAGTAATTTGAGAATTAGATTTAAAATAAATTTCACTATGGCTGAAGCGGATATAGTGCTTTAATATTTGATTCTATCAACGGATACTGCAACTTTTCAATTCGATGTGGCAAAAGTTTCGTAAATTAAATGGTCGAGTTTAATTTTCAAGTAAAATGCCAATTAAAATCAATGATCTACTTTTCTTCTAGATAACTAAACTAAGTGTCCTAGGTATTAAAGTCCGAGTGGGATAGATGTTTATCGTCGTCTCGAAATTACTACCATAAAAGCATGTTATGTGATAATTGTGTACTTTAAGAATGACGTCCATTAACACTTGACGTATTATTAAAGCCATTTGCAGGACATCATTACTTAGTTTTGTGATATTAAAAGTAAATTAATAGGTAACTTTCAACGGTTTTAAACCTAATTAATTAGTTTACAAAATTAAATGTCAGATATTAAATGGAACATTGGAAACCAATCAACTTCGATGCCTTTGTTACAAAGCTTTTTAGACAATTGGTCATATAATTATTGTATTTTATATAAATAAAAGCATGTTTTTTAAATAATTTATCCAATTAATCTTTTTTATATTAAGTGTATTTCGAATGTTACATCGAATTTCATTAGCCCATTTACGTTTATTTAAATTTTATTGTTTTATTGAAAATCTCTTTACAGGTTTTGATTCAAACCAAAATATATCAGATTTCATTAATGTAAAATATTTTTATTTATGTTCAAATTAATTTCTGATAAATCTCAACAAATTTTGGTACTTTAATTTAATTTATCCAATTAATTTAATTCTGAATTATGCACATTTATAAATAATTTTCAATTCAAAATATAATATCGTAATTTCAATTGCTTCAACGTACTTATGTTGAAATTTTAATAATATTATTAATTTAATTAATTTTTATTAAGCCCCTTTACCGGTTTTGGATCAATTGAAAATATATCGGGTTTCATTAATTTAAATTAATTTTTAATTTTTACTTAAATTTTAATTTATAGACTTTATATAATTTAGCCAATTAATTTTATTTTGTACTTTTATGTAAATTTTATTTTATTGAAAACTTTTTACATACTTGAATTTAACTTAAAATTTTTCAGATTTCACTAACTGAAAATATTCCTATTTAGATTTTCTGATAAATGTTAATAAACATTGGTAATTTTTTAATAATCTACTTAATTAATATTACTTTGTGTTAAGCATACTTATATAGTAAATATTTTTTACTTTAATTATTTTAATTATGTTAAAATATTCATATTTCAATTTTAATTAATTTTCTGATAAATCTCAAGGAATCCTTTGGACTAAAAAAAAATATCCAGTCAATCTTATTTTGTATTAAGCATATTCGTAAATATTTTTCAATAAAAATGTTTAATATTTTACTAAAAATTTCTCTATAGCCTTTGTTAAATCTAAAATATATTATATATAATATATTTTTATTTAGATTTTGATAATTTTCTGATAAATCTCTTTATAGACTTTGATATATTTTATTCAATTAATCTCATTTTATATTAAGCACATTTATAAATATTTTTTAAATAAAAATATAATATCGAAATTTCATTATTTAGTAATACTTTTATTTTTTTTTATAATTTTTTTTTCATTTAAATTTCATTTTTTTTTTGTACTTTTAAATATTTTGTTAATATATTTTTTTAATAATTTATTCTATTAATTTTATTTTGTACTTTTATGTGATTTTTATATTTTATTGAAAACCTTTTTACAGATTTGGATTCAACTGAAAATATATCGGACGTCATTAATTAAAAATATTTAATTTTTAATAATCTAATTAATTAATCATCTTTTGTGTTAAGCATAAATATTTTTCAATAATATAGTAATTTCATTACTTTAAAATATTCTTATTTAAATTTTAATTAATTTTTTGATAATCTCTGTACAGACTTTGGTCTTAAAAAATTATCCAGTTAATCTTATTTTGTATTGAGTATATTTGTAAATATTTTCTAATAACACATATTAATATTTTACTGACAATCTCTCTATAGAATTGTTTAATCGAAAATATATCATTTTCATTCAGATTTTGATTATTTTCTGATAAATCTCTTTACAGACTTTGATATATCTTTTATGTGATTTATTCAATTAATATTTTATATAATATATTTAAAAATATAATATAGTAATTTCGTTATTTTGAAATACTTTATTACCTTTACAGACTTTGATTCAATCGAAAATACATCAGATATAATCAAATAATTAAAATATTTGTATGTAAATTTCATTAATTCTCTGATAAATCTCTTTACAAACTTTGTCATTTTCTAATCAATTTCTCCAATTAATCTTATCTTGTACTAAGCATATTTATAAATATTTTAACAAATCATTTCAACTTTTAAGCTAATCGGATTTGTTTCACCGATTTGATGTATCAAGAGAGTGAAAAATAATAAAATTTAATTTTGAGTTCATTTAAATCTTCGAATAGTCGTTTTTTAATTAGAAAGTTTAATAATATTAATTTATTATCAATTCTGATATAGACTTGAACACAAAATAGTCATCTTTGGCCAATGTTTTCATTAAAGAGTTATATAGTCGAACCATGATTTGTCACAAAAAACCCAACTTAAATATAATAAATATATAAAATGCATATTTAGAAAGTTATAAAAATTTATTTATCACGTAGGTATGATTTAACCCAGATATTACAAGATACTGCTGAATTGTATTAATTATCAAAAATAATATTTTGAAACCTATAAAATATGTAATATATAATAAAATCAATATTATTATTATGTATTATATTATGTAGTTTTGTTTGTATTTGGAGAAAGGATTTTTCCAATTATATCATTTCAGAATAGCTTTGTCCTATGTGAGTCTACTTTTGGATTAAAAAACATTTTATGATTTTTTTCAAAATTGTAATTGATTGTAAAAATTTATGGTTCATTAATAAAAAATTATTCTAAAGTAATGTCTGTTAAATTCATTTAATTAAATAATTAAATATATTTTACGGTTAAACACATAAAAAAATTCCCTTTACAAGTTAATTCATGTTACTTTTGTAATCTTAAATTAAAGGACAATATAATCTACCTCTTCATTTTCAATTCACTTATTACTACCTCCAAGATTTAAATTTATCGTGTTAACTGGTATTTTTAATTAAAAACCCACTTTTCTTTTAATCTTGAAAATTCCTGGAGCTCTATTGAATTCCTAGTAATTGTTAATTAAACATTTTTAGATTTTCATTTAAAACCTTCATTATCATAAAACGTTGTTCTTTTAGAAAAATTCTTGTGTAACAAAAGATTGTCATTATATTTAATTTGAAACTATTGATAATAATCTATCTTAAATTTTTTTGCTAATTAATAAAATAGCTGAAAATAATTCAAGAAATGTGGATTTTTTTCTGCAGTGGTATTACTACAAGAATTAAATTCGTTGTTATAATGAATCTTAATTAAGATTTTATTAAAAAAAGAAACATGTGGAACGTGTGCAAAATTTATTACCATGAGAGTTATGTAAATTTACTACCCCGTAACTCATTGTTTACACTGCCGGAGCATTATTCAATATACCCATTTGACTACGCCACAGAAAAGGTATATCGATTGATGCAAACGAGGGACTTAACGAGCGAAGCGACGGCGATGATTTTCAAAAATTGCCCCGAGGATTAAATTATTGCAACACTTAACGCAAGTTTCGAGTTCGACACCAAACCAAAGCCCCTTTGTATCCGTTACCGGGGCAACCTCGGAGTCTGCCACGAAACATTTTCGGGTGACAAACCGCCGACGATTTACTTGTTGAAATGCTGCGATTAGTTTCGGGACTTTAATCCACGTCGAAATATTTAAACTTTACGTGTACGGTCGAAAATGGAGCGCGTAATGGAATAACAACCCTTGTACGAAGCAAAACACGCAGATCGTACGATAATATTCCGCGGAGGTTAAACAATGCGAGCGCACCAAAAACAACCCCATCATGTTTTCCTATTGGCGCTGCATTTCCCGTGTACGGGCCCCAATTAACGAGACAATGGAACTTTTCCCCGCACACAAAACGCCAATATTGAGGTGTGCAATTGTCATCTTTGACTGGGGTCCTAACTCAATTTTCCTAAAGCGTTTGCCACGCCGAAACTCCAAATTGTATTACATCACCCCCAATGTGTTCAGTTTTTAGGGTAAGCGAGGATCCGATATGCGGACAAGTGCCGAGATCTATTTAAACGTCACTCCTTGTTTTACATAATACAACATGTTCACTGCGGCAGTAAATGCACGAGCGGTGGTTTTTTATGCCGTATCGACTTCCAAGTGGCTAGACAACTTCGGAACGCTCCTTGAATGTTTTTTTTTTTTGTATCAATCAGAAGTTATATTTTTTAGGTAAATTGATCGAAATACATAAAGGATGTGTGATAAAAAAGGAGGGCACAAAAAATTTGGGCTTTCAACGAAACTAAATTAAATAAAATTTTTAAAGTAAACCGAAAAGTTTTCTTGCAAGGAGATTACAATATTCCCAATCAATGGAACTTTTATGTGATCTTAAAGATTGTCTAAACAAAGGTATGAATTTACAAAAAACAATAATTTCAATTCTGAAACTAAAAAGAAAAATTAATCATCACTTATTTCTAGTTCAAAATATGAATGTCCAAATTTAGACAAGTAACATTCAAAACTTTAAAAATATATTTTTTAAATTTAAAATTTATTAAATTTTGTATGAATCTTAACTCAACATTATTGAAATAATAAATAGAGGTAAAACTTTAACGTTTAAAACATATTAACAAATTAAAATATTATTAATTAATTTTTTAAATAGTTTATAATAAATAAAAACTTATAAAAAATAAGTTTAAATTAACAAAAACAATTATTATTTATTTGAATTATTCTAAATCAAAAGTTTTATTGAATTATTAATTGAAAACTGTTGAAATACCTAAAAATTACAATAAAAATTTAAATTGACAAAAATAATCGTTTGTTATTGATTTGAATTATTCTAATTCAATATTTTTATCGAATTTTAATTGAAATAATAGGGGGTAGATTTGTCAATAGGTTAAAACTAAAAAACTTAAAATACCTAAAAATTAAAGGATAAAACGTTTGTTTGAAAAAAGCTTATAATAAGGGAAAACTTTGATATTTTACATCACAGAAAAATTTAAAATTTAAAATAACTAAAAATTAAAATAAAAACAGTTTTTGTAAATAGCGTATTATAAGTGAAAATTTTGAATCTATACATTTTACGTCACAGAAAAATTTAATTTTAATTAATTTTTTATATTTTATATTTATTTTATATTTTATTTTATATTTATATTTTATATTTTATATTTTATATTTTATATTTTATATTTTATATTTTATATTTTATATTTTATATTTTATATTTTATATTTTATATTATTTTATATTTTATATTTTATATTTTATATTTTATATTTTTATATTTTATATTTTATATTTTATATTTTATATTTTATATTTTATATTTTATATTTTATATTTTATATTTTATATTTTATATTTTATATTTTATATTTTATATTTTATATTTTATATTTTATATTTTATATTTTATATTTTATATTTTATATTTTATATTTTATATTTTATATTTTATATTTTATATTTTATATTTTATATTTTATATTTTATATTTTATATTTTATATTTTATATTTTATATTTTATATTTTATATTTTATATTTTATATTTTATATTTTATATTTTATATTTTATATTTTATATTTTATATTTTATATTTTATATTTTATATTTTATATTTTATATTTTATATTTTATATTTTATATTTTATATTTTATATTTTATATTTTATATTTTATATTTTATATTTTATATTTTATATTTTATATTTTATATTTTATATTTTATATTTTATATTTTATATTTTATATTTTATATTTTATATTTTATATTTTATATTTTATATTTTATATTTTATATTTTATATTTTATATTTTATATTTTATATTTTATATTTTATATTTTATATTTTATATTTTATATTTTATATTTTATATTTTATATTTTATATTTTATATTTTATATTTTATATTTTATATTTTATATTTTATATTTTATATTTTATATTTTATATTTTATATTTTATATTTTATATTTTATATTTTATATTTTATATTTTATATTTTATATTTTATATTTTATATTTTATATTTTATATTTTATATTTTATATTTTATATTTTATATTTTATATTTTATATTTTATATTTTATATTTTATATTTTATATTTTATATTTTATATTTTATATTTTATATTTTATATTTTATATTTTATATTTTATATTTTATATTTTATATTTTATATTTTATATTTTATATTTTATATTTTATATTTTATATTTTATATTTTATATTTTATATTTTATATTTTATATTTTATATTTTATATTTTATATTTTATATTTTATATTTTATATTTTATATTTTATATTTTATATTTTATATTTTATATTTTATATTTTATATTTTATATTTTATATTTTATATTTTATATTTTATATTTTATATTTTATATTTTATATTTTATATTTTATATTTTATATTTTATATTTTATATTTTATATTTTATAAATTTTTAATTATAAAAACGTAAACGTAAAAATTCACTAAAAACGTAAAAAACCACTAAAATCTCAAAAATTTATTAAAAACGTGAGAAATTACTAAAAACGTAAAGTGAACTAATTGCATACGATCAAATTCCATACGATCAATTTCCATACAATTAAAATCTATAGAATTAAAATCCATATGATTAAATTCATACTGATTAAATTACATAGTTTAACTTTAATAACATCAGGGATTTTTATTTTTTTACTAATACTAATTTCCAGAAAAATCATTAAAAAAGTAAAAATAAATAATTCTAATTCTTCCTGGATTCCCAAAAAATTACTAAAAACGTAAGAAATAACTAAAATACATAATCATTTTATTAAAAGAACAATTTTTTTAATTACAAACAGACCTTTATTTATATGTGTAGATTTCATATTTCATATTTTATATTTTATATTTACTGTTGAAATAATAGAGGATAGATTTGTCAATAGGTTAAAACCAGAAAACTTAAAATACCTAAAACACATTTTTTGACAAAAGCTTATAATAAATGAAAACTTTGATTCTAAATATTTTACATAACAGAGAAAATTAATAAAGTGGACAAAAATAATCGATTATTTGTTTTAATTATTGAATTGAAATGAAAATTTAAAATACCTAAAAATTAAAATAAAAAAACATTTATTCAATTTTAACTGAAGAGTATTGAAATAATATAGTAGATTCGTCAAGAGATTATAACTAGAAAATTTAAATTAGCTAAACATTAAAATAAAAATATACTTAAAGATCTTTTAAATAATTTCAATTTTATTTTGACTTTGGATTTATTTATAAAACTCAAAATCTTCCGTCTGTAACATAAACTAATATAATAAAATTCCAAATTTTAAAAACAAAGGGAATACTCGTTATGATGCCTTTTTACTAGTACGCAACAACACCCCATTAGAGCTCAAAAGCAAAGAGTTGCAAAGCGATAAATCGTGCACATGAACGTGCATGAGCAACAAACATTCGTTCGACACGAGTTCGTTAGCTGGCAGAAAAGTCCGTGTACAGATTTTTTAGTTTTTCAGTCGGATCGATGTTCAGTTGCAAATACATTCTACGCGTATCCTTTAATGCGATTTACTTGAACGCCCATTTCCTTTTTTAGTCCCATTTTTGTCCACTTTTTTTTTTTGTGTTTTCGGATGATCCGGTCGACATGTGGAATTTGGAGCTAATGGCGTATCGTTGTGGGAAAACTAATTAATTACCGCAGCCGTACGCAGTACACACAATCCGTATTACACGACGTGTAATGGCGAACATTGTTTCAGGGTGGGATTAGTGGTCCATATTTTCACGGACGTGCCACACAAAGTTTCAAACGACATTGCGTTCTTTTTTTATGGCGTTTTTTAAGGTTTTTATTAGGCACGTGGTGGTATAATATTTTTCATTTTGATAATTAGAGGATTTACAAACGGAGTGGTTAATTTAAGGCGGAAATAATTCGATAAGTTTTTATTTAACAAATAATTTGAAATTTCATAATGTGTGAATTAAATTTATCAGCATCAATATGGTTTTCACATCTATTGATACTCCGAGCAACAATTTTATGCATATTTATATGTTTTTTTATTATTTAAATATATTACGGGCTGTACAAGATCATGATAAAATATAATTACAATTCAATTGAAATAACAATTAATATACAATAGACTGTTTAAAAAAAATCGACATTTTTTTTTCTTATTTATATCGAAAATCTTGTTGGAAACGGTAAAAAAAATACTGTGAAAGTTACAGCTCTTAATATTAATATTAAGAGGTGCCGCATCGTAAATTTTATTATCCCGTTTAAATAACACGGGAACGGTGTTATCTTAGATTTTGAAATTTTTTAACTCTCGTTAGAGATAATATTTCAAAATAATCAAAACAGTTTTTTATAGAAAATTTAACGCTCTACAAAAAATGTCTCTTACAGTTTTTTGATATATTCATTTTTTCAAAAGTTATTTAACATTAAAGTTGGATTGATTTAAAATTTTGACATTTTTCTCATTTTCTGACGCAATCATCAACTTTATGGAAAAATTTTATGTGACATTTTTTGTAGAGAATCCAATTTCCTATAACTTATCTCCGAAAAAGTTTTTGATATTTTTTACAGATCATAAATTACCTTCTGAAAACTAAATATTTTATTAAATAAATGTTATTTTACTGCTTAAAATTAAGCATTCTATTTAAATAAATATAAATATAAATAAAGTATTGCGTAAAAGTGGCATCGAATGTCGTTTTATGTTTTGTAGTACTGAGTTTTCGATCGTTGGATATATTTAAATAATTTTTTCACTAAATCCATGTCGGTGACGCGAACGCATGAGATTTCACCCATCCATTATTTGTTAGGAAAGGCTAATTTTCTGTTTTCACACTTTTGTTGACGGTATAAAAAACAAGTATGTTTTACTTTTGCTTAATAAACATCCCTCCTTCGATTGTAATTGGAACCAAAATATGTATAACGGGTCACTTGATTTCAATGCTGATCTTGAACGATTATTTCGGAAATTTACCGTCTAAACTTACACTGTATAAAACAGCCATAATAAATTATTATTATTTTGACAGTTCACATTAAATAAAAGAGTTATAGTTAGTATTTTAAAAAGTAATGCTTACTATTGTATACTGAAAAAATGTTACGGGGTTGTTACCACTCTGAATACAAAATGAGTAAAACTAAAATATTTATAAAGTATTCTTCTATTCCAGTCAAAAAACCCAACAACAACAACAACATCGAATTATTCATAATAGCAATAAGCAAACGTTTACCAAACACCAAAATATATATATTTACTTTTGAATCATCCAAACATCTGCCGCTTATCTAATCAGTCAGATTTGTATTAAGTACAATAAATTTCATTGTAACATGTCTAAAGATTTGATTGTACAATGATCCATCGAAAATCCGATTGTTCGCGGTTCAAATGAGCTCTTTGAATACCCGATGAAACTGATTACAAACGTCGAATAATAAAGTTTGTTAGTCCCTTTACTTTGTGATAAACCTCATAAAAGTGAAAAGTTGGGGAAACCTGAATGGAATAAGAAGCGATTAACCTACGTCAAGACTTTTATCCTTTCTCGTTAATATAATTTCGTCATTAAAGGGGGTCGATATATTTTCACTCGGCTAATCGAGTAAAATGTCGTTTTGTACGATGAATAAGTTGAGACACGTCGTCCAATAACAATAATGGTCTTCATAAAAATGGCTGTTCGCATCGATAAGTTTGTTGAAGTAAAAAAGTACGATTATTCAATTATGCACGACTCTCTAAAATATCTGGGCAGAAAACACTCAATTTTTTTATTGGTTGCGAATGATTTCCATGATTTATCCGCAGATTTATCTCAGTTTTGAGACGGGAGTCTGTAAAAGGTTTTTTACTCAGTGATTTATTTGATTTACGTGGCTTTATTGTTTCGATCTGACACTTCAAGTCAATTTTTATTTTGATCTTAAGTTAGGACAATTATGACAGAATATTATCAATTCAGAATACAGGGTGATTCATCTAACTAATTCATTCGGTGACAGCCTGTAGAAGGTTTTAAGGCCCAAGTACAGTATGAATTTAAAATACAAAATAGTAAATTTCTGAAGAAATGAAAATTTTAAAGTTTACATTACCTAAATTAAAAAAATATTTATAATTATTTTATAATAAACTAATCACAATCAAATAAATTTACATTAATTTGAAAATCTCTGATTAAATTCTGTAAAATTTGTTATTCAGTCGTTTTTATACGGGTGTTAGCTATAAATGATCAAAATTTCATTTCGATTATATTAAATAAGAAGTTACAAACTCCCTTTAAAGTGATACCTATTTCAGTGTAACTAGTTTAGTTTATAGTTAATCCCACTCAAACCTCGTAAGTATGAGTACTACTTAAGATTCCGTAAAAAACTAAAAATTGAAGACGAATTTTAAAGCACAAAATAGTAAATTCCTAAAGAAATTAAGATCGTAAAGTTTATAATATGAAATTTTTATTGATTACGAATGTTCTCCACGATTTATCTGCAGATCTATTTCAGTTTTAAAACGATAACCTGTAAAAGGTTTTAAAACTTGTGGAGTTTATTTGATTTATGAGACTTTACTGTTACGATGCAACAATGTAACCCAATTCTTACGTTAAACTTCAGTCAGTATGGGCCCTATTACTAAATAATAATTAAGTGATCACCAACTCCTATAAAATAAAAGAGGAATTATATCAATAACACACTTTATTACTCAATTGTCCATTAAGAATTAAGTGAAATCACCCCTTAATAATGTATCACGTTGGGTTCAGTGAGTTTACGGCAGCATAAAAGTAACGGCAATGTACAGACGATGCAAAACTGCATCGAATAAGAAACTTTTCAGCTTTATGTATGTTTGATGTATTATGCATTCCTGAAACGTCCGCAACGGAATAAATTACGAGCGTACAAAGTAAAAAGCTCACAGTACAAAGTTTGAGGAATCGTCAAACGCCGGATTAAATTTACAAAGGTCGTTACCCGGAAACATATTCGAATTTAATGAACCGTGCTAATATCACAATCACATGGTAAAATTTATACAATAAACAAGTTAAAGCAAAGGCGAAATTTGTAAGGGAAAATGTAAAAGCTTGGCGGATGTTTTTATTGATTTAATTTTAGAAAAGAAAAATGCGAACTTCCTTATTCGAAGGAAGTTTTATTTATATTTTATTACGGCGCAACAAAACAGACTGAAAATACTGATTTGTTCCGCATAAAATTTGTAACTCGATTAATTTTAAGAGGAATTTATTAAGCACAAATTATGAAACGAGGAGACTTTAATAAAATACTAACTTGGTTTCGGTCTCGTGCAGAAAAATTCATTTAAACTTAATTATTGATTACGATTTACCATTTAATATGAAATCAGTTTTGTTCTACAAATAAATGACTTTTGGCAGGAAATTTGGCTTCATTCATCCATTTAAATAAACTAAAAGACATGAAAATACTATTTTGATCAAACAAAAATATTCAAAATCGTCAGAATTTGTGAGGCAAATGAATTTACTTTAAAATAAAATTTTTTTTTATTTAGTAAAAAGTACCATATTTATGCCCCAATTAATATTAAATATTGCGTTTTTTAAAATAATGACATGTATGAATCCTGATATTATTAATAAAATATAAATACGAGCTTAATTTTATCTTTATACAGAAAATATCCAATTAAGTGGGATTATGTTGATATAAATTTACATAGAATTATACGGGATATAATATCAATTTACTTGATATGAAATCAAGTTTGCTCTACATACATATTACATTATGTATTGTCTCCGTTCTCAGCAGGGAACGAAATACCCCGTTTAGATTTAATTCTTTGTCACAACCCGATTCATACGAATAAAAGCCCGAAGGAATATCTAAACATTTCAAGAAAAAGCCGAATTTAATTATGTTTCTGTGAAACTCGACATTTACATAAGGCTGTCTTTAATAATACAAAAAGGACGTACAAACACGAAAGAAGCTTTTTACCGGTCCAGATCGAAACGCATAAAATTTTAAAAATACATCACATGTACCACATGAACGGACCTAAACCAACGGCACATAAATTCCTTCCCACGTCTCGAACAAATGTCGCAAATCCATACGACACCCCGATAAAACATAACCGTGCACATAACGTGTGAATAAATAAAAACGCATCCGGGGGAGGGGGAGGTTGGTTACGGGGGCGGTGGAGAAATGCATGTGGTACACACACGAACATCGACCGTGACCTACAAGTTTGCGATCCCGCACGGCTGAATGTGAGCCGTGCACGCCTGAAAATATTGCACCGCAAAATCAAGGTAAGGCCTCGCCTCATCCAGGAATTGATTTTTATTTTTTTTTTGCACGGAAATCGCGGCCGGTCCGCGTCAAACGGCGTCCAATTAATTTTCATTTCGTGATTGCTAAACGGATCCGGTCGGGCGTTGATTTTAATTTCTGTGGTTTGCATTTTTAAACAACAATAGGCGAGAATTGAGTGTCGGTCGACGGGTTTGAATAAATGGTGGATGCGCCGCATTCGCCAAAATTGAACATGGTGTGTTTCTATCAAAATTATTAAATATATATGAAAGTATTAAATATCCTTTTGTTTTTAATTGTATATTCACTCATGATACATATTATTTATTATAAATTTTATTAATTGTTTATTTACATATTCAAAATATATTATATACAATTTATGTAACCATTTTTATTATAAAAAAATAAATTGAATTTAATTTACTTTATATGTGCTTATAAACTTTATTAAATGTTTATTTACATTCACAAAATATATTTTAAATATAAAAAATAGAATTTATTGATATTATAAATTCATTGTGTAACCTTTTTTATTATTAAAAATATATTGAATTTAATTATATATACGTTCTATATTCAAACTTTATTAAATCTCAATTTTCATACATAAAATATATTTTAAATATAAAAAATTCAATTGAATTTTAAATATTATAAAAACATTGTGTAAAAAAAAAATAAAAATATATATTACAAATCTTTTTTGCTACTAAAATATATTGAGATTAATTATATATACTTTCTAGATGCTTATAAATTTTATTAAATGTTTATTTACATTCACAAAATATATTTTAAATATAAAAATACAATTTATTGATATTATAAATCCATTGTCTAACCTTTTTTATTAGTAAAAATATATTGAATTTAATTATATGTACGTTCTAGATTCAAACTTTATTAAATGTCAATTTTTATACATAAAATATATTTTAAATATAAAAAATTCAATTGAATTTTAAATATTATAAAAACATTATATAAAAAAATTAAAAATATATATTAAAAATCCTTTTTGTTACTAAAAATATATTGAGTTTAATTATATATACTTTCTCGATGCTTATAAACTTTATTAAATATAAAAAATACAATTTATTAATATTATAAAACCATTGTGTAACCTTTTTTATTATTAAAAATATATTGAATTTAATTATATATACGTTCTAGAATCAAACTTTATTAAATGTCAATTTTCATACATAAAATATATTGTAAATATAAAAAAATTCAATTTAATTTTAACTATTATAAAAACATTATGCAAAAAAAAATAAAAATATATATTAAAAATCCTTTTTGTTACTAAAAATATATGGAGCTTAATTATATATACTTTCTAGATGCTTATAAATTTTATTAAATGTTTATTTACATTCACAAAATATATTTTAAATATAAAAAATACAATTTATTGATATTATAAATCCATTGTATAACCTTTTTTATTAATAAAAATATATTGACTTTAATTATAAATACGTTCTATATTCAAACTTTATTAAATGTCAATTTTCATACATAAAATATATTTTAAATATAAAAAAAACATTATGTAAAAAAATAAAAAAATATATTCTAAATATAATATATTGATTTTAATTATACATACTTTCTAGATGCTTATAAACATTATTAAATCTCAATTCACATACATAAAATATATTATAAATATAAAAAATACATTTTAATTTTTAATAATATTGTGTAAAAAATGAAAATATACTTTAAAAACTCTTTTTACTACTAAAAATATATTTTTGTAGTAATAAAAAGTTTGATTATATTTATTTTCTAGATGTATATATACTTTATTTATTTTTAAAAATTATATACAATTTAATTATATATATATATATATATATATATATATATATATATATATATATAATTAAATTTAATCTACAATTTATCTACATAAAATACATCTTAAATATAAGAACTAAAATTTATTATTAATAATAAAATATTTTGGTTATGTGTATAAACTTTCTTAAATGTTTCTTTACAGAATATTACAGAATCATTGGACAAAAAAAAATGTATATTAAAAATCCTTTTTGTTACTAAAATATATTGAGTTTACATATAAATGTATGTAATGGAATTTCTTAAATGCCAAATATTTTAGTTAAAATATATGTATAAAATAATATTGTAATCAATCTATTTGTAAAAATATGTAACAAAAAATATATAATACTATTAATTAGATTAATTTAAAATTTTTAAACTCGAGTGTCAAATTAACAATTAATTGATTTGTAAAAAAATATTTAAAATAAATTCACATTAAAGCAAAGCTAATTTAAAATGTTCACTGGCAATTAAGGATTTAACAAAAGTGAATATCGTTGTATTATCACTGTACCGACGATTCTAAACTCGCAGAAAACAATGTCATTAGGAATGCAGTGAGGGAAATGGAGCAGAAAAATGCTTACTAAAGCTGCACGAGGAATATAAAAATTCCTCTTTGTTGCAATAGAAAATACCATTTCTAAGTAATTTACTTTTTAGCTTTTGGTATTGGGTTTACATAAAATTTGGTTAACGGGTTCGATTTGGAATTGAATGTCAGGAGTTTGTTGAAATTTGTGGGACACTAATTTATTCTATTTTAAATTTTAATGACTTTAGGACGATAAAATTTTATCCAATTACTCAGCCAAACGAGTAAAACGAAACAAAAGTTTATTAAAAATTATGAGGTTATCAAAATTGTGTTGGGGCATACAGGGAACGTCGCCCAGCCTTTTGTACTTGGTTGAATTTGATCGGTGAAGATAATCCGGAAAATCCTTGGATGTGAAGGTAATTTGAAAGAAATGAAATTGGACAGTGGAGATTGGAAATTCGATCTAAAAATGTATTTACCACATTTCGCCGAAACGAATTGAGCTCAGTTGCAGGACTGATTTATGTCGGTGCACATTTCAAAAATCATAAACATGACTGTCAGTACAGATCACAATTCATGGACCTCTGTTTACGAAATATATTGGCGTCGTTTGTATATTTCAAGTAAAATTGAATGCACAAACGATAAAATATTGTTACAGTTTTGTAAAACACAGCAAATATAGACAATTAAAAAACCAATTTATTCGTTATTACATTGTAACATATTTATAAATGTTGTTGGTGAACATAAAGTTTGCATAAAAGAGATTCAATAATACGGTTATTTAAAAAATCAATTCGTTTACTACACTGCAACGCTTGTGCATGCATACTCCTAAATATTTAGTCAGAAAATCGACTTGGGAACTGCGACCATGACCTATCCCATCTCGTTGCAGATATTACGTTCAATATTAACGTCATGCAATCCAAATTATGCTGTGTTTGTAACACACATAATCACTTGCAAACATCATTTACATTCTACGTTGTTTGTTTTTTGGACGCTGTAGAACTTTCCAAGAGTTTTAAATGCTATTACAATTTCTGGACAGCAAATAAAACTTCAAATGGAAGTTTACTTGGTGTACAAATGAAACGTCGCCAACAAGATCAACAGTAAAACTCGACGTACACAAAACAAAGAGTACTTCGATATTAAAATTTCACTCTAACAGATGTCACATTACAAATGCAATTACAACAATTTGTCGGTGTAAATAAACTATTGCAACTATTGAAATAATTATTCGAAACAGAGATAACCAATCAGTGGTTTATTTAAATTTAATACATCTGAGAAACCACTTCCTTTCAACGTGGTTTAAACATGTAAAATATTCAAAGCTTCCTCTGTAATCGACACAAACCTAATTTGCTTGTGCTAATTTATTTTAATTTACTACTACAGATGTGTGTCCTTAAAGGATTTGTTTTATGCCTCATAAATTAGGGGAAAAAAAATGGAATATATTTAAAAATTTACATTCCACAAATTGTGGGTGAATCTCCAATTACATATTATTAGATGTATTTTTAGACTTATCGATTTAGTTAAGTGCACGAATTTACGATAAATGCTCTCGATGTTCTTAAGACAATTTACAATGAAACCGTCTAGTTTAAGTGACGAGACACGTTTTATTAATGATTATCGATATGGGTAAAATGCATATTGATTTTCCTTCTTTATTATATTATCCAAATTGAAACTCGATTATGAAGTATTAATAATTTAACAGGTTAATAAATATATCTGGGCTTGTAATAAAACTGTTTTATTATAAATTAAATGCGACAGATTGAATAAAACTTAATTTAGTTAATAATAGAGAATTGTTTATTGAAACATGAAAAAGGTATCAAATAACAAAACACAAACATTTCCAATGGTATTTAAAATTTTATCGCTTCAAATAATAAATATGTTTCAAACAATTTTATGACTCAGTCTCTAAACCAGTTGAGTTTAATTTATAATTGTTAAGTTTGTTAGAATAATAAAAAATATACTCACATCATAAAAATTGTTTTATTAAAAATATACCAGGATAGTAGATTTATTGAACTACTAATTTATCCTTTCAAATATTAAATAGATTTATTTCAAACATACAAATTCTATGAATTGTATCGAAATTGAAATTTAATATACAGTGTGTCCCAAAAAACATTTTTCATTATTACTTGATGCATGATAATTTTACCAGAGGAATGGTTTATAGAGAATTTAGTGTTTCAAATAATTAAATAGATTGAGCACACTTTTTAATTAACACCATTTTTAAATGAGGAAATTAAATTTCATTTAATTAAATTTAAATTTAATATACAGTATGACCCACCATAACTTTTATATTTATAACTTGATGTAAATTAATAATAGCTAAAACAGAGCCAGGCTGAATATAATTTAATTTAAATAATAAATTATTAGTATTCAAATATTTCAGTACATTAATTTTATACATTCATTTCAATTGTTTTTATTTTATTAAACGAGACAATTAAATTTCATTCAATAATCACTTCTTTTTCCTCGTATTTAATTTTATAAATAGTTTAATCTATAAATTGTGTTTGTCATACTAAAAATTGTTTCAATTTTAATTAATTTAATTGTCAGACTGAGTAAATATGAATATAAATTTAAATTATTATTGTTTAGATTTTCTAACTAGTTTGAACAGAGAAATGTACATTGAAAAAGAGATAACAAGAGATTTTTAAATTAAAAAAAAAAAACGTTATCCTTCATAATGAAATTTACATTTTTTTGTTTTATTATTTCTAACCTACAGTAAACTTTAATAATCTAATTAAAATTTAAAATCAGGTGCTAAAGGGTATTTTCCGACAAAGTTGCGGAGCCGACAAAATGTATAGTCCCAACTTATCTAGCATAAAATTAATGAATTAATTAGGGATCAACACCGAAAAACAAACACAATGAAAAATGTTCCATCCTGTTCGTCATTTTAATTAACCAAATTGAAATTGTATTAATATCCTATGGAACATACATTTTCTATATTTAATTACAAATAATTAATTGTAATATTATAAAGTTTTTTCCCAATATTTTCATAAAATCTACGTTATTAAGGTCAGTATTAATAGTCCATTCAATTAATAAGAAAATAGTGTATTATACCAAAAAATATACAAAGAAATAAATACGTATTTAATTTCTTTCTTACCAAATGAAAATTGCATTAAACAATGGATAAGAAATTGAACGGTATACAAACTTTTTGATTTAGCCGAAGCCATTTAAGTTGCTATTGTGTTTAATCTAATCTTAATGTAAATTACACTGGAGTCTGAATTTGCGTCACTGAATAAAAATGTCGAGTGCGAAACGTATAAAAGGGAATCGTTGTATTGTGCTTCAACATTCGATTTTATATGCATGCTGAATTTAACGAGGAAATTAATCATACCTGATATCAGGTTTGAGAGAAAAAAACACTTAAATAAACAATTGCATTAAATGTTCTCGTAATCAAATATTAATATGAAACAAATGTATTAACTAATTTGATTAAAACATAATTTATCTGTGTGTATTTAGTTAATTAGCAAATGACAAGAATTTTTTACATTCAGTTCAATATTGCAAACGTATTAATTAGTAAACAATTTAAATTAAATCTAAAGAGAGTTTAAATACCATGTTGAAATGATCCAATTCGATGATTTATTCGTGTGCACATATTGGATTACGTTGAAGGATGAACATTGAAAATTAATAATAAATTGCTTAGTTAGTAACAGTGATTAAACTCTTATAAATGAAATTACGGCACTTAGATTACGTGTACAATTGAATTACCCTTAAACTTCCAATATAATTTTGCCCGGGGAATTTACAACTTCGAACTTAAATTGTTAAGTGTTCGCACTGCTAAATAGTATTATCTATCCCAGAACTAGTTCTAACGTAATATAAAAAAGGTGCTTCTAAAAATTTTTAAGGAGAAATAATATTCGAATTTCGCCCTTATACATCGTTGTTCTCCCCTCGACTGTGCACAACTTTTAAATAATTGTCTTTGTCCTCTGTGTGTCAATTTCGTTGCGGGATATCTCCCTTTGAAACCAAAGGGTTGAAACTCGAGGCCTGGACGGGTCATTGCGAAAATTTAATTTGTTCCTTTTACAATGCACGTTTGAGGTTTGGTGTACCGCAGCACAAATAAATCAGCAAAAACCCATTCGAAATATAGTTCAATAACTGACACCACAATTACCCTGTTTTAAACTTTTATTAAACAGACATTAAATAAAATTAAAATAAACTAAATTGTTCTAAAATTAACATGAGTGCAGTACATAAATGTTTGATCAAACAACTATTTTGTCGCCGCCACTGAGTCACCAGTTACATGTGGACAATATTATGGTAATCACAAACCATATTCGCTCGACGTTGTTTAAATTGTGCTGTATAAATTAAATTAACTGTTAATTACCAACATTCTTTCAGACAAACAATAAATAAATAACAAGAATAGGAGAATGTTTGGAAAGAAATTTTGCTATTTAATACTGTGAATAACAATGTTTAAAAGTAAATAAATGTGATGCAAAAATAATCATATTATAAACAATAGATAACATTGCTACACACCTCAAAGTGAATCAGTTTTATAGAAAACTCATAATTACTGTACTTTTTTAACGTTATATAAAGAATATAAACAATATTATGGTTTTATATAAACATTACCATATACTGTAGTGGACACTATAAAAGCATCTTTTTAAATTTTTAACCTCCAACTCTTTTACTTAATGTGAACAGTAATATTAATTTACTATTGTTGTTTCATAAAGTATTATAAAAATCATTATATGTATTCTTATTCTATAAAATGTTAAATACATTTTTCTGAATTGAGCTATACATAAATATAGCTACTTTAATTTTGAAAGAAATTTTTGATGATTAAATTTGTGATATTTAATTTAACATTAATACTTCGTGTAATATCCTTTTTGTTTTAAAATTTTGACCAATCCTCGTTGGATAGATTCGACAATACTGCATTCTTTCAAGCTTCTTTTCCTCCAGGTTGGCTTTAATTTCAGTTTACAATAAGATTGGATTGTTTTTTGACATTTGAATTATCCAAATATCATCTGATTCTGAATTAATATTTCTCTTCGAACAATGATTAAATATATACATTATAATAAACTAAAGGCCTCTAGTAAATAATTGATTTAAATCAGTAAAAGAAAGTAAAAAGTTGCTACAATTTTGCTCATCCAAAAATAAAAAAGTTCCTTTAATTATGTCTACTACTGTACATACAGGAACAGAAATGTGGCTCATATTTTAATTAATTTTTTATATAAAACCAATTGGACTGATAATAATTAAAATTTTAATCGTGTACGATTTTTCCCCCCAATTTGGTATTAATAAAAGCCGAATCCCCCAGAGAAATTAATTAAAAAATCAAAGAACATTGATAGTATTAACAACTTGAAAAAAATCTAATTAAAACCGCAACGGTAAACGTAACTTCGTAGGGAATTAAATTGTAAATATTTTAGTTGGTTCGCTGCGAAAGTACAGTTGTATGCAAGCCAACTGCCAAAAGGCTAAAAGGGATGTTTTGAATATGGGTTAGTTATAAATGAAAAACGCGTTCATTTTTCGAGTTCATTTAATTTTCACGTTCAATTTTATGCTAACTCAGTAACAATAATAATTCTAGTTTTATTTTTTTTACGTTTCCATGGTGTGTATGTTATTTTATAGTTATTTCTGTTCATAAAAGCGAAAACATTATTCGTATTGTCGAATCCACTTTGCTTTACTTGACTGCATTAAATGTAGCAACACAATTACGTTAAATAAACCAAAGTGCTGTTAAATATTTACTTTAGTATTTGAGAATTTAGCACTTCAAACAATAATATGAATTTTATATGTATGTTTTAGTTGATTTTGTTTGGGTAATAGTACAATTAGGGCAACAAAAATTAAACAATAAATTGTAGAATGGTAAAAAGCAGAGTAAAATTGCAGTCGAATTAAATTTAAACAAATCGAATATTTCGAGGATAATTTCCAAATTTAACAGAAGGAATACATTGGAATGAGTTCCCAAAAGTGGCAAAGTCATGAACAGGAAAGTAAAATAATAAATCAAGAAATAAACGAAGTCAGTGAGTCGGTGAGTACCATAAAACGAAGACTAATAGAAGCTGGTCTCTATGGTAGAAAATCAGCAAAGAAGCCCTTCATTTCTGCAAAAAATACAGAACATGTGAACTGGACAGATGGGCAATGGAAATCAGTCTTTTTTTCCAATGAATGTCGGTTCCAATTATTCAAATCTGATGGCATTTCATGGGTTTGAGGCATGGTGGAGGAGGCTTTATGGATTGGGGATGCTATTCCAGGTTTGACATGGACTCACTGGTTAAAATAGACGGGATAAAGGATAGTTTCGTTTATCCTGACATTCTGGAGAATCATATGCTTCTATTTACCGAAGATAACATTAGTTTACGGTGGACCTTCCAACACGATAACGAGTCGAAACACACGTTAAAGAATGGCTCTCTATTCAAGGAATACGTGTAATGTCTTGACCAGCACAAAGCCCAGGCCTAAATCCGATTGAAAACCTTTGGTATGAAATTGATCAGAAAATCCATACAAAAAGTTAAATTTCAATGAACTGTACGAAGAAGTTCAAAACCAGTACAAACAAATATGGCACGATTATATTGAAAAGCTACTGAAATCAATGGAAAAAAAAGCTTCAGAAGTTATTAATAATAATGGATATGTGTGATAAAATGTAAGATTGTATTATTTTATAGTTTCTGTACTTTTAACTCTTGATTTTTTTTATACATATTAATAAATATCTAACTAAATCCACTAATAAACAATTATAATGCCTTATTGTTGTTATCAACACTACATAACTGATAATAATTTTTAAACTGTCACACTAGGTGTGCTCTTTAAAACGAGAAATTTATTATTTTTTTCAATTGCCATTTGACTGTTTCTCGAGTGCAATTTTATCAATTACTTAATCTATGAACTGTTTATTAAAAAACGTTATCTTTTTGAAGTTCCCTTCATATTTTTAGACTTATTAGATTTATTGTTCGAAAACAGTAATTCGTGTTTATGAAAAAAATGTGTACATAAGTTCCTGGAGAACATAAAGTGTACGTACGCGGCTGGAAACAAATATTTGTGCTCGGGCTCGTATTTTTCTCTGTTATTAACAGATTTACAACTTTCCACATATTCCACGTACTTTTATTAGCTGCACCAATTTCCTATGGCGGCGAATTAGTGACGGAATTTTACATTAACAAAAATTATTCTTACGGAAAACGTTGATGGATTTAGTTTAGAGTTTTGGGAACGCAAACAAACAAACCTTGATTCGCATCAACAGTTTAAAGCAACGCAATAATATTTAATTAAACGGACTCGGCGACTCCAGCACATTCGGCAAATTATTTATTTACGTGCAGAAATGTGCTAATTTTAATTAGCCGACGCTTGTTGGCAAATAAAAATATTCAATAAAAAATGAAATGCCAAAATCTATTAACGATGTAAACACAAATCTATTATTCTAAAAATATAACATTGACATAGGTGAGACAAGCGATCCAACGCTCGCACAAATCGGACCGTAAAATGGTAAGAAAATTACGTAAAAACACAACAATCGCACAACAATAAAAATTAATAAACAAAATCGATACATTGCGGTTATTGTAATAATTTTCAATTACAAAAACTTGTACGGAACATAACCTCAAACTCGTCGACCACCGAAAATTTGCCATTGTTCAGTCGCAGTCGCGGCCCCCCTGGATTTTCGGTCGGCATTTTTCGAAAACGTCGCCGACGAAAACGCCGCACCGACGTGAGGCTATTGTTTTTGGGCGTGTAAGTATTAAAACAAGGGGCCGAACGCGGCGGTAAATTAAACGATACTCACACGACCATTCCGTAAGCGCCCTCCCCAATATAGGCCAGGTTGGTGTAGCGGGGTCCCACTTCGAAAAGTTGGCCCCTGACTATTTCGGCGTTCGGATTTGCAGCAGATACACCTGTAGATTCCGCCATTTTTAGCGAGACTTGCGAAACGACCTATCGCCACGAGAAACTCGCGCACACTGACAACTTTCGGTACAGGTAAAAGTATCATTTCCTCGTACGATCCCAGTGCCAGCGAAACTGTGCTTATGGACTGGATTTGATGTCTAATTTGATTGTTTTCGGTTCCGTTATGTGATTTTATCATGTAAAATTGTTAAATATATATTAATTGTTTTTTAAAAAATATGTATGCGGCATAATTATCCATTTTATTGACACGCCCTCTCTAAAATAAAACCATAATCAACACATATTATTCACTTTTTGTCCTGTTAATAAGCGGCAACTTGAAATTTTGCCGACTCCACAATCAATAACATTTTTATTTATTTAATAATTGTTATTCAAATTTTGTTAGTAGTTACATGTAATTAGGGTAGCATCCTTCTTCTATATATACTGTGCTAGCGATTCATAGATGTCGCACCTAAATTCCTCAAAAACTATTTGAATATAGTCATAAACACAGATGAAGAAAATAGTTCGTAAAAATAATATGTATCCCAAAACTAATTAACTAATTAAGAATACACCGTATTACAACAGCAATGAAGTTTTAAATTGCCGCTTGGGTAATTAGGCGCACAATTCTCCAAAATTTAACACTAGAGTGAGCCGCAGTCTATGTTCAGTAATTTCTGGTAAAATTTTACGAGAACATCTTTGGTTGGTGGTTAGTGCCGTAAATTTAATTTTTAAAGCAAATTTTGCTGTTTTACTCTAAACACCGGTCGTAAACATGAACGCGCCGCCAACCTTCGAATCATTCTTGCTTTACGATGGCGAAAAAAAGTGAGTCCGTTTTTGTTTTGGTTAACCTAACCTATAATTTGGGAAAATTTTAGGATAATAAGGGAACAGGATACGAAAGTGCCAAATGCTGCTATTTTTACCGTTAACAAAGAGGACCACACTCTTGGAAACATGATCAGAAAGTATGTTTATACGTTTATGATAATGTTATGGTAATAAATTTGTGTTTTAGTCAGTTGTTGAAGGACCCGAATGTGTTGTTTGCTGGCTACAAGTTGCCACATCCTTTGGAACACAAGTTTGTACTTAGAATTCAGACGACGTCAGACTATTCACCACAAGAAGCTTTGACTAATGCTATTACTGACTTAATTTCTGAGCTGTGTTTGTTTGAGGAACGTTTTAAGGTATGTATAAATGTAAATACAGTTAATATTATGCATTATTCAAGTATTATTAGTCATAATATTCCAATATTCTTGAAAAATAAGATAAATTGTGCTATTTTTGATTGTTTATTCCATAAACTACTTAATTAAAAAATAATTTCATAGAAAATATTAATTTTTCCACAGAATTATGAAATTTGGTATATACCCATTTCAGGGGATTCTTAATCCAGTTGTGTAGTTGTTAAAAAAATTGTCACAATGAATTCTTTAATCTTCATGCCTAAAAATTATTCTGTAGATTTCAGGTTTGGACCAAAATTTACTCATTTTGTTTATAAGTACATATTTTCATGCTTTACAGTTGAAAAAAAGTTTGTTAAAATCAGACAAAAAATACAAATTTTATGGGGGTGTCTCTCTATCAACAATTTATCTTTTCTGGTAATAATGTTTTTTTTTTTAATTTTAGGAGGCAATTAAGGAAAAGAAGGAAGGCTTGGATTAGATTTAAAAAAGACGAGTATTTATTATTTGTATTGTAAGATAAAACAATAAATAATTTTTATAACAAAATATTCTATTATTTAAAACTAACTGGAACATCCTCAACAAATTGAATTAATTTAAAAACAAATAAATACTATTTACAAATTTGTAACTAGAATTCTTGTATTTCTGTGCAGTTCTCCGTTTCATGACCAAAAACTGTAAGAAAAAATAAAAAATGTGTTTAATGATTTAAAAATATATTTCATACATACACTCAAAAATGTTTTGCATATTACTTGGAACATCACTGAGTGTAAATAATCAAAATATTGTCGATAAACATCTTTGCCCATTTAAATAAAATATTTTTAGTCCCTTTTATTATGTGATTAACATATGATTAGTGAAAATATGCATCTTATTATGCAAAACATATTTGAATGTGTATAATTATAAACTTACCCTCACAGATATCACAATAAGGCCTTGGCGGCGGCTTCTCCTTGGCTGGAGTAAGTCCAACTACTTGACTTCCAACCATTGGTTCATCTGAAGCTTGTTGGGGACAGTCTTCTGTTTCATGTAAATCAAATTCTTCACAAATATCACAGTACATTCTTACTGGTATTGCTCTTTCATGTGGGTTGTACCCAAGTCTAAAATAAAAAAATAACAAAATTCATATAAAAATTTATATAATTTATTTAAGGTAAAGTATATATAACGTCAAACAATTATTTGCATTCATCTGATCCAGCCCCACCCCCAGCCCTTCCTGTTCCACCTCCTTCCTCATCTTCAACACATTCCTCTTCGCGTCCCAATAGCCATATTTTTTGTATAGTTTTACCAATTCCAAGTCCGTTGTGGTTGTAATAAATGAGCCCCGCCAAAGTCAGACCGCAAGTAGCAAATAATAAAAATATAGCCAATTTAGGAATTGCGGAACCAAATATAACAGGTCTAATGTAGTCAGCGCAACAAGCTTCCAAACCCCAGAATGTGTGGAGAATGGTTGCTACCGCAAAAATATCATCGGACACAGTCGTAGGCGAGTAAAATGTCAACGGAACTACTCCAAGAAGTACCAAAGTAATGACTTTTTCGAAGGGCCATACTTTAGTATGATCTGCGGACATATTCCTTTTAACTACTTCAGAGATCAAACTGTTTTTGGGCAGAAGATTCTTGTTCTTGTCCGCAGTGATCAATACTTTGGAATACGCACGTGGAACTACCGGATTTACTTTTATAAAGTTTCCTGTTAATGCCGGACTTCTTGTTAGAGTTTGGAGCTTTATAGTGTTTCGTAAAATTGAGGCCAATGCCATATTTTGAGTTAAAATAGCAATGTGTAAAATGATTAAAAATATCTGACACACTAGTTAGTTGACAATAAATAAATCTTGAAAGCTGTTGCCATAGAAACCCATTTATAAAAAGATAATTATACTTACAATTGTAATTCTGCAGCAGCATTCGGACTGTATCCCATTTCCAAAATTTCGATTCTAGCTTTCTGTTCTTCGTTTTTCTTTTGCATGTCCACGATGATCGAGTTCAAGAAGGCCACCTGATTCTCCGCGAATATCTTCTCCTCCAGCAGCTGCTTGTAATCAGTGGATTTATTGTTATTTTGTACCTAGTTAGTGAAAAAATCCATGCACAAATCAAGCTATATACAAAATTATTAAAATAAACATGCAACGAAAGTTACTACTACTATTAATTAGCAGTTAGTAAACAAATATAAATATTCTACAACACATTAATAAAATCGGACAGCACCTTCCAGTATTATTGTTATATTATAAATTGTTTTACGTATTGTGAATAACGATGTACTAACCTCGTTGGGTTCCAAAGTGTTACCATTAACAACAGTTTTTTGTGCCTAAACGAAACAATATTAATAGAAGTGTTAGTGGTGGTATTAAATTAAGCCCTACCTTGGTTAGATCTTCCTTTAATCGTACTACTTCTAATTGGTGTAATTCTCTTGCGGCTTTCAGAGCCCTTTCTAATTCGACAATTTTGTCGTTTTGATTCGCTTTTTTCAATTTATCCTCATACTCAATTTTTTGTTTTTCCAATAACTGTTCTAAGTCCTTTTTGCTTTTTTCCATTTCTGCGATTACTTTGCTCTGATCAGCTTTCTGTAATTTTTCTTCAAACTCAATTTTTTGCATTTCTAATACGTGTTCCAAGTCTTTCTTGCTTTGCTCCAACTCTGTGATTACTTTGCTCATGTCAGCATTTCGTAATTTTTCTTCATACTCAACTTTTTGCGTTTCCAGTGCTTGTTCTAAGTCTTTCTTGTATTTCTCCAATTCTGTGATTACTTTGCTCTGGTCTGCTTTTTGTAATTTTTCTTCATATTCAACTTTCTGCATATCTAATATGTGTTCTGTGTTCTTTTTATCATTAAGAGCTTCAGCAAGAGATTTCTGTAAACCTTCCAATTCACTTATATATTTTGTTTTAGACTCCTCGAAAAGTTTGTCCTTCTCTAACAACTGCTGAGATAGTTGCTGAAGTTTCTCGTTGGAATCTCCAGAAGTGGTAGCCAAAGATTGCAAATCATTTTCAAGTTTTTGTTTTGTTTCCTGTAATTCTTTTATTGTTGTATTTGATTCTTGCAATTTGTTTTCCGTTTCTTGTTTACCAGCTTGTATATTCGTTAAGTCATCTTTTATTTTATCGTTTTCCTTTTTTAGGGTCTCTTGTTGAGTTTTGATTTCTTCCAACTGTTGTGTCAACGTTTGCAAATCTTGTGTTTTATTTGATACATCTTTTTGTAACAACTCATTGGCTTCATTAAGTGCTTTAATTTCGTTAATTTTTAACTTCAGTTCCTCGGAATTAGAAGCCAACGTTGCTTCCCTTTGTTGAATTTCCTGCTGGTGTTTTTCGAGTAATTCTTTAGATGAAGTTTCCTGAGCAGACTTTAATACATTGATTTCCGACACTAATTTATTTTGTTCTTCTGTTGAACGTTTTAGACTTTCATTAATATCTTGTATTGTTTTTTCTTTATTTGCTACTTCTTCAGTTAATTTAATATTTAATTTCTCCACCTCTTTTATTTTAGCTGAAAGAGTACCCTCTGAGTCTTTCAATTTTTGAAGTAACGAATCTTGTTGTTCCTTCAATAGCTTTTCATAATCAGCTTTAATAGTTTCTTGTGTAGCTGTAGCTTCTTTTTTGGCATTTTCGATTTCATTTCGCAATATTGTGGCATTTTCCGTTTCTAAAATTTTGTAGTTGTTTTGAGATTCGGTTAATTCTTTTTGTAGTAATTCCATGGCCGTTTGTTTCTTTGTCAACTCCTCTTGAAGATTGTTGGTTGAGTCTTGTAGATTTTTAGAAGTCTCATTCTGTTTATTTAATTCTTCAGTAATTTTATTTAAGCTAAGTTTCAATTCGTCGATCTCCTTTTGATGCTTTTCATTCAAATCTTTTATGATAGTTTCATTGCTGGTTTTAGCTGAATCAAAACTTTTCTCAGCCGTTTCTATTTGTAAACGTTTTTCTTCAATCTCAGCAGTCAACTTTTCAATATACTTTTCTTTTTCCGCCAAAGAATTGCCTAGTTGGGATTTTGTTTCTTCAAATTCCACAATTTTTTCTTTCAAACTCTCCTTAATTTCGTCACGTTCCTTCTTTAGATTGTTTTCAACATCGGATAAGCTACTTTGATACTGTACTAAATCATTTGATACTGTTTGAAGGTCTAGTTTGGTGGTTTGAAGTTCTGTTTGCAAATTTTGAATTTGGTTATCTTTTTCTTTTAAACTATCTTCCATATTCTTTAATTCAGTATTCTTTGCTTCATTATTTTCTGATAATTCTTTTCTGATGGATTCTAATTGTTCTGAGATATTTTTGTTTATTTCCAATTGACTGGTTAACTCTGTCTTAACTTTATTATGTTCGGTGTTAATAGCTTTTAATTCGGCCAATTTAACCTGAAGCTGTTCAGAAATTTCTTTAATTTTCTTATCCTTTTCTGTGGACTCAACGGAATATTTTTCAAGTAACTTGTTATTATTTTCCTCATAGGATTTACTTATTCTTTCAATTTTTTCTGTTAATTGTTTTATGTCTTCTGCATGTTTGGTTATAACAGCATTCTTTTCCTCCAGTTCTTTTTCTTTGTTCTGTATTTCGGAAGTCATCTTGTTTTGTAAGCTTTCAAATTCTTGCGACTTTAATTTCACTTCTTCGGTTAATTTATTAAGTTGTTCTTTGACCTGTTTTTCATTATTTGAGTTTTCAGAAATAGCACCTTCTTTAATTTTGATCTCTTCTTCTTTTTGTGCGATTACTGACCTTAATTCATTTTCGACTTTTTCGAAATTTTGTACTTTAGTTTTCAGTTCTTCTTTTGCTGCTTCCAATTGGGTACGTAAATCATTTTCTAAATCACTTAAATTACTATGATACTTTTCTAATTCGCTGTTTTTGCTATTCAAATCAGTTTTCAATGTGGCTAATTCTTTTTCTAATTGGACGATTGTTTCCTCCTTTGATTTAACATTATCAGTTTGTGTTTCTAAATCAATATTTTTAGCACTCAAATCCATTTTTAGCTTTTCTAATTCTTTGTTTAAATCAGATTGTGCGACAGACGTTTCTTTAGTAAGTTTTTCTAATTGTTCAGTCTTTTCGTTTAAGGCGATTTGCAACTTTTCAATCTCCGCTTTAAATATAGAAATGTCATTGTCTTTTTGAGATGAAACATCTTTGTTTTCCGTTATTTTTCTGCTGAGTTCCTCCAATTCTTCCTTGAACTTTTCATTGGCACAAGTGGCCGTTGTTAAGTTTTCTTCCAATGACTTTATAGTTTCTAAATTTTGATTCACCGCGTTTCGACTTTCTTCCAGATCTTTTTGTAAAGTTGCTACTAATTCTGTGATAGACAACACAAATAAAATAAAATGAAATTAGTAAAAAAGCAACAGTGTAACAAAATAAAATACAAAAAACAAATATAGGTACAAAAAAGCTTCTAGACATAAATTATTTATTATATACATGTGTGTATATTCAATAACAAAAAAAATATTTGTTATTAAATGCGTAAATTTAACTTAAACCCTTTCATTTAATTAATTAATTAATTAAATCAACTGCATTTAGAATATTGAATGTTTAAGGTTTAAGGTAAGCTGTAAATTTAATTGTATTTTACCTGAATTGCCTTTTGCACTCAGTAACTCTGTTTTTAAATTTTCTATTTCTTCTCTGGCCTTCATGAGCGTTTCTTCTGATTCGAATAGTTTTGTGGCATCCGCCTCACCTTTCTGCTTCTCAGTCGTGAGCAAGTCTTCCAGTTCCTTAATTCTAGCATCTTTGGATTCATTCTCTTGCTAAAAATATTCATATTATTTTAATCCGAATAAGATTCCCAAGTAAACGGTGTTAGATATACAAACAGAAACAAGATGCAGTTAAATTAAAATACATGACACACACGAGAACTTACTTTTTGTGCTAAAATTTTTCCCTGAAATTAAGATGACGATAAACCAAACGTACCAAACGTAAGAAATGGGCAAAAGTAAACATAGAAATGTGTTTATAGGTAACGTATTTTAATGCATATTCACCTCAACATCACCCTTAGTGATTGCGGCTTCCTCAAACTGAAACAGCAGGTCTTCATTTTTCCGCTTTTCGTTCTCCAACTGGGCAATCAGTTCGCTCCTGTCATCTTTCAGCTTGTTCAGGAGAACCATGTGCTCCTGCAGCTTCTCCTCGCATTCGAGTCGGTACTAAAGTAAAAAACGGTTAATTACGAGTGTTAAGGAATTATTTTATCGTCAACCTTATCGTATTCCTGTTTAATTTGGACGTATTTTTGTTCGGCTTCTTCGGCCAAACTGGCCGCTCTCGTGATTTCGGCACGTTCAAGATCCCGTTCCTTGAGCAGTTGTTCGATGTGCTGTTGTTTTTCTTTTAGTACGTCCTATGGAAGTGGTTCATTAAAATATGATGGGGACAATCGTCAGAAAAACCAAGATTAAAATTTGTGTAATAAATAAAATTGGGACCACCAATAAATATCGTGGAAGTTTATTGAAATAATTAATTCTTGTCCTCGTGTTAACTTAAGAATAATAATAATTTTAATAATAACATCATTGACCTTGTAATACTATTTTTATTAAAAAATTAAATTGAATAAATAAATATTAAAATAATAAAAGGGTAATTAAGTAAATAATATTTAATATAAATATGTTTATTGCTTAAGATAATAAAATGAAGAAAATGTTGCTTAAACACTTTTAAGTCCTGTTTGCAAACGTTATGAATTAAATTATTAATTAATTATGTTGTTCTATATTTTTAGACTTCACTGTTCAACAAGACTTTCTATTATGATTTAACAATTAAAATGATGAGTTAATCTATTAAATAACTTTTATTCATTTAGAAAATGAATTTGGAAATAATAAATTAAAATTAAACAAACGTTTAAAAATATAATTTTTTGGAATTACATAATGTATTGTGGTTTTCAACATAAATATATACATTTCATTTATATGCTAATGTAACTCAATAAATTCTATATTAGATAATAGTTCAATCTAAATTGTCATTTTATTATTTTTTTTTTTAAATATATTTTTCAACCCAAAAATGAATTTATATTATTTAATTCATTAATCGTTATTTTCTTATTAATTGTTTTTTAATAAAATACTCTTTTTTATATTTTATATAACTTATTATATATATTTATCTGAAAAAATTAGTTGAATACATTTTTTTACTTGAATATTATGTATTTTATTATTTACTTTATTATACATTGACTTAAATTTATTTAATTATTTTTTATATATTTTTATTTTATATTAATTAAATTGTCAAATTGTCGTTAAATTTATTTAATTATTTTTTATATATTTTTATTTTATATTAATTGGGTTGTCAAATTAAAACATGTAAAAGCAATAAACAAGGACAAAAATTAAACACAAAGAAACATTTTTATTACACATATACATAAATATTTATTTTTATTATACATAAATCAAATCACAATAAAAGTAAAACTCTATTACAACATGAGTAAACTTTATTAATACATAACAATAGTTAAACATATAAATAAACTAATCTTGGATTATAACTTAACAACGAGTACCTATTAGTGGTCAAAGTACACATAAAATATTTTTTTATTTATTCATAATAGCATACGCTAAAATCCTGTTAATACTTAACAAACAACTATTAAATAAGCTGAAAGCTGGTTTTTCTGATTGGATACATCAAAAGGCCTTAATAAGTTACCTGGAGGGCCGTTCTGGTTGGTATGGGCGTTGTGGTGCTACTTTTGGGTGCTAGTTTCTAATAAAAAACGCACAACAAATCATTAGAAAATCTCAAAAAAATGTGATTAATGGTTATAATTTATATTTTTATGTTGAACATTATTCACATAAAACAAACACAAACCAATAAAGCATAATATTAGCAATAAATTAATTAATTAAAAAAAACTGCAAAAAATGTGTAAAAATAGCTGAAGGTTAAATGTTAAAAATAAATTAAATGGCACAAAAATAACATGCCACAAATAATTAGCCAAATAAACAACAAAAAAAAACTTGTTAAGTAAATTAATATTTGTACAATCGTTAACTGTTACTTATCTTGGTTGGTGTTGTCCTTTTGTATTAAATTATGTTATAAATACATCATATTGATGATAATTATTGACCATGAACTTCAAACAACAAATGTGTTATTAACATTTTAACTTTAAAAAAATCATCAATACATGTACTGGCAAAAAGATATTTAACAACACGCAACCTACCTTAACCGGGGGGCTCATAGCTGAGTTAGACACTCTTACCCTTCTAATGCCAGACGCAGCGCTGGTCATAGAAGACAAGGAAACCATCGATTCCTTCGAGTTAGCCCTCCTCAATCCGGTGGGAGGTAAACCTCCGCCCGGATGTACTTGGCAAGAGCTGGGCTTGATTTTACTGGGCGATTTACTGACTTTCGACGGCGGAGCAAAGAGCCCAAAGTTGGGGCGACACTCGAAATACCTACGGACAAAATGCTGGAGTGATTCGGAACGTCGTGCATGGGTTTTAGTACCTTTTTCCATTGACGGAACCGTCGTTCTTGCCTCTGGGTTCGTCCAGCTCAACGCCAACCCATTCGCCCTTGGCGAACTCAGCAGGACCGATGTACCTGACATAACCCACTTTGCTGCCCTGGCTTGATTTTACGATAACTCTGTCGCCCAGTTTGTAATCGATGTGGGCGGTGGACGCAAGACTCGTGTTAGAACCATCTGAAACCAAAGTGCTGAACAAGTGCGCACGGCTTCATTTTAGTTTTAGTTACATGTGGACATGGGGGACTTCAGCAAACTCCTCGAACTACCCGTGGGCGACACCGGACTCCTGTTGACGCCGTTCGTGGGGGTGGAACAGGCGAACGTGTCCCCGGAGCCCATGCCCGGCATTTCCAGCGGCACGGTGGTCAATCTGGTGAGGCGCGAGAACACGCCCTTCTTCGGTTCGCATTGGAAGTACCTAATGCCGGTGACGGAGCCGTCGTTCTTCCCTAAAATTGCATCGGTAACAGGCGGGAACTTCGTCGCCGGAACCGTCGGACAACCTTTCTGGTACTTCATGTGTGAAACGACTTATTTATTCACGCAACATAACAATAACGAGGCCGTTCCTATATTAATAGGTCACGCGTGACTGGCGTACGAAATACCAGAAAAGAAATCCCGATCGGATCAGCATTGCAAATTACCGATGGGTTCGTCGAGGACTATGCCCGCCCAGTCGCCGGGTGCGAACTGGGTCTCGCCGATGAAGGCGATCCTGCCCGGCTTGGTGCCACCCACCCACACCCGCTGTCCTATGATGAAGCTGTCGGTGTCTTCTGTCAGGATCGCGCTGGAATCTGCATCCATATTCATGTTAATAATGTGATAGGTGACGTCTTTATTGGAGATGTTACTGTTAGATGGGTTCATTAAACATTAAGTACGAGTATCTTCGGATTAAAATGTTATTAGATTCCTTGTAGGATTTTGTTACGTGAAAACCGGTTGTTTCTTCATAGAGAGTGGAAATAAAAGACGTGGTTTCATCCAGTTATTCCAAGGACAACGAACACATACAAGGGAAGATTTTTATACAAAACACATACACTGAGCCCAACACCTCTCTAACTAATAGTTCAGAATAATTTCTAAACTGAATTAATTGAACTATAAATGAAAAAACTTCCAACTGTGTACTGTGTTCAACGCAACCGTTAAAAATGATAAGAAAAGAGGAACCATTTTTTATAGAAAATACATATAGCCTGGCTCATTTGAGATAGGAACACCTCCATAACTATTTTATTGATCCATTATTCATTAGGATCAAATAAAAAACTTATGGAGATATCTCAATTAGAGAAGTACTGTTGGATGGGATCTTTAAATTTTATGTATCTTTGAATTGAAAGGATATTAAATTGATTGTAGGAGTATATTATGCGACAACTGGTTAGTTCTTCATAAGGAATTGAAATAAATGACGTCAATCTATCCAGTTAATAAAACTTAGAAAATCATGTAGACAGTTTTCCACACAGAACAAGGAACCATTTTATAGTAAATTTACACAATGTGGTCCATTTAAGAGGGGAACATCTCCTTAAATATTGTAGGATGTTATAATTCATTAGAATTAAATAAAAAACTTATGGAAATATCCTAATTGGATGGGTTCTTTAAATTTTATGTATCTTTGAATTGAGAAGATGTTAAATTGATTGTAGGGGTATATTATGTGACATCTGGATAGTTCTTCATAAGGAATTGAAATAAATGACATCAATCTATCCAGTTAATAAAACTCAGAAAATCATGTAGATAGTTTTCCACAGGGAAGAAGGAACCATTTTTTGTAGGAAATACATACAATGTGGTCCATTTAAGAGGGGAACATCTCCTTAAATATTGTAGGATGTTATAATTCATTAGAATTAAATAAAAAACCTATGGAAACATTATAATTGGAGAAGTACTGCAGGATGGGTTCTTTAAATTTTATGTATCTTTGAATTGAGAAGATATTAAATTGATTGTAGGAGTATATTATGTGACAACTGGTTAGTTCTTCATAAGGAATTTAAATAAATGACGTCAATCTATCCAGTTAATAAAATTCAGAAAATCATGTAGACTGTTTTCTACATAGAAGAAGGAACCATTTTTTATAGGAAATACATAGAATGTGGTCCATTTAAGAGGGGATCATCTCCTTAAATATTGTAGGATGTTATAATTCATTAGAATTAAATAAAAAAACTATAGAAATATCCTAATTGGAGAAGTAATGCTGGATGGGTTCTTTAAATTTTATGTATCTTTGAATTGAGAAGATATTAAATTGATTGTAGGAGTATATTATGTGACAACTGGTTAGTTCTTCATAAGGAATTTAAATAAATGACGTCAATCTATCCAGTTAATAAAATTCAGAAAATCATGTAGACAGTTTTCTACATAGAAGAAGGAACCATTTTTTATAGGAAATACATAGAATGTGGTCCATTTAAGAGGGGATCATCTCCTTAAATATTGTAGGATGTTATAATTCATTAGAATTAAATAAAAAAACTATAGAAATATCCTAATTGGAGAAGTAATGCTGGATGGGTTCTTTAAATTTTATGTATCTTTGAATTGAGAAGATATTAAATTGATTGTAGGAGTATATTATGTGACAACTGCTTAGTTCTTCATAAGGAATTGAAATAAATGACGTCAATCTACCCAGTTAATAAAATTCAGAAAATAATGAAGACAGTTTTCCACAGAGAACAAGGAACCACTTCTTATAGGAAATACGTACAATGTGGTGTCCATTTAAGAGAGGAACATCTCTTTAAATATTGTAGGATGTTATAATTCATTAGAATTAAATAAAAAAACTATAGAAATATCCTAATTGGAGAAGTAATGCTGGATGGGTTCTTTAAATTTTATGTATCTTTGAATTGAGAAGATATTAAATTGATTGTAGGAGTATATTATGTGACAACTGCTTAGTTCTTCATAAGGAATTGAAATAAATGACGTCAATCTACCCAGTTAATAAAATTCAGAAAATAATGAAGACAGTTTTCCACAGAGAACAAGGAACCACTTCTTATAGGAAATACGTACAATGTGGTGTCCATTTAAGAGAGGAACATCTCTTTAAATATTGTAGGATGTTATAATTCATTAGAATTAATTAAAAAACCTATGGAAATATCCTAATTGGAGAAGTACTGCTGGATGGGTTCTTTAAATTTTATGTATCTTTGAATTGAGAGGATATTAAATTGATTGTAGGAGTATATTATGTGACAACTGGTTAGTTCTTCAAAAGGAATTGAAATAAATGACGTCAATCTATCTAGTTAATAAAATTCAGAAAATTATGTAGACAGTTTTCCACAGAGAAGAAGGAACCATTTTATATAGGAAATACATACAATGTGGTCCATTTAAGAAGGGAATATCTCCTTAAATATTGTAGGATGTTATAATTCTTTAGAATTAAATAAAAAACCTAGGAAACATCCTAATTGGTGAAGTACCGATTAGTTCCTCAAATTTTCAGTTGTTATAGGAAATACATACAACGTGGCCCATTTAATTATTTTATTGAACTGTTATTCATTAGAATCAAATAAAATATTTATGGAGATATCTTAACAGGAGTAGTACCGTTAAATTTTAAGTACAAATTAAGAGGATATTAAATTGATCGTAGGATTATTTTAGGTGACAACTGATTAGTCTTCATACACACAAGTTAACCCTTAACCTCCTTTAGAAGTGACTGATTGTGAGCCTGACTGATGATAAAGAATAGTACCTGAGTGACCGCTAAGTCCTGCTTCGCTCACTTTGCGTGGATGGGCGTTCCAAAGAGCGTCCATAGATGAAGTGCTACCAGCTATACAAGCAACACACAAAGCAACAAAAATTACAGCATTGGTGCAAACTCTATCCAGACTAAATGTGATAAAATAAAAAATAAAAGTGCAATATAATAAAAACACATGCAATAAAATCGGGATGCGAGGGAAATTAAAACACAATGTCATCAATTGTTTATTTGCACAATTACAATTTTAATTTATTGAAATTTTTGTCATTAACTTCTTCAAGAAGTGTCTCAGGTTCTTTATAAATATTCAAATGCAACGTTTTTCCTTAAAAATCTCTTAAGATAGTAATTATGTCTGGTGAAAAATCGCATTGTAGGCACTAATAACTGTATAATTAACCTACGCATGTGCTCCGAAGAACGTTAGCTGCGTTGTAAACAATTTTTTTATTATTAATTTGCATTCAATCGGTGGGCGACCACGTTTTTGAACGTGCCAAATTGGACGGCGATAAATTGTTGAGTTGAAGGTGGAAGATCATCTTTAACACAACTGATATACTTTTAAAGACCCGATTAAAAATCAAATTAAATAGGTTCATCAACCCACGCCCAATTTCACCTGTTCAACCTTTCATCTTTGAAACTGGGGTACTGGAGCTAATAAACAATTAGCCAAAAACATAAACGTAGTGAGTGGCAATAAAAAAATGCATTTGTACACCCATAAAGAACCGTTTTGTCCAATTAAAACGAGTCAAATGAAGAATTACAGGAGGTTATTTACAAATGGGGAGTACTGAAAATGAGCAGGAACACTTACGCGACGATCGTTTACGGTACGTGTCATAATTTCTGTATGACCGGCCGTAATAATTATCTTCCTCGTTTTCGTCGGCCTCTGGAAGATCTGAGTCGTGCATGCAAAAAGAAAATGGATGAAGATTGTTCATGCAAATGTCAAAGTCCTGCAACTGTGCAAATGGCGTGAGAGATTCACCGTGTAATAGGTGTCGAAATTGGTCTGTTATTAAAGTTGTGTAACGTTAATTGTGCCAAAATATTTGAGTGCCATTCCGTGTACGTCGTTTGCACAATCACCGGTCGAATGGGACTTTGCATTTAGGCGACGAAAGAACGATTTTGAAAAGTTCCACCTAAATCCCATTGTCTTCGGCAAAAGGAATCGCATTTTAATGCCGGTTACAGACGATATAATTGAAAAATAAGGTCACAAGGTTACGTAAAAATGTGGTCCCATATTGGGTAATGTAAATTTAGAGATATTAAATTAATTAATCCTATTTTTGGAAGGGCGGAATTTATCGAATTGTTCTAGATTTCTCAATGGTCAGATTTATTATTGGTGTTGTATATGTTTGGTATTGATTTATTGAAACAGGTATAGCTGGAGTCGCAATTTGTTTTTCATCTGGAATACATGAAGGTCACGGTGACATGTTATTAATCATGCTGGGAGCATTTTTATTCTCATCATCGACGTTGTTTATTCTAGAATCATATAATTAAATTTATAGGAGCAACTAATTCGTATCATCATTTCGTGATCAAAGTACAACAAAACTAATGTGATTAAAAAGCATGTTTCATACAAAATGGATCAAATGAAGAATCATTTCATGTTCAAAAACCAGTATATCACAAAAATGATTAATTAATTAATATCCTGGGACAAATTACAACTGTAACCAGCATTCCTGCAGCATTCGTATGGAACATGAAAAAGTAGCAAGACACATCAATCAACTGATGAAATCTAGACACCGTTCTTTTTTTCGTTCTAATGACTAGTCGCGATTAATAAATCAAACTGATCATAAATACGTACCTGTCAAGCGATGGCGACCATACTCATCAGTCAGTCGTCTAATTGAATCATCGTAGCTGTCTGTATAAAAAAGCTAATCAAATTGTTGCCAATCATGCAATTTCTTCGACGTCCTGTACGGATTTGTTTGACGATTATTTTGATGTTTGTGACCAATGCTCTAATTTTGTATAAACGTATAAATTTATTATATTTTATGATACAAAGTGCGTTATCCGGATATTCAGTTTTTTAACCTTGATCGGATCTTTCACAACGCAAGCAATTGGAAATAAAACGACCCACTACATCTTCCTACAGATTAAAACGTGTGATTTAATATAATAGCACCTGACGTGTCGCGTATAAACAAATCACTATGTTGATAATCAGCTATTTATGTCATTATTAGAAGAGAATTTCACACATGTCCTGGATGACAGCTTTAACGGGTTTAAACGAATTTTAAGAGGATTAGTGTCTGAATAGTGTCATTATGAATCAGTTTTATATAAAAACTCATTGACATGCTCGAGAAACCAAATCACATGCTTTGTGGCGAATAATAAAACAATACTGTCATCAGTGTTGAAATATAAAAGTTGTTACGGTTGCCAAATTCTAAGAATGTTCTTTTTTTCAAGATTTGGGAGGAGATTTGAATTCTCGATCAAGATACAAACCCAGTTTCAATCTTGATACGTATTTGTTGGAATAATAATTTGCTGTAGAGGAGTTGAACCTTCTTTAAGTTCTCACTAAAGACTGTTGTAGATGATTTTCTGAGAATTACAGATAAATAATTTGAGATTTGAATTATTCATCAAGCTACAAACCTAGTTTTAATGCTGATATGAATTTGGTGTAATAAAAATTTGCCACAGAAGGGTTGTAATCTTCCCTAATATTTTAGTAGGTCACTAAAAATTGTTATAAATGATTTGCTAAGAATTACAGATAAACAACTTGAGATTCGAATTATCCATCAGGCTACAAACTTAATTTTAATCTTGATAAGAGTTTGGTATAATAAAAATTTGCCACAGAAGAGTTGTAATTTTCCCTAATATTTTACTAGTTCACTAAAGATTGTTATAAATGATTTGCTAAGAATTACAGACAAATAACTTGTGATATGAATTATCCATCAAACTACAAACTTAGTTTCAATCTTGATATGCATTTGGTGTAATAAAAATTTGCCACAGAAGAGTTGTAAACTTCCCTAATAGTTTACTAGCTTACTAAAAGTAGTTATAAATAATTTGCTAAGAATTACTGATACACAACTTGAGATTTGAATTATCCATCAGGCTACAAACTTAGTTTCAATCTTGATATGCATTTGGTGTAATAAAAATTTGCTCCAGAAGAGTTGTAAACTTCCCTAATAGTTTACTAGCTTACTAAAAGTAGTTATAAATAATTTGCTAAGAATTACTGATACACAACTTGAGATTGGAATTATCCATCAGGCTACAAACTTAGTTTCAATCTTGATATGCATTTGGTGTAATAAAAATTTGCCACAGAAGAGTTGTAAACTTCCCTAATAGTTTACTAGCTTACTAAAAGTTGTTATAAATGATTTGCTAAGAATTACTGATACACAATTTGAGATTGAATTACCCATCAAACTACAAACTTAGTTTCAATCTTAATAAGCATTTGGTGTAATAAAAATTTGCCACAGAAGAGTTGTAAACTTCCCTAATAGTTTACTAGCTTACTAAAAGTTGTTATAAATGATTTGCTAAGAATTACTGATACACAACTTGAGATTCGAATTGTCCATTAAGCTACAAACTTAGTTTCAATCTTGATATGCATTTGGTGTAATAAAAATTTGCCACAGAAGAGTTGTAAACTTCCCTAATAGTTTACTAGCTTACTAAAAGTTGTTATAAATGATTTGCTAAGAATTACTGATACACAACTTGAAATTTGAATTGTCCATTAAGCTATAAGCTTAGTTTCAATCTTGATATGCATTTGGTGTAATAAAAATTTGCTCCAGAAGAGTTGTAAACTTCCCTAATAGTTTACTAGCTTACTAAAAGTTGTTATAAATGATTTGCTAAGAATTACTGATACACAACTTGAGATTCGAATTGTCCATTAAGCTACAAACTTAGTTTCAATCTTGATATGCATTTGGTGTAATAAAAATTTGCTCCAGAAGAGTTGTAAACTTCCCTAATAGTTTACTAGCTTATTAAAAGTTGTTATAAATGATTTGCTAAGAATTACTGATACTCAATTTGAGATTGAATTACCCATCAAGCTACAAACTTAGTTTCAATCTTAATAAGCATTTGGTGTAACAAAAATTTGCCACAGAAGAGTTGTAAACTTCCCTAATAGTTTACTAGCTTACTAAAAGTTGTTATAAATGATTTGCTAAGAATTACTGATACACAACTTGAGATTTGAATTGTCCATTAAGCTACAAACTTAGTTTCAATCTTGATATGCATTTGGTGTAATAAAAATTTGCTCCAGAAGAGTTGTAAACTTCCCTAATAGTTTACTAGCTTACTAAAAGTTGTTATAAATGATTTGCTAAGAATTACTGATACACAACTTGAGATTCGAATTGTCCATTAAGCTACAAACTTAGTTTCAATCTTGATATGCATTTGGTGTAATAAAAATTTGCTCCAGAAGAGTTGTAAACTACCCTAATAGTTTACTAGCTTACTAAAAGTTGTTATAAATGATTTGCTAAGAATTACTGATATACAATTTGAGATTTGAATTATCCATCAGGCTACAAACTTAGTTTCAATCTTGATATGCATTTGGTGTAATAAAAATTTGCCACAGAAGAGTTGTAAACTTCCCCCTAGCTTACTAAAAGTTGTTATAAATGATTTGCTAAGAATTACTTATACTCAACTTGAGATTTGAATTACCCATTAAGATACAAACTTAGTTTCAATCTTGATATGTATTTGGGATAATAAAGATTTGAGCTCACTAAAGATTTTTCTAAATGATTTGTTGAGAATTACTGATATACACTATGGGAGAACTATCCATCAATCTGTAAACCTTGTTTCAACTTTGATATGTATTTGGTGGAATAAAATTTTCCCACAGAATAGTAACATTTCTTAACATTTTTTCTAAACCATTAAATATCGTTATAAATGATTTTCTGAGAATTACAGTTAAACAATATGCTATAACAGTAAAAACTGTAGCCATGTAATACAAAACCTTTATGCGCCATAAAACCCGAGATGACTTAAGCATTATCAACCTACATAGACAATTTCCAACAAGCAAACGTGCTTGAAGAACCCAAACAACAAACCAAGGCGACCATTTTTATCAAATAAACAGGCACAAGGCACTGCAACACTAAAAATAACGTGTAAATCATTTTCACGCATGTTTTACACATGCACCGCATGATTGATGACAAAGACATGAGGCTTTTTTATTCACGAGTTCCTTCTCCTTGACACTTCGCCACTATCTACCTTCTAACATCGAAGGCTGGAACAAGAAACGTTATATTTTATATCGAGTTGTGGGCGAGGAATAATTAACCGTGAAAAAATCATCCGGGCAATGTTTACCAGTTGCAAGAAACCAACACGGATTTCTAAACGAAAAACTAACAAAGTGTGGGACTGCGATTGTATTAATTAGCAATTCGTCCGTCAAATCCAGATCTCTGCGGAATCTGGTTTGGGATGTTTGTTTGTTTTGGTGATGTTTGTTGTTGTGCACGAGAATATTCAGGTCATTAATGTTGGCGGACTTTAAATTGTCCGGGTTTTGTTAAATGATTGTTGGTATTTCCGTCTCGACCCAAAATCGATAAATTTTTTTTTTCTTATTTGTATCGAAAATCTTGTTGGAAATGGTAAAAAAAAGTTACAGCTCTTAATATTAATATTAAGAGGTGCCGCATCGTAAATTTTAATTCCCCGTTTAAATAACACGGGAACGGTGTGCTTTTGGATTTTGAAATTTTTTAACTCTCGTTAGAGATAATATTTCAAAATGATCAAAACAGATTTTTATAGAAAATTTAACGCTCTACAAAAAATGTCTCTTACAGGTTTTTGATATATTCATTTTTTCAAAAGTTATTTAACATTAAAGTTGGATTGATTTAAAATTTTGATATTTTTCTCATTTTCTGACGCAACCATCAACTTTATGGGAAAATTTTATATGACAGTTTTTGTAGAGAATTCTATTTCCTATAATTTATCTTTGAAAAAGTTTTTGATATTTTTTACAGATCATAAGTTATCTGCAGAAAACTAAAAATTTTATTAAATAAATTTTATTTTACTTTTACTAAAATTGCCAAATTGTAGTAAAAGTCTATTAGTGTAACGATATATATTACTTTGATTATAATAAACAATCAATTTTTTTAGTAAAAATCTATTTATTTAAATAAAATGTTTAATTTTAAGCAGTAAAATAACATTTATTTAATAAAATTTTTAGTTTTCTGCAGATAACTTATGATCTGTAAAAAATATCAAAAACTTTTTCAAAGATAAATTATAGGAAATAGAATTCTCTACAAAAAATGTCATATAAAATTTTCCCATAAAGTTGATGGTTGCGTCAGAAAATGAGAAAAATATCAAAATTTTAAATCAATCCAACTTTAATGTTAAATAACTTTTGAAAAAATGAATATATCAAAAACCTGTAAGAGACATTTTTTGTAGAGCGTTAAATTTTCTATAAAAATCTGTTTTGATCATTTTGAAATATTATCTCTAACGAGAGTTAAAAAATTTCAAAATCCAAGAAAACACCGTTCCCGTGTTATTTAAACGAGAAATTAAAATTTACGATGCGGCACCTCTTAATATTAATATTAATAACAGTATTTTTTTACCATTTCCAACAAGATTTTCGATATAAATAAGAAAAAAAAAAAAATTTATCGATTTTTTTGAAACAGTCTACGTATCATAATTCAATGGTCAAGACTTGAAACAATACCTGAGATAATAGTACAACATACATTCTTTCACTTAATACACAAGGTTGACTGGAATCACTGTTTAATATTCAAAATTATATAAAAACTAGAAACTGCATTGAAAAAATGGTCATGTTTCTGTGCCCATCCTGCATAAAATTTTCTGTTAACATTAGCGGAACAATATTAAAATGCCCCGACCATATTCACGACCTAATGAAATGTCAAGGCTCGGGTTATAAAATGTATTTAGTTTTTATCCAAGTCAATGTGCAAAATTAATTAATTAATATTCAGTTAAATCAGATAATCAACGGTTAATTTTATAAGTCAATAAAATGTTTAAATATCATTTCCAACATGAAATAATTCAAATTTATTAACACATTCGTGCCCACCATTAAATAAAAATCCACAAGTGGAAATGTAGTAAAATTGTCGCCCACTCACACGTTTACCAAACAAATAAAAAGGCCGAAATAAAACATAATTGCCACTTAGGCGCACCGAAATTTATCTCGGGTCAGTTTCTGGTGCATTTACTGAGTCACCGCCTCGAAATAAGTACGGTACGAGTACGGAGACTCGTTAAGGATTCATTCAAGTAAATTGAAGCTTTACGACCGGACATTTACACACAATGGTCGTGCGGAGTGTAACTGTAAAACGAGACAAGTGTCCGGACGAGTTTTTACCGCAAACATTTGCAGATATGACGATATAAGTTGTCGGTGGAGGATAATCGGCACAATTGGACGGTTTTGATGGACGGTTATTAAATTAAGTGCAAACTGCAATTGGAATAATTGTTTTATTGAACCGAATGAAACATTATCTTCGGTGACATTGGAGGTCGTTTGTGTAACCCAATTAAGTTTCTAAATTGACGAAGAAACAAATTTAATGATCGTGTTACGGACGGCTGATAGAATGTTAATTCGTAGGTTTACAACAAATATTTACAAAAACTTTGATTTATACGTTAGGTTTAAAATTTAGTGCTAATAAACGGCCATTAAATAAGTGTTAATTATTTTAATGGATTTCTAGAATGTACAAATTCATAAATGGTTATTGTTGAAGGTGACTTTTATTCGTTCATTTAAATTTATTCCGCTGGCATTTGTTATGCAATCGTACATCTAAGGTTTCGTTTAGTGGCATTTAAGTTGAAATAATTTAATAAAAAAAGCATTTGAATAAATATTCAGTGAGTCGTGATGAAGATAATATTAATAACAGTAAACTATTTGAAATATTCTAGTGATAAGATAAATAAGATTTAAATAACACTACTGTACAGTTTTTACATTAAAGAAAATATACAAGAAATCATTTATTTCTACTTAAGTCCAGGATGTCCCAAAATTCTTTAAAAAATTCGAGATAATGCAACTTTTGTATTTCAAAGGGAAACTACAATTCAATTTTGAATTTGGGTTTAAAATGTAAAATTAAAAGACACAAAATGTTTATTTTAAAAATTTATATTAAATTATCTTAAGATAAAATATAGTGATATTTCTGATAAATTTCGAGATAATCAACGCTGTTGCCCATGAAATATATGGAAAATAATATTTTTCATAAGTCACTATGTTCAACCCACCAATTATGATACTTAACAAATTTATTATTAACATTTCTTTTTATTCTTCTTAAAATTTTGAGATTAAATGTCAATTTTTTTTATTTAAATGGAAACTATAATTGAATTTGTCTTTAAAATAAGGGATACTACTTAAACTCTTTTGAAAATATATATTTATTGATATATTAAATTATCTTAAGGTAAGATATAGTGATATTTCTGATAAATTTCGAGATATTCAATGCTGTTACCCATAAAATATATGGAAAAGAGTATTTTTCATAAGTCACTATGTTCAACCCACCAATTATGATATTTAACAAATTGATTATTAACAATTCTTTTTATTCCTCTTAAAATTTTGAAATTAAAAGTCATTTTTTTTATTTTAAATGGAAACTGTAATTGAATTTGTCTTTAAAATGACGGAAACTAATTAAACTTTTCAAAAATACATATTTATTGATATATTAAATTATTTTAAGGTAAGATATAGTGATATTTCTGATAAATTTTGAGATATTCAATGCTGTTACCCATAAAATATATGGAAAATAGTATTTTTCATAAGTAACTATGTTCAACCCACCAATTATGATATTTAACAAATTGATTATTAACAATTCTTTTTATTCCTCTTAAAATTTTGAAATTAAAAGTCATTTTTTTTATTTTAAATGGAAACTGTAATTGAATTTGTCTTTAAAATGACGGAAACTAATTAAACTTTTCAAAAATACATATTTATTGATATATTAAATTATTTTAAGGTAAGTTATAGTGATATTTCTGATAAATTTTGAGATATTCAATGCTGTTACCCATAAAATATATGGAAAATAGTATTTTTCATAAGTAACTATGTTCAACCCACCAATTATGATATTTAACAAATTGATTATTAACAATTCTTTTTATTCCTCTTAAAATTTTGAAATTAAAAGTCATTTTTTTTTATTTTAAATGTAAACTATAATTGAATTTATCTTTAAAAAGACGGAAACTAATTAAACTTTTCAAAAATATATATTTATTGATATATTAAATTATTTTAAGGTAAGATATAGTGATATTTCTGATAAATTTCGAGATATTCAATGCTGTTACCCATAAAATATATGGAAAATAGTATTTTTCATAAGTCACTATGTTCAACCCACCAATTATGATATTTAACAAATTTATTATTAACAATTCTTTTTATTCCTCTTAAAATTTTGAGATTAAAAGTCAATTTTTTTTTATTTTAAATTTATTATTAACGTATCTTCTTAATCTTCTTTAATTTTTGAGATAAAATGTTCATTTCTTTACTTCGAACGGAAACGATATTTGAATTTGTCTTTAAAATGACGGAAACTTTCCAAAAATATATAATTTTGAATATATTAAATTATCTTAAGGCAAGATATAGTGATATTTCGAATAAATTTCGAGATATTCAGTACTGTTGCCCATGACATATATGTGAAATAGTATTTTGCATAAGTAACTATGTTCAAGTTACCAAATATGATATTTAACAAATTTATTATTAACGTATCTTCTTAATTTACTTCAATTTTTGAGATAAAAAGTTAATTTCTTTAGTTCGAATGGAAACTATATTTGATTTTGTGTTTAAAATGACGGAAAACAATTAAATTTTCCAAAAATATATAGTTTTGGATATATTAAATTATCTTAAGGCAAGATATAGTGATATTTCGAATAAATTTCGAGATATTCAGTGCTGTTGCCCATGAAATATATGGAAAATAATATTTTGCAATGTTCAAGCCACCAAAGATGATATTTAAAAAAATTATTATTAACGTTCCTTCTTATTCTTTAAAAAAATTTTGAGATAAAAGTAAATTTTTTTATTTCAAATAAAAGATATAATTAAATTTGTCTTTAAAATGACGGAAAACAATTAAACTTTCCAAAATATATATTTTTTGATACATTATCTTAAGGTAAGTTAAAGGAAAGGAAAATAATGAAGTTTTCCAAAAATATATAATTATCTTAAGGTAAGATATATAGTGATATTTTTTATAAATTTTGAGATATCCAATACTATTATCTGTGAAATATTTTTCTAAAGAAATTGTGTTAAAACTGACAATTTTATTAATTAATATATATTTTAACCTTCTAAAAATTTAGAGGTATATGATTAATTTTTTTTATTTTAAATAACTTAATTTGAATTAAACAACAGAGCTATTAAATAAAACAATTCTCAATATTTTCATGTATCACTAAAAATGGCTGTAGATAATTTTAATTGTTTGTCGAAAAAGTAATAAATAAATAAAAAAGTTGCCATACTTTTTCGAAATCTGTCAAAGTCAGATTCTGTCTATCTGGTCTGGAAATAACTCATAATTCAAGACACTCTGTACATGCATAACTGTACACAAAATACGAAACTTCTAATGGCTATTAACTTACAATAAAGAAATCAATCAAATGAGATTTAAGAAAAATCATTTACAGATTTACTCTCTAGGTTAGATCATCTGTCCATCGAAAGTCCTCGCACAAAAGGCAGTCACTTAAAAGACCATCAAATCAATCAAAATAAAAAACCAATCAATCTCCCAGATGACTTATCTCAAACGCGTCACGGCAATTTCTTAACAGTCTCAAGTCCTTAATTCGTATTGTTCAGATGCAGTTCGCCTATTTTCGATGTAAATTCCACGTAACAAATGCGAAACGGCATTCTTGATTAATGCGTGTCGATATCAAAACGGCCGCAGATCGAATTGCTAGGAAAAGTCGCCGTTGATACGAAACTAATTGGTCGCAACAACTTTATATACAGACAACCACATAAAAATTCATACCAATGAAATGTTGGGAATTTATTGCCAATTATTGGCGGTGTCGCCTGACAATATTAATTACACCAATTTCTTGTAATTATTTATCGGTAATAAATCTCATTTCTGAGGCATTATTAATTTCAGACCGATTAGACGAAACTGGGTTGTGCACACCCAAAATCAAAAGTCAAGGGATCAAATTTATACTGTGCAAATTAGTACAATAGAATGTATCACATCAGAATTGATTACAGTTTGATGCGTGATAAAAAATTTAAGAAAGCACCGCGAATCGTGTCCATAAATAAACATTAACAGGCAATTAACTGAGATTAATTAACGGAACCATCGATTAACAAACAAAAATTAACCAGCCAGTTGGTGTATCAAGAAAGTTATTTAAACAGCAATAAATAATATCAGTGTGACGTTTTTCGAAGCCTATAAATATAGGTGACGTGCAATATTCGCAAATAATAACTTTAAATAATTCATTATGCTTCGAGCATGTCAAATAACAACAAAACGGAATAACGTTTCGCGTGGGAGCCGAATTTTACAAACAAGTAAACAACAAAATATTATCTCAGATAGCAACAATAGGCGCACCCTTGGAGTCAAAAGGAAAATAATGTGAAGTAATTGAATTACACCGGAATGTGTGTCTGTCTCGTAAAATGATAAAATTGTGTGGAACATAAAAATAAATGGTTTTAATTAGAAAAAACTTCGAAGCAACCATAGTACCATGATTATTTGAAGAACTGATTGACATTTTTATAACATTTCTTAAAGGAAACTAAAGGCAACAGTCTGTGTTAATCTAAATATTTGTAATATAAATTTTTAAAAGTAAATTTTAAAATGTTTTTTGCATAGTACACTCAAGAAAAATATTTATATATTGATAAGCTGAAAAGTGAGTGATGTAATATTTGAACAAACAATTTTTAGAAATAGTTTCTAGTTGATGATTTAAAAAAATACTAAACTATTAATTAAAGAAAATGAAATACAGAATATTTTTGAGGAGACAACTGATTTTTAAATATAAATATATATGTGTAAATATTTTATTTTTAATTAGATTTTCATCAAATAAAAATTATTTTTACAGCAAAAAATATATTATTAAGCTTTGAAATGAATAATGTCTTTTGATCTAAACTTATAACTAATTTGTGGTGTCATATGTGTAAAATATCTGATCATCAGAATTGGGTGCATTAATTTGTGAACAAAAACATTTTTTTAAGGAAATTATATCTTTTGATCTACTAATTTAACTAAATCATAGTATAAAATGTGTCATCTGTGCCAAAAGACATTTTTCTAATGAAATTATGTCTTCTGATCAATTAATATAACTAAATCATGGAATAAAATATGTAAAATTTCTGAGAATCTGATCTGTATTAAAAGACATTTTTGTAAAGAAATTAATCAACTAATGTAACTAAAATAAGGAATAAAATATGTAAAATTTCTGAGAATCTCATACTGAAAGCATTAATCTGTACTAAAAGTCATTTTTCTAATAAAATTACGTCTTCTGGTCAATTAATACAAGTAAAACATGGAATAAAATATGTAAAATTTCTGAGAATCTGATACTGAAAGCATTAATCTGTATTAAAAGACATTTTTCTAATGAAATTACGTCTTCTGATCAATTAATATAACTAAATCATGGAATAAAATATGTAAAATTTCTGAGAATCTGATACTGAAAGCATTAATCTGTATTAAAAGACATTTTCTAATGAAATTATGTCTTCTGATCAATTAATTTAACTAAAGAATGGAATAAAATGTGTAAAATTTCTGAATCGCATACTGAAAGCATTAATCTGTACCAAAAATCATTTTTCTAATAAAATTACGTCTTCTGGTCAATTAATATAACTAAAACATAGAATAAAATATGTAAAATTTCTGAGAATCTGATACTGAAAGCATTAATCTGTACCAAAAGGCATTTTTCTAATGAAATTATGTTTTCTGATTAATTAATGTAAATAAAACAAGGAATAACATATGTAAAATTTTTGAGAATTTCATTCTGAAAGCATTAATATAACTAAAACATGGAATAAAATAAATAAAATTCCTGAGAATCTGATACTGAAAGCATTAATCTGTATTAAGATATTTTTCTCTTGAAAATATGTATTCTGATCAATTAACTTAATAAAGCATGAAATAAAATGTGTAAAATTTCTGATAATCTGATATTAAAAGCATTTTTCTAATAAACTTATGTTTTCCGATCAATTAAACTAACTAAAACATGGAATAAATTGTGTAAAATTTATGAGATTCTTAAAGTGAGAGCATTAATCTGTACCAAAAGACATTTTATTAATATATTTATGAATTCTAATCAAATTCTAACCAAATCATGGAATAAAATGTATAAGATATTAAGAATTAGATACTTAAGGCATTAGCATGCAACAAATCAAATTTTTATAACAAAATTATTTTCTGAACTAAATATTCTAAATTATTGAATAGAAAATGTTATAGTCAATCAAGTCAGTATGTAATATCCTAATATTAATTTTATATTTTATCCTGTGACTTTTTATCACAATTAATAAATTAGAAAAATGTGATTATTTATTAAAATCAATTTTGAGTAAAAATAAATAAATTGAAAAATTGTTTAAGCCCTCCGAAAAATTAAACTATGTTATGACTAAAACAAATCCTTGATTAGGACACCGAAGAAAACGACTCGAAATGAAAAAGGGAAAGCTCACCATAATAACTCATGTCCGGTTCTCGGAAAGCCACGATCGGCATGTGGGATACGATACAAATTGAGTACGGGGCTCAAGCCAACCCGGACCAGGAGACGGAACGTAAAAGGAAAACAACAGCACTCAAACGTGCCCAACACTTTCTGCGATCTTGACTCGCTGTCGTACGGAACGATTGTAAATCCGAGCCAGTCGAAATGGACAAAACAAAACTAAGTGTTTTGTTCAGTGGTAGGGAGGCTTGATGTTTTGTTTGATGTGTGTACGTGATGGAAATTGGATTCGTGGAGTGGATGAGCTTTTGCATCGTTATGCAATGTCATGAAAGCTTCTAGAAGATAAGAGTGGGGATAAGAGGACAATTAATTTATCTTTCTATGATTGAATTGTTACTTTTCATTTTATTATTAAGGATATTAGAACAATGTTGGGTGTATTTTGGTGACGCATGTTCTATTTAAACACGGAAATACAATCCTATATGTATTTATCTGATATTTCATCAGCATCCATAACAGAGTACTCAATTGTTATGAAATTATGTCTTCTGATCAATTAATTTAACTAAAGAATGGAATAAAATATGTAAAATATCTGAGAATCTCATACTGAGAGCATTAATCTGTACCAAAAAATCATTTTTCTAATAAAATTACGTCTTCTGGTTAATTAATGTAACTAAAACATGGAATAAAATATTTAAATTTTCTGAGAATCTGATACTGAAAGCATTAATCTGTATTAAAAGACATTTTTCTAATGAAATTATGTATTCTGATCAATTAATTTAACTGAAGAATGGAATAAAATGTGTAAAATTTCTGAGAATCTCATACTGAAAGCATTAATCTGTAACAAAAGGCATTTTTCTAATGAAATTATGTTTTCTGATTAATTAATGTAACTAAAACAAGGATTAAAATATGTAACATTTTTGAGAATCCCATTTTGAAAGCATTAATATAACTAAAACATGATATAAAATAAGTAAAATTCCTGAGAATCTGATACTGAAAGCATTAATCTGTATTAAGACATTTTTGTAATGAAAATATGTATTCTGATCAATTAATTTAATAAAGCATTTTTTTAAAAAGGCATTTTTCTAATAAAATTGTATTTTCTGATTAATTAATGTAACTAAAACAAAGATTAAAATATATAAAATTTCTGAGAATCCCATTCTGAAAGCAATAATATAACTAAAACATGGAATAAAATAAGTAAAATTCCTGAGAATCTGATACTAAAGCATTAATCTGTATTAAAAGACATTTTTCTAATGAAATTATGTATTCTGATCAATTAATTTAACTAAAGCATGGAATAAAATGTGTAAAATTTCTGAGAATCTCACACTGAAAGCATTAATCTGTACCAGAAGGCATTTTTCTAATGAAATTATGTATTCTGATCAATTAATTTAACTAAAGCATAGAATAAAATGTGTAAAATTTCTGAGAATTTCATACTAAAAGCATTAATCCGTACCAAAAGGTATTTTTCTAATAAAATTATGTATTCTGATCAATTAATTTAACTAAAGCATGAAATAAAATGTGTAAAATTTCTGAGAATCTCATACTGAAAGTATTAGTCTGTGCTAAAAGGTATTTTTCTAATGAAATTATGTCTTCTGATCAATTAATGTAACTAAAACGGAATAAAATACGTAAAATTATGCAATTTTGTGAAAGCTTCTATAAGATAAGAGTGTATCGAGTTGGGGATAAGACGAGAATTAATTTATCTTTCTGTGATTGAATTGTTACTTTTAATTTTATTATTAAGGATATTAGAACAATGTTGGGTGTATTTTGATGACGCATGTTCTATTTAAACACGGAAATACAATCGTATATGTATTTATCTGATATTTCATCAGCATCCATAACAGAGTACTCGATGGTTATGTTAACTATTATTTCATTTAAGGAGATCAAAACCTTTACACACATACAAGATCCTTGTATGAAGTTTCATAGAATACTTTTTCTTAATAAATAAGTTGCAATTTTATTTTAAGAATATTATTTATTAACAACAAAAAACGTTTCAGGAAATATCCAATTAAAGTGAACATTGTAGATGTTTGTTCATTTATTTTAAGTTGTTTTTTATTTGATAAGAAGAAACTGGTTTGACTAATTTCAAATTAATAATAAATTCATGTGTTAATGATGTTTCTATTTTTATCTGCTTAAACTTAATCCATCATTATTATTCAACACACGTACAAATTTTGAAGAGATTTCTTCTAGAAACATACAATTAAATAAATTCTTCTGAGTTCCATTTTCTACTTTCCAGCAATATATTTTTCAGTTTTTAACAGTTTACACATAAAAAAGACAAATCCTTCAGTTTATTTTTCAACTATCCAAAAATATTTGTAATCTTTTAACAGCTTATATTTAATTGCATAATTTTGAAGTGGCTTTTCTTTTAGGAACATCATTTTGAAAGAATCACAAGTTACCTTTTAAAGAAAATCCATAAAAATGGGACGAAAATAAATCACCAACGTATTACATTATTTGCGGATTTACATTTAAATTAACAAGACAATCCAGTTAACTGAAATTTATTGAAACGATGAGCGGTGAAAAGTAGGTCATATATTCTAGAATAATTGGCATTCCGAAAGAGTTTATGATATTAGAATAGACGGTGCAATTAGAAAACGTGACAAAACGCCGACAATGAAACCTATTTGGGAACGAGTGAGATATAATTAATTAAACTTTTTTAATTAACATACAATGGGACCATTCATTTATTACATTTTTTATTGTAGTATTTTAATTGTAACTCAATATATACAAAATATATTGACAGTTAATTTGATAACAGTTCTGATAAGAGTATTGTGAGATGTCAAGGACCGGTTCAAATTAATTATAAACATGTTAATGTTTACTATTATTCAATATTTGTTTATTTATAATTTTCGTACACATAACATTTTTCTGTGAATAATCTATTGCGCCGGTTAAAATTTTGGTTAGTCATATGTTTACACTATTACTTATATTAATTTATGTAAAATAGTTTTTCCATAAATCTTTTTTACGTGGTAACAACAGTGACTTGTCCACAACAAATTTTATAATTTGTTATACACAATAGATCTATTATTCATTAATAAGTTTTAAGTGTCTGAAAAATATGACATGCTTTTAAAATGCTTTTAAAATGTCTAAGTAAAAATTTATAAATACTGCATATATATATATATATATATATATATATATATATATATATATATATATATATATATATATATATGTAAATTACAATTTTGTTGTTTTATTTTACAGTGTGTGTTTAAATTTTTTATAGTTTTTTTATACGTATATCTGATAATTTATTTGTTAAGTTAATCGAGGTTGGCCATCTGGTGGTCGTCTTAGAAACCTATACATATTTTCAGTTTTTCAGATTCAGTGATTAGTAATATCTCACTTTTAACAGTTTTATTAGATATAAAGAAATATTTAAGAAATTGTCAACAAATTTCTATATAATTATAATATAATATAACATCTCAAAGCATTTTACTTTATGCTTTTTTAATTCTTCAGACATACTATATAATACGGTAAATGTTAAAAAAATTTAAATATTTTAAATCTAGTCTCAACTGGTAAATTAGTCATGTTCGGTCACGGTCCTCTTAGAAACCTATTTTCAGTTGTTTTAGACATACTGTAACTTCTATATAATTTTAATATTTAAAATTTCAGCATGTTTTAAAATTTCTCAGTGATACCAAAATTGTAAAAACGGTCTAAATATTTCTTTTTAATAAAATTTATTTAGTAAAGCGTTACAATCACTTTATTTTTAAAGATACAGCAAAAGGATTTAATTAAAAATATAATAAATATTAAACTAATTAAGAATAAAATATTTTAAATCTACTCTTAACTGGCAAATTAGACTAAAAAATTTATTTTTCTGATAAATTAAGAAACTTAAAAATAAAATCAGTGTTTTCAGTTTCCTGTAACTTTAACGAACTTCCATATAATTTTAATATTTAAAATCTCAGCATGTTTTCAAATTTTTTGAGGGACACCAAAATTGTAAAAATGGACTAAATATATTTTTTTAATAAAATTTGCATATTTTCTAAATCGATAGTAGCAAAATAAGTATGTGAACCATGTCAATGAGATAAAAAATATCCATACTGAAAGAACCATCTCGAAAAAACACTGGTTTCCACTTTTGTGGGCGAATAAACAAATAAAAGAATAATTTCATATTCACACCTGTTGCTAAGTCGGCTAGTTAATTTTTTACACTGATAAACACCCACGGTTACACGTGATTATCGTGTTGTATTTTTCGAATTCATTCCATATACATAAACATAAGAATAAAAAAAGTAATTTGCGATTTTTTTTTTTGAATAAATGTTAATACTTATTACTGGGCTGATTAATCGTTTTATTAAACGATAAGTAATTGCTTTTTTCACTTAGTCTAAATCGGCTTTCTCCGAAATTAACTTGGTCACCTTCCTTGTGGTGAAACAGCCTTAATTAAATTTTTAATTTAATTCCTGTTGCATAAACACAACACTTAAAATTGTGTGCTTGAAAAGTATAAATAAATTTGACGTATAAATTGTTATTGTAAGGAAGTTAAATTGCCTGGAAATAAAATCACATAATGACTTAATATAATAATGTTGTTATTATGCTTAAATGACACATTTATTATTACTTGTTGTTTTGCCCACCCAAATTTAGTTTTATCAAAACAAAAAATAGGGAATTTTTAAATACGAAATAGTAAATCATGTTACAACTGTAGTTTTATCTAAGTGTTGTTTTACAGCTACGACGACAACATTTTTATTTCCCATTTCCTACGCTCCTGTCACCCACAGAGATAATGTCTTCTTTAAAATAATTTTTTAAACATTTTAAATTCAAATTCTATTCATGTCGTTGGATCATTTATAATAATAACTAACCTTGTGAAGGTTTTCCTCAACATATGTCGAAAAAAGTTATCACATATTTTACAATTTTTATTAATTTTTATTTTAATAACAAATTTTCTTTCAAATGCACATGTTATCGTATGGAAACCATAAAATTATATAAAATATATTTTTGGTAGAGATAAAATTTATCAAAATTAGTCAAAAATAAATAAAATTTTACAACAAATTTTTGAGCAGTCACAAAATTCATCAAAATACGTCACCAACTCACGTTTTTAATGGGTAACCTACGCATTATCTACGTTTCAATTAAGACTGCTATAAAAACGTACTTACCTTATTTTCAGACACAATACACCTACAAGCTGTATCACCGAACAATTCGTAAACATCACATGCAGAAAATGGTATAATAAAATACATAAAAAAACACCTAAATCTAATATTTATTGCACGTATCATCTTATCAATAAACCGGTAAACCGCTGACAAATTGGCTTAGACAAAAACCATTTTTTATTGTATTAAAAGGTGTTCCGAAAACAATATATTAAAACGTGCACGTAAATATAATAAATCAGGAACATCTGTTCGAATAGATTTATTCATATCACGACGTATTAATTTCGCATACGAAAACGTCGAAACTATCATCAAAATTCAAAAAGAGAGTGAACGGAAAAATGTGAAAATAAAATGAAATCATGTCACTGAATAAATTAATTGTATAAAATGCAGTTTTATTGAAATTCCATTCAAATAAAGTGAGTTTAATCAAAAAAACTCATTAGAATTGCTTGTAAAGAATACTAATCGCTTTATTAAGTTATGATTGACTATTTTAAATAAGCTGGTACATTCTGGTCATGATTTTATATTTTGATGGAACTAAATTATGTTGGTTTTATGAATTAATTATCAATCCATCATTAGACCCTGATCTTATAAAGAAAATTTTTCATTTTTCCTGTTAATTTTCATACTGTTGACCAACAAACATATTTGCCATAGTCTCCTAAAAAATATAAATCAATCTTTAATAATTTTCTTCATAAATGCATTGGCCAGTTCACAAACCTAACAAGTAAATGAAAGTTTGCTGAGTAACAATTTTATATCTGTTCATATGACCCATGAATTACAGAAACAAGTGGTGTCCAAAGATTAGATTAAAAAGTATCAATTTTAACAACTGCTAAATTTCTCTAAAATTATTAATTTTAGGTATAGGGAATCAATCAAAGGGTTTCCTAAAGACATATAAGGTTGTGCACAATAAAAAGTTATTAAAGGTTTAAGTTTTCTGAATAATTTATTGAAAACATCGATAAAGAATATTTTAATTAATAATTTTCGAAGATTCCACAAGCTCCAACTCTTGTCAACAAAGTTTTTTGACTCATTTGGTATTTTACTACACAAATTAGTTAATAAATAGGTTATTTTTTGTCAAATAAAAACAATTTTTGACTACACAAGAACAAACTACAGTTCTATGAAAATATAAAATCATGACTAAAATCAATCAAAAATTAATTTTTCACGATTCAAACGAAAACTCTCAATTCCAAAATTAAGTAAAAAAATGCAATAACTTTTACTCACTTTTCGTTGGGGTTGTGGGTACTGCAGGTTTGTGCGTGCCGCCGCACAGCCTCCCTATCCGGGAGCTGGGCGGCCTGATGCCCGACTTGAAGCTCTTGACGGACGACGTGGTCCCGACACTGTCCAGGGAGGTGACACTCGCGCTCAAACTGTTCGACACTTTGGGCACATCGTCGGCGCCACGGGGTAGTTCCCCGGACGCGCCAGGCACTTGTTCCGACCCGTCGTCGGTTTTTATCACATCGCTTGGCACTTCTTTGGCGTTATTGTCGGCGGATTGGGGCGTCGATTCGGGCACCGGATCACTCATCGCGTTAGGTTTATATTTTAAAACATATATAAGCGATTGGGGGAATTCCTGCAACAATACAAATGCTCTTTAATAATTATTATATACAGCTAAACTTTGATAACTTGAAATTTTCATAATTCGGAGTAAATATTTGGCACAACCTTCGACAAGTCGAATTTCTTCTGCCTCAGGTAAACAGCTCTAAGACCAATTATCGATAGAGGTTGGTTCAATTACTGTACAAATTTCAATTTATTAATAAATCAATGCAACTACCAACTATTTCTAAATAAAAATCTTGCTTAAAGATAAGCTTCTTCAACCAATAGAAAGAAACAATCAGCTTCTTCTTATGTCCTATTAGAGACTCAAAGGAAGCTTCATTATTAATTGATTACTTCTACTAATTACTACTTAATTCTTTCCAGAAATTGTTTATTATTTTGCATTTTAAGTAATCTAATTCAAATATTTTAGTTTAAACTCAATAAATATAAATTGATTTATTTTATTTTTAACCACCAATTTTCTTTGTCTAGTTAGATCAAAATATATGTTTTTGGATAACATCATCAGTAATCCTCTTAAGCTTAAGGAAATAAAAAATAACTGTGTTAGATTCTATACTTTCTCATAAACATATAATTTTAGGTTTCCAGAAATTGTTTATTATTTTGTATTTTAAGTAATTTAATTCATAACTTTCAGCTTAAATAAATAAACAAATAACAAATGTATTTATTTTAATTTAACCATTACATTTATTTGTCTTAATAGGACAAATTACTGTCTACTTCTTTTCGTTTGATTTTTAGCAGCATTTAACTTTTTAACTGCACACAACATTTTTCATAATCATGAAAATTTAAGACTTTCGGGATTTATTTTTTTTTCAATGTTTTAGATAATATAAGGAGACATTTTCTTTCAGCTTAGAAAAATAATAAATAACTGTATTACATATTATACTTTCTGATAACCGTAAAATTTTATTTTTTCAGAAATTGTTTATTTTTTTGTATGTTTTTATGTTACCTAATTATACATCCCTTTCAGCTTAAATAAAAAAACGTGTTTGTATTTATTTCTCCAGACATAGTGCCTTAAATGTATTTATGAACCACATTATTATTTCTGATAATTTTAGCCACATTTTATTTAAATATCTGTGAAACAGAGAAGGGTAGTCTACTCACCCTTAACCTGTATTATACAGGGATTGTAAAACAGTCGTTGTAACCGACAAATTTCAGGTATGGACGTTTTTATTCAAGGAATTTACTTTCAAAGACCCCCAATTAGCATATCAGGTTATAATCGTACCTCATTCCAATAATATTAATCACACATATAAAAATAAATCACTAATTTGCCGAAAATCGTAACGTTCCTACTGGATTTTTCTATTTATAAACACCAATGCGAAATAATATTGGAGCTATTCCAATGACAGTTTGCGAAATACTGAAACATCAAATTATGATTGGGGAGATTTCTGAAAATTAAACCGGAAAGGAACTTATTGAAATGACGAATATTGTTTGTAATAAATGAGTTGGAACGATGACATAAGACGGTGAGACGACTCCAATTGGAAAATACCATAGGTCAAATTTAAATAAAAATGACTAATCCAATATTGTTTATCCTCATTTTCCGACTTAAGTTAAGATCTACTCCAATATAACAATATATACCGAATCATTAAACCGATATGAATTAATATTACACGTGTTTATTTACATTATCCATAAAAGGTGTGCTACCTGTTTAAAATCCTAACCTTACTTAACATAAAAAAATTATGTTAAATCTTAAATTAGCAATTTTAAAAACAAACAAAGGCAACGCGCAGCAAATTAGCTTGGACCTACGTTTAACGGGCAGCTCCAATTAAAAATAACCATAAATAACAGTTTTATTACGGTTTAATTACTTCTACGCACAAACGGGCTGAATTAAAGCTTGGGCACACAAAAGATTTAATTTATGTAATGAAAAAAATGAGTACACTTACAGGAAGAAAATTGTTATATAAATTAAACACACGCACACATTTAAACACAACAAATATTCACGTTAAACGTGATGAATTTAATACGTAAACAGCTGTTTGTCAGCACAAGCGCCAATTTTTGACGGATATGTGTGCGACATCTGGCGCCCAAATTTTGATATTGGAGGAATGTGAAATAGATTTCGTTCTCAAACGAAAGTAATATTTTAATTTAACGAAGATTATTTGTATAAATGTTTTTTATGTCAGTGGAGGTTATAGATATAATTATCTAAATTATACAAAGATAATAGATGCAACTTACTATATACAAAATATTATTTTTCTAGATTCAGTATATAAAATTTATTTGTTTTTATATATTTAATAGACAAAATTAAAATAATATTACAGATGCAGTAAACTCCAACCAACCTCAAAATTTAGAGGGACTTGCTAATGCTCTCAGATAAGAATGGTGAGTAAATCAATAAATTATTTATTTATTTTGGGCATGCCAAGGAGAGTGCACAACTTTCCTAAAGGAAGGGAAAGCTGATTGAAACAAACAAAAGTATCAGTTAACACTGTTTTTATTTTATTAATTTCTCCCAAAATTTGGTGATGTATCTTTGTTTAAATTGTGCATGTTTCTTTTTTGCTAGAGCAACAGCTTTCTAAATTATATGAATGTGTTAAAATGATACACTTGAATATAATTTACACTTTATTTTTATATAGCAAAATATCCATAACAAAAAAAATTAAATAAGGATATGCTATTTGAAAAACTATTACTTGTAAAAATTCTCTGTAAAAAGTAATAAAAAAAGAGGTAGTTATTACTATAAAGTAAAGCTATAACTTTAGAAAATACTTCATAGGAACGACGTTGTTGTCTTTCAGCAACATAAGCACCAGTCACTAGATTATATACGTACGTTGTATACAGTAGTGATTAATATTTTTATACAAACTTTAAAACAACCACCAATATATATCTTAAGTAATAGTTTTTCCGACAATCGTAGCATTGTTGTGTTCACAGATTAATTAAAAAAAAATAATATAAATATCCGTAACGTATACGAAAAACAATTAACTAACTTGTTAGCATCAGTCAGGCTATAAAATAAAAATCAAATTGCTCATAATACAAAAGACACAGCCCTTAAACGGGAAAACAATAAAAATATAAATCACACAATGAAGTATGTTCAGATAACTTTGTAACACTATTATATAAAATTACTATTTGTCATGTAGTTCTCGTTATGTTATGAATTTAAACCTAATTAATAAATAACGGAAACATGAAATTCTAATTAATTATAGGAAACATGTGGTGGTAATTGAACAAAATGCAAAAAATTGGTCTAAACAAGTGACTGAAAATTTTAAACATGTGTCAAGCTTTACGTTTACGTATCTTTTCTTGAGCTTGCTTTAAGAGCATGTCAAATGAGTTATCTGCTACCCGTGTTGCTGTTGGATAAGTCATTTCATCCCTCATGTTATCTGAAACACAAACAATTTCCTTGAAGATTTGTGATTTCTATAAAGTGTACTAACAATTTAATAAACAAATTCTTGTATAATGAAACAAATGAAAGTTATCTATTTAAGATAATTTAGGAATAGTTTCATTGCTTAATTTTCCAGTGTTTTGGAGGTGATATTTCCATGGTTCATAAAAGAATACCACTAACGATCACTGGATGTAAAACAATACAATTGCAATAAAATATTTACCTAAATCAGAATATGAAGTCTGACAGAATATTCTCCTTCCTCCAAAACTAAGATCATATTTGGGGAGGTACGGATCGTCGTTTCCATGTTCTAGGGCTTCATATGCATCATATTTATTTTTAAATGTGACAAATCCATAATTATCCCTAAAATAATAAATTACAAATAACAAATACTATAAAGTTTATAAGAGCGAGAGCTACAGTTCAATTGAACACTGAGCACAATTTTCACTATGCTCGTATTAGCACAAAATTAATAATGGAGAAATAAAAATGAAGAGCTTGTTATGAAATTCAATTGATACTGATAGCCAAACGCATCACTCATCAAATTGAATTAAATAAAAAGACATTTACAAGTACCCATGATCCCGGAAATGGAGGCTGACGTTGGTTATGGGACCGAATTTTGAGAAACGTTTCCTTAAATCCTCCTTGGTGGTGGAGGAGGCAATGCGACCCACATATATGACACGTCTCTCTTCAACTTCTTTCAGATGTTCCTCGTCGACTTTACGCGTTTTCCGCTTGGTTCTTGGCGGCGTGTTGGAGCGCGATCTGGATCTTGATCTTGACGAAGATCTAAACCAATATTAAAACATTATTCAAGTAAATTTAAGGGTATTAACAAAACGCACCTCGAAGAATATGAATAGGAAGACGAGCCTGAGTCGGAAGACACCGAATAAATGGAGGACGTGGACACTTTTCTTTTCCTGTAACACCCAAAGGCATGAATAAAGATTCCCGTTTGAAATCACAACCACTAACCTATTGAAACGTGAGTTTTTACGGTCCGGGGATGACTCTGAACTGCTCGATGAGCAGGACGAATTCCTCCTTCTGTAACGTCTTTGTTTGTTCTCTGTTAACAACGAAATGTTAGTCTGAACTTCCGTCGAGACTGTCTTTACTGAATTCCTATTTTTGGGGAGGTAGATGATTGTTTTGTCTTCTCCGTGATCGGCCAACCTATCGTTGGCGGAAGTAGCTGTTTCAGTTGTAGATTTAGTTATGACTTTTGGGATGTTTTCGATGACTGAAGTTATGAGCGAATTTCTGCCGATTTGTCCGCTGACTTTTTCTAACAAGGGCTTGATCTCCTCGAGCTGGTGAACGGGAGCGAGGGGGTCCTTCTGGCCCTTTTTGAAGTCTTCATCTATGGTAACGAAGTCTGTGTTCACACCAATGCTGACTACAGTTTTTCTGACCATGTCCGGTGGAACAATTACTTTTTCAATTTGTATTGGTTCAGGTGCTGTTGCTGTGTTCTTGGCGGGCGTGGCGGAAGGAGTTTCTGATTTGGGAGCAGCCGTCAGTACCTCCTTGGCCATGCGCATCAATTTCTCTTGGTGTTTCTTGACTTTGAGAGTTTGATCTTCGGGTGTCGGCGAGCCGCAGTTGCTGCTCATCGGCGAACTGGTCTGGGTGGAAGATGCCTTCGCACGCAACACCCCTATCCTACGCTTTTTGTACTCTTCCAGATTCAGCTTTTTCTTTTTGGACGTGTCGTGTATGGTGTTTACTTTCAGCAGCGACACCATCAGTTTGCCGTCCGTGTTCTTCACGATTGGCTGACGTTTGATGTTGTCGTCTTCCTCCGAACTCTCGAAGCCTGAATCTTTCTTGGGGTACTTGGAATATCCGGTTTGGACGGTGCAATAGTCGTGATCTAGCTTGACCGTGTCCGGCGTCTGTTCAGGAACTTTCAGTACTCTTTGTGGAGCTCCTGCATCGTGGCATCTAGCACCCCTTTTTCTACTAGGCATCGGGGGAATCACCGATATCGGTTTCCGTTTGCCAGATTCCTTTATTCTATCAATTAATTCTTTGGGCAACTGATCTAGAATAGCGGTATTCTTGTTGTTGTCCGATGAAGAGGTAGTTGAAGATTTATTAATGGGAGTAGGTGTTAGTTCTGGTTTAGGCAGTTCTGGTTTAATGTCTTGTGAGATTGCTTTTTGAGGTGTTTCTGGAATTTATTGAATTACATATTATAATTATATAATTTTTGGGTATTTTGTGATGTGATAATCTTACATATCTGATAACAAATATCCACAGATCATCTAACAACTGATTATAAAAGTAAATATTAAATTATTCTTAGATAAATAAAAAGATAAAACCTTTTCAATAGCTTGAAAACAGCAATTACTTCTAAGGCATGTAAAACAACTGAATGTAACTAACCCCTCTGTTAAAACAGACTCACAGTCCACTACATTTTACAATTTTAAAAATAAATCATCATATTAACCTGGTTTTTAGGAAAGTGGGGCACTTCAAGAATACATTGAAACTAATATATGTCTTATATAATATTAAAATGTAACATTCTATTTTTAGAGATGTGCAAATATATTTCTTAACAGATACAGGGTGATTCACCTAAAATATTCATTAGAAGTTTATGGAGGATGGAAAAAGAAACTGATTTAAAATTTCTATAGCAATTATATCTTGACTTGAACCACTTTTCTAATGTATTTTCAACAAAATTTCATTTCCGGTTTTGCCAGAATTGACATTAACTTTGTTATTTTCAATAAAATACTGTATTTTTTGATTTTTAAATTCTACATGAAATTGCAAATAAAGTGTCTGTACCATGTTCTGTAATAAAAGTAATCTTTTTGATGATGACATAACTAAAATGTCTGTAAAGCCACCAATTTTAATTCTGGAAAGTTAATTTTTGGTATATATGTTAACCTAGGACCATCTTATAAGGAGACATAATTAATATTTCCAAATATTATACAGAGTGTTGTACACAAGTAGTTTAAGTTAAGTACTATAAAAATTTCAAATCATTCAAATGTGAGTGAATGTGAATTACCCTGTATATAAAATTAATAGAAATCCTGTTATATACTTATATTTAAGTTGTATAATAAAACTTGTATATGTTTAAGCAAGAGACTTGAGCTTAAACTTTGTGCTTTATAAATTTATTTCCCAGCATTATGGAGGTGATATTTCTATGAGATTAAAAAGAATATCACTAACGAAAGCTGGCAAAACTTATACACCAAAAAACGAAAACTCACCTTTTTCCTTTTTAATCGCTTCTACATTCAATTTGGGTTTAGTTTCTACATTATTTACATCTTTATTTAAATCTATTGGATCACTCTGCAGAAAGTCTTCCGGATTAATCTGCTTAACAGTGTACACATCATTAGCTGGAGTTTGTTCATTTGTCACAAGTGACTCTGGTAGAAGACTGAGACTATCTAAATCTAAATTATCTAAGTGACTCTCGTCGATCGACGTGATGCTGGTGTCCAACAAATTGATGGACATGTCCGGCAATTCGGTGGCTTCGAACTGTTCCAGGAGGCTGTTCAAATCTCCGGCTTCCAAAACTGGAACGTTTCCACCACACTCGGACACAGTCTCAACATCAACGTCGTCCTCGCCCTCATTGTCCTCCTCGACAATGTAACGCTGGGCTTTCATGTCAATTTTTTTCACGCCTATACCGAGTTTTCTCTGTGCAACATTCTGTTTGGTTTCAAAACCGGCCGAGGACGGTGTTTCGACCGGGGAAGGTGGCGGCGGCAACGTGTCGTCGATGTAATTGGCGATATCGAAATTTGACGGTTCCGGCATGTTCAGGGCGCTCTCGGCGTAGGCCAGTATCGCGGCCTGTTCGCCGGCGACTTCGCTCATGGCGTCGTCGAGCGTGAACTCCTCCCCGTTCTATAAGTAGGACGGCATTTAGTACTTTTCTTCATGCTTAACAATGTCTTACGACTAGTGAGAGGCATCTGTATCATAAATAACACGAGGAATCGGAAGAAATCGATAATTTCCTTCCGGAAATTATTATGCGAAATTAAATTGTTTCAATTTTTATTTGCTTCATATTATGACCAAATTAGAAACGAGGTTTTATTGATTTTTTGAAATAATTTATTCCTAAACTTGAGAACTATAAATAAGTAAGGTCAATTCCTTAAAATAATTTTCAATGTCTTTGTCTTTTGAGTGTTATACAATGAATTATAATAAGGTTTTATTGTTATAATTTCTGTATATATTTTAATATTTCTCAACCACTGATTATATTAATTTAAATTACAATCAGACGAGATTATCATCAGATTCCATTCTTGTACTTTCATAATATGTGTGCAAATTTTTATTTCTCAATAATTATTATTTTAAATTATTTAATTAATAATCTACACAGATTATTTAATTTAAAGAAGAAATCATATAAGACGAATTTAAGGAACTTTTCTTTTTAGTACTTATGTAAAGTGTGCATAAATTTTAATATTTCCCAATAATTAACTTGACTAATTTTATATTCTTAGAAGTACAAGGTTTATTTAAATTGAAATCAAATGAGATTATATTAAAATATTTTCCTCATATTTGAAATTTTAATATTTCTCAATGATTAATGTATTATTTTTTAAACATTATTTAATTAAGTCTGTTAAAATTATTTTCTTGTACTTTGATATGTTTGTAGTAAAATCATGAAATTTGGTGTAAACCTTGCTTTGTTGAATTTTTGAACTTTGAAAGGTGATGGTAAAATGGCGTTTAACTGATAAATTTCTTTTTTATAATTCTATTATTTTAACGAGATTGATTTAAATATATTAATTTACTTTGATATTTCTGTAACACATGTGTTGCACATTTTCATGTATTTCATTTACAAAAAGAGCAAATAAAAAAGTATGACCAGTTTTTTAGTATTTTTTGTACCCTATTAATTTTATATGGTAGTAATAAATTATTATATTCCTCTCAATAGACCTAAGTTGTGTTAAGTTGAGCACATGTCAAATTTCAGGGACACTGGGCATGGATACTGATAATCCTGCCAGTGGTAAAGATCAAGACATACCTCATTGTGTATTAACTGTTGCCAGTCATTCATTATTTTACTCATCATATCATCTTTAACGTTTGGCGAATTATCTAATAAATTCAAAGACTCATACAATGTGCTTGACATCGGAATTAGCGCCAAATCTCCGTTGATTCTGCGAAAAAAAACGTTGTATATTCAAAAGTTCTCAGAACCACGTGAGTCATCAGGAAAACTTACTCTAGTTCCGTGTCTTGTTCCCAAAAGTTGTTGGAACCATTATCGATGCCGTTAGGGCTGTGCGAATCGCCCGCATAATCGTAATCCTACAATTCGAAATTGATAACATAAAACGCTGAAAGTGCGACGCACACACGTGTTACTTACCAATGAATCGAAGGTGGGAAACCGTTCGCCGTCTCGGAATAACCCCAAATCCATTGCGGCGGTCAATAACACTCACGAAAAACAAGGTTAATCATTCGCACAAACAAACACCACCTGAAACAGGCCAGATATTACATTCGGACCCTTAATTCACTGTCGTGGGACGTGTCCGGGGCGTAAAACCGGTTAAATTTACGTAATAAAGTCCATTTAATTCAACAACATGCTTGCATAGGTTATGTTTTGAAGGTGTACATATTTATGCAAATATCGTGCGATTTACGCACTGTAGCGTCACGATTTTCTTGGGGAACTCGGACAACGGATAATTTAACAAAATATATATGATTTTGCCGACGTTAAACACTTACTTTCCATAAATTTTGAAACTAAACCAAATATTGTCACACGTGAATCAACTACCTCTTAACACCTAAACAGCGCGTGCGTCCAATAGAAAACGTGCCTCGAGGGATGGTAACAAAGCTATCGCTCTTATCGATTGTCTGTGGCGCGCTTGAGATGCGGCAGGTGGCGCGGTGGTTCGAAAAGCGAAGAACTGTTGCTGTTGGGGGTTGTTTAAATTCTTGTAATTTGTGGCTTATATTTTGGCATGGGGTTTTGTATGCAGGACACAGCTAATAACTACAGGTAAGAAACCGCGCTCGTGACAATTGTTACGTAGGTAAAATTTGTGCAACCTTTTCTGTATGCCAGTATAATTTGAATAAAGGTTCAATAATTTTACAATTTATCAAGTTACCTGTTGTTTATTTAGAGCTAACACTTATTGAGGCTTATTGTGGGGTACTTTATTAGGAAAAACTTCCCCTTTTTATACAAAATGTTGCAATACAGACGATAAAATCAAATTATAATGGGCTAAGAATTTAATTATTTAATAACCAAATGACTACTTTGAAATCATTATGCGACACAAAACTATTTTAAGTAGAAAGTCATTACACATAATTTGCGTAAATGATATTAGGAAAAGAAATTTGCAAATTCCGGTTCCAATAAATAAAATATTGATTGTTACCTGATTCTTAATTTATCAAATGTTTTATACACTTGACACTAAAGAATTGCCTTTACAAGTGTTCAAAAAGTTGAGTTGATAAAACGTTAAATGTTTTTGTTAATACCTCAACAGTGGATGGTTTTTATCTGTAGTCAGTTCTTGGACAAATTGCTTATGAAGAAAACTATCCTCTAATCGTTGCTGCCACTATACATATAGTTTCGTCAAAATTGTTCTAAAAAAATTTTTCCCATTCCCAACATAACAAACAATTGTTCCAGTTACTGGTCACACTAACTTTTCGCCAAACAACAATTAAAAAATTCAACAGATGAAATGAAGCAACATAAATGGCAAAGATGCAATGCAACTGCCACAAAGATTTGGATGAAAGATGATGAACAAAATTTTTCATACCACTTAACTATGCTTTCCACCATGAATCCAAAGCACAAAACATTGCACCACATAAAGTAACAATCCATTTTGAGTAATGGTAACAACTATTCTAATTAATCCAATCACTTGTTTGTTAGGTGACCAAGGAAATTAAACAAATTAAAAATACTCTACATACATCTATGGTATGTTGATGATATCATAAAATCATAAATTTTGATCATAACAATAAATTTTAATAAAATAATTGTTACATACAATGAACAGCCTTAATAATCTATTTTAAATTGTTTTTTTTTTTAATATAATTTAAATGACAATGACAGGAAGACCTATATAATCTTGTTTTATAATTATTTATATACACTTTTCAAAGAAAATATTTAATTAATTAAAATAATATTATTTAGATATGGAGAATTAATATAAATTTCAAAATGCCTTCCTATTTATTTTCTTCAAAAAGTCATAATAAAAAAATTTATTGGTAATATAAAATAAAATAAAACAGTATACAGTAGTATAAAAACTCTTTTATTTAATGTGAATTGTATTATATATAATATTAATTTACTATTGTTTATTTATACAGAATTATAAAAACTACTATTTTCTTATTCCATAAAATGTTACATCTATTTTTTAGAATTGAACTGGAATACATCAACTTTAATTGTGAAAGGAATTTTTAATGATTAAATTTGCATTATTTTAATTAACAATAACATTTTGTATATATATATATATATATATATATATTTCGAATATACAGCTCTATTCCTTCAAGTTTTTTATTTGCTGTGATTAGTTTATTCAAACATATAAAATTTTTGTGTCGAATTTGTTTTCAAGCTTGATCACCCATATTTTCTATAGGATTAATGTTTGGAGATGGGGACGAGCAAGACAAAACATCGGGGTAAGTAGCCCAAATATAGCTTTTTTCATATTTCTTATAGAATTAATGTTACGTTGAATGACCAAACCATAATACACTGTTATCTTTCAATGATGAAATAATTATAATAAGTAAAGGATCGTTAGTAAATAGTTGATTTAAATTCACAGAGAGCAGTGAAAATAAATGTCACCCAATTAAAATAACAAAAAAATAATAATAACATTAATTTTAATTTAATAGTGCTTTTTGTTGTATGAAGAAAGATCTGTACTGATGCTTCTGTAGTTTAATTAAATTTTAAATTAACCCCAAAAACTTCAATATATTACCACTTTGAACTTATGAACTATTTGAAATGAAACACCTGAATGTATATTTTAGTTTTATTTTATAGAATTGTTTATCTTATAAAGGGATTTTTGCAACCTCTAATTTTAACACATTTATTATTTTTACATTTTAAATTTTGTCTGGGATCACAATAAATTGATTGCGGTGTTCCACCTATCAGCATCAAATTTCTGCATTTGGCACCCTCACCTAAAATTACAGGGGTAATAAACGTTACTTTATGATTATGTGAGCCACACATTACTATAAAGAATAAAAACTATAATAATTAATTACTTACTCAATACGGTATGACATTCCTTGCAACATTTACAAAATCCGTCACCAAGGATTTGATTTTTACCACATTTGGGATTTGGTTTACATGTTATGGTATCACAGGTGTGTTCACGACAAGTAAATAAGCCAAATCCTTCACAAATTGCGAATAAAGACACTAAAAGAAATGTACTTTTAAACAAGACTTGCATTGTGTGTACTAGTTGAAAATTGCATCTAATGTGCTTCATTATAGAAGAGCCGAGTTTTTATTTATGTATTGATGATCTAAGGTGTTATCTAAGTTCCTTGTTCGTGGATAATTTGTAATTATAATTGAAAAATACATCCGTTTAATTTGTTAAATAAAAATATAGCCAGATTTTATTTGTAATTATGATGGAATTTTATAGATTTAACAGAGAGTATTTTAACAATTGAATATTAATTTGACAGGTTTAATTAAACTTACATACAATATATACATATTTTTGATGAGAATAAGTATTGTAATTAGAAATTTGCCATGGTTTTGTTGGTTTGAATAGTAATAGTATAAAAATACGAATGAATTTGTTTTTCTAAATTTAAATTAAATGTAAATTACTTTTACATTTATTCACGTATGTTTATTTTCATTATTTGGATGCGCAGGTAATTTCTATTAATTAAAAATACGTCAGAACCTTATTGACTCAACCATAAAATTGATCTTCATTAACATTTAATCTGAATTATCTAATTAACATCAATTAACCCCGAATAAAAGTTTATATTGATGCATTTTAAGTTGCCTAGTACTTAATAAACTAATTCCACAACGAACAATTGACATTTTGGGTTAATTAGCCTAATTGATTAAGTCAAAAACATTGAACAATCTTATCAATGCCTGGTTAGATAAATTATTTATAGTTGGGTGCTTGTCGTTACAACGTTAGTCATAGTCGAATGTGGGCCAAACGAATTCATTGTTCCATAATGTTATTGTAGTAAGAGTTGTGCGACAAATAACATGACCGGTGCCAACAAGTACGTGTTCCCGTTCGACGACAAAGCCAAACAGTTCGCCGAGGAACACCTGAACGAAACCGAGGAAAATCGCGAGGCCGCCTTGAAATCAATCAAGCAATGGATCCAAGACAACAGCCACCTGAACGCAAGAACGGAAGACGAGCACATCCTGCCGTTCCTGCGCGGCTGCAAATTCAATTTGGACAAAACCAAACAGAAAATCACGAATTTTTACACGATGAAAAGAGACAGACCGGAATGGTTCGAGAACCGAGACCCTTCACTGCCCGAACTCCAAGAACTAGTTAGGTTAGGAGTGTTCGTACCGTTAAGGCAATTACACGACAACAAACTGGTTGTTATCATCAAAACAGCGGCGCACGATCCGAGGCGGCACAAGCAAGACGACGTCTTCAAAGTGGGAAAAATGATTCTGGACGTCGCCTGTATGGAGTGCGAAATCGCCTCCGTCTACGGAGTCGTGGCGATTTTCGATATGACCGGCGTCAGTTTGGCTCACGCCAGACAGCTGCCGCCCAGAGTTATCAAGAAAGCTGTGTTCGCCTGGCAGAATTACCACTGCAGGCCGAAGCAACTCGAATTTGTTAACGCACCCGTTTACATCAACGTGGTGCTTAACGTTTTCAAATCGTTTATGTCGGAGAAGCTGAAGGGGCGAGTGAAGGTGCACTTCAAGGGGTTTGAAGACCTTCACAAGTCCGTCGATAAGAATATACTGCCCGAGGAATATGGGGGATGTGGGGAGGACTTGGCTGATTTAAGACAGTATTGGGAAAAGAAATTGGTTGAATACACCGAATGGTTCGTCGAGGACGGGAAATACAAGGCTGAATAAATTATTTAACGTATTTTATTGTGACTGTATGTTATTATTTTAATAAATGTCTTTTTTATTTAAATATTATAACAGTGGGCCTGATTTCAAACAATGAAACATGCCATAATTTTTTTTATATCACTCTAAAGTGTCTAATAAATGATAAATCATATATTATTTATTAAAGAATAAATCCTTCAGGGATTTTAAAATCTATTCCATATTAATGTGTCATTCAGGTTGTGATGAAACTGAATAATTAAATCATCAACAAAATTGTCGCATGTGAATGTGGAATTTTTTTCATTCAACACTTTAAATAGGAGATTTTTACCTCTTTATGACACGTCTTGTTGTGATTCTCTGTGGTACGCCACTGCTTGTGAGATGAACAATAAATATAATTATACCATCAATTTAATTATGGAGTGGATTTTTAATAGATTACTAGAAATCAACCACATTTAGTAAGAAACTTTCTATACTATTAATTTTGACTTTGAGATGCAATATAAGTGATTGCTTATAACTTATAAATTAAGAAAAAAATGAATTCTATAATAATAACACGTTCTAATTAATTTTAAAAGTGATAGGCCATTTAATATTTGTTATTAGCCTGTTATATTTAATTAGAAGCAGCAAGTTATGGTAAATAATAATAAATAAGGAAAATAAAAATTTTATTATAATACAGTAAAATCTTTTTATGTACAAAGAAGTTCATTATTCTAAACTAACTACACAAACTATATCATCTGATTATGGGAAGAATAAAAGGGTTAACTCACATGCTGTTTCTCTGAGGTATCAGTCTATTACATATTAGTAAGGTTAATCAGGAACATGTCATTCTTGCATTCTAAGTCGAAGACCCAAATCATGATGATGTGGAGCACCACTATTTGGTTCAATGTGACCAAGAACTTAGTCACTATGTGAAGGAAGAGGATCTCATCATGGTTTACCCATAAACTAACAGGAAAATATAAAAAGTGCTTTGGTTTTTTTATATTTGACAAGATATTTAAAATTTCTTATTAGTTAAACAATAAAATTAAATTAAAACTTTTATAAAAATATCTATAGTATACACAAACAATTTCAATATTATTTATATATTTCAATATTCTAAACTAACTACACAAACTCAAATCTATTTGAGAAGAGCCTGTTTTTGTAGTATATGTTTCAATTGGTAACAACTTGTTCTAAGTCTAATCGACAATTATATAGACTACATAGAGCCAAAGGGTTAATTAACCCGCATACTTGATTTCAACTACATATTAGTAATATTACTTAGGAACATGTTAGTCTAGTATTTTAGGTCGAATATCTAATCCTATGTAGAGGAGAACTTTTGGGCTGAACATGACCAGGAACTAAATTATCACGTAGGAGAATTCTCAGCAAGATTTGCACTTAAACAAACTGAAATATAAAAGGTGGTGTGTTTTTTACTTATTTGATTTATCTGCCTCTCAAACTCGATCCAATAATCCTTCATGTCCCTTTATGGGTTAAGATTTTTTGATTGTTTGTGTCCCTGTTTGTAGGTTGAACTACAAAACATTACCTATATCTTCTATTTAATTATGTACGAAACTTTATATTACTAGTTTCAACTATATTAATATAAAAAAATATATTTTTAATAACAAGCCATTTAATATCTGTTATTAGTTAGTTATATTTAGTTAAAAGGAGGAAGTTAAACAATAAAAAATAATTTAAAAACTTTTATTAAAATACAGTAAAACCAGTTTTATATACAGACAATTTCAATTTTCTAAACTAACTACACAAACTACAAAATCTAATTAATTAAGGAAAAAAGTATTTATAAGAGAGAGCCTGTTTCTGTAGCACGTATTTCAATTGGTAACAACCAAACCTCAACCTAATCCACAACTACATCAACTACATAGAGTCAAAGGGGTAACCCACATGCTGTTTCTCTGAGCAATCAGTCAACTACATACATATTAGTAAAATTACTTAATTTTGTTGTGTAATTGTTAATTGTTCTTTTAGTCGCAGTCATTCTTATTATTAATAAGTTTGAGCAATACAAAAATAAAAGAGAAATAAAAAATCTAATCTCGCTTACATTTAGTAAAATCGCAGTCGTTTTTGTCTTTAATTAAAATTTGATTGTAAAAGTGTTAGGAATATAGTTTGTGAAGGAGGCCTCTAGCCCCGTTTAGCTTTCAAAAGTACTAAACTAACCGTCAAGAAAATACAAATCCAAACTAGCGTAGAAATAAATCCGTAATAAACGACTGGCTCGGTGATGGACCAGTTTTTCGCCATTATCGACCTCAAAGCCGTCGTGGCCATGGTGAGAGGCAGCAGTTCAGCCATTTTGATTAAAGCAGCCGGCATTCCCTCCAACGGCCACAATATGCCGCTGAGCAGAAGCGTCGGATAGAAACTACCCAGAGAAAGTTGTATGGCGTTCCTCTCCAATTCGCAGACTGCGGAGATGACGAAGCCGAAGCACATTCCGTTCAGTCCTTGGAGCATTGACAGAAATATGACCAGGAACATGTCACCCTTGCATTCCAGGTCGAAGATCCAGAACATGGCGATGAGGAGCAGCACCGTTTGGCCGAACATGACCAGGAACTGGGTCACCACGTGAGAGAAGAGGATCTCACCTGGGTTGACACCTAAACAAACGGACATGTACAAGGTGGTTTGGTGTTTGTTTGTTTGACTTACCTGCCACCCAAACTCGATCCAGTAACCCTTCGTGCCGCTCCGTTATCAATGCCGAGGAAGTTAAGGCCATTGCCAGGAAGAACACCACCCTTTGAAATCGAAAATTTGTGTGAATAAAGTTGTGGAAGGTTAAGTTATTGATGAATTAAACAGATACTTACGTCAGAATGATTCCTGGAGCCACGAAGTCCCTAAAGTAAGGTTTTTCATTGCCATAAATAGGATTTTTAAACGAAATTGGTATGTCGGCCACTCCTGTGTTTGTACCACAATCCCTAAGTAGATCTTTAGTAAAATTTTGGAAAGCTAATTGCACGTCTCTTTGCAATATTACACCGATTTGCTGATCTGGAATTTATTATTTGTCGTTTATTAAGACGCTCAAGATGAGAATGATAAATATTACGAACCTTAAAGAAACATTTGAAACTTCTAAATAATTAGTCACGTGCGCACACTACATAAACATACAAAAACAATCAAGAGCAGCCAGTCACTCGAAGAGCTTTTGACTCACGTGGCAGGATAAAATTATGTAGTACAAAAGACAATTGCTACATAATGTTATACTGCGTCGACATAAAAACGCAAATTTTAGTAAATTGCATAAGAAAAACATCGAGTTAATTAAAATATATACAAAAAAAAAATCCTTTTCCAAAAATTAGTAAACGCAGTGCAGAGGCAATCTGTGCAAAAACCTAAAAGTTGTTAGTTGTTGGAAGAAAAATAAATGTACTCCGTTTTTGTACTTATTTATTGCTATACTACACATATCAAAACATACATCAATAAACCAACTATAACAATAAAAATTAACATTTGAGCACTTTGCAGTAAAATTGGCTATATGTCTCAAGTAACTACCTTCGCAGGATTTTAATAATATTTTTTAATTTCTCTAATTTTTCTTCATTTACAAGTGTCTTCCTATCTCTCCTAAAGTCCTTTGATTTTCGAAGATTTGAGACATCGCAATTGTATATAAAAGTATAAAATTAATCTTAAAACTAAAAGACATATACAAATTATGATATACAAACGGGGCAAGGATTTATAAATAAATGACTATAACCATAATGGATAAAAATTAAGTGAAACAATTTTGTGGACACCCTTTCAAAGATGGGGCAATGGTGAAAAATTTTGAATATAAACCTATGAAACGAGCTCAACCTCTTTTAAGCTTCAGAACCATTAAACTAATCGACAAGAATATTACAATCCAAGCTATTGTCGAGATGAATCCGTAGTAAACTACGGGTTGTGTGAAGGGCCAGCCCCTCGTCATCATCGCCCTGAGCGACGAAGTAGCTAAAGTAAGAGGCAAAAAGGTGGAAATCCCTCTAAGGAACATGGGCATGCCTTCGATAGGCCAAATGATGCCGCTCAAAAGCAACGTAGGATAGAAACTGCCCAGGGCCATCTGAATGGCGTTTCTTTCTAACTCGCATATCGCCGAAATTACGAAACCGAAACACATTCCGCACAAACCCTGCAGAATCGTAAGGATAATAACTACAATTATGTCGCCGTTGCTTTCTACTTTGAATACTAGGATCATGAATATGAGGACGAGTGCGGTTTGACCGCACATTACCACGAATTGCGTCACCACGTGCGAGAACAAAATTTCACCAGGCGAAACCCCTGAAAAATTAAAACGACATCGTTAGACAATTGTTAACTTCAAATTGAAAGCGTGAGTCGATATCAGGACTTACCTGCAACCCAAGATCTGTCCAACAGTCCTTCCATCCGTTCAATGATGAGAGCCGATGACGTCAAGGCAACCGCCAAGAAGAAAACAATCCTAAAACGTAAACGGCGTTAATGCTGAAGTCGACTTTGGATCACAAGCAGACTTACGTCAGTATAATACCGGGTGCAACGAAATTGGTGAACGATGGCTGATTGGATCCATAAATCGGGTCTTTGAACGAAATCGGTACTTCGGCAAGATCGGGATTTTGTTCGCAATCTCTAAGTAAGTCTTTCGTAAAATTTTGATAACCTAACTGCAGATCCCGTTGTAGAATGACGCCAATCTGTTGATCTATTATTTTTCAGTTAGAATTTTTGTGGACACATCGCACATCATGTATATTTACAAGTATGTACAATTCGGATCTATTTAATAGTTTATTAAGCCACCACCAGCAAGGATAATTTTCGTTTACTTACTAGCTGGTATTCATTAATATTAGCTATATACAATGCAAGAAAATATTGTACCTAAGGGAAAAAAGCTTGGTTATTTAGTTAGTTCAGTTTGTATGTACACTATATTACATGTCCTTGGGATAATTTCTAATACTAATTTAAAATGATTTTAATGCTGATACTGATCAATGAAATTTTTCTATTGAAAATGATTTAATCCAAAAAAACTCTATCAACGCTTTATTTATATTTTGTTCAAATATACTTAATACTAATGTAATATTAAATAATTTATGTTCTATTTGTATATTTTTACAATTATTTAAGGTGTTTAATAAGGGTTTGGAGGGTTTATATATTTATTTATATATAAATTGGAGAAACCATTTTATATATCAATATAATTTATATCAGATATTTTAAATTAATGTGAAAGCAAGGTTATCTCTAATAGAAACCTTTTAAGCAACTGCAACAGCTGGTGATGGACCAGACTAGACAATGGAGATGTATTAACTTTTTATTCAAATCGATTTTTATGAATAATAAATTGTTTATTTTCTATTTAATATCATCATAAATTTATATATGACTATAATTAAAGAGCTTTTTATAATAGTAAAAGCTCATACTTCAAAATAACATGAATGTGATCCAAGAAGCTTTTTTGCATGAAATTTTAGTTGTGGAGATACGAAAAAATATTTTTAATGAATTTAAGACATGTTTAATGATAGTGAAAGGTTCATAAGTAATAATTAAGTATCTAATAATTGATGATGGGACAGATTAGATAATGAATATGACTTGTAAAATCAAGAAGAAAATAAATAAATGCAATTGAAACAACTTTTGTGGATACACAGGATTGTACAAAAATTAATCACACATTCTTGACCTCAAAATAGGCCTCAAAAATTACTACCGAGGTGATAAGGAGGAGCTTAAAAGTCGTTTATGTTAACTTTAACAATATGATGAGGAGATCGAATATTCTAATATAATAATAAATATGTTTAATTAAAAATTGTTTTAGAATTGTGAGATCAGTTACGAAAGGCATTACAGCAACTGAAAGATCCTTTGGAGGACCGTACCTCTCTTAGGAAGCATATTGGTATATAGGTAAACTAGAATAGGCCTATTTTAAGGTCAAGAATATGTGGTTAATTTTTGGGCACTCAATTTAGGCAGTCCCTATATTGTGAGGAAAATGTTTTTTTTTTTTAAGAATTCGAAATATTCTTATAATTGTGAAAGATTAACTGTGATGATATAGGTTAGACAATGAAGATGATTTAAAAAATAGAAAAATGTAAATTTTCATATGGGATTAAAAATATTGAAACTAATTTGGTAAGGCTTTATCTAAAGAGCTTTTATATATTAGTAAAAGCTCAAACTCCAGAAGAATAAGAACGTGATACAGGAAAATTTTTAAATTTAGATTTAGATATAGATTTATATTGGAGAAAATATTTCTTAATGATTGTGATTGTTTATGCAGTTGATAACTGATGACAAATGAAGAAATGAAGGTGATTTATAAAATCAAAATGAAAATAAATAAATGCAATAAGTTTGCACAATATATTTTGTGAACTGTCATCATTGTAAATATTAATTCAGGCAACGTCAAAAGTTTAAACTCTTACTTACCTACCTACATATATCATTGACACAAAAAATATTGATCTAACTTTAAAAAACTAATGAATAATTTCAAAAATAAGTATGTTAACTTCCATTTTCCATGTAGTAAATATACTTACCAATTCAAAAATTAAAAAACTAAAAAAAATAATAGCCAATTTAACGATTCAGGTTTGTTTTCAATTAAGAAAACCTTCGTAAAACAATTTATTTATAGCATAGACCGACATCACTCATTATTAGATCTTGACATCAATTGGTAATGTTCTTGTGCACTTTGTAACGCGATTATTATATTGGAAATATTACCAAAGATTCGGTCGTGAAAAATAGTGAAAGTGTTCATTTTTATTCACATCTCTTGCGGATTATTTCATAACAAATTCATTTAAACAACTTTCGCTTATTACGTCTTATTATTAGTGAACAGGATTTTGACCAACAAACATTTTTTTTTTGACGTGTGAAGTACAAAGTAATAAATAAACGCAGTTTTGGTCGCATTATTCACATATAAGTCAATAATTTTGCGCGTTAGACTTACCTAAAAATTTTTGAACTTTGGCGTCACTCTACACATCTTAGTAGTGATTAAACTTATATGTAATAAAATAAATTTGCACTTTGTACAAGTAAATATTACCATAACCAAAAGAACACTAACACAATTAGTAACAATATTCACACATTTGAACATTTATTTGGACGTCAAACACTTTAAACCTGTTTGATTACATCAGACTTTCTTAGTTGAAAACCAAAACCTGAGAGCAGTGCAAACTTATGCACACACATTAAAAAAAACAAAGTTTTGTGCAAAACACAAGTAGTGCAAGACAAACACTGTTATAGGAAAATGGACAAACATAAAAATATTTGGACAACAACAAAGATATAGTTCACATTTAAATAGCTGTTGAAATAATGAGTTTTTTTGGTAAAATGATTTGATAATTATGAAATATTCCATTAAATGTTCAGAATGACGTCACTTTTTATAAATTAGTAGTACGCTAATGCATGTTATATAGCAATGGTTTAGCACAAACTGAAAAAACCAACACCTCAAGTTAGCAAGCAATGTATTAGTAAAAAATTTATGTTTTCTGTTTATGTTCTAATAACATGGTTCTGAGTTATAAATAAGTTTAGGTATATGATCACTGAGCAACACCTATTTGGAAACCTTCAGTTAACAAATAGATATGCATTTGCACAAAGAGTGATAATAAATCAATACTGGTTTATGTATGAATCAAAGAAATCACGTATTTATTGATCACTCTCATTGTCAGTGCATCTTTTTGTTTAAAAAATTCTCTTATAATGATCAGTACTTACTTGACATGTCGAGCCACACTCTAACCTCACTCTGATCTAAAGTTTCTTCATCGGTATCTTTTCCTAGGGCCATTCGAGCAACCAAAGCGTCGGTGAAGTTCTCCGTGAAGTACAAGGCACCCCACGCTTCCCCTCTCCTAACCGCTTCCTTGGCATACTCGGGCGTCTCGTAGTACTGCTTCACCATCGTACTCGTGTTCAGCGAGTGCAGATATCGACAGCTCAAATTGCCAAACTTACAGCCCGGTTCGAAGTCGCATTCCTGGTAGGTGAGGTTCGTGAACGGCTTTTCGTGGTTGACGATGGCGAGTTTGAGTCCTTTGGGGTCGCCGCCGATGGCCAAACAGAAGAGGATTACTTGCATAACGGGCAGTGCGAAAATGAACAACATAACGCCCACGTTACGCCACATTTTCAAAAAGTTCTTTTGCATCAGGGCCCGGATTTTGCCCGTCGTTGTCCAGTTTGTGCAATTGCCGCAGTCCTCGCACGCCTCCGTTATACTCCTTGATGTACCAGCTTTACCCATCTGAAATTACCATCGATGCGATTAACGGGCACTAGTAATTAACGTGGTGGTTACTTACATCTAAGTGGCCGTTGCTGTCGTGAACTAAAATTTCTTTGCTTTGGTGAAAATTCAGGCCGACCACTCCACTTTCTTCCGTCACCGATATCGAATCTTTTTTGCCCCAATTTAACGATGCTAAGCTAATGTTGTTTGTAATATTCATGTCGGTCTGTGGCACCACTCCACCTTGAGTTTGTTTCCTGGACAGTTTCAAAAAGACTTCTTCCAAGGACTGGCAACCGTACATCGAGAGGAGGACATGGGGAGATTCTTCAGCTAGAAGCTTCCCGCTTCTCATCAATCCAATCTGAAGAATTAAATTAATCAATTAGTCATTAATAATAAAAAATCTATTTATTGGATGCATTGTAAATTATGTTACATAAATGTCGTTTGAAATTGCTTTTTTATGGCCTGAACAAGTGTTTGTGTCATTGTTCATATGCCATGTGTTTTATTAACAATAACTTTTCAAATAATGAATTTTTAACTTAAATATATAACCTTTGAAGTTTAAATAAATGATAAATTTCAGTTTATAAAATGCAGAACTGGTTTCACATAAAAAAGCAAATTGTTAAAAGAAGTGACTTAACTTAATTATTTTCTGGAATTTAAAAATTCATTGTATTCAGCTCGTTTAATTATATTTTTAATTACTATACGTCATGATTTTCATCTAAAGTTACTTTATAAAAAGCTGCTATCTTGTTATTATAATGACTTAGTTATTTGGAATTTTTTTTATTGTATTCCAGCTTCTTCGGTTGGACATAACAAGTTTCTTCGTCCATCCAAAACATGGATTTTGTTGATAAACAAGGCGTTCAAGGAAATAAGTAGACCAATTACGCTTTAAATAAATTAGCTCCTTAAGACATTTTCCCATAACTGCTTTCATGCAGATATCGTGCTTATTAATTGGCACTAATTAGCTGTTTAAAACAATCAAGACCGCAATTACTTACTGTGTGTGCTTGTCTGGCCTCCTCAATGTAATGCGTCGTTATGATGACGGTTTTGTTGCCGTCCTTCGTAATTTGGACAAGGTGATTCCATATACTTTGTCTGAGCAAAGGATCCACACCTACGGTCGGTTCATCTAAAATAAGTAGTTCGGGGTCGTGCATAAGCGCTACGGCAAAGGACACCCTTCTTTGTTGACCACCACTGCAACAAACAAACGATTTATTGGCTTCCTGGTTTAGATTTATATGTGTTTGTTGCCTTCTAATGAAGCACTAGTCCATCAAATGTAATTTATGTAAATGTTTACCTTAAATTTTTGACTAATCTATTTTGACTGGGCAAATCGAGGAAGTTGAGTAAGAACTGAAGCCTTTCGTTGATCTCGCTGGAGCCCATTCCGAAGATCCAGCCGAAGTACATCATGGTCTCCTTGATGGAGAACTCGCCGTAGAGGGCGATTTCCTGGGGCATGTACCCGACACGTTTGCCCGGCACTCCGCTGCCTTTTGTTCCCGGTTTTCCGCCCAACACCCATATCTCTCCGGTGTTCAGCCGTCGCCTTCCCACTATGCATGATAGTAAGGTTGTCTTTCCACAGCCTGATGCTCCTAGTAGACCGTATCTGGGGAAAAATGAATGAATTACATTTTAATATTGTTTTCATGGATTGTTTCTAGGAAAGACATAAATTATGGTACAGAAATAACTTATTTATTTGTTTTTTAATATAGGAACGTTCATTATCTCTAATTACAATCGTGCACGAAAAAAATAGATGTAGCTACACAACATTTCTCTTATGATCTTGTAGTCATCATATCATTATCCATTTAGTTAAACATTAGTGTTTGTCTACTTTGAAAAGTACAATTTATAGGTAAATTATATTAATTTGAATTGCTAACTTTACTTTAACCTTCATCGTGCAATGTATCATGTTAATTCAAAGTTCGAAGTACCAGAGCTAAATAAATTTAAAGTGTCAACCATTATCGTTTATATTTAAGACATTTAATTCCTATTAATGAAACGAAAAACAATAAAGGAGTGAATTGTTAATTAAGTAAGTAAGTAAGTAAGCAGGAATGGGCGTTCCTCAGGTCATTATCTTTCCATGAGTAGAAGGAGCTACATTTATGCGTATGAAATTAGCATTGATTGATTGATTGGAAAGATTTCAATAACTTGAAACAGAGGCTAATAATTAGTGGAGGTCTTATCCTGTGTAAAACGTTGTCAAAGGAATTGGCTTAATTATATAAATTTGCCATTAAAGTCACTTTCTAGTGCTCTTAAACGTACATACATGTAGACGCATGTTCAACACTTAAATCCAAAATATTATGAAGAAACACTTTTGTGTGTCGGAAATAACGAAACAACTTTGAAACGAACATATTTACGCAAGCATTCAAGGCTTGAAATGTCTTGTGCAACGCATTTTGTGAATCATTGCTGGTAAATGTATAGCATGATTATTAAACATAAAAGAAATGACTTGTACAATTCCTAGTTTTGTGGTTTTCCATCGGTTATTGTCGGTGTTAATTATCACATAAATGTCAAGCTAAATTGAATAATTACGATTGTAAAATTTAAATGGTTTTTTGTTTTGATGAAGTTGCTTCCAAAACACGTCGTTCAAAATATATTTTAATTTGATCTTTTGTTGATCTAAAGGACTGGAATTTATTTCACTGCTAATACTAGTACTTTTAAGTAGTAATGCCTTTTATATTTTTCAGTGAATGAAGGAAAAGATAACTGGTTGCAGACAAGGGCAACGTCCAAAGTCTTGATAGTGGGCAATTCCAGAAATTTGAATACTTAATTAATGAATACTTGATTAATGAATATGTTTTGTAGGCAAAATTATTTACTTGAATGTTTCAAACTGGCCTTGCTCTCGCACCTGGCCACGTATAACCTAGAAACTGTCTCTGCTGGAAGTGACTGCACGTGTTATTGGTTTTCATTTGATACTTCAATCTGAACCAATTGTTTAATTGAGATAATGGCGAGAAGAGCATCAAAGAATGGCCAATTGTTCAATTTGTTTTGTGCTTTTGATAATAGAACAATAGACCCATTTTCGCCTGATTGGATTTGATACTTACATTGTTCCTTTGGCTACTGTCATATTTAAATTACTAAGTACATGGTTGGGTTTCTTCTTCGAGCCGTAGTGTTTGAAGGCATGTCGTACGCACACTGCTTGTTGTCTTTTTTGATAAACTGATGACTGTTGATGAGGGAGTGGAGGTCTTTCAACGTTTACACCAACTAAGTCTGGTCCAGGGACCACTGGTTCTACCCTTTCACCCATCGCTGAACCCTCACTGAAACAAAACAAGCACACCATTAATGTGGGTAGATTCCCAAGACGTGGAGGGTCAAGGAATATTTAAAATGAATCACAACTGTAGCAACAACCAGTTTGGAAAAACCGCCATCGACTTTCAATTACAACCGTGATGTTATTTCAATGTTAACGTCATTTCAAAATCCTGCCCAACTGAAGGCACGGATTACCAAAGCGACCCTTCCGAGGATTAACATGCGGAAACTTTTACTAAAAATTCGGAACATGACTTATTAGCCGAAATCTTGCAATTTTGCATAAATTTAAATACATTTTTAAGCAACAGTCCACACGACTGAGGCGAGTTTTGCAATTGTTTACATTTGTGGACTTTGCAGAAAATTTAAATTCAAAGTGTAAGCAATAAGTTCTCGGGCTGCAATCGTCCAATGCAATCGACGTTCAATGCGGACCGATCGTTGATATCTAAATATTCAGTTGGATAACAGCAATATGTTTTGTTACTTAATGGCGTTACAACTAAGTAGGTCGATTTGGCCTAGATCGTAGACAATTAAGAATGTGCACTGTTTACTAATAATTTTATTGCTGTTTCCATATAATGCTAAAGGTGAAATTAAAAGTTAAAGCTAATTGAATTCCATGTAAGTGACATTGACTCCGATGATGAAGGTGGCGGATTCACATCATGAATATCTATTACCTGATATAGCACTTGCTTTATATCTTAATTTGCAATACGGTCTCAATTATTCAGCTTCGTTTCTTAAAACAATAAAAGATGCAAGGTTAATGTTTCAATTTCTCTTTTGTAATTTTCTCTCTCGACAATAAGTAATAGAAAATAATGTACGCCTCGTTTAGTTCAAACCCATTCAGTTGATGATAATAATAATAAATAACCTATTTTATGGGTATTGGCAAAATAAATATATATTTGCATGATTTTAAAATTAAACTAAAATTTACTTAAGACGTAGATATTTATTCAATTTTATATATATTAAATTCAAATGCACTTAAAAAAGCAAGGACAATAAGACAAGGTATTGAAAATTTTATTTTAGACTTATTTATTTTTATCATACTTATTTTTGTGATATTTATTTTTGTCATATATATTTTGGTCATATTATATATTGACTTAAACTTTATTTAAAAACAAGTTTATTATTAAAATTTTAATTGTCTGATACATTTTTGTGGGTGTTTAATATTTAAAATATTAATTGTTTCAAGCTAATTTAGTAATGAAAGGGTTTTTATTCATATTAAGAGCATTTTAATTTTTAAAAGATATAAATTGGACGTATTTTGTCCTCTTTTAGTACAAATTAAAGCTGTTTTTTATTAAATAATGTCTTACTTATATGTTTCTTAATTAAACAGGCAAATTTTTGAAATTTTTTTATTATTGATATTAGTAATATTATATATTTTAAATTCTAAGGTATTTAATATTATAATATGTTATATAATAAATCATAGTTTCAAAATTTCTCCTTATTTGTTTTTTCTTTTAAGAAAAAAATATTAAAAAAATGTAAATAATAGTGTTTTTTACAAAAGGAAAACCTTCTTATCTTATTAAAACTATTTTATTTTTTTTATGTACAAACAAAATTTTAGATAGATAATTTATTACTGATGAATAAGATAATTAATTTTTAAGAAATTTGATATTATTGTGTGTCAAATTTATACTGGAATATAAAAGATATAAATTGATAATATTTTGTTAGTTTTTTATATATAGTTTTTTAATTTCTTAGTTTCTTATATGTTTCTTAATTAAACACTCAGTTATTTGTTACTTATATCAAGTTTTCCATATTTTTAATATTTAAAATATGTTTGCTACATAAGAAATCATAACTGTAACATGTAAGAAAATTTTAAAAATATTCAAAATAAAGTAGTTTTTTATCATTTGTACATATTTAGGAAAGTAAGACCTTTTGATCTTATTAAGACTATATTATTTTTTATGTACAAATGTATATTATAAATTAAGATGATAATTAATTAATAATTAACTAAATAAATATAGTATATTGCTCAAATTTATTAAAAAAATAATCATAATAATTCAGCAAGATAAAATTTTATTTAGTCATTTTTAACTTAAAAATTAAAAGTATTTTATTTAACAATAAAATCAAATCAAAATCAACTTATACTACGTATTAGAAAGGAATGATTGCAATTAATTTAAATATGCTAAAAAATAAATTAATTCATAATAGTTATGTATGAAGGTCTCCGATCACAGAAAGGAAAATGCCAATGGGAAAAATTTATTTAATTAGTTCACTTTTAAGTTGCTGTTATGTGTTTTTATTTCGTCCATTCCTGTGATGGAAAAAATTACTTTTAATAAACCAATATTTTTTACATAAAATAAATTATTCAACGATTTAAATCTCAATTTGTATGAATCATAGATTTACATTGGGGGAATTGAATATAATATCATTTTAAGTGTATTGTTGCGGCAATTGAATTATTTCAATGGAATAGTTTATCTGAAATGGATCGGGTGAATTATGAATTATAAAATAAATTGACGGTGAAGCAAAAATCCGGTGTACAAAAGTCATTATTTTACAATCAACTTTTGTTGATGATACGAAATATTAATTTTGGAAGTG